>NC_084535.1:4654365-5366865 GCF_024500275.1 Phycodurus eques
ACAGTGCCTCTGGATTGGCAGACTGGGGTGGTGGTCGCCCTTTTTAAGAAGGGGGACCGGAGGGTGTGTTCCAACTACAGGGGGATCACACTGCTCAGCCTCCCTGGTAAGGTCTATTCAGGGGTGCTGGAGAGGAGGGTCCGTCGGGAAGTCGAATCTCAGATTCAGGAAGAGCAGTGTGGTTTTCGTCCTGGCCGTGGAACAGTGGATCAGCTCTACACCCTCGGCAGGGTCCTCGAGGGTGCATGGGAGTTTGCCCAACCAGTCTACATGTGTTTTGTGGACTTGGAAAAGGCGTTCGACCGTGTCCCTTGGGGAGTCCTGTGGAGGGTGCTTCAGGAGTATGGGGTACCGAACCCCCTGATACGGGCTGTTCGGTCCCTGGACGACCGGAGTCAGAGTTTGGTCCGCATATCCGGCAGTAAGTTGGACTCGTTCCCGGTGAGGGTTGGACTCCGCCAAGGCTGCCCTTTGTCGCCGATTCTGTTCATAACTTTTATGGACAGAATTTCTAGGCGCAGCCAAGGTGTAGAGGGGGTCCGGTTTGGTGGCCTCAGTATTGCAGCTCTGCTTTTTGCTGATGATGTGGTTCTGTTGGCTTCATCAAGCCGTGAGCTCCAACTCTCACTGGAGCAGTTCGCAGCCGAGTGTGAAGCGGCTGGGATGAGAATCAGCACCTCCAAATCTGAGACTGTGGTCCTCAGTCGGAAAAGGGTGGCATGCCCTCTCCAGGTCGGGGATGAGATCCTGCCCCAAGTGGAGGAGTTCAAGTATCTTGGGGTCTTGTTCACGAGTGAGGGAAGAATGGAACGGGAGATCGACAGGCGGATCGGTGCAGCGTCTGCAGTGATGCGGACTTTGTATCGGTCCGTTGTGGTAAAGAAGGAGCTAAGCCGAAAGGCGAAGCTCTCAATTTACCGGTCGATCTTCGTTCCTACCCTCACCTATGGTCACGAGCTGTGGGTCGTGACCGAAAGAACGAGATCCCGGATACAAGCGGCCGAAATGAGTTTCCTCCGCAGGGTGTCCGGGCTCTCCCTTAGAGAGAGGGTGAGAAGCTCGGTCATCCGGGAGCATCTCAGAGTAGAGCCGCTGCTCCTCCGCATTGAGAGGAGCCAGATGAGGTGGCTGGGGCATCTGATTCGGATGCCTCCCGGACGCCTCCCTGGTGAGGTGTTCCGGGCACGTCCCACCGGGAGGAGACCCCGGGGACGACCCAGGACACGCTGGAGAAGACTACGTCCTTCGGCTGGCCTGGGAACGCCTCGGGATCCCCCCGGAAGAGCTGGATGAAGTGGCTGAGGAGAGGGAAGTCTGGGCGTCCCTGCTAAAGCTACTTCCCCCGCGACCCGACCCGGATAAGCGGTAGAAAATGGATGGATTGATGGATGGCTATAACTGGTGGTTGTACTCTAGCATTTAGCTGCTAAGGGCTAAATGTTGACCATATCGTAGTTATAATAAAGGAATAACACAGAGTTTTTAAATATAGCAGCACATACGTGTTTGCTCAGATGCAAGGCTTGTTAAACCGTTAGTAGCCAAGCCAGCTGCATGCAAAATGTGAGCCTGCAGCTAATCTGCCAGGCAGGATCTGACAGGTGTTTGTGATTTGGGTAAAAGAGGTGGAGGAGGAGGGGATAACTGCCTACATGAAAACAGAAAATACATAAAGGCATCTCCATGAAGGATACCATTGCCTTATTGAGATGTGTCGTGAACCTGCAGACACATTTGAATGTCGGTTGCTGTTTATCTTGGAGTTGTAACTGTCATTTTCTGTTGAGTGTGACGCTTGGCAGACAGAGGTTGTTGGAAGTAGTCAGAGTCAAATTCAGGTCGGCATGATTGGGAAAGATACACATGCGCTACCGAATGTCCTCCGGGATACTTCATGAAGTAGACTATTGTTTACCATGGTGTAAAGCTATATAAGAGCATTTTTGTTTCATACATTCTATTGATTGTATAGAAATTGTTGGGTCACAAGAGTGCCTGCCCACCTATCAAGTGTGAACTAAAACAAGGAAATCTTTTATGCGCTGCCAATTTCTGAAAATCTGTCAGTGAGCAATTCTGACATTTTGTGATGTCACAGATGTGTTAATTTACGTATTGCCGCACCCAGAATCGCTCGGCAGCATATCGAATGGGGTGAACAGTCAAAAAAAATTTAACTAATATGAATATTTTTAATGTTCCACACCATTCTATTCAATTAGCTAAACACTCGTCTTTGCCGCTTTTCCAGAGAAGAGAAGAGTGAGCAGCTTCTGGACACGCGGCAAGAGCTGGAAAACATGGAGGTGGAGCTCAAGAGGATTCAACAGGAGGTGAGTGTAACACAACAAAGTAGTACACTTCCTACTACTCGTGTGTCTCGTCTCTGCGGATCTTAATTGGCTCTAGCTCGTTTGCGGTGGCTATAATTGGCGCTGTCTTTAGCTTGGAGCAGCAGCCTCACGCTGCATTTGTTTGACAGAGAGTGGCAGCTAACTGAGGTGGATGAGGTCAAGACAAAGGAAGACACCGTTTACCACTCAAGAAAAAGAAATGCCTCAAAGAGTCACCATCATTTTACCGTTGGGAGAAGAAAAATAAAGTGTAGGAAGTCTGGTTAACTTAGTTCCTAAAGTGTACTGGTGGACACTGATGGACATTAAAGAGTTACCGCCTCATGAAGAAAACTAAATCCCTCCCTCAAATAGATGCCTCCTTTTTATCCTCTAAAAATAAATGAATAAATAAAATAAACGTAACTATTTACCTTAGTTCGGAGACGCAATTGTTCATACTCTGACATTTATGTGGGATGCGTCATTTAAGAAAATAAACGCTTGCCTTCAATGAATGCCTCGTATTTATTTTCAGCAGGAAGAAAAAAGTTGAGTAAGTTGTGATTTCCTGGGATGTTTTTGTTCATTAAGGCGTTAACAGGTGAGCTCATTATCCAAGCTATACCATCCCCTTAAGAAAAATAAATGCCTCCTGTTTACCCCGAGGAGACTGTGATTACTTAGTTCCTAGTGGCTCGTGTTCACAAACAGACATTAAGGAGTTAACAAATGAGTCCATGAGGCAGAGTGCGTCATCCACTTAATAAAAGCAAACACTTCCCTCAAATAGATGCCTCTATAAGAAAGAAATGTAGACTAGCTGTAATCACCTCCGTTTGTAGAAGGTGTTGTTCATACGCCACCGTTAGTCAACAGCTGAGCCCAAGATGTGGGGCATGCATCTATCTAGTCAAGAAAAATAAACGCCTCCCTCAAATAAAGAGTCAGTTGGAGCTCTGTTGCTTACTAAAACAGCAACACCTAAAGAGGCAAGTTAACACTTTTTCTGATTTTAATAAAAATGTTAAGATTTTAGATTCATTTACCGTATTTTCACAACCATATGGCGCACCGTATTAAAAGGCGCAGTCTCAGTTACGGGGTCTATTTCTCTATTTAACCATACATAATGCGCACGGTATTATTGGGCGCAGGCATGGTAAAACATACGCTATCTTAAAACATACGGTAGCATGCATGCACGCTAAAACATACGCTAGCATGCATGCTAGCGTATGTTTTTAAAAAGGCAGTGGGAGCAAAACTGAGTTCGGTTGTACTTTATTGAAGTATTTAACAATGTACTCATGTTATTTTTGATCAATTCTCATCCACAAATCCATCAGTGTCCTCATGTTCTGTATCCGAAATGAACAGCTGGGCAAGTTCTCCATCAAACATGCCTGGTTCCCTCTCGTCATTGTCTGAGTCAGTCTCGTTGCCGGGGGGCTGTTCAGGAATGATGCCGGCTTTCGCGAAAGCTCGGACAACAGTCAATGCAGATACCTTAGCCCAGGCATCCACAATCCATTCACATATGGTGGCGAAACTCGCCCGGCACTTAGTCTTCTTGATTTGGCGAAGCCCGTTTTCCTGCTTCCTCCACTTGCGAACCATGGATTCGTTGCTCTTGAATTCTCTCGCGGCTGCTTGATTCCCATGTTGCTCCGCTGTGCTTTGTAAGCGTGTGTCTTCGTAGGTGCCATTTTCAGAGGTCCTTATCCAAACCGATGCACAAACCGGAGCTATATACCTACTGGGGGTGTGCCTTTAGCATCCTCTTTAACGCGCACCATTCCCCTTTTAACGTCCGCGTGGTGCCGTCAGTCACATCCGCCTTTCCTCTATATAGGCAGCGTGTCGGCAGGAAATGCTCCCAGTCAGTCAAGCGGAGCGCTCATCAAAGTCACACAACTACATTTACAGATTTTGGAACTCGGTGCACACACAAGGCGCGCGGGATTATAAGGCGCCCTGTCCATTTTGAGAAAATTTAAGACTTTTAAGTGCGCCTTATGGTCGTGCAAATACGGTATCTAATTTGACTGTGAACTCGCTTAGAGCTATCAGCTTCTGTCGGACGCTCGCTCGGCCCGGGCGTACCGTGACGAGCTGGACGCCCTTCGGGAGAAAGCCATCCGTGTGGACAAGTTGGAGAGCGAGCTGAGCCGCTACAAGGAGAGACTCCACGACATCGAGTTCTACAAGGCCAGAGTGGAGGTACGGTAGCTTAAACACATGCTGAAAACAAGATGAGGAAAGAGTATAATGCTAATTACAAAATAAGCTTCCTTCAAATTCAGCCATTAAAGCTGCACGCAGTACATGTCAGTGCCATTAGTTGTTTTATTTCAAAGTACTATTTTATTTTACGATACTTAACTCCAATTACTCACCCTTTTAGGTTTTAGTGTACATTTATAGTAATCATCATGGTTTTACTGTTAATACTACAAGCTATGCAATTATTTATTTAAGTAATTAGTTATGTTGTCTTAAGTATTCTGCTGTGTGAAAAATTTTCTAGGAGTTGAAGGAGGACAACCAGGTCCTGCTGGAGACCAAAACCATGCTCGAGGAGCAACTGGACGCCAGCAGGAGCCGATCTGACAAAATGCACCTCCTGGAGAAGGAGAATCTGCAGCTGAAATCTAAAATCCACGATCTAGAGATGGTGAGACAAGCACATTTGGAAATTGGTGTTGTTTTTGTTGTTTTAGCTCTTGTGAAATCAAGCCGTCTCCATCAGGAGAGAGACTTGGATCGCAAGCGAATGGAGGAACTGTTGGAGGAAAATCTGGTGCTGGAAATGGCCCAGAAACAGAGCATGGATGAGTCGTTACACCTGGGCTGGGAGCTTGAACAACTGTCCAAAACACCAGAGCTGACTGAGGGTAAGAAGAACCAGGCACCGCAAACATCCTGGCATCCTGCCATTGGCTCTGCCTCGACTCTTGGCTAAGGTCCTGTAATTAATATTCAGCGGCTCCTAGAAAATAATCTGTTCTTTTGAGTTATTAAATATGTTAAGAGGTTTAACTAGCCAAGGATCTGGATAATGACTTGTTTGTTGAAATGCCATTTAAAAGCTTTTAACGCCTGTAACGTTACCCTGTGGGGCTTTGTCCTAAAGAGAGCATATTATCGAAAATTTACTTTTGAATTGCTTATACATGGTTGGTTATATTGTGAAAAAGCATGTCTCCTTTAATCAAAATTTCCTGACAAAGCTGCATTCAATAATCCGCTCTTTCCTGCTTCAGCCCCTCAGAAGTCCCTCGGCGAAGAGGTGAACGAGCTAACGTCGAGTCGCCTGCTGAAGCTGGAAAAGGACAACCAGACGCTGCTGAAGACTGTGGAGGAGCTCCGCGGAGGCACCGGTCCAGGCTCGGTGGCCAAACTGGGCAAAGTTAGCCAGGAGAACCAGAGACTCAACCAAAAAGTGAGTAATATTATTAGTATTATTATTCCTTGGGGAGGCACACCTCAGAGCTCAGTTCTTGATCCAATGCCTATTTGTTTATTTTTTTTTAAACATTCTACCTCAGGTTGACAAATGGATAATTTTCATCTCACATTAATGCAGATACATGGCTAGCCTTTGACCTTTTCCCTACACCAACAGAAGTACTAGAGAGAAAAGAGCAGAGAGTATTTGGAGAGCGGTAGAAAAGGACCATGAAAGCAAAGCTGTAAATCCCACCAGCCTGGCTTTGCCTTTTCTTTTCCCGCTTAGTGACACTCTAAACGCTCCTCGCCCAGAGGAGCCTCTTTGCTGGGAGATACGCCTTCTGTGTGCCTGCTCTGTGTCACCTTTACAATTTTGTTGTTCCTCCCACACAAAAGCGAGAGTTTTATATCAGGGTGCATTGATGTCTTTAGTGTGGACCACAGATATAGTGACATCAAAATAGAGCAGATTACTTGGTTAGACCGCAATGACACTAGCACATTATACATTTTTAACCCTTATCTTTTTCATTTTACATTACATTTTGCATTAAACTTACCAGTATTTATTTATTTGTATTTATTATTTTTGCATTATAATTTGCATTGGTGTTGTATGTATTTGTTTTGTTTTTTTAAACATATTTTCCATTGTACAACCCCAATTCCAATGAAGTTGCGACGTGTTAAAAAAAAAAAACAGATTACAATGATTTGCAAATCATGTTCGACCTATATTTAATTGAAAACACTACAAAGACAAGATATTTAATGTTCAAACTGATAATCTTTATTGTTTTTAGCAAATAATCATTAACTTAGAATTTTATGGCTGCAAGACATTCCAAAAAAGCTGGGTCATGTTTACCACTGTGTTACATCACCTTTTCTTTTAACAACATTCAATAAATGTTTGGGAACTGAGGACACTAATTGTTGAAGCTTGGTAGGTGGAATTCTTTTCCATTCTTGCTTGATGTACAGCTTCAGCTGTTCAACAGTCCGGGGTCTCCGTTGTCGTATTTTACGCTTCATAATGCGCCACGCATTTTTAATGGGAGACAGGTCTGGACTGCAGGCAGGCCAGTCTAGTACCCGCACTCTTACTACGAAGCCACGCTGTTGTAACACATGCAGAATGTGGTTTGGCATTGTCTTGCTGAAATAAGCAAGGGCGTCCATGAAAAAGACATTGCTTGGATGGCAGCACATGTTTCTCCAAAACCTGTATATGTACCTTTCAGCATTAATGGTTCCTTCACAGATGTGTAAGTTACCCATGCCATTGGCACTAAGACAGGCCCATACATCACAGATTCTAGCTTTTGAAGTTTGCGTCCATAACAGTCCGGATGGTTCTTATCCTCTTTGGCCCGGAGGACACGACGTCCACGATTTCCAAAAACAATTTGAAATGTGGACTCGTCGGACCACAGAACACTTTTCCACTTTGCATCAGTCAATCTTAGATGAGCTCGGGCCCAGAGAAGCCGGCGGCGTTTCTGGGTGTTGTTGATAAATGGGTTGTGCTTTGCATAGTAGAGTTTCAAGTTGCACTTACGGGTGTAGCGCCGAACTGTATTTACTGACATTGGTTTTCTCAAGTGTTCCTGAGCTCATGTGGTGAAATCCTTTACACATTGATGTCGGTTTTTGATGCAGTGCCGCCTGAGGGCTCGAAGGTCACGGGCATTCAATGTTGGTTTTCGGCCTTGCCGCTTACATGCAGTGATTTCTCCAGATTCTCTGAACCTTTTGATGATGATATGGACCGTAGATGATTAAATCCCTCAATTCCTTGCAATTGTACGTTGAGGAACATTGTCCTTAAACTGTTTGACTATTTTCTCACCCACTTGTTCACAAAGAGGTGAACCTCGCCCCATCTTTGCTTGTGAATGACTGATCAATTCTGGGAAGCTCGTTTTATACCCAATCATGGCACCCACCTGTTCCCAATTAGCCTGTTCACCTGTGGGTTGTTCCAAACATTTTTTTCCACCTGTTTTTCCAGCTTTTTTGGAACGTGTGGCAACCATAAAATTCCAATTATATATATATATATATATATATATATATATATATATATATATATATATATATATATATATATATATATATATATATATATATATATATATATATATATATATATATATATATATATATATATATATATATATATATATATATATATATATATATATATATGCACACACAAGGAAAACATGTCTCAAGGGGAATTTTGACTGAAGAGTTAAAGGGACAGAGGGGAGTAAGACATCAGGCAAATATCTATAAAGATTTTTACATTTGACATTTACTTAACAAATGGCCTAGCTGACATTGTGTTGACTTCTTTCAACAACAAACTAGTGGCAACTGAACCAACAGCCCTTCTCCTGGTTGACACGAGACAGTGGATCAACAATCACTTCTGTACAACATACATTCATTGATTAATATTCTCTTTGCCAATGTGACTGATTTGTGCACAGCTGGAGCATCTGGAAAGTGAACTGGCGACCGAGAGAGAGTCGTTCCGCAGCGCAGAGTCTTTGAGCACAGACCTGATGAAGGAGAAGGCTTTGCTGGAGAAGACGCTGGAAACGCTGCGGGAAAACTCAGAAAGACAGGTACTAGTTTACAATCCTAGTCAGCATAACTCCTTAAACCTGACCTAAATCTAAGTATGACCTTCATTTTGTGTCGAAATGTTCTGACTGGACCATGTGATCGTCTCGTTCACATGCGGCAGACATTGTATCAAGCGTGACATTGTCATTCCTCCTTTTGGAAATATGTGTCACAGACAAACAAAAACGTTCATTGATCCTTTCACCCTGGAAAATTGTGTGTGATGTATTTACCAAAGGCGAGCAATGATGGTGCATTTTGGAAGAGGAGCTCTCTGTGTGACTGCGTGGCCTATATGCAGATGCTCGTTCTCAGTTAGGGGCCCACAGAGACTCTGTTGCAGTTCGACCCAAATCTGACGTCTTCGATTAGCTCACCTGTTTGATTGGTGAAACATGGTGCCACATGCTCCGCTCCAAGATTACTGTACTGTGCTAATCATGGTCGTGAGAGTCAGTTCTAGTGCAAGTAATGCTGTGTTACAGTATACTGTGAACTGGTACTTTTGAAAAGTGCACTTGACTTCCACTCAAAGTCACACAGAAAAAGTATTTAAAAAAACTACATAAGCTACATTTATCTGGTCAGCAGCCTTGTTTTTTTTTCTTTCATACACACGCGGCTAGAACTCTTTGAGGTCAGCCCTTGTGCGCTCCAAGTGGGATATTTTCAGCTTCCCAGCCATCTCATATGACGCAAATTCGTTTTCCACTGCTACAACACTCACTGGTTAGGTCATTGGTCTTCTTTTTGGAAATTACAACATCGTTTTATCATAGTTTGTCATTTTTTAGGAAAGTGCATAACAATAGTTTTCTTGTTTTTCGGAAAGTACAACTTCTGATTCTGATTCTGATTTAAGAAAGTACATTATGTATAATTTGTCTTATTTCTAGGAAAGTAGTGCATCATGAATAGTTTGTATTCTTTTTATGAAAGTACTTCTGCAATAGTTTGTCTTTATTGTAGGAAATGAAGGACGAATACGGAAATGAAAGATGAATACAAGTGCAACAGTGACAGTTTAAAATCACCCTGAGTACTTGGGTATGTCTTATGAATGAAACAAGCTGTGTTGTCTCTGAAGCTGAAGGGTCTGGAGCAGGAGAACAAGCACCTGAGCCAGACGGTGTCATCCCTGCGCCAGCGAAGCCAGGTCGGTGCCGAGGCTCGCGTCAAGGATGTGGAGAAGGAAAACCGTATCCTCCACGATTCCATCTGCGAGACCACGGGCAAGCTCAACAAGATGGAGTTTGAGCGGAAACAGCTGAGTGAGCCAGCATCTCGACTGGCACTTTTTGGTGTGTGTGTTTTCTTTTCCTCCCTCAGATTAACACTGCGGCTGTTTGTCTCCAGGAAAAGAACTGGAGGCCATGAAGGAGAAAGGCGAGAGAGCGGAGGAATTGGAGATCCTGCTGCAGAAGCTGGAGAGGGACAACGAGAGTCTGCAGAAGAAGGTGGCCAGCCTGGGAATTACCTGCGAGAAGGTCTGTTCTTGTTTAGAAGGTGTGGGGAAACATTTGTGCTCCAAAGCCACATTGAATTATTTTGATTGGACAAATGAGCTGGTAGATTATGTTAAAATTTGTTTGGCAAAAAATAATTGAAAAAAAATATATTTTTTAATTTCTCATTAATTGAATTATAATCACTCAGCCAGTTATTTATTATAATGAATGTAACTGATAGTTTATTAAATGTTGTTTATGTAACATTATTTATTTTACCATTTTTCAATTATCAATCAATCAATCAATTATTTAATCAGATAAATGGAAAAAAATAATGAAATGCATTTTTCATTAACCAAATTTAGGGGGGAAAATGCTACATTACAAGACTATTGACTCTTAAAGAATGGAGCAGGTCGTATGTGTTCGAATTAACCAATAATTTCACTAAATCCATTTAAAAAAATATTAAATGTACAGTATGTAAATTTGTTTTATTTATAATAAAAAAATTATCAATATTCTAATGAGAATTTTCTTTTTTTTAAATGAATAAATAGGTTTTAACTAGCCACTTTTAGGGGAAAAAAAGCATTCAATTAATGGAACAAATGTTATTGGACTCCTGATAATGTAAATAGTGAATTGTGCTGAATTAAAGACTGGAGCGTTGCCTCTCCCTGCTCGAACCTGTGTTCAGTAAATTTCCTCAATTTCTTCTCTTTATTAGCCATGTTAGCCATAGTTATCCGTAGTTAACATGGGAAATCCCACTCTCGTAGTAAGACAAAATGAGGTCAGAACTTGAAGAATCCTGCCGATGTTTGAGGCAACTTTCTTCTTTGTTTATTCTACTTGTAGGTGTCGGCATTGGAGAAGGAGAACACTGACCTGGAGGTGGAGAGCCGGCGCCTCAAGAAGAAGCTCGACAGTCTAAAGAACATGGCCTTCCAACTGGAGGCACTGGAGAAGGAGAACTCTCAGCTGGAGCAGGAGAACCTGGAGTTGCGGCGCTCGGCCGAAAGCTTCCGATCGGCCGGGGCCAAGGCCGTGCAGCTGCAGGCAGAGAACAGGGAGCTAGAGAGCGAGAGGAGCCAACTGAAGCGCAGCCTGGAGCTCCTCAAGGCCACCACCAAGAAGACGGAGAGATTAGAGGTGAGACTTTACCAGCAAACAAGTCCTGCCAAGTGTTCCTTTTAATGGTGACTCATCACAATCACACACAACAAAAATGCCATGAAATAATTCCAAATACAGTGCATAAGTAAATGATTCAGTCATTATAATGACATTTGATTAAAAGCGTCATTAAATAATGAGAAGTTGTTTTCATTAATGCCAATTTTATTTAATTGCAAATTTGTTTTTTTAGTGACCAGTTTATTCATTTTGAATTGTCTATTTTTTAATGATTTTTAATTAAATGAAAAATTTACTTTTGAAAAAAAAACAAAACTTTTTTTTTTACCTTTATTTAATAGAGTTGAGACTAACTGATCCCACCAAGTGTTCCTTAAAAGGTCCATCACATTCAGTCAGCTGAGGCGTTTGGTGTTCCAATCTGACCTCTTCCCCTCACCCTAGGTGAGCTACCAGGGCCTGGATACAGAGAACCAGCGCTTGCAGAAGGCGCTGGAGAACAGCAGCAAGAAGATCCATCAGCTGGAGGCTGAGCTGCAGGAGGTGGAATCCGAGAACCAAACCCTCCAACGAAACCTGGAGGAGCTCAAGATCTCCAGCAAGCGCCTAGAGCAGCTGGAGCAGGAGGTGAGTAGAGAAAATCAAAACTCAGATTATAAAAGAAAATAGATTTCTTACTTCTCTGCCATCGTTGTTCCAGAACAAGACGCTTGAGCAAGAGAGCTCCCAGCTGGAAAAGGACAAGAAACTCCTGGAGAAAGAGAACAAGCGGCTGAGGCAGCAGGCAGAGATCCGCGACTCCAAGCTGGATGACAGCAACCAGCGCATCTCCTCGCTGGAGAAGGAGAACCGCACCATGGGCAAGGAGATGATCTTCTTCCGGGACTCATGCACGCGGATCAAAGACCTGGAGAGGGAGAACAAGGAGCTTGTCAAACAAGGCACCATCGATAAGAGGACCCTCATCACGCTCAGAGAGGTTTGTGGAAGAAAATGAAGAATTGGTCTGCTTTGGGTGTATAGAATAAGTAAATGTTCCCTGTGTGTGTTTATAGGAGCTGGTCAGCGAGAAGCTGCGCACGCAACAGATTAACAATGACCTTGAAAAACTGACGCACGAGCTAGAGAAGATGGGCCTGAACAAGGAAAGGCTGCTCCTCGACGAGGACTCAGACGACAGGTATCCCGCAAGTTCACTTAGAACTAGGCCCGTCATCTCAGGTTGTACTCCTGGGAGTCCAAATAAATCAGGTCTGTGGCCTACTTTAGATTTAGGTGTCATGTATTCAAATAATTGGAATGTATAATGAGTCATCCTGTGGGAGTGTGCCAACCAAAAAGTAGCCCATCATCTTGTTTTACGAAGGGAAGGACTCAGATGGTATCATGTCGTCATAGTGTGAATGCCATTTTTTGTCACGAGATGATGGTGGCCACACCATGAAGTTTTCCTCCTTTTATAGCCCTAGCAGCAAAAGCTTCAATGTTATTTTTCTACAGCGTTCGGTGATGATTTTCCACTAATCAGTGTTTGGTGCTACTCTTGTCACAAGATGTCATTTGTTTGTGAAGTAAATCCAGTGTCTTTTTACCAGGTTTAAGCTCCTGGAAAGCAAGCTGGAGTCAACGCTGAAGTCCTCGTTGGAGATCAAAGAGGAGAAGATCGCCGCCCTTGAGGCCAGACTGCAGGAGTCATCCAACCTGAACCAGCAACTTCGCCAGGAACTCAAGACCGTAAAGAGCCACATACACTCACGAAAAAAGGGTTCCAAAAGTTTTCTTCATTCCCCTCGTGTGCTTTTTTTTTTTTTTTTGCTCAGGTGAAAAAGAACTACGAGGCCCTGCGTCAGCGGGAAGAGGAGGAGAGGATGGTGCAGAGCTCACCCCCAAGAGGTGGGGAGGACGCCCAGGCGTTCAGCAAATGGGAGAAGGAAAGCCACGAGGCCACCAGAGAGCTACTCAAGGTCAAAGACCGACTCATTGAGGTGGAGAGGAACGTGAGTTCGCCCGCTCAGTTTTTTGCATGCCTCTCTGGACATCGTGGTGTTACTTCACGGCACATTCCTCGACACATTTCAACCATTCCAATGTGTAATTGTTCAGCTCTTTCAGGACACATTCAGCAAGAGCTTTCACTTTCCTAAAATTCCTCCGTTCTCATGAAAACATGTCCACCATTCCAACTTCATACTGTTCAGCTCATTCAGGCCATCTTGGGAACGCGTTTTCATATTTCTAAAATTCATATCTTTTTTTAGGATTCCACATCTCATGGCAAAATCCCCAAATGAATCGAAATTTTACAAATATACCTAATCCTTCCACAATAGTCAACTGAAACAAACCATTCCAACTTCAAATTGTAGAGCTCATTCAGGACACCTAGGGAGCTATTTTTTACAGAATAGAAATTAAACACATTTTTCTGTAGTTCACATTTTTTTATCTTCAATATTTTTCACATTCCAAACATAGCCAATTCCTGCCAGGATTATTCCATATTTTCCATGCCACGATTCCAACATGAATGCATATTTTTCACATGAATCTTCCCCCAAAATAGACATTTTACAAATTCACCTCCATCCTTCTACATTTCTCAGCCGATTCAAATTGTTTAGCTTACTCGCTCATATTTGCTCTTTCCGTTCTCGAGCATCTGTCTCGCTATATGTTAGCATAGCAAATGTTATGCTATGATTCAGCATGTTTAAATTTCCAGCAATTCAATTAATTCCACAACATTTCAGTTCAATGCAAGCTCTTCAGCATTCTCATTCTCGAGTTAATCTGTATTTGTTTTTAACTCTTCTCCTAGAATGCCACGCTGCAGGCGGAGAAGGCGGCGCTGAGGAGCCAGCTCAAACAACTGGAGACCCAAAGCTCCAACCTGCAGGCTCAGATCGTGGCCGTACAGAGACAGACCGCCTCTCTGCAGGAGAACAACACCACGCTGCAGACGCAGAACGCCAAGCTGCAGGTGATGTGTACGCACGCACGCTCACACACACACACACACACACACAATGGACAACTGTAGTATTGTGGGGAGTGTCATAACACTTCTTTGTAGCTCACTAACTGCCTGTGGCTTAAATCAAGGACACAAAAACAGTCCTTGACATGTCTCTCATTGTCAACTGTTAATTTATCCAATGAGACAATATAGACAACAACGATGAGCAACACTGTATATTATAAACAATCAAACGTACTGTCACTATAGGACTGCCTTAACCATTTATTCATCACGCATTAAAATGGGAATAAAAAAAGTTATTGTAAACTGTTAAATTAGTAAAGTATTATACAGCAAAAACATATCACTTCACGTATGTTTCTTTAAAACACTTAATTATAAACTTTTTCATTGTTTGTATCTTTTTACATTGGTTGGCTAGAAGAAGTCACTTTTGTACGATTACAGGGTGTCCATGAATCCTTTAAAAGTTATATTTTATTCTACTTGTATTTGGTTTTCCTTAATAACCTAACTTCTAATCCTTGTGTCTGCCATTCAAAGATCTCAGACAACATTATTTTCAAAACTTTAAGAATTGGCATGCTTAATTTTTAAAGTATATCAAAAATGTAATTTCAAAATGTCTTAAAATTTATGACTCGGCTCATATCACGCCCTCCTAGCGGTCATATTTAGTTGAATGAGAGAACTTCCTTTTTTCGTCAAAAAGGTCTTTAAGGCTTCCTTAAACCTGCCGATACCTTCTGTCTCAGGATACTGTCATATAATACAATTTCAAATGTAAACAAATCAATTAAAAGGCAGGCAGGTGAACGTCCCCCCCAAATGAATTTGATTGCTTTTAAAAGCAATATAAGCTCAGGGAAGCTTTTGCGCTTGGTTGTGAGTCAAAAGGGCCGGCCTATTTAAACGCATTTTACCCACATTAGCCAGTCTGACGCTTGCCCCTCTTTGGCTCTGTCCCAACCCTGCCAGCCTGCTTAGCTTCCCCTGCTATGGATTTAGACCTGAACTCCTTGTTTGGCAGCTTTTCAAAACCAGCTTATGGGACACGGGATTGGCACTGACTGGCAGCGGTGTCTCACAGGTTTTTTTTTTTTTTTTCCTTTTGTTTTTGTTTGTTTTTGGGATGTGCCTGCTCAAATGTCTCAGGTAGCTAAGGCGGTTGTTTGTGTTTGGGAGCATGTGTTGTCTTGTCTGTAACACTAACGCACACTATGGGATTTCCTCACAAGTAAACTAGTTTGAATCAAATGGAATAGGATTCTACCCGTAAGCACAATGGATTAAAACCTTAATGAGATTTGACAGACGTGAGAGACTCAACATTTCGTACATTGCACCGGACTATTGCAATATTAGTCATTCGAACTGCTCTAAGTGCTAGAGGACTCTGCATCTTTTTGCACAATTGTTTTTGTCAATGTCTTTGTCTCCAAAGTGTTCTGTAAATTGACTGTCTGTTGTACTAGAGCGGCTCCAACTACCGGAGAAAAATTCCTTGTGTGTTTTGGACATACTTGGCAAATAAAGATGATTCTGATTCTGAATGCCAAATTTGCAATTTGTATCAGAAAAAGAAGAAATATATTTTGACAGCTTGCTGCATGGGTTTTCTGCGCACGCGCCGTTACTTTCCTCCCACATTCCAAAAACGTTAGGTTGATTGAAGACAACAAATTGTCCATAGGTGTGAATGCTTGTCTATATGCTCCCTGCGATTTGATGGCGACCAGTCCTGGGTGTCCCTCGTGTCTCAACCAAAGTCAGGTGAGCTAGGCTCTAGCTCATCCGCTACCGTAATGAGAAGCGGTACGGAAAATGGATGGATGACTTCAGACTATGTCTGGAAACACGTTTTACAAAAAGAATGTACTTGTTTTGAATGCATTTAATCTTGATATACAGGAAACCCCCCTCCATCGCTGGGTTCAACTTCCAAACTATATTTATACTACGCAATAAAATATATTTTTTTTTTTTAAAAAGCAAAATTGCAGGACCGAGACGCGTGAACCGCAATATCGTGGGGGTTTACTATCATGCATTTATAATGAATTTAATTGTATTTTAATACAAATGTAATTTATTTTAAATATAATTTAGTATTTTAATGAGAATTTAATTTGATTTTATTACAAATTTGTCATTTAAGATTTTTTGATATTTCTCATTTTAATTTTAATTGTTTTATTGTTAAGAATTTGATTTAATCATTCATTTAATTCAAATGTAATTACATTTTAATATGGGTTTATTAAATTGAATCTGAAATGTCAATGGGTAATTAAATTAATTTAATGATGTAAAATAATTAATAATCTATACACATTTATTTTGTATTACTATAATATCATTAACCTCCTTGGTTGTGGCACTAAAGTTAACCACAGCATATAAATAATACAAATGAAGCCACAGTGCCCCCTACAGACTGAGTCATCTTTAAATGTGTCCACATTACCCTGCCTCCATTTCTTTGTTTAGATATTTTATTTTCTTGTTTTCACAAGTTCTTCACCTTACTTGTCCCTCCAGGTGGAGAACTCCACACTGAGCTCGCAGGCCGCCGCCCTGATGGCGCAGAACGCTCAGCTGCAGGGCCAGCAGAGCAGCGTGGAGGGCGAGCGCGAGGGGGCTTTGCGGGAGAAGGAGGAACTCAGGTCCACCTACGAACTGCTCCTCCGCGACCACGAGAAGCTGGCGGCCCTCCACGAGAGGCAAGCGTCCGAGTACGAGACGCTCATCGGCAAGCACGGCGGCCTGAAGAGCTCCCACAAGAGTCTGGAGCAGCAGCACCGCGACCTGGAGGACAAGTGAGCGAATTGGGGTTGGAAGCAACGCCCTATCTATGAGGAGCACGCTGAGATAAGAGTGATTTATTCTTGCAGGTACAAGCAGCTCCTGCAGCGGAAAGGAGATCTGGAGGACCTGGAGAAGAACCTGAAGGAGCAGCAAGAGAAAATGTCCTCGGAGAACCAAGGTCACCGAGCCACGGCCGATCAGTGCAAACTGCTCAAAGAGGAAAATGACAGGTCAGATTGTGTGCACATACAGATGAACGGTAATATTTTAAAAATAAATAGAAGAAGCTAGGCTAATTGTTAGCTTATCTGCTGTGTTATCTGTGGCTAAGCCAAACTCCATGTTGACCACATGTAGTATAAAGGATATGCTATCGTAAATATCGAACAGGCCTTACGTTTATGATTGTCGGGGAGGAAAAAAAAATACTCTTAATACACCCCACACCAAAAGACAATTGCTCAGGATAATTTCTTCGACATATCCATAATCCAATTCCAGCTCAAATTTGGCCTGATGACCGGTATGTGTACCCCGGTTTAAAGATTGAACAGGTTTAACAATTTTTAGGGGTAGATTGGGGATTAAAAATTAGGAAGTAGTAAATAGGGCTTTGGCTGGCTTTGAGGGGCAATGCAGAAAAGATGCTCAAATTTGGCCCTGATCGTCAGTATATGTGTAACGCGTCAAAAAGTCCTCCCCTTTAACACTTATTTTTGTACCAACAGATTGAACACAACGTACCGCCAGCTACAGAAAGACAACGAGAACCTCCAGGTGGACCACAAGAACATCAAGAGTCAGCTGAACGGTGCCAAGCTGGAGCAGACCAGGCTGGAGGCCGAGTTCTCCAAGCTGAAGGAGCAGTACCAGCAGCTAGACATCACCTCCACCAAACTCACCAACCAGTGCGAGGTGAGCACCAAGTCAAGAACCAAACGAGCGTCCAAGAAGCTCACATGATGACTAATGAACTAAAATATGTGGCGCTGTGATATGGTCATTTACTGTATCGCTACTAAGGAGCGTGTTTTTCCTATGAACGTGCATCTCAGCTGTTGAGTCAGCTGAAGGGTAACCTGGAGGAGGAGAACCGTCACCTACTGGACCAGATCCAGACGCTGATGCTGCAGAACCGCACGCTGCTGGAGCAGACCATGGAGAGCAAAGACCTGTTCCACGTTGAGCAGAGGCAATACATGTAAGCTAATAATCGGGAGTTGACAGAAGCTGACGAATGTTCAGAGATGAAAGCATATGTGGTTGTTTTCTCTTTAGCGACAAGCTGAATGAGCTGAGGAGGCAGAAAGAGAAGCTGGAGGAGAAGATCATGGACCAGTACAAGTTCTATGATCCTTCGCCTCCACGCAGGTGAGCAACAGTTATAAAAGGAGCTGAAAGAAGTATCCGTACCGTATACATTGTAAGTCCATTTTATGTTTTTTTTTTTTTTCATCATTTATTTTGAATTAGGCTAAAGTAGGCTAAAGAAAATGTCTGTAAATAAAATTTAATTTCATTTTAATGGATGTGATTTAGCATTTATTTTCATGTATTTTATTTGAATGATTGAATATTTATGAATAGTAATGATGAATAACTTAATTTTCATTTGTATTTTATTTGAGCAAGGTTATTGTATTTGTTTTTAATAGTGACATTTGTGTTTAACGTCTTTATATTAATGTATTTTATTTCCATTCATTTAATTACATTTTATTTTTAATGATTTAATTAAAATTTATTTTAAATGTACGTATTAATTAATTTAATGGTATTTTATTTGAACAAGAATACAATACAAATGAAATATTTGATTCAATTTCATTTATTTAATTTTAATAGGAATGTATTAAGCTTAATTTGATTCAATTGATAAATATAAAATTGCATTTTAATGTATTATATTTCAATAAGAACACGTCCTTTAATAAGATTGTGTTAAAATATTTTTTTTTGTAATATAATGATTTAATCTTAAATTCATTTCATTTTATTACTACTGTTAAGTCTTACTGCTATGTATATAATAATTAACAAATGCTTAGTAGTGGGAACCATTAAAACGCCACTTATCCATCGTGTCTTTCCTCTTTAACATCCGTCGACGGTGTGTTTTATCTTCCCAGGCGCAGCAACTGGATCACACTAAAAATGAAGAAGCTGATCAAGCCCAAAAGCCGGGAGAGGATGCGCTCCCTCACGCTGACGCCGTCCCGCTCAGACTGCGGCGACGGCTTCCTGTCCTTCCCCGCCGACAGCCAGGACAGCTCTTCGGTCGGCTCGGGGTCCAACTCGCTGGACGACACGCTCACGCACAAGAGGAGCAGCAGTGAGTACACGCGCACGCATCGAAGTTCCGAGATCATTCCCAATGCCAGTTGATACCTGTGCGCGTCGCTCCTCCCTCTCTAACTCCTGGATTTTATATGTCTCTGTGCGTAAGGGAGGAGAGGGCAACGGTGCCTTGCCCAAGGGCAGGGCTCCACCAATGGTATGCTGCGGACAGAGAGGGTGGGCGGGGTTTGCGAGCCGCCCCTCACCTCTCTCAGGGCATGTTTTCGTGAGTCCCATTGTGTGTGTCGGTCGGTTTACGGCTGAGCTGCGCCCAGGCCACGAGGTTGACTAAAACTTTTCATATTTGAATGGACATAATGTTTGAATTTGAATTAGCTGTCAGTCAACCAGCTGATGTGTGCAGTTCACCTGTAAAGAGGAATCAAACCATTACGACATTGGCTAAATGTTTATTATTAAATGGTGCAAAGCATCGCACTTCACATCCCGCGCTCCTACTAAAAATTTTTTTTTTTTTTTTTAAATAGCAAAACAAAAATTAAGCTAGAATGGAATTCAATAGCAGACATCCTATGCTAAGCATCCTAATTGAGGTATTTCATCCTGATTTTTGCCTAAATGTAAATGCTTCCTCTAATATTCCGCGCTAGGGGTCACGGCAAGGTTAAAGTCATCAATGTGTAACGTGTCGGATTCCTGAATTTCTTTCGCAACCAGGGAAACTAAATGTAATGGGTATATTGTCGCTCACATCTCCAAAATCATGACTCTTCATGGATTAAAAACTCGTCATCGAACACCACATCATTCAAGTCTTAAATTGCTATCATAATGCATACCAACATCAACACAATACATCCCAAAATCATGTTCACCCGCTAATTGAATTCAAATTAAGAGTTATTAGATTTGCTATTTACAACACTTTAAATTAGTTAACAATGTGTAAAAATAACAGATGACGTGGGGACAGAACAGTCGTATCGCTTTGTGGGTGGAAAAAAAAAAAAAAAAAAAAAAAAAAAAAAATCACCTGACAAAAGTTTGGAGACACCTCATTCATCTGGAGTAGACAAAGCGTCTAAAAACGTAATGATTTACTTGCCATTTGGCTACACTACAGCTTATTTAACACTTTTTGTTATGTTGCGGGTCAGTTTGAAGGTAAATCATTTTTTTTTTTTTTTTTTTTTTAACTTGAAATTCTACTTGAATATGAAATTCAAGTAGAATTTGAACCGACTTAAACTTCCTGAAAACGTTTAAGAGCAAGAGGATGTCGTCTTTAATAAACAAGACGACCAAACTAATCCCTGCTCTGCCTTTGCACCCTTTAATGTATTGCCGCCATCTGTTTGTGTCATGTCGCCGTGGCGATGCGTTGGACTGTGTAGCTTGTTGAGCTCGTGACGTTCAAATAGAAATCAGCTCGTGTGGGAGTTTTCAAGTGTGTGAGACACTTGGCACTTTGTACGATGTGTTGTTGTTGTGGTTGGAAGTGTTGCTAGCTTGCTATAGTGGGAGACGTTTGACTGTAATAGCACATTTTAGTTGATTAAAATGTGCACTTTGCGTTTGGGGACATGTATGAAATCTGCATGAAAGTTACTTTCATGTGTTTGGAATTGGAGGTGGATGTGTGTTTTTACACACCCACCAGCCACAAAGCACCTGCATGGAGCGTGTAGACCTCTGCCAAGGGTTTTTATTTTGTGGCATTTGTGAAATTAAGAAAGAATGAAAACCCGAAGTAAATTACAACCAGATCCACTGAGATTTCGGCTTTATAAGCATATGACATATTTGTTTGTTTCGCCAAATCTGTGTCCGATCCAGCAAATTTTGCTCGCAATGGATTGAAATACATATTATTATTCAATGATTTTAAAATATCCTTAATTAAAATATATATACAATATATTATATCCAGCAGATTTTGATCAATTCAGATGAGAATGGACAGTTATTAACTAATGCCTTATAAATGTAATATAGTTTAATAATGACAAATTTAAATAAAATATATACAAGGAAACTACCACTTTTTGATAAAAGGTTTAATTATTTCAAGTGTAAATATACACAATAAACATTGTATTTTGTCTGATTTAAAAATAAAACCTAAAAATAAATAAAAGGTATTTTCAGTTTGCTGTTTTTTTTTTCTTTTAGTATTCTGAGGTCCAACAAGCTTTGCTCAAGGAATACACATTTTTTTGGTTTGTACTTTAATAATGAAAATGAATTTTTGGTCTTATTTATTACCTACCCTCAAGTACTTTTTGAATGAATGTCATTTAATAATTTAGAATTTTTTTTCTTTTTTCTTTTAATATTAAGCAATTAAGTCTTAGTCTTTTATTTGAAAAAAAAAACAAAAAAAGTTTTCTTGTTTTCCGAAAGGGCTAACGATATGTCTCCTCACTAACAGAAGCTATCATAAAAAATAGATAGTTGGCATATCAAAAACTATGGACGCACGCAGACAAACAAAAAGCATACTTGGCGGAGGTCATAATGCTTGGCGATATTATTTCGAACAATATGTTGTGGATCTGCTGTAGCGTACTGTTGTTGTTAAGCTACATGAGACGGTGTCGGAATGTATGAAAATGACTTGGAGGTGATTTTATGATGACATTGTTGTCCACTTGAGTGTGCAGGACCTCAACTCGCTCCCCGCTGCCTCTTCTTGTCACGTTAACAACGTACCCCTCCTTTTTGCCTAATTGTCACCCCCCCCACTACCACTCTGTCTGTGTGTGTGTGTGTGTGTGTCCGTCCGTCTGTGTGTGGCCGTGCTGTGGCAGCTTTAAAAAGGTTGCCTTTCATGAGGAACAGATCCAAGGACAAAGACAAGGCCAAGGCCATCTACCGGCGCTCCATGTGTAAGACCGCCGCGCTTAGCCGTTCTCTTCTTCCTCCCGCCGCCAGCCAGGACCGCTCACTGATGTTGTGTGCGTGCGTGTGTGTGTGTGTGTGCGTGCGTGTGTAAGCACACACTTTTGCCAACGCTTTAATTTGCTGACGCCCACGCCGCTAACATCAGTGACGCGTCGTCCTCTGTGGAGCGTCACCTCCTTTAGTCACTCGTGTGTAGTGGTTCACGTAGCAGAGAAGATTTAGTCAGGACTAACCCCCCCGTAGACAAGTTTTTCTCTTTTTAAGCTCTTTGTTTGAGTGGCGCCTGTCGGGGTTTGTGTTGCTGGAATCACTGAGCAGCTTTGTGCTGCTTTTGGAATGAAAGACGCCTTGTGTGTGATTATAGTTCGTGTGTGCGTGTTGGGTGGTGGTGGGGTGGGGAAGTGTGTGTGACAGTGTGTGTGGTACTGAGGGGGATTCTGTAAAAATTATGGGATTAATCTCTGTGGGAGTGGGAAGGAACGGGAGTCAACATCCACTCCTGTGTCAGCTTCTAGTGTGTGTGTGTGTGTAAGTGTATGATCAGTGTGTGTGAGTAGTATGAATATTTTTTTCTGTGTGTACATTGACGCACATGCGTGAGTTATTTTCCGCCACTGGATGACTTGAAATGGAGCGTTTACTTTGGATTGATTTGGAGTGTTCATCGTCTCGGTCCTCCATTGTACACGTTCACATGCCTGATTCGTGTGTGCGTGTGTGGTGTGTATACATTACTGCAGCTCTCTGCACGCCTTCACGCTTCAAGTGCAAGAAAGACGGCGGCAAGAGAAAAGCGCCGTCTTTTTTTCCCCACTTTGCACTCGCCTAATATTACATTATGTACACTTGTGCCAGCCTATTTAATTTAAAAATAAAACATTTTTAGGGTTCTAAAATGTAGGAGTTAAATACAATTTATTTTAATAATGTTTGTAGTTGTTCACACAAATCAAATGAAACCATAATATTAAAAGGTAACCATAGCCAGGAAGTGTAAAATACGATATACTCTCCTTGGTTGAGGTAATTAATAATCAGTTTTACTGAAGATCGGATTTGTAAAATGCAGACTTATAATGAATAAAGTTACAAACATTTAACCTATTGAAAATATTTCTGTTTGTAATATTTCGATTGACCCTTTCATTCAGATTTATATGAAATTCCTTATTAATGAGATGATTGTGCATTTTTACTGTTTAAAATCATAATGTTATATCCAGCTGCTGTATTGGATCTCATTAGATTGTGCAAGTGTACTTAATCTTGTGTTCAGTGAGTGCTGCTAACTTGTATTTATTTATTTTCCGAATACTTGCATGTGGTGCATCTGGTTGTGCTCCGTTTTGAATCGGGTACATTTTTTTTTTTGATGCTCCAGCACATAATTTAAATTAGACAAATTCTTATGAAAGCTTTATAATCGTAGACGTGAACATAATCCAATTTCTGTACATCCACACGCAGCCATGAACGACCTGCTTCAGACCATGACGGTGGCCGGGGGTCCGGGGGCCGACTGGGCGGGCAGCACGGAGAACCTGGACGGCAGCGAGGCGGGAGACGGGGGCGGCGAGCGGCGCGGCGGGGGTGGCGGCCAGCGCATGAAGGAGCTGGCCTTCTCCACCAACGCCATCGACTGCGCCGCCCTGACGCTGCCCTCCTCCGCCCATAGGGGGCCCACCCACAGGCTCCACATCAAAGGTGATAGAGCCCTCCTTTTACAATGTTGGTCAAATTGACCGTGTTAGCATTCAACTAGCGGATGTGTGCAAGACGGAGCTATGTGTTGGCTAAAATATAAAATGTGTAATTCTTTGAATTAAAATTTTCAACTGGGATTGTCAAACAGCTTGAAGCAAGCACGCATTGACTCTTTGAAGAACTGTTCGCTATCTGCCAAACTGCACACCGCACGCTCAGGGAGAACAGAAGTATAGTATATATACAGCATATAGTATAGTACTTGACAGGCTGCTATTGGGAGCCCCAATCGGAAGCAGGTATCCTACAAAGATGGGTGACTCTGAATTGTGAAACTTTCCAAATTGACCCATGAACATTTCGAATATAGAGACTCTGAAATAATTCCTAAAGGTCTTCTTTTTATTTATTTTTTTTGTCAACAGACAACACTTCTTGCGAGGACGTCGCGGGCTCCTCGGACGACCCAAAGAGTCAAGGTAGGCTCGGTTGGGAATCAGAACGCTGTCAAAACCAGGTCAATAAGTCCCCCCCGCCCCATCTTGTCCCGATAATTTTCGGCCCCCCGCTTGCCTCTTTGATTAAGCCTGGCAGCAGCCATTTTGATGGTGAGCAAAGCGAAGCCCCGTCCAAAGCCGGATTGACGCCGGTGCAGTCTGCAAGACGCTATTCAGGGCAGATATTCATTAAGTGAGATGGACGTCTTATCACTATTTACATGTGTTCTTAAGCTTTTCTTAACACTCTCACTGGGCCTCCTTAATTATGTAAAGGTCTTGGATGCATTAGTGGTAAGCGTGTATGCTGCTTAGCTGCCGACTTCCAGAATGCACCCCATTAAAAGCCACTCGAGCCTGTCATTAGGCCACCATCAACTCATATTACGAGCTGAATCACCGAATGCACAATCACTTATGAGAAGGAACTTCTTTATAGGTGGACAGACAATTAACGCTTTTGTATTGTCACTCAGAACTTTTTTTCTTCTTTTTTTGGAGGGGGTGGAACCAATCCCGACAACACTTATTGGCGTTTCATCCCCACTTATTCAAGAGTTTTTGGGGTTTCAAAACAACAGTATTTGTAATTTTTTCCCCTGGGCGTCAATTGTCTGTGGATTTTTGCTATTATTGCGTGGTCTGGCCTGGTCCCTATCCACTATCCTGTCCGACCCACTCTAATCTATATTATCTTAATGACAATCTATTTCTAACGAAGTCCTAATCCAGTGCAACATTTACGCTATGATGTCATAAATGATAACGGTTGTCATAAAATATGATAGAACTGCATCATCTATAGTAACATTACAGTGTGTTAATCTACGATAATAATGCCATAAACTATGACAACCATGTCACAGTCCATTAGAACAATGTAACAATTTCTGAACGTATGAAAATATATTTGGTCAACGTTAAGGTTGTCATAAATCCAGTAATCTATACTTTAAGGCCACCCTCCTCTTCCTCGCCATGGGTTATTTGCTTTGTCCCTCTAGCGGGCACGTTGGCAGCCGGCGACGCTTCCCGTCCGTCCGCCTGGCACGCACCATCTGCTACCCCAGCGGGCGGCGGGGGTTCGCCGTGCACTGTCAAGCTTTCATGTTACTTCCTGTGTGTGTGTGTGTGTGTGTGTGTTACTACATGCGTGTCTTCCCTTTTTGTCCTTTCACCCCTCTACCAGCCTCCAGACCCTCCAGTCTCCATAGCAACAGGACCACCAGTAGTAATAGTAACAATAACTCCCAGCTCACCTCTCCTCTGGAGGGAAAAGGTACGCTCCTCCTTTTACCCCTCCACCTTACCTCTTCCTCCTCCTTTTCCTCCTCCTCGTCAATTATCTCGTGAATACGTCACAGCACATGGTCGCACATCTCTCGCAACATCCAAGTGTGCCCCCTGGTGTCTCAATCTGGCGCCTACTGTCATTTATTTTTTATTTTTTATTTTTTTTTACACTGACCGTATTGCGGGCCTAAATCTATTGTAATAATGTCATAATCTATGATAACAGTCATTCTAATTCTATCATCACAATGCAACAATGTCATCTACAATGTTACATTTCATAATATTAATCTCATTTTATGAGCATTTAAATTAGAATGTAACAATCAAGCTACGATGTCATAATCTCGAAAAACAAAGTCCAAAATCCATAACAACGTCGTCATCTATGATCACAAAATCCTAATCCCGAGTAATGTGGTCCATCAGGCACGTTGAGCGGTAGCGCGAGTCGTCCTCACAGCGAGAGCAGCGGCGAGTTCAGCTTGAGTTTGGAGCAGGAGGCCTGGTCCAGCAACGGCAGCAGTCCCGTCCAGCAGCAGTCGTCGTCGCGCTCGTCCCACCGGAGCCCCGGGCCCACACGGCGCTCCCTCGAACCCCCGCCGGCCGCCACCCCCGGGTCCATCAGGAAAACGGCGTCCCCGGGAAGCGAGGTGCTTTCGCTGCAGCAGTTCCTGGACGAGGGTATCGACCCTGCCGAGGTGAGCTCTCTGAACTATAAAAGTAAGTGATGACATACTCTGTATGTATTCTTTAGTTAATGCAGAGCAGTGATTTGTTCTGGAATTAATTCATGTACGTAACGTTTCATGTTCAACTTCACTGTAGACGTAAAAATAGAAGTTAACTAAACTTAAGTGAAAACGCGTCTGCCTGAAATAAGTGTTGCAACAAATGTTACAAAAAGCTAAATACGCAAAGGTTAATCCTAATCTACATAAATGTCTTCCCTGATTAATTCCAGGCAGGGATTTTTGAGACTTTAGTGCGTCATGTACACCCAACTTCATGTCAATCGGTGCAACTGGTGTCGGGAGTTTCTACCTTTACAGGGAACGCCATCGAGTGACTTTTGGGGGTTGTTTTCAATACATTTGTCTAGGATACAAAAATGTAAACGGTTTCAACACATTAAAGGATATAGGCACAAATTTTTTTTAACTTTTTTTCAATTTAGCATCATCTGTCGAGAACAGCGATTGTCAAAGTTTGGGGTATGCGGGATCCCCTTATTGGAATGCAAAATAATTAAACTGCATAATGCTACAGTGTCTTAAACTTGTTTTTTCCATCCAGTACTGAACGGTGTATAAAGAACAGTTCAGTTGTATTTAACTTTGAAAAGATGTTCATCTTTTAGAACTGATTGTTTTCAAACATTTTAGGTACAATTTTTATTTAACGGTCATGTGCAATACATTACAATGGAATCATTATTTAAGTAGTTGTTTTTTTCCTATATCCAAGTGAGTGTTCAAAAAAAAAAAAAAAAAGCTCACACCAAAATGGCTGACTTTTTGTTTAATTTCAGACATGGTTTATTGAGACTTTTTCACGCGTCCTTTTATGATAGACATGTTTGACCAATCTCATGTTGATCGGTGAAACGAGTGTCGGGGGCTGAATTTTTTTGGTTTCTCGTTTTGCGGGGTTATGTATGGGATGAAAAAAAGTATGAAAACTCCCCTGATTCCTTCCTGTGTGTCCCATGTAGTCGGGCAGTCAGGAAAACCTCACCGTGGACTCCCCCCGCCTCCCAGTTTCTTCTGAGCGCGTGCAGAAGGATCGGCCCGCCGCCCGGGGCCGCGGTATCCTGCGCTCGTCCAGCGGCAAAGCGGCAACCGTCTCCGCCGACCGCCCGCCCCGCTGCTCGGGACAACCGGGCCGCCCCAGCCTGCGGAAGGCGGAGAGCACCCGGGTGAGGGGCTCGGCCCGGCCCGGCCTGTCCGCCCAGGCCCGGGCCACGTCTGTATCGGAGCGTCTGGACCGGGCGTCGGCCTCCGGGTCGGCGGCCACCCTGCCCCGCGCCAGTAGCGTCATCTCCACGGCCGAGGGCAGCTCGCGGCGCACCAGCATCCACGACATGCTCTCCAAGGACAGCCGGCAGCCCGTGTCCGTCGACGGGGTCCGAGCCCCGCCCGCACCCAGTGAGTACACCCTGAAGGGACCCTCTAGTAGCGCCCCCTTGCCAAAGTCCCTCAGCTCACCGTGCCCCGGCTCGGACGAAGCCGACCTCCCCGCCCTCGAGTCTTTCCTGGGTCCCTCCTTCACCGTCGAATCGGTCTTCATGGACTCCATCTTCAGCGAGTCGGCGGGCAAAAGCCTCCCCTTCCTCTCCCTCAACCCCACCCTCGTCAGCAACATCAGCGGACCCCCCGTCGCCTCTTACCAGCCGAGCCAATCGGACGCCCCGGCGGGGTCCGGGGCCGAGCATTTGGACGCGGGGGAGAACCAGTCGTTGTGGTTCGAGTACGGGTGTGTGTGATGGAGGGGGAGGTTCTGGCCCGCTGACGTGTGTGTGTGTGTGTGTTGGGGGGGGGGGGGGGTCTTTTTCTCTTGTTCTGGTGGTCCCCTGGTGTTGGTTTTCAGTTGTATTTTTTTTTTTTTTTTCCTCCTTTTTTTCCCCCCCAAGTTTCTGTTGTTTTTATACATTTCTCGCCGTCCACAATTGATTTCACCTGAAATGACCGACTATGAACAGGATGCTCCAGTTGATAGCCTCTACCCACCAGCACATGACACATGAAGGATTATGACTCCAACCCAAAAATAACTAAAAAATCAAATGAATGTCGCATTAATATTCGTAATACAGTAATACAGTGGTACCTTGATTCATGAGTGCCCCAACTTGAGTTGTGTGTGTCCCCACACGTGTGGGCAAGGAGAGCCACAGGAGGAGATGCACTGTTATTTAATGGGACAGTTACAAAATGAGAATACTCACAAAGAGCTGCTGTAGGCCACAACTCACACTGAAATAACCGACCAGCCCGACTTCAACTCCTCACTAGGCCACGCCCCTTAAAAACACACAGCCAAAACACAAACACTACAGTAGTACAGTATGTAGCGTGAAAGCAGTTTATTTCCTTACGTTATTTGTATTGTATTTGTATTTTTGTCACAGAACGCATGAAAGTCTTGAGTCAAGGTACGACTGTGTTGACACTCCACTTGCTGTTTGTGGCTGCAAGCACCAATTGGATCACTGAGATCGAAATGGCTTTTTTTTTTTTTTTTTTTGTTTTTTGTTTTGTTTATTTCTTTCCTTCCTTTCCTTCTTTTTTGTACACTACACATGGTTTCCTGTATGTTTCTTTGTGTCTGTGACTCCCTTGGAAAAGCGGACTACTTCTTCGGTCGGACTCTTGTGAGGGTGGGCGACTGTTCAAAGTCGTCCGAGGGCGCAAAAAAAAAAAAAAAATGGAACAAATTATTATTGAAGAGGTTATTGACAGAGTTATTATGAATGAAAGTGAGTACAGGGATGAGGCAGGTTTGTTTGTGATTTCCTCTGGAAAATGGAATTCTTGTTTAGTGGGATTGGTGCAGGGGTGGGTGACCGCTCACATTTTTCAAGGGCCCCCAAAAATATGATGGGACAAATGTTATTGTTCTACATTCTGAGCATTTGGCGGCCCTTCGGTTGCCCACCCCTGTGCTGCTTCGGGAAAGTTGCATAGGTGGCTCGAGTGAAAGTGACCATGAAAGAAAAGAAAGGAGCCATTAACAATGAAAGCGAGTGCAGCCATGATGCTGGTTGTCTATGTATATTATTTCCTCTGGAAAGTGGGCTTCTTAGGCCACCATTCATGTCGTCAAACAAAAGAATATGGGGGGAAAAAAAATCAATGACATTTGTTGCTAGAAATTTCCATCAAATATTTTGGTGATAGGTTCAAAGATATATTTGGAGAAAGTACAGTGGTGTCTTGACTTGCGAGATTAATTTATTACGTTACCACAACTGGTAACTCAAACACTTGTAAGGAAATTAACAGTAACAGAGACAAACAACTTCATGCTTTAATTCACTGTGCTGCTACTGCGTCTGGTGTGCCTTAGCCACCAGGGGGCAGTATACTACAGCCATAGAGTACATAAAGAAGACTGCTGCAACTATGTGACTTGGTAAACTGCAGTAATATTAGTTTTTTTGCAGAAAATAAATATGTGCCTGTGAGATTGTTGTAGCCTCTTCGCATGTTGCTACACCGTTTGTGTTTATATGGTCGTTAATCAAAGGGTTATAAGTACTACAACATCAATGCTAGTTTCGTTAGCCTGTATATGGCGTTTCCCATTAGGTGTTGGCATTAAACTAGCAGACGTCCGTCAGGTTTGAACAATTATCTTCAGCTTGTTGTGATGTTTTCCGCCACCATCCAGCGTTTGTAAAATCTGTACTCTCAAATCGCGTGACGGCTCGTTTCTTAAAACTCATAAGTCTGGTCACTCGTGAGTGGAGGTACCACTGTACACTAAAAATAACGAACATGAGACTAGCAGAGGAATTGCATCCCCAAAATTCTTTTACATTTAAAATTTTTTTGTGTGTGAAACGGGTCAATTTGACCCGCAGCATACTTGTAACAGTTTTTTTTGTTTTTGTTTTTTTTAATAAAGAAAGTGAGTGTCAAGATGACACTCTTGTACATATTAAGTTATCGTAGACGAGCGCTCTTTGCTGTGCTACTACTTCTACGCGCTTATTTATTCCCTCTCGCTCGGATTTCAGTGTGTGTTTGTGTGTGTAACGACGTTGCTTTATCCCACAGATGTGGAGGGCAGAAAGTCAGAAAGCAGAAGTGGCGAGTGCTAAGCCCCACGCGTGGTGAGTGAACGCGTGCAGGGATGGGGGGGAAGGTGGGGTGCTTGTTTCCATGGGAACCTCAGGCGGGATGTAACCGATGTCATCCATCTTCCCTGCGAACCACCCCCAAATGCAGACTGTTTTTTTTTATTTTGTAAAAAAAAAAAAAAAAAAAAAAAATTTTGCACCTACCTGTCCTGCTTCCTACTTGTTGCCATGACAACGCATGTAGTTCCCGGCTGGCTTCTACTCCCTGTATTTTCCCCAATCTTCATCGTCACTTCCTGTGTGTCTTTCCAGTGAAGGTTTTCCCAAACTTTTTTGTCCCCCCCATCTTCACGCCCAAATTTATGAACGCTTCCTATGTTGATTTAAATCGGTGGCGCTAAACTTATATTTTGTCGCGGGCCACATAGTTGGGACGGTTTTCCTCAGAGGGCCGTATCGACTGTGAAGCCATATAACTGTGTCATCACCTCATCGTGGTATTAAATATACACAACAAATCGTTGGATTACTACTTTTGAAATCGGAAAAAGGGGTTTGGTAACAAAAATGTTTGAAATAGCTTAATGTTATTATTTACTACATTCCACGATTTTGACGCAAATGATTTGGTGGGCCTTGATTTGGACACCTGTGATTTAAATAGTGGGAGTTAATGCACTAAATATTGATTGAGATGTTGTATAAACTTTAATTTTTTCAAATTTAGGACAATTTTTTATTAAACATGCTTTGGGTCAAATTGACCCAGGAACATAATTGTTGTTCCTGAGAACGTAAAGGAGTGTTAAAAACATCAACAAAAACACATCAACAAAAACACAAAAAAGTCAAACTGACCCAGAAAACATGCCCGGGTCAATTTGACCTTGGAAACTTAAACAACTCAAATTGACCTAGGAAGCTTGCCCAGGTCAAACTGAACCAGGAAACATGCATGCATCACATTGACCTCTAAACATGCCTGGGTCATTTTGAGTTGTTTAAGTTTTGACCCAGAAAAATGCCAAGGTCAGATTGACCAAGGAAACATGCCTGATTTAAATTGACCATTAGGGCTGTTCCTTAGAAATAAACAAAACAGATGTAAAAAATATTAATAAAATAATTAATCCAAAATAAAAAGGGTAAGAAGTATAAAAAAAAATCTAACTTCCTTTTTTTTTTTTTTTTTTTAATTCATTTTTTTCCATTTAGCCATAAACCAACAAAGCAAAACAATCCATTCGAGTCGATGTCATTTACGATGGGGCTTGAATAATTTAGATTTCCGTAGCATTGACGTAATATATATAAATAATCTCCAGACCATGAATTGTTAAGCAATATGGATCAAAACGCCGTTGGCCAACCAATTGGTCAGCCATGTTGGGTCGCTGAGGCACAGTTTGGGGAAACCTCTGCTCCGGCGTGTCCTGTTAGATTTACTTGCATGTTGTTTCTAATCTGCTCTCTTCATCTTCCTGCTCTTCTTCTTCTTCTTGTTGGCTTGCCGGGGACTCACTAGGTGGTCTTGGAGGTCTGAAGCCTGGTAGACAGACGGCGTATGTACCGTGAGGAAAACGATTGTAAAATCCCACCATTTTGCTGAGTTCTCTCCCAACCTTTCTGTAGAGACAATGGCGTCCCTCTGTTTTGTTTTTCTTCCTTGAATCAAGGAAACGGATGAAGATACACCCGTTTCCCCCCCCCCCCCCCCCCCCTTTTTTTTTATTTTTATTTTGTTCTTATACCGTGTCCTCCTCCGCTGTGATGTGCACTGCTCTTTGTAAAGTTGACAATTCAAGTGCCAAATCACAGACCCCCACCCCACCCCAAAAAAAACAAAAAAACAAAAAAAAAAACAATAAAACAAAACCAACCTGGATGATTCCTTTAGGATCTTCTGTGAACTTGAATCAAGGATGACAGCATGTACACGCGTGTTCCATACATTCAGCATGTGGACTTACATGTTTCCAAAGTGCGCACGGTGGAGCAATCAGCGGACCAATCGGAATGCTTCCTGTCCTGTTGGGATTGGTAAATGCCATGAGAGTACTGTATATGTGTGCAGTGGATATCAAAAGTCTACGCACCCCTGGTCAAATGCCAGGTTTTTGTGCTATAAAAAAATGAGACAGAGAGAACTCACTTCAAAACATTTCCCACCATCTGTGTGGCCTATAACCAGCAAAAAATAAACTGAGGTAATGCGGTTGCACAAGTGTGCACACCCTCCTATAACGGTGTGTCTGTGTTGGGAATTAACCGCTCACATTTGAACTTGTGTAGAATGCGAGTCAGCACACACCTGCCACAATTTAAAGTGCCTCTGATTAACCCCAAGTTCAGATGATGGTAAGCTTTTCTTGCCATTTCTAGTGGAAAAATGTTTTGTGCGCGAACATTTTTTTTTTCTTTTTTTTTTTTTTTTTTTTTTAAACATTACAAATGCCTGCCATTTGAATAAGGGTGTGTAGAGCTTTTCTAGCCACTGTGTGTGAGGGATGCTTCCACAATAATGTACCATCTTAATTATCACTACATTATTCCTATAACGCGTTTGTCATCTTGCACTCTGGAAGACCTTAAAAGCACACACATGCTGTATACAGTACATAACACACGCTTCCTGTGAACCAGGTGCATTATTGTTGCTATGGCGATGTTTCCCTCCTTTACCACTTTTACATAAACCCACTTGATGTAATAAAAATTCATCAATTAAGAGAAATCTCTGTGTTTTGTTTTGTGTTGTTGTTGTTGCTCTTCATGTAATAATAATGACAATTTTGTTGGTTTTATGTAGCTTTTCTATACTCAAAAGATGGTTAAATGTAAAAGAAAATTTAAAACGAAGTAATGGTGGGTTGCATTTATTTACCGAACTGCAGAAAGTAGCAGTTAAGGATAACGTGACTATCAAAGTGTAGGCCTTAAATTTTCTATTGAATATTTATTGCATGCTTTGGTCAATTTTATTTAATCATGTTTTTACGTTTATGTTCAACAATTTGAGGACTTTTAGTCACGAAATCTATCTTTTTGAGAAACGGGTCAATTTATTAAATATATTTGTATTTATTGTTAGTTGTTTGGACTTTAAAAAACTTTCCACAAATAATCACAATTGATGTGCAAAGATGTTTAGAGGGTAGGCTTTTATTTGCTTTTTTTTTTTTTTTTTTTTTAAATAAAAGTTATTTGATTAAGGCAAGGCATTTTATTTTTTTTTTTACATATATAGAGCACATTTCATAGACAAGGTAACTCAGTGTCCTTTACATGATTAAAAACATTTAAAAACAAAGTACAGAAAATTAGAAGACTGCTTACTAAAATTAAAAGTAGTCCAAGGAAGCTCATTTAAGAAATGGAAACGCTCTAAAATGCTCAATCATAAGCATGTGGGGGAAAAAAAGGTTTTTAACCTGGACTTGTACGTTTTTATTCAAATTTGACCATTTTGTAATCTTCCACAAATAATTATACTTAATTATATCACATTAGACTAGTATACTGAGTAGTTTATGTCCCATGATGTTCATTAATAGGTTGCCCTCAAGTGTATGCTTTTTTACCCCGCTTGAGTTTCACATTTACCAATTTATAATGAAGGACGAACGACACTTATTTCTGTTATATTCTTTCTTACAAAATGTATTCACAAATCTATTTTCCAATGGCGACAGATAGTAAATAGCATTAGTGCTCTACTTATTTCCTGCAATAAATCAATTACATGTACGTGTTAAGCATCTCCATCACTTCGAAATATAGACACTGTACGTGTGTCATTGAACCGGCTGCAATGAGCTGGCGTGTGCAGATGTGTGAAAGCAATTTGGGGTGTGGAGAAGATGGGCCTGTGTTGCCACAGCAACGCCAGCATCCCTGCTGCTCAAGCAAACTGGCTAATTCCAATGGAGTTTGAATATGGCGGCGTGTCCGTCAGTGAGAGCCTAGTTTAGCAGCTATAAAAAGTTAGCATTTCCACCACGCAGCTTCTGAGAGACAATTGACAATTTGAATGATTTGATTCTAATTTTGTTCGGTCACGTTAAATGGAAAGAAAGTAAGAATAAAATGAAAAACCGGATTTGATTGAGTTGTCGTTTATTTCGTAGCAGTTGCAAGTCGGACACTTTTCCTGCCGCACATCAAAGCTCGACGTCCAATCATATCCCCCCTTTCGGAGACGTACTTCCGGACACGTGACTAAGTGTCATGGAAGCCCTTACGCGCTCATCTCCGGCGTAAAGTCGTGTTTTCTTTCTCGCTCATTTTCCTCTTAGTTCTTCTTTAATAGAAATTGAGCCATGAGGCGTTTACTACAGCTTGGACGTTCCTTTTCGCGCTGCCGTGTGCGTTTGTGTCACCTTAGCGTGTACAAAAGTCACGACCAGGTACGACGTGTGGCAGTGGACCTCGGAGACAAGTGAGTTGATTTCAGACTCGTTTCGATTTCTTGAGAAGTGCTCAGCAGATGGAGCAGCACGAAAAACAACAAGTCGCTTCATCATCGTTTCAATGCGGCTGCGAAGGGATGTTTGGGGATACCTTCAAAAGAAAGGAATGACTCACACCGCCAAATTTAAGGACTATATTTTCCACATTTTCTTTTCTTTCGAAAAATCGTGGAGATTACAAATCGTATCTTTTCGAGAGTACAAATTGTATATATTTGTTTAGATTAAAAGTGTATATTTGATTTTATATTTTCTAGATTAAAAGTGGTATATCATTTGTACATTAAAGTCAAAATCTTCCAAAAGATGAAGTCCTATATTTTCGAGATTAGTTGTATATTTTTTTGCATCTACTGTTGTGTACTTTTTAGACTAGTTGTAATCTCTAAAAAAAAAAAAAAATTTAATATCCGAGATTTCAATTGTAATTTTCTGAAGTTAAATTCATATATTTTCAAGATTAAAATTGTCAAGAGAATATATTTGTATATTTTCGAGATGAAATGTTAAAAATGTTTGAGATTTAAATTGTCTATGATCGAGATTAAAAACAGATTTTTTAAAAATGAAAGTCAGTCCTTTTTATTTTCTCAGAAAAGTATGACTTGATTCTCATATTATGACTAATCGCAACTAGAAATGGGAAAATAAATTGAATTCGATTTTTTAATTTCTTTTAAATTTAAAAAATATACAACTTTATTCTTGTAAATTTATGATTTAAGTCTTGAATATATATATATATATCACGAAAAATATACAACTTTTTCTCAAAAATATACGACCTAATTCAACTTTAATCTCATAGTTTAATATGTTATTTTCTTTTCAGTGTTGCCCTCACACTCCTTTGTGTTCAGTAAATAAACACCTGAACGTTTGTGACTTGTAGAAAGCTGGAGATCTCCTCTGGGAGGCTCGCCAAGTTTGCCGATGGCTCTGCTGTAGTCCAGGTAGACGCACCGCATGTCTCCAACCATATTTGCATTATAATTGCAAAAAAAAAAAAAAAAAAAGCTCAGCAGAGTTGCAGTGTTGTTGGATGCACACAGCTTTAGCTTGCGATTTGCCCATTTCTATTTCAGTCATAAATGTGTGACTCTTTCTTTTTGTAGCTGGGCGACACCTCGGTGATGGTGACAGCTGTGAGCAAAACTAAACCGTCTCCGTCTCAGTTCGTGCCTCTGGTGGTACGTTTTCATGTTATGTCATTTCCGCGCACGTAATGTTCTGCTTTTGCGGTGCGTCAAGTGTGCCGTTGGGTTGATTGTCTGGCAGGTAGACTACAGGCAGAAAGCGGCGGCGGCCGGCAGGATCCCAACCAACTATTTGAGGCGAGAGCTGGGCACCACCGACCACGAGATCCTCACCAGCAGGCTCATAGGTAACCTCATAAAATGAATAATAAGCGTGGTCATGCAATTAATAAAAGGCGTAAGTCAAGGCGACACTGCATGTGAACGATTGAATGGCTTTTGTTTTCTTGTGTGCAGACAGATCCATTCGACCTCTTTTCCCATCCGGTTACTTTTACGACACTCAGGTAAATTTGGTTATTCTTAGCGGAAGTTTGATGAAAGCAAATCACACACGTTGGGAAATGTTTTTGCATGATGAAAATGTCTCCTTTAAGACTGAATGTAATATTGATGAATTAACATTTATTGAATTGTATTTTTCTAGATTCTGTGTAACTTGCTGGCCGTGGATGGCGTCAACGATCCAGACGTGCTGGCTATCAACGCAGGTGATAATGGAATATTCCATCGGATGTTCCTATCGTGATTATTATTTGCGGTGCGTAATTGTTTGTCGTCTTTTCTGTTCAAGCCTCAGCCGCTCTGGCTCTCTCGGACATCCCTTGGAACGGACCCATTGGTGAGCGGCGCACATTTTTAACTAATCGTGAACGCTCCCCTCCAACGGTTTTGGACCCGCGAGGAACATTTCCCCATTTTTTGCCGGGAACCGAAATAAATACGAGGATATTTGTAACAAAACATATGAGCTAATTAAATGTTTTCCGAGACTTTTGGACCTTACACTATAGCAATGGCAGTTTGTCTGAATTCCCCGCAGGAGCGGTGCGTATGGGATTGATGGACGGCGAGCTGCTGGTCAACCCCACGCGAGCCGAGATGGCAACCAGCACGCTCAACATGATCGTGGCCGGAGCCCCCAGCAGTCAAGTGGGTCAGTTGAAGCGTGTTTAGCAAGTTATTTCGTTGAACAAAAAAAAAAAACTTTAATCGACAAAAATGTTGAATTACTCTTTAAGTATTCTTGAATTTTAATACTATTTTCAATGTCCCTGTCTGTAATTAGGCAAATGTACCGTTTAATTCATGTTAATTCCTGTAAATCCCCATACATTCCTGTTAAATCTCCCAAAGCGTTGCAGCCTCTCTTACCTGGGTCACGTGTCTGTGTCTCGCTCTCTGTGTCGTGGCCAGTGATGATCGAGGCGTCGGCCGAGAACGTTCTGCAGCAGGACTTCTCTCACGCCGTCAAGGTGGGCGTCAAGCACGCGCAGCAGATCATCCTGGCCATCCAGCAGCTGGCGCGAGAGCTCAAAGTCGCCAAGCGCACGCCGCCCAAGATGTTCTCGGCCCCCGCGGACATGGTGGCGCACGTGCGGCAGTAAGACCCGTCGTGCCAAACGCTGCGACGTCAATTGCGTGGTGTCCGTGGAAAATGACGGCCCACCCGCTAGTCCTATCACGATGTGGAAAGTGAACGCACCTCAGTTAAAAAAGCTCAAGAGAACATGATAAATAATTTATATTACAGTGGTGCGACAAGGAAAGTAGCTCTCTACAGTATTGGACTTCATGAATACATAAAATAATAACAATTAAATGTATATTACACATTGAACAGTTTGATTTCATGCTTCATTGCCCACCGATATTGTGCTGGTGCTTCTGGTGTGCGCGCCTTGGCCACCTGAGGGCGGTATAATACAGACATGTATATAATATATGTTGGACAGGGTTACAACTGAGTGACTGGAGTAATTTGTTTTTTTGCAGAGGATAAAGAATATAGGCCCGTACGTGAGTACTGTTATGTCGGTCGGTCTACATATGTTGCGGCACCAATTGTGTTCAACTATCCATTGCTTAAAGGGTTACAACTCCAGCAGCAACAATGCTAGTTTAATTAGCCTGTCTATGTCGTTTAGCATTGTGTGTTAGCGTTAAAGTAGCAGACTTTCGAAGGTGACGTGGTTTGGTTAAATATACAATGTGCAAATCACTTAGTTTTATGTTAGGTTTTACACTAAAAATAAAATATCTGAATAAATACTTCAGTCGTTGTTTTTATATTCTTTTAAAATAATTGAGTAATAAGTCAATTTTTTAAATGAATGAAAAAAATAAAAATATCTGCACAAAACACACGATTCTACAAAATCATCCATCCATCAGCTTTCCATACCGCTTATCCTCACTACCATTTAAAATTGTATATATTTCTTTCTTTTTTTTTTTTTTTTTTTTTTTTTTATATAAAATCATGTGTACCTCAATCGTGGTGTGTTCACTTTCTATAGCTGCTGTATCGGATGTCCACAAAGGCGCTGTTGTTTCTCATCTGAGTAACAATTTTGGACATCTTACAGGTCATATATTGTTTAATGTGCACGCAGATTCTCCTCTGAGAAGATTTACGCCGTTTTCACTGATGCCACACATGACAAGGTAAGCGTCAAACTGCCCCTGGTGCTCTTTCTCAGCTTGCCCTGTGTCCTTATTTCCATAACAATAATGTCATCCCAGATTTCGAGAGACGAAGCCATCAACAAGATTCGCCGGGAAACCGAGGAGTACCTGAAAGGTAATCTTTTTTTTTTCTCTGGCGTGACGTTCTTTCTCTGTCACGATTACAATTTTTAATTCTGATTCATTGTTCAGAGAAATTTCCTCAAGCCGAACCTTTTGAAGTCATCGAGTCCTTCAACACTGTGAGCAGGGACATCTTTAGGAATTTAGTGCTCAACGAATACAGAAGGTATGTATTTACAATTTATTATATGCCGTATGATGATGTGCCTGTTTATGATGATGCGTGCGTTTAGGTGTGACGGCAGAGAGTTAACGGCGTTGAGAGACATCTCCTGCGACGTAGACCTCTTCAAACCGCTTCACGGATCGGCTTTGTTCCAGAGAGGACAAACGCAGGTGTGCTGTTTATAATATTATTTCATTTCTTCAAAACAAATTGTCCTAAAAATGGAATCTTCTGTAGGTACTGTGTAGCATCACGTTTGATTCGCTGGAATCCAGCATTAAAGCGGACATCATCACCACGGCGTTGAGGTAAGACGGATCTTTCAAAACCCGTAAAATGTTGTGTTCCATGACAATATAAGCACCAAATCTACTACAATAAAGAATAGAACGTTCTCTCTGCTTTTTTAATTTTTTTTTATTTTACATGGCGGTCCTCATTTACTCCATGAACTGTGTCGTCCTTTCTCACGATCACAACATACACTTTACACTACATACGCTGTTTGAGTGCGAGGTGCCGAAACCTGTCCGACTTCCAACCCCCTTTGCGTTTCTCTCCCTCATAACCGACGTGACAATCTGAGGTTCCCTAATCTTGATCTCAACTCCAAAGCGATGCCATGCCGCCATCTCCAGGGATCTGTCGGTCATTACAGTGGTTTACAAACTTGAATTTCAAAGACAAGATGGGCAAGACACTTTTCTACACCTACCTGTTGAAAAAACAAAGTACCTGAGGGATATATATATATATATATATATATATATATATATATGTCTGATGATTCCAGTTGACGAATAGAAACGTCCATGGCATTGAATGAGTTAAACACCAAAATTTCATCGCCAGTGACGGCGGCCCAATGGAAATTAGCATGGATGTTGCGGGACTTGTAAATCTTGAAACAAGTGCTACTTGAACACACGCGCAGCAGCAACACATACAAACAGAGCGCACAACCGTACTCACAGACATGTATTCTCTCTGCTCTGTGGGAATGCCGACTATTACTGGAGTTTATTTATTTGGGGACCTTCTCTGCCTCTTCTTCTTATACATATGTAGCATTTATCATGTTAAACTAAGCGACACCACATTCTCTGTCCGCAGTGGCATCAAGGACAAAAACTTTATGCTCCATTACGAGGCAAGTCACTTTTTTATTATTTTCTTGACAATTTCCATCGGTGTCGTTAATGAGCCAGTTGAATTCTATTGCAGTTCCCGCCCTACGCCACCAACGAGATCGGCAAGATGGGAGGTCTCAACAGGCGAGAGCTCGGACACGGTGAGCTTGGATGAATTCTAGTCTGCTAATACGCTATCCATCCGTTCTCTGTCGCGCACGCCCGCGCATGAGGTTCGCCGGTGAGAAATGTTGATGCCGGATCTGATTTGTCGTACCTAATATTGTGTTTTTGTAGGGGCCCTGGCGGAGAAAGCGCTGCGCCCTGTCATCCCCAAAGACTTCCCTTTCACCATCAGGGTGACGGCCGAGGTGCTGGAGTCCAACGGTGAGCGTCTGGCGAGGCTTTTACGGGGGTCTAACGTGGGTCCCGACTGACTGGCTCGCTGTTTTCATTGTCACCTGTCAGGGTCTTCGTCCATGGCCTCAGCGTGCGGAGGCAGCCTGGCACTCATGGACGCAGGTAAGCCACATCAGGACTTACGGATGCAAGGATCCACGGTTCTTTTTTCCTTCCTTTGTTACTTTTTCCATTTCTTCCTTCCATACTTATCTTTTCTCTCCGCAATTCTTTCCCTCCTTCAATTTTCCTTCTACTGTTTCTTTCCTTTTTCTTCCTTCTTTTTGATCAATATTGCGTTCCCTTTTCTTCCTTCCTTTGATTTTGTCTTTGTTTTACACGTTCCTCTTTTTTCCTCACTTGTTTCCATCTTTGATGTCTTCCTTCCTGCCTTTTCTTTTTCCTTCCATTTTCTTTTACCCTTCTGTAATTGATTTTCTTCCATTCCTCCTTTTCTTGTTCCTTAACTTTTCTTTCAAATTTTCTGCCTTTATTTTTATTAATGCCTTCCTTTTTCTTAGTTCTTCCTTGTTTCCTTCTTTCTTTCTTTAATTTCTTCCTTCATCCCTTCCATCCTTACTGCCTTTTCTTTCTTTCATTCTTGATTTCTTCCCCCTCTGCTTGCATACTTCCTTGTTCCTTCCATTTTCTCTACCTTTTTTAATTTCTTCTTTCTTCCATTCCCCTTTTCTTTTTCATTCACTTTTTTCAAATGTTTTGCCTTTTTTTCTTTTCTCAACTCCTTTTTCCTCTGTCCTTCCCTTTTCTTTCCTTCTGTCTGCCTTCCTCTTTCATTAATTTCTTCTTTCCCTCTGCATCCATTTTCTTCCTTCTCTCATTCCTTTCGATTCCTTTCCTTCTTTCTGCCCTCCTTTTTTGTTCGTCCTCTCCATTTTTTATTTTCCCCTTTTCTCCTTTGTATCCCCTTTTGTTTTTCCATTCCTTTTCCATTTTTCCTTCTTTATTAATCTCATGAGGGGAAGTTCAGTATTTATTTTTTTCGAATAACGTACATTACGACACAATAGTTGTTTTCTTCCTCGTGTTCTCACGTTTGAGTTTCGTGGTCTCAGGCGTTCCCATCTCGTCGGCCGTGGCCGGCGTGGCCGTGGGCCTCGTCTCCAAGTGCAACCCCGACAAGCCCTCAGAGATCCAAGACTACAGACTGCTCACTGACATTCTGGTAACGTGCGCTCGTCATCTGCCGCAGAGGAAGCGCAAAAGGCCAAGCTGATGAAGTGACAGCAATCGCCCTTGACGAGATGGGATCTCAATAAATGTTGTTTGTGTACAGGGAATAGAGGATTACCTTGGCGACATGGACTTCAAACTTGCAGGAACAAACAAAGGCATCACTGCGTTACAGGTAACAAGTCCAACGGCCCTCAAGCAAGTTTCTTAAAGATGGCTGAAGTTTAATGTTGCGCTTTTTTGTGCTTTACAGTCTTTGACATTATTATGATTTATTTCACGGTAAATTGCTATCTGCATGAATAAAATAAATGATATGGAAACAGGCCCCAAATTATTCGTACACTGGCCATAGTTTGAGGTTTTTTTTTTTTTTTCTTCCCCCAGAAGTAGCAAAAGACTCAAAACTAAAATTCATCTAATTACTTTATTGTAATTATTAATATTATTAAATGTTGATATAAAATATATAATTTATATTTCATCCATTCATGTTCTGTAACTTATTTAAATGTTGTACTGTATGTATTTAATATTTTACTAGTAAGGATAAGCGGGACAGAAAATGGATGGGAAATATACATTTTATTTAAAATATAAATTAAGACTTTTAAATGTTAGCTTTTAATTTTATAAAATATATTTATTATTGAAATTATTTTTATTTAGTATTTAAATATTTTTTAGATAAAATAGTTGACCATATATAATTCTTTTTTTTTTACATTTTATTTAAAGTATATACAATGATAATTCTTTATCTAAGTATTAGCTTTTGTTTTATAAAATATAGAATTCATTGAAATATATTATTCTTTGCAAAATATCAATTCTATTGAAACTACATTAATACGTATTTAAATATTAGCGTTTTAAAATAAAATGATACAATTAATTAATCGAATATATTATATTTTGTGTTTATTTTATTTATTTTTCTTTCAAGGAAAACCTCACTTTTTTTTCCTGTTTCCCTTCCAGGCGGATGTGAAGATTCCTGGTCTTCCTCTCAAGGTGGTCATGGAGGCCATCCAGCAGGCCACAGGTACTGCAGTCCTGTGAACATTTTTACACCAATAAAAAAAAAAAAAAAAAAAAAAACACTTAAATTATGACATTTTAGTGGCAAAGCGGGAGATCTTGGGCATCATGAACAAGAGTTTGGCAAAGCCCAGGACGAGCAGGAAGGAGAACGGGCCGGTCGTCGGTGAGCTTTGGGTTGAAATTTGTTAGTTTATTTGAGAAATGATTAATGAGTTATTTTTGTTTCTTTAGAGAAGGTACGCGTGCCCGTGTCCAGACGGGCTCGCTTCGTGGGCCCGGGAGGATACAACCTTCGGCGGTTACAAGCTCAAACGGGTAACGTTTCTGCTTCTGCCTCAGACAGGAAGTGATCAGAAAAGTTGAGGAAGTTGCATTTGGTGTCATTTTAAGGCGTAACCATCAGTCAGGTGGACGAGGAGACCTTCTCCGTGTTTGCTCCCACACCGGGAGCGCTGAGCGAGGCGCAGGACTTCATCAGCGAGATCTGCAGAGACGACGCGAGTGACTTTAGTTTTTTATTCACATTACATACAGACTAACCCGAATTTGGACGCAAGCCATAAAGCCCCGTAATGTTTACAGCAAATATTTGTCTTCAACACTTCCAGGCCAAGAATATGAAACAGACAAATGAATGTAAATTCACCGAATTGTGACGTCACAATTCGACAAAATATCTGAAGGGATATTAGAAGTGCATATTCTGCTTTCTTTTGCAGCAAGAGCAGCAACTGGAGTTTGGCGCCATCTACACCGCCACCATCACTGAAATAAGGTCAGCTGCTTCAGTAGATGCAGGCACTTTTTTGTTTTCTCTTTTCAATGGAACATGTATTATTTACATTTAAACTTATTTATTTTTTTTTTTTTCAAATGTGCCGCAGGGACATTGGCGTTATGGTGAAGCTCTATCCCAACATGAGCGCCGTCCTGCTGCACAACTCCCAGTTGGACCACAAACGAGTGCGTATGCATGTGAGAGTGAGAAAGTGTGTGAGAGTGATTGTTTGTGTGTGTGAGTCAAACCACTATTAAAATATTTATTTTGTCTCCCCCCCCCCTCCAATTAGATCAAACATCCAAGTGCTTTGGGGTTAGAAGTGGGTCATCAGATTCAGGTTTGTTGTCACCTGCCTAGATTTACAACTACATGCTGTCACAATAAAATTAATCCCCCCCCACCCCAAAAAAAAAAAAAAATGCATATAATCGGACATCTTCTCTCACCAGGTGAAGTATTTCGGACGGGACCCCACGGATGGCAGGATGCGCCTCTCGCGCAAAGTGCTCCAGTCTCCCGCCGCCGCCATGGTCAAGACGATGAGCGAGAAGCAGAGCATCTCCATGGAGACAGCCGCAAACAATGCAAGCAATGCCGGACCGTGAGCAAGCGGCCCACACGAGAAGGAAACGGAACCGCTGGATGTGACGCTTGAACGCACAACTGGAGGAAGTTATACATTGTGCTCTCTTTACTGTGGCAAAGAAGGAACATGATGGACAAAAATCAACGGTGTAAAATAGCACTACTTTTTTTTTTTTTAAATATGACTAGTATATTGTGTTTTCAATTGCAACGTATGGAAATCCTGTGTGAATAAAGTTTTAGGATGACTGTATTGTGAGCATGTCCAAATTATCAGGGTAAATCTCTCAAGGAGCTAAATAAAGTGTGCTTATACCCACCCTGGACAGGTTGCAAGTCAAGCACAGGGAAGTTTTTTTTTTTTTTTTAAACCAAACCCCCCCATTTTTTTTTTTTTTTAAACCCCAAAAAATATTGAATAAGCGAGGAAATGAGAGATATATAGGGACATACGTTAAAGATCGGCACCAATTTGTTGGTTTGAAAATTTTTGTTTGTTTCTATTCATTTTATTGTGTCAGTGCAAAAACAAAGTATCGCGTGATGGTGGGTTTATTTCTTCCGGCAGCTTCTCGTTGTGTGATTGACGTCCAGCGGGGGGAAAAAAAAAAAAAAAAAAAAACAAGATCGGATTACAAGATGGCGCCCCGTGGACGTTAGCGAGGAGGCCGATTGAGTTTGTGTTGTGTTTCCCCTCCTCCTCTCCTTCAACCGAGGGGGGAGCTTTCCCTTTCGAGTTGGGTGCCGTGGACGGGAGCATGCCTAGGAAGTAGGAGCAGTCGCCGCCGATACTTTTCGTCCCTCGGGTTGGCTCCTCTGTCCCGTTGTAACATGCGGGCGCCAGCGAAGTTGTCAGGCTAGGAAGGAAAACACCGAGGCGCTTCTTCGCTTGGCTTGTTAGCGTCCAGCTAGCCTAGCCTGCTAGCTCCTCCACATTTCCCCCGTTCACAATGTCGGACACTCGGCGGCGGGTGAAAGTTTATACGCTCAACGAAGACCGCCAGTGGGACGACCGGGGCACTGGGCACGTTTCGTCCACGTTTGTGGAACGACTCAAGGGAATATCTTTACTAGTTCGGGCTGAATCCGACGGTGAGTGCCCCCCCTCCGTCTCCTGGTGGTAGCATAGCCACGCTAACGTTAGCCGTCGTTCTCGTACAGTGTGTATTAGCTTCGAGTTAACCTTGTTTAGCTAATGTAATAGCGTCATGTTAAGCATTCGGTGGCAATGTTGTTAAGTCAACAAAAGAGCGTTTGTAGTGCCCCTCGGTGATTACATTCGGAACAATGTGTGCTAACAGGCTAATCGAGTTAGCATTCGACGTGACCCCAGTGGCGTGGGGGGTCCGAAAGTCGCCGTTGTGTTTTTTCTGTTGTCACTCTGGGACCCACGTTTTCATATTGTCGCGAGACACTTATAGAAAAGTTAACAAGTACAAGAAAGAAAATGTCTTGATTAAAAAAAACATGTAACTACACTATGCTTACATGTTCAAATTCCTTCTAAAAGCACCTCTTTAAGAAACTGAATAGTAACATGACATGTACGTTAACGAATGGAGTAAAATTATGTCACTTGCACAAAATATGACTGCAAAATTTCACTTGTGTTTTTGCACTGCTTGCTTCTTTTTAGAAAAGTAATTTAACTAATATTTTTCATTACCCTTCTGACGCTTGCCTGTTAAAATACTTATCCCCCCCAAAAGGCAAATACGACCTGGAATGTGCGTGAAGATGTGTTGGTATTTCGCCAGTTACAGTATAACATTATGTTGTGCGTCTTGTTTTAGGGTCACTACTGTTGGAGTCGAAGATTAGCCCCAACACTGCATATCAGAAACAACAAGTAAGTGTAGTTTTAGCCTGGCTCAGCCACCAAAGCAATTAAACACACACAGGGGTGTTTTATGTCTACATTGGTGTATTATTAATTGCTTTTGGCTATGCTGAAATCTGTATTTCATCCTTATATTGAGCCACAAGCATTTAATTGCTCATTACACTAAACCCTCACCAAGACCTGTCAAGAATTGTAAAAGATGTCTCCCCTCTCCCTAAAAGTTTTTTTTTGTAATTGCCTTTAGGAATAGTTGAAAGCCTAAATATACCCGAATCTACGAACCCAAAACACTTTATTTCTAACTCCTCTTGCAACGTTACCCCTAAAAATATATGGCTTATAGCTGATTTGATTTGGAAAAAATGCATCGGGAATATAGACATACTAAGCGCTATTTTCCAATTAGCAGTTGTTTTTTTGTGACTCGGTGATACAGACAGATACTCCTTTTTTTGAATGCGTAACCCAAACGACTCTCAAGTGGATATAGAACATTTAGACCCCCTGTCCAAATGCCAGATTTTTGTAATATTTGTTTCATTTTTAAATTGTATCTACCATTGATGTGACTTGTGCAACACAATTGAGGGAAAAAAGTGAAATATTTTCGAGAGTACAAATAAAGAACTGAGATAATTTGGTTTCACAAGTGTGCACACCCTCTTACTTGGGAACATGGCTGTGTTTAGAATTAACCAATAAAATTAAAGTGCCTCTGATATACTCCCATTAAAGTTTAGGTGTTCTATTCAGCATTTTCCGATGTGTTTTTGCTTTTTATCAGACGCCTAAAGGTTTTGTGCTATCACTGACTGCTATTTTGAACTGTTTGGGGACATCCAGTTCTTGATAATGTCACTGTTGTGCCATGTTTTCTCCCTTTGATGATGACTGTCTTTGCTGTGTTCCATGGTATATTGAATTTAATTATACATTATTTTGTAACTTTCTCCTGATATCTTTGAACAATGAACTCTGTCTGCTGTGGAAGCTCTCAGCTCTCCATGGCAGTGTAACTGTAAGATGTGACTCCAAAAATGTCAGGGGAAAAAAACTATAAGAACATCTGAACTTTATTTGGGGTTACTCAAAAGCACTTGAAATTGTGGCAGGTGTGTATACAGTAGTCATTATACGGTACACAAGTACATACAATAAATGAACAAGTCATAAAGTACACAAGTATATACAATAAATGAACAAGTCATGCAAATGGACACATTGCTCCATCTTGTGATTGGTTATTGTTTTTTTAAACTTTGTGATCGGCCCCAAAAATGCTGATTGTGTAAAGCATAGTTCTGCGTCCTGTTTAACATGAGTTTGAATGTGACTGGGTAACTCGTGAGTAGGTGAGTTCATGAAAGGTGATTCAGTAATTGGCGAACGTTCACTTTACTTTTTTCCCTTGTCCACATTTATTATCAGCTTTGTTTGGTTTAGATCATCTCTCTTACTACACATTATTGAGCCATAAGCAGTTCATTATTTTGATCCCTGCATGAGCTTTGCTTGTGCGCCACTACTGTGTTAAACTAGCTTTTTATTTTTTTTAAATACAAACTTACCTGTCACTGAACGTTTCTTCCCCCGTGTTTTTGCAGGACACGCTGATCGTCTGGTCTGAGGCGGATAATTATGACCTGGCTTTGAGCTTCCAGGAGAAAGCGGGCTGCGATGAGATCTGGGAGAAGATTTGCCAGGTAAACTGGAATTGGCCTGGAATATTGTTTGTTTCATTTTGTCTGGTCATCAAGGGAGGGGAGAAAAAAGAATGGACATTGTGTCATGTGTCGGGGCGACTATTAGGATTCCAAAACAAAACTTTTGAGGTAATGGGTGAGGAGTGTAACTGCAGAGTGTGTAAACAAACACTTCCCAGCTCACGTCGTGGCCAGTGACATGCTTTTGGCGCAACGTCAATACTTCCAGTGGCATTTAAACAGCCTCTTTAGTTCACTTCAGATAGAGGCAAAGCAATAGCAATTGCTATTATTAGTGTTTTTAATAGCATAATAAGTCACACTGTTCCAACATTTGCACTTGTCCCCAGACTTCATTTCCTAAAAAGAAGACAACTACTGATGTTGCGCTTTCCTAAAGAGGAAGGTTTTTACGTTGTTAAATCCCATTAAATGTTTTCCTGTTTACACAAAATATAAGCAGTTTGCTTTGCATGTTGTTCAAATTCACATTCATGAAATACACAGGAAAATATCTTTCAGAAGGGCAAATCCTACCAAATTACTATATTATTATTATTTTTGTTGTAATACTCTAATAGCTTGAGGTGGTGAATTTGGGGTTTTTCTTAGCTCCAAGTTATAATCATAAAAATGATTAAACTAACTGACATATTTCACTGTTTGTGCTGAATTTCACTTTTTTGTTTAACTACTGAAATAAGTGGTCTTTCACAATACTCAAATTTGAGATGTACATTTACATATATACCTGTACATTTACAGTGATACCTTGACTTTTGAGTTGAATTTGTTCCATGAGCACAGCCCATATTTTAAAAACTTATTATAAGTCGGGTCTCTTGCAAGTGGAGGTGCCACTGTATGTGGTTCCTCCATGGCATAGTTGAGGGGAACCATAACTACAATGTGACCCGTGATGAAAACAAGTTTGATGCCCGTGCTCTAACCTCTCAATCCTCGTCTAGGTGCAAGGGAAGGACCCCGCCCTGGACATCACCCAGGATCCCATCGACGAGTCCGAAGAGGAGCGTTTCGAGGAGATCCCCGAGACGAGCCACCTGGTGGAGCTCCCGCCCTGCGAGCTCAGCCACCTGGAGGAGATCGCAGACCTGGTGACGTCGGTGCTGTCCTCGCCCATCCGCCGGGAAAAACTGGCCTTGGCCCTCATGAGCGAGAGCTACCTCAAGAAACTGCTGGGCCTCTTCCGAGTGTGCGAGGACTTGGACAACCGGGAAGGCCTGCACCACCTGTACGAGATCGTCCGCGGCGTGCTCTTCCTCAACAAGGCCGCCCTCTTCGAGGTGATGTTCTCCGACGACTGCATCATGGACGTGGTGGGCTGTCTGGAGTACGACCCGGCGCTGGTGCAGCCCAAGCGCCACCGTGAGTTCTTGACCAAGACGGCCAAGTTCAAGGAGGTGATCCCCATCACGGACTCTGAGCTGCGGCAGAAGATCCACCAGACGTACCGCGTGCAGTACATCCAGGACATCATCCTGCCCACGCCGTCAGTCTTCGAGGACAACTTCCTCTCCACGCTCAACTCCTTCATCTACTTCAACAAGGTGGAGATTGTCAGTATGTTGCAGGTATGAACTAATTATTTAATAAAATAAAATAAATAAATAAATCGCAGTGGCACAACATCTAGACAGACAATATAACAATGTGGGAAAAACTACTATTATTACTGCAGCCTACTAACCAGTTGTGACCGTCTTCTTATGTACGTACTGTATGCATGACCTATTCATTTCAATATTTTCAAAAGAATGAAAACATAGGCGGCACGGTGGCCGACTGGTTAGAGGGTCAGCCTCACAGTTCTGAGGACCCGGGTTCAATCCCCGGCCCCGGCTGTGTGGCGTTTGCATGTTCTCCCCGTGCCTGCGTGGGTTTTCTCCGGGCACTCCGGTTTCCTCCCACATCCCAAAAACATGCATTAATTGGATACTCTAAATTGACTGTGAGTGCGAATGGTTGTTTGTTTCTATGTTCCCTGCGATTGGCTGGCAACCAGTTCAGGGTGTACCCCGCCTCTTGCCCGATGACAGCTGGGATAGGCTCCAGCACGCCCGCGACCCTAGTGAGGAGAAGCGGCTCAGAAAATGGATGGATGGATGAAAACATAAATTTGATTTGATAAATTTTTTGGACGAAACATCTGAATTAATGCAGCAAATATTACAGGACTCCTATTATGTGGGCTGGATTAAAGAACGGCGTGGGTCATACGATTTATGATGGTTAGGTTAGGTCAGCTGTAGTAACTCATAGTAATTTGTATGCTAGTCGGAAACCTAACGCAGTAGTAAAGTTATAATTAATTACAGTGAATATTTGTATGAAAAACACTTGTCAGTCATTTATATATATATATATATATATATATATATATATAAAAGAATCCAAGGTATTCTTACACCACCCAGCAAATTAGGTAATTGACCTGTGTTCATAACCACAAAACATCTCATGTCAAATAAAGCGAGAAGTCCGTATTGTATTATTGAAGATTTTCAGACTGAATTGAACTAAAATGCAAATAACGCAACCCGAAGAAATGACTATGAAATTGTCGCTGTCCAATGATTTCTACATTGAAAATACTTAAATCTTTGAATAGAAGTTGTTTTTTTTTTTGTTTTTTTCCTCTGCTGAAAATGATATAGTAATAAAGGTATTGGCACACTTGTCGGGACGGTTCATGAATTGAGGACCCACCTTATTGGCTATTTGTAAGTATGCTGTCTCGCCTTTGAAGCTCCAGTGAAGTACAGAACAATATGTGAGGCAATTTTATATAAAAATGATTTATTTACCATTCATTTGGTTAGTTAATTATGGAAAATTGTTGGTTTTCAGTTTAATTTGATATACTCTGAAAAAAAACTGGGTGGTTCTTTGCACCGAAGCTTTTGAACAGTGCCTATATTGGGGGGGATGCTACCGACATACAAGGTTTTGTGGTTATTAACTAGTTTGCATAATGATTGTAAGAATACCTTTTCAGTTGCTGTCATATTTACTGCCAGTAAATTGTTCTTAATACAAATATTTACGATACAAATATTTACTATTAGTGTTGTGTGTTTTGTTATAGGTGGAACTTGTATGTATGTGATATAATTCTTTACTTTTTCTGTCACCAAACAAGGATGCAATGCCTTGTATTTATTAGAATATTCAACTCATTAACAGTGTTTTCTGTTTGCCACAGGAGGACGAGAAGTTCCTCACTGAGGTTTTTGCGCGGCTCACGGACGAAGGCACAGAGGACAGTAAAAGACGAGAACTTGTGAGTCCAAAAGTCTTTTTGATGCATTCCGTTTGTAGTGTTGGATATATTTCGATGCTGCTGCTTACAGGACACAAGGACACACACACACTAGCTTTTGTTTGTTAAAACTGACTACACGATGTTATGATGTTACACACGCACACACATGCACCACAGACATACTGATAGCATTCAGCCTGAAATCAGGCACGAACTGGTTCTATGAGGAGCCGCTGAGGTAACCGACACTTATCTGAAAAGGGGAGCCACTCGGCTTCTGGATCCCACGAGAGAAGGAAGAGAGTCCAGCGCGCTGTCTTCCGCTCGACCATAGCCTTGTAAATTTGTATTCTTGATATTCTTGAGTTGTAATAAATACTCAGAAGACAAGTTTAGTGTATCAGGATTCTTATTTGGAAACAAGATCACCACCAAACAAGAAAGAAATCAATGAAGGGCTTTTCCTTCTGCGGCTGGCTGAGTAACACTTGGGCCTCGCTAAATTCCTTATCGTAGGGAAACTATGGCTCAGTTTGGTCATATTTTAATGTCTACTTCAGCACTATTTCCTTGTCATTTCTACCTATTGCCTGTTATTGTCAAGTACAGTGGTGCATCAACCTAAGAGTGATCTGACGTACCAGTTTTTCGAGATACGACCCCTTTTTGGTTTCCTTGAGTTGGCAGCAGAAACTTGATTTACAAGCACTAGATGGAGGCAGTGAACTTGACAACAAAAAGCACGTTAGCCGACAATAAACCATTCTTAATAAAATATACCAAGTGGATTTAATGCTGGTCCCAATTGAAGTGAAACTAAACATAAAACGAAGACAATTACACTACATGTTGTATATTTAACCCCCAAAACAACTTTCTTACGAAAGAGAGCTAGCTTAATGCTAACACATAATGAGAAACATCGTAGACAAACTAATGAGACTAGCTTCAGAGTTAGTTGTAAATATATATAGTTGTATAGTTGTAAACCTTTGAGCAACACATATTTGAACAATAACGATGCAGTAAGACAGGTAGACGGACAATTTAGCAATATCTCCATATATTTATGTTCTGCGAAAAATGACTTTTTACAGCAGCTTACTGAGCTTAGTGGTGACCGTCTTTGTGTATTAATATATGTAATATACTGGCCCCTGGTGGCCAATGCACACACACCAGAAGGAAAAGCACAATGTCCATTGAGTGAAGCATGAAGGATGCACAAACTATTTTTGCATTCCATGATGTTATTTTTTTAACTCGTTAGTTAAGGCAGCACCCAAGTAAATATCATCTACTTCAAAGCACAACACAAAACACAATATAGTAACATTTATGGCTCTTACGGGATCATGTGTTCAGAACTTGTCTGAAATAGAAACAAAGTGTAACACTAATCTCTCCAAGGTCCAGTTAAACGAGGTCTTTGGATCGTGTTTTATCTCTTGAGCTGTGCGGGTGCGATAAACAACAAAAACAACTGTGTTTATTCTCTTCTCTTTATCCTCAGGTGAACTTCGTCAAGGAGTTCTGCGCTTTCTCACAGACGCTACAGCCTCAAAACAGAGACGCTTTCTTCAAGATGCTAGCCAATCTCAGCATTTTGCCCGCGCTGGAAATAGTCATGGTAAGTAAGGTCCGGCGCTAACGGGAGAATAGTGTGGAAATGCTGGTAACTGTTGGTTTTCCCCCCCTCAGGGAATGGATGACCTGCAGGTGAGGGCGGCAGCCACAGACATCTTCTCCTATCTGGTGGAATTCAGCCCCTCTATGGTCCGAGAGTTTGTCATGCAGGAACTACAGCAGCCCGACGATGTAAGCATCGGACAACAAGCAGAAGAAAGAGAGAAAGTACAATATTCCATAAGAAACCATCAAAATTATTTATGATATAGAAATTACGTAGGAATTGACCTTCTGGGGAACAAAAATATTTACTTATGTGTTTAATGAATCTGTCTAATATGATTTTCACTTTTTGGCTTGAACTACTGAAATAAACTTTTGTTTGACATTCTATTTTACTGCGATGCATTTACGTATATGTCAATCTTCTGACTTTGTGCGTTCGTGTCTGCGTTTCCAGGATGTGCTGCTCATCAACGTGGTGATCAAGCAGATGATCTGCGACTCGGACCCCGAGTTGGGCGGCGCCGTCCAGCTGATGGGGCTTCTGCGGACGCTAATCGACCCCGAGAACATGCTGGCTTCCACCAATGTAGGCGTAACGACCGCTCACACAGAGAAGCCGTAAAGCGGGGTTACACATGTACTGATTTTGGACATCTTAGAATTATTTTGAAAATTTGAGAAGCTCCACAGGAGTTGAGGGGGAAAATGGGCTGATTGGGGAGGAAAGATGGACACGGAACAGGATAATTGCGCAGGGTAATTTTCAGAAGCGTCCATGAATGCTGACTATACTGGAAAGGGAGGGAAAACGGTCACATTCATCCCGATCGTATGTATGCGTGTAAGCCCGCTTTCGTGTGAGACAACGACACCTGATTTCTCATCTTTTCCTACAGAAAACGGAGAAGACCGAATTCCTGAGTTTCTTCTACAAGTACTGCATGCACGTTTTAACCGCTCCTCTGCTTGCCAACACGGTGCTTGACAAAAATTTAAAAGGTGAGTGGGCTGCGGACGTCTTATAGTAATTGTATCGTGTGACAAATGGAGGTTCTGACGTGCTATTCTCTTATTAAAAAGATTTGCAAGAGGGATCCACCAAGAGCAACCCTGTGTGTCCAGGTGAGAACTGTTACTATGAGAAATGTTTGTGTCAGACTTACTCAAATGATGTTGAAATCGGCCCGATACCGCCTATCGGTAGGCCTCCTCGCCCATCCCTAAAAACTACTATCCCTATAGAAGATTGTCAGTGTCCACATGTTGTCGGATCGTCTTTAATATTGCACAGGGAACTTGCGTAACACGAGACACTTGAATTAATCTGAGTGATTACGTGCCTCTGTAGGTGCTGCTGTTTTGGTAAGCAACGGTATTTTAACAGGCTCAACAACGAACTGTTTGTCAACTTGTAGACAGTAGCATCTATGAACTGAGGTGATTACAGTTGTAAAACAGTTTTTTTTCCTATGTGTGAAGGAGAGGCTTATATTTGAGGCAGTTTTAATTACCTTGAATGATTTTTGTTGTTGTGTTTTATTATTATTATTTATTATTTTTTTTATGTATAGATAACTTTCAGACAGCACAACTGCTGGCTCTGATCCTGGAGCTGCTCACCTTTTGCGTGGAGCACCACACGTATCACATCAAGACCTACATCATGAACAAAGACCTGCTGAGGAGGGTGCTGGTGCTCATGAACTCCAAGCATACCTTCCTCGCTCTCTGTAAGTGCGTGCTCCCACACACACACAGACACACACACACACACACACACACACAACTAGATTCATACTTAGTTGTTTTGTGTCTGTCCCAAGGTGCATTGCGTTTCATGCGGCGGATCATCGGCCTGAAGGACGAGTCCTACAACCGCTACATCATCAAAGGGAACCTGTTTGAGCCGGTCATCAACGCGCTGCTGGACAACGGCACGCGATACAATCTCCTCAATTCGGCCATCATCGAGCTCTTCGAGTTCATCAAAGTGGTGCGTCGTGGGTGACACACACACACAAAAAAAGAAGGTTCATGTGACTTGTTGGAGACTTTGCGTCATGCCCCATGTTTGCAGGAGGACATCAAGTCCCTTATTGCTCACATTGTGGATAACTTCTACAAAGCTCTTGAGCCCATCGAGTACGTGCAGACCTTCAAGGGCCTGAAGGGCCAATACGAGCAGGAGAAAGACAGACAGAGTCAGAAACTCACCAGGTGAGCGAACAGGTCGTTTTTGCAACAAACTTGTGGGAATCTCTTCAGTTTTGTACTTTTATGAGGCGTTTTAACTGGTAGTTAAGTACACTACTGCGGAAAAGTTAGCAATGTTTGGCTTTTGGGTGAAATTTCTGAATTACCTTAAAATGCACTATAATCTTTACAGGTGATCGTAATTTGACATTTTCTAAACTTTGGTGATTTGTGACTTTTAAGAAGTAAGGATTGATTCCTTTGACCACTTTGTTTCTCCAAATGAGTTTCAATGTTGTATGGAATTTTGCATACAAGCAGCACCACTGAATATAATCTCGTTTGTGCAGCCAAGGTTGTATCTTCATGACCCACACACTAGGCGGGTAGATAAAGGGAATAAGAACGTGGCACACAAAAACAACCCTTTTAAATTTAAATACGACATTCCTAAACAGTTTTTACTCTAGGAAATTATGTATAGTGGCGCTTGTGCGAAGATTTGCTAACGTGATAGCCAGTTAACAAGTCGCCCCTTCACTCTCATTAACGCACACATCATTCACCAGGCCAAGTCCCTCACTCTCAAAGTCACAGTTACTACAGTAGAACGTGAGGATAACGACTGTGAGTGGACAAGTGTACCTTACATGCATGTTACTGTTTAATATTGCAAAACCAACTTTTAACCGATTCCTCACTTAATTGATGGGATAATGGATTCTTAAAATATTCGATAGCTTCAGCCCTAACCTAGATGCATTTAGCAGGTACCGGCGAGAGGCTCGCTCATTGGACGAGGATGAAGAGCTGTGGTTCAACGAGGACGAAGACGAGGAGGAGGCGGAGGCTGTGGAGAAGAGCCGGATGGAAGACGACTACTCGGACGGCTACGGCAAGTACATGGAGGCCAAAAAAGGTAAAACGCCTCTTCTGGATTTTTAGGATTCCAACCATGAGCCCCCCTTAGTCTGAATTGCGTTAACGCTGCCCTCGTCCTCGCAGGCGCAGCTAACGGCGCAAACAACGGCAAAGCTGTGGCGCTGCCTCCCACCTCGCCCCCCGCCACCCCCAACAACAGCTCCGCGTCCTCGGTCAAGACGGTCGCACTTACCGCCTCGCCAGTAGTGAAGGTAATGATACACTTGAGTTGGAGACAGCACTTGGTCCGCAAGCCACCCAAAGAGAGTGTGCTTTCCACAATAGCATCTCCATTCTTAGAATCCACTTTATTTTTTTATTTTAATAATTAATCTTTAGCTTCTGTCTGGTCTGAGACGGAGAATAACTTGAATGCTATGAATGTCATATTTCAACGCACAAGACGCTCTAGTCATCTGCCGCGCTTTGTTGGGTAAACCTTCTCAATGTGCGGCAGTCGCTCTCTCCAGCGACAGCTCCTTTTCGGCTTTTATTGTGGCGCTTCCATGTTATCCGTGCAGCTTATTGGAGAGCTAGGCTGAATGCAAGCATCCTTCAGCGGAGAGGTCGTTTTTAAAAAAAACATTTTTAACAAACTTTATGGAGCTCTCTTTGAAGCTGCGATGCGTACATGCGCAAAAGCGATGCACACTAAGTCCCAATAGCGGCAGCTGCGAACAACAGCAGTGGCAGCATTGCAGCGCTTGTCAAAATAAAGTCAGAAGTATTTTATACCCTTTGACTTGTTTTGATTCGAATGTAAACTGGTTCAATATCCGTTTTTTTTTTTTTCATGGGGATTCGCGAGTGAATCCCCACTGATTTGTTACTAACTCAACTAGCTGCACTCTTTGCAGCCACATTGTTTGTGTATGCTGTGTCTGTTCACAGCCATGTTGTTAGTGTAAGCAGTGCATGTCAACAGAGAGGCAGTTCAAACTATGGAAGCTGCTAAAAACATCTTTGAAAGGAAAACTCCCATCCTCACAAATTTGGATTAATCGCCCTTTTTTGAGACATTGTAGCAGCCATTTTGTCTCGGGTAAAAGTGCTCGAATCCATCGCTACGGGACAGAATTGACCTCACGGCAGGTGTGATCCGATGTCTTGTGTGTCTCAGACCGCTCTGGTCGGTTTGGTGGACTACCCCGACGATGAGGACGAAGAGGAGGTAGATGAAGAGGAGGAAGAAGAGCAATCCCCCAGGAAGCGTCCTCGTCTCAGCTCTTAGCACCCCGGAACAAAGTCTGGCGCAGTCGCCCTTTCCGCACAAAGAATTGGATGGACCATCTCCCTCTTCTCCAGACCCTCACTGACCCTTAACTTCTCTTCCTCATCATCAAAGTGCCAAGGCCCTTCCCTGTACTGGCTCTGTTGCTGTAGCCAACGGAAGCCGCCGGCGTGCCCAAAGGGAAGCGGCTCACAGGTTGACAAAACGGCGGACGCCGGCGAATGAACTGTGCCACAGGCCAGTCAGGCTAGCAGGACTAGCCCCCCCAGAACCCCACCCCACACAGTTGTTAGGACGCTTGACTGGCCGTTTGCGGAAAGGACTGGACATCCACAGGAACAGAACACACACAACCAAGGATCCCAGATGTGTTACAAAAAGTACTGTCCAGATGTCGTCCGTCCCCCCTCCTGTTTAATCATTTGCCCGCCCCATTTTGAAACGGGGACAACGACGACCATCCGCCCTGTGCTTTTTTTTTTGTTTTGTTTTTTTAGCACAACGGTGGCGTTGTTGTTCTCCCTTTTGGTCTAGTTCATTTGATTCAATGTAAAGATGAACATGGTGTTTAAAAAAAAAAAAGAGAGAGAGAAAAACAGAGAGAGTAAATGAAATGAAAACTGCAGTAAAGTTGTTTTTTTGCAGCCAACTTTTGCGAATGTTTGTTTTGTATTCTTAGGGAGCTAACGCTGCTAAATTTGCATTTTATTGTTGAAAGGAAATTAATTTAAAAGCAAACTGTTGATTCCTTTGACCAGTTTTGTAGCTCTAAATGAATTTCAATCTCATTTGATACACATTTTGATACAAATTTCACCACTGAATGGACTCTTATTTATGCCATTGAAGTTTTTTTGTTTTGTGGGGGGCCGGGGGGTCCTAGACAGGGAGGCAGACAAAGGGAACAAACAACACAGTGAAAGCTCTTAAAACGTTTTTTTTCCCCATAGGAAATAATAAGTATAATGGGTATAATAAATTAAATTAGGTCATTCTAGGCTTAAACGTGTGTCACAAAAAATCAACTTTTGCGGACTGTATAGGAAATATTTTAATAAACATTTTTACATTAAATAACATTTTACTTTCAAAAATAAAATAAAGTAAAACTGCTCTCCCTTTGACTGCAGGTGATGTTTTGGGTAACATTAACTCTTCAAGACGGTACCCACGAAAATAAAGTACAACTGCTCTCCTTTTTAAGGCATAATCTCAGAACATGTTTACACTTTAAAGAGACATTAACCAGTGTAAAGTAAGACTGAAATAAAGTAAAACTTCTCCTTTTGAAAACAATTTAACTCCAGCTCGTTTTAAGTAACATTACTGTAAGATACAACTAAAATTAAAGTACAACTGCTGTTTTTCAAGACAATTTAATAACAGCAAGTGATTTAAGATTTTAACCACGTGTGCCATTAAAATAAAGTAAAACTACTCTCCCTTTGAAGCCATAATTTAACAACTTTGCAGGCAATGTTTTATGTAACATCTTACCGCTTGATGTTAAACCACAAATAAATATTTAAAAAAACAAACCACTGTAAAGTTAGACTAAAATAAAGTAAAATTACTCTCCCATTGGAGAATATTTTATAACTGCGGGCAATGTTTTAAAGTAAAAATCCAACTCTTTATTGGGACAACCACCGTAAAATCCAACTACAATATCGTAGAACCGCTCCCTTTTTAAGCGCATAGGAAGCAGAGCAATGCTGTCGCCTAGTGGCCTTTATTGGCATTTCTGGAATCAATATGTTATGAATTGTCTTACTTTCCAGTACAGACGTTCCTCGGCATATCGTGGTGCACTTTTTTGCATTCTGACTGTTTGGTGGAATTTTAAATGGTATAGATCTAATTTTATATTGCACATTTTTCACTATATTGCGGTTCACTTTTTGCGATCGGATTTTATGCTATATAGTGGGATCTTTGTGGTGATAATTTTTCCACACAAACGTTACTGCAGACTCACGCAGCAAGAAGTGCAAGCCAGGAGGAAAAAGTGCATAAAAGACCCAAAACAAAACAAAAAAATCCAGAGTTTGGGATCATTTTGCACTAAAAGAAGATAAAGTACAATGTGTAAAAATTGTCTTACACAACTAAATGTCTGCAGTAAACATCGTTAGGTAATTTACTATAACCAACCACCACTCGCACCACACACTAGCTGCAAACAGCTACAACTGACACCCAGGGACTCAACTGCGCGGACGGGCTAACCTGAGCTATCCATCCATCCGTCCATTTTCTGAGCTGTCATCGGGCAGGAGGCGGGGTTCACCCTGAACTGGTTGCCAGCCAATCGCAGGGCACATAGAAACAAACAACCCTTCGCACTCTCAGTCATGCCTACGGGCAATTTAGAGTCTCCAATTAATACATGTTTTTGGGATGTGGGAGGAAACCGAAGTGCCCGGAGAAAACCCACGCAGCCACGGGGAGAACATGCAAACTCCACACAGGCGGGGACGGGGATTGAACCCTGCACCTCAGAACTGTGAGGCTGACGCTCTAACCAGTCGTCCACCGTGCCGCCTAACCTGAGCTAACAAATGCCAATTACTCTCGTTTGCGAACTCTCGCGTCACGCATCGGCCCTGCCTTTTAAAGGCACACACAATCAAAGTTACAGATACTAAAGTGTAGATTTTGAGGATGGTGACCCCAAGTGGGCAAAAATAATACCAGCACCTTCATATGTTTTGTATTGGTATTATGCATAAGGCATTAAAATGTCAACTAAATATATGGTTGCTACTTTGCGGAATGTCGTCACGGAGGGACTACCGCAACTTCCATTTCCTAGTCTGGTTCACCAGTTATTTTTTTCCATCACTGGTGCTCATCTTTAGTGGCATGATTCCCCCCCCCCCCCCCCCCCCCCCCCGCAAAAAAAGAAAGAAACAGCTGTTTAAAACAAAATACACTTTACAAAAGGTAATTTATTCAAGAGTACATTGAGTATTGCATGCGTACTTAACGATGCATCATGATTGCTTAGAACTACTGTACATTCTGACACCATTGGCCCCCATTATGCACAAAATGGTCCACATAAAAGCACTGGGTTATTTTATAACAGTATAACATCAGGACACTAGACATACTAATGGTGTGTTATGCAGGAGCAATGTTGCCTTATGCTAGAGTAGCTCTATATGCAGTTCACATAGTTCTTTTTGCCATGATTAAAACATCAACATAGGTCCAAGTTGTCTAGAGCAAGAGGTGGCCAACATGCGGCTTTTTGACACACACAATTTGACATATTTTTTGTACAACAGTCAGTAGCCGCTTTAACACAGGCCTGTCTTAAGCCAGCTTTGTACTGCCTTTGTCGCGGCTCTTCGCTGTCTGTGCGAAAGGTACCGCCGCAGGACGAAGTTTCGAGCTTCCTATCATCCATTTCCCAGTTCTTTGCTGTCCTGTGTGGGAGGTACCAATGCGGGATGAGGGAGTTGAAATCAACCAGCGAATCATCCACGTGCCTTGTAAATGTATGCAGAAATATATGTACAAGTTGTGGCTGTGCATGAACAAAAACCCAAAAGAGTTCCACCAAACCCACCTGTTGTGAACTGAAGCTTTTGACTGACATTTTGCAAGATTCAGTGTCTTAATATTTCGACAGTAGGTAATCATTTCCACAGAAATTAAATGTAGCAACAATGCGACCTCCAGTGGACAAAATTAGCCATAGGTTACTTCAATTGAAAAACTTACTTGATAATTCCGCCATGTTTTTGTGGTTCATTAAGAAAAAACAAAACATTATAATAATACAGTACAAAATACTGTATGTGAAACCTCAAAACCCGATGCTGGGTCGCAGCTTTTCCATTGGAGCACATTGGCGGATCAATCGCTTGGTGTGGCAACTTTATATTTTTCCGCAGTTGTCCAGTCGCTTTCGACTACGTAGCTCAGTGTGCAGCGGGCCTTAGACGAGGGCTGAGTTCAACTCCTCCATCCCGCATTCGTAGCAGAGACACAGGACGGCAAGCGTATTACCCGGCATACGAGGTGGTAAAAAGCTCCTTTCACACGGGCAATGCAAGCCTCAGTAGGTGGCAAATCTGTGGGTCGAATTCCAACACCGCTATCCCGCATCGGTACCTTCCATGCAGGACAGCGAGCCGGTAAAAACTGGCATCTAAAATGGCTTTTTACTAGCTTGTTGTCCTGTCCCAGAAGTGTAATACTGCCAGTGCGTAAGGGGATTTTGAAGCTCCACGCGTGACGATCACTACCCCGTGCCCTTTTTGCGTCGAATGTAATTTTCACTAAACGCACTCTGGAAGGGCCGAGCGACTAAATCCCAGCTCTGCCGTTTACTCCGATGTGCTGCGAAGGCAGCATGAAAGCGGCTCGTCCCTCATCCGGAAAGATCTTTGTGAGGCTACCACGTCTAACGGGGGAACAAAGGTGAGCTTTCCCAGTTATAATAAATAAACCCACAAGACTGCATTCATGTTGCGCACGGAGGAGCTCATTTCTTGATGACTTCCTCCTTCAGCTTGTCGGCCAGGTGTTTTCTCTTCTGCAGCTTCTTGCGCTCCTCTGTCGAAATCTCCTGGGAGAAGAAAAAGCTAGCGTCAAAGACCGCGCCAAAGTCGTCGCGTCTGAATCCGACTCACGGAGGCCGGAGGAGGCGCGGGCGAGGAGGGGGAGCATGGTGTCTCCTCCTCGGGTGAGGGTTTCTGCTTGGCGGTCCGGTCCTTCTTGAGAGCTTGCAGCTTGTCGCGCTGCTCGCGTAGGTAGGACGCCCTCTGCTGGAGACGCTCCTGCTGATACGCCGACAGGTCCTGGAAGGACGGTTTACATGAAGATGTGGGGTATGCATACATTCAACATTCATTGGGCATAATATTAGGTTCACATACCCAAGAGTTGTATCAAACGGTCAGTGTTTACAATGTTAATGTTCATTTATTATTGTAGTTTGCAGATGTGTACATCTCATTGCTATGTTATGGTGTTTGTTTATAATGTTTTTATCCTGTGACTGAATAAGGTTGTTAAACATAATGAATTTTTTTAAATACAAAAATAAATAGTATAAGTGTTTTAAAACGGGTATCTTTTTCCAGTTTTCATTTTTTATCTATTGCATTTAGTCCCCTTTTTTTACATGACTAAACATTTTTTTTTTCACCATTTTTTTTTTTTATTTTTAGTACAAACAAAATAATTTTTGCTTTTTCAGATATGTTTAAAAATGTTTTCACTGTTTTGTTGATTGCCAAAAAAAACAAGTCTAGTAAACAAGACAAGTATTTTTTTATTTGAAAAAAACAACGTAACTCTTGTTAATTCTAATTCTTGTTTTGATCCAGTCAGAGGTATTATTTAACCAAAAACAAATTGATTAAGGTTACCACAACTATCGATCTATCTATCTATATATATATATATATCTATATATATATATATATATATATACACACGTTATGTTTCAAATGTATTTATTATTATTTTGGGACTCACGGTGTAAGGCTGAGCGAAGCCAGCCTCCCTGTGCGCTTCCTCCAGGCAGGATTCTCCCGCCGTCTGCTCCGTGCTGACGGGCGCTCTCACGGGTGGGAGGACTTTGGGCTCCATGCTGGCACTGACGCCGCCTGCGCACACAATCATTCACTTGAATACACTTAATCAACATACGCCTCAAATATTGCTGCTTTCACCAGGGGTACGTGTAGAAGACGAGGAGCTGCTTTTTTCTACATGCTTCACAACTGCTGTGACAGCCAACTTGCTCTCAGGATTTTGGGATGCCTTGCCATTGACCTGTAGGGAAAAGACTTACAAGTCAAATATTGTGTAATTTTAGTCTAATCAAGTATAGCTTATTAAAATAAATGATTTTTTTTAAATCAGAAAATAGTTACTTTTTTTTAATCAAGGGGGGAAAATGTTACATATAAAAATGAAAAGTCCTAAAATGTTGAGCTAAAACACTGTGACCATATTACTCAGTGGTAAGTGACATACTGTAATCTGGAGGATGATGATGTAGTCTAGTGTACCATGTCTGCTACTGTTCAGTTTCCGACCTGATTAGACCGAGCGGCTGCGCTCTTTCCATTCCTCGTTTGTGCTCGGTGAGCGTCTGTGCCGCTGTTGTCGGCTCGGGCCTGAGCCTGGAATAAACCGTTCAATACGACAACACAGGCAATTAGCAGCCTGAAAATTAAACTCTCTGCCCTAATTTGAGGTTGAGGCTTTACCTCGGCAGAGGCGCCATCTTGTGCGGGAGTAGCAGAGGCGCTCTTTTGGGCTTTTCCGCCGGACGTAGAACACGCACGCTCCTCCTCCAGCAGCAATCGCCACGACATTTCCTCCTCGTACTCCTCTTTCGACTTCCTGAAAAAGAAAGAATTCTAGCAAACTCACAACATCCACTTTAGTTTTTCACTGAAATTTGTTTTTTTTCTTTTTGGGGAAAAAACAAATACGTAGCATCGATAGAATTGTTTTTTTGTGTACGATGAAAATCAATTCTCTCCACTTATTGAGTTCAATATTTTTAATCCACAAAGAATAGTATGTTGGTTCCTGTATGATAAAGAGCAGGTATATCCAAAATTTGAGTTCTTATCTTTTTTTTAAACCCCAACCAACAGATTTTATTTTTTGGGATATAAATCAAGTATTCATCCACAAAGAATATTAGGTGTTTTTGTTATTATAAAAATCAAGTATATCCATTTAAAAAAAAAAATGTTTTCTTTCCCCCAAAAGCAAAACATTTTTTGGGGTTATTTTGGATAAAAAACAGTTTCTGCAGCTTTTGTGAGTTCCTTAGTTTTAGCCCACAAAGAAGAGTATGTTGAGCATATCCAATTTTGAATATTTTAAAATCTTTTATCTTAAAATCTTTAAAACCCCCAAAACAAAACGTTTTTCCAATTTGTTTTAGCTTTTAAAAAACAAACAAACAAAAAAGTATTATGCCAAAAACACTATCTAAAAAAACAAACCAAAATTTCGAGACATAAAAGTATTCCTTGTTCTTGGGGGTATTTTTTTGTTTTTAACCCGCAAAATAGAAGTATTTTTTGGGGTCAGTTTTGTTAGCCCCCACGCACGCACGCACACACACATCAAAAACATGCATCTCTGACATTGTTGTCAGTTTTCCTTACATAATTTTTTTTGGGGGGGGGGAGGGGGGATATTTTAGTTAATTAGTGTTTTTTTTTTTTTATTTCCCAACATTTCAAACAATATATAAATCAAGTAAAGTAACTTTCTCTACTACTTCTCCAGAAAATGGATCGCCTCACCCAATCAATCCCTCACAATAATTCATGGTGGTGTTTTGGATTTGGGGAGAGGCGGTGGCACACCTCCCAGCGCCGATGTACATCCAGGTAGGACAAAGTGGATAAAAATACTCACTCTTCCTCAGTAGCGATTTGTTACTAGTGCCAATGGTTCCTACTTAAATTAGCATGAGCCTAAGTAGCTTAAAGAGGACGTCCCTTTCTGGGTCAGGATGCCGCTCACCAAATCCCATCAGGAGAGCAGGCCGAGCACCGTGGCCAACTTACATGAGACGCTTCGAAATCATTACACATGTATAAATGTATAAAAAGTTTATTTAGCATAGCATCTGGTTTTTGGGAGGGTACCGCTGATTTGTCTTATGATTAATATTTGTCTGTCTTGTTGTAAAAAAGCAGAACCCACTTGTGGCATTACTAAATAAAAAGAGAACTAACTTGAGGACCTCCTGCAGGATCTTCATCTCTTGCTGCTGCAGGTCCGTCATCACGTCCTCACCGTCGGTCAGACAATCGGGAAGCGCTCCTGGACGATGGACGTGTTACTTTAGCAGGCACGTTAGCGCTCTTTGTGTACATACGTGTGTCTATCTGCAACGCTTACCGTTCCTCTCTTTGATCACCCGCAGGGCCTGAAGCTGCAGCTCCATGTTCTTCTGGACCATCAGGGAGCGAAACATCTGGAAGTCATCTGTGGCCAGGACTGGCTGGAACACGGACTGAAACCAAAAATGGAGCAAATGAGGTCAGCGGTTTACTTTCTTTCCCCTGTTATTGTGAAATTAACAGATCGCTACGATTTTGCGGTGAGGTGGACTTGCGAACAAGGACCCCAGCGTACCTGCACCGTTTTGGACTTGGCAAAAGGTGAGGTGCACGCGTCCAAAAACTGCTGCTCGTTGATGCCCACCTCCTGCATGTAATTTTCCAATAGCTTCTCTACCTGCAAAAGCAAAAGATGCTGTATGTACAGGTACCACTCAATACATTGGGATATCGTAGAAAATGTATTTTAGTCAGTAGTTTACTTTAAAAAGTGAAACATATTATATCGAGTCACTACACACAGTGTCACTTTTTGGACTGACATTTTCTAATTTTGATTATTAACATTTATTGTAGAAAATGTAATGTTTATCTTTTTTTTTTTTTTTTTTTAAACTATCCAAGGGATTTGTTAATTTGAACAGTTGGGAAAGGCTTATTTATACAATTAGAACACAATTTTATTTATTTATACTATTATTAATCCCCAAAATTTTGTTTACATTTTATGCATACATATTTTTTTAGGACAACAACACTTGGAAAGAACAAATTTTATTTTGCATGGTTATAATTTTAAAAAAGCTTTTTTTTTTTTTAACAATTTAATGTGTATTTCTGTATTTGTTGGCATGTGAAAAACAGCTGTACTCACCAATTTTTTGTACTGCTGATGGATTTCCGTGTACGCTAACTTATTTTCATCTTCGTCGTCAAACACTGAAACGTAACGACATGTAGATTAGTCAAAGCAGGGTTTAAATATTTAAAAAAATTGAATGCTAATTTGCAACAAAATGTGAAATGTTAATTATATAGATAAATATATTTCCAAGTTAGCATTAGCTTTGGCCATGGAGCCAAAATAAAGGAGAAAAGGCTAGTGGAAGTAGTGGCTTGTGAAACTTTGGTTATTTATCTCAATTTTAATTAGGGCTTCAACTAATTATTTTAATATATTTTTCAACTAATCAATGAATTGGATAAACTTTTTATTTTATTTTTTTTCCATCCCTTTGCTCAAAAACAGGACATTATTTTAGATTGACAGTCCACAAAATGATGGTTTAGTCCATAACATGTCAGAAAATAGACAAAAATGTTCATTTGTTTTCCAAAGTAAAGGCTAATGTTTGCAAATGGCCTTTTTTTTTTTTTTTTTTTTTAAATCACAAAGATAATTAGTCTGTTTTCATGGAAGCCTACAGAAATCTGAGAATATTGAATGTTAAGAGGCTGAAATTCCAAGGATTTGGACAATTTTAAGTTAAACAGTGTCTCTAAACGATTAATCGATGATCAAAATAGTTAAATTTAAATTACATCGCTAATTGGCACCAAAATATCCTTTTTAATATCGACAAACATCTTCCAACGTTAGCATTAGCTTCAGTCAGGGAGCCAAAATGGAGGCTACTGGAGGTAGTGGCTAATGACGCTAGAGTTGTTCTTTCTAAATGTAACTATTAATTGCGACATTTAATCACGCGCGTCTTTTTAGCGGCTAAAAATTGTTTTATATTTGAATGACTACGCGAATTGGCGCCAAAATATCAACCGTAATACAGATAAAGATCGCTCCACATGCATTATTAGCTTCAGACACGGAGCCAAAATGGAGGCTTGCTGAGCTCCCGTTCAAACGTAAACAAAGCTAAGGACGATCTAATGTTCTCTATTATATCACCTGTGCATTTGTGCTCCATGAAGTCCGTGACGGGGATGACCCACTCGGGACTTCCCAGGTAGCCCACGATGCTCTCCACCACCCACTCGCTGTCGTCCTCGGCCATGTTGGCTCCAAAAGTCAGCGGTGGTGGCGGCGGCGCTGGACCGAGACAGCAGCGCTCCTCCGGGCTTGCGCACTACCCAGCTCCGCTACGGTGCGGACACACGCAGCTGGCGGATGCACACATCCATGTTGTTGTTATTATTATTATTATTTTTTTTTTTTTGTCGCCCCCTCGAGTAGAAAGAATTGCTGCGCACTCGTGGGGGCGAGGGTTGGGTGGTGACGCCTGATTGGTTGCCACGGTAACAATGACGTCACCCGGTCGCTCCCTCGCCACACGTCTCGAGTTGAGGAATTTTCCAGCTTTTTGGGCTGATAAATGCTCAAATTAAATACAGATGAATACATTAATTTGCCATTATTCTATTTGATTACATTTGACGCATATTTTAAATAATACATTCGTTTTTTATATTCATTTTCAAAATATTAATATTTAAATGTTGACTAATACATGTGCAATGAGCGCCATTCCAAAATATTTGTGAAGTAACCACCCCCCCCCCCCCCCCAAAAATAAAAAGGAAAAAAAATTGGAAAACAAATACATGAACAGATGAATCCGCAGGTGCTTGACCACGAATATGCAGGAGTCCATTTTACAGCAAACTGAATAATGTGATATAGTTACATATTTATCACTGTCGGTCTTGCTGGTGATACTTGAAGTGTATTTGTTGTTGTTGTTGTTGTTTTTGTGCTGGTGTAAAAAGTTTGCCAACCACTCCCACATGCGGGATGCAAACCTCGACTAGTTTTCAGACAGCAGGGGGAGCCAAGCGTCCTCTGCTTAAAACTGCCATAAATATTTTATTTGTTTAGTTGGACTTTCGACACATTTCTTCTTCTCTCTTTATTATTAATAGCGCGACCTAGTTTCCACGTTGAAGCTCAACATGTGGCAGGTCCGCTGCAAAAGTTGCCGTTTGGAATGCTGACTCGCACACAACGCACACAACATCAGATAAGCAAAGAGCCAATCGGACATTTGGACACGCACACGCGGTGCATAATAAGGAGGACTTGATGACTCGCACACATCATTTGCACACTGGCCCGCCACTGGATCTCTGCACGGTGAGCACACACAAAAAAAAAGCACACAAATAAACTACGCGAAATCTTACACTAAATGTAAATAAAATGTGTTTTACGTTTGATTGCTTTTTAGGTGCGGGTGCTTTGCCTACTGTCGTTTGCCAAATGCCCGCCAGCAGCCGTCCTGATGCCAAGTGCCCAGCTGGCACCGCGGAAGAGTCACGGGCGTCGACGGAGGATGTGTTCGACGACACCTACGCGGAGAAAGTAGGTCCCAAACCCCGCAGGACCCTGGTGTGGAGGAACATCTGGCTCATGGCGATGCTGCACGCCGGCGCAATCTACGGAGTCTTCCTCATCCCCAGCGCTCGCGGACTCACGCTGGCTTGGAGTAAGTACGCACTAGTACACGGCAGTGGCACAGTATTATAGCACAGCGAAGTACTCACAAACGGTACTTGAAGAAGTGCTGATGCAGAAAGTATAAAGTAGCACAGGTCAAAAGTTTGGGGACATTGGATTTGGGGTATTTCATTGCTGCGAAATAAAATTAAAAAAATAATAATAATAATAAAAAAAAAATATATATATATATATATATATATATATATATAGTTAGTTGATTTTAATAGAAATGTTCTTATATGTGCACAATATATATTTAGTGATAGCGGCACGGTGGACGACTGGTCAGCACATCTGCCTGACAGTTCTGGGGACCGGGGTTCAAACCCCGGCCCTGCCTGTGTGGAGTTTGCATGTTCTCCCCGTGCCTGGGTGGCTTTTCCCCGGGCACGTCCCAAAAACGTGCATGCTAGGTTAATTGACAACTCTAAATTGCCCTTAGATGTTAATGTGTGCGCGGATGGTTGTTTGTTTCTGTGTGCCCTGCGATTGGCTGGCGACCGGTTCCTCTCGCCCGAAGATAGCTGGGATAGGCTGGATGGATGGATATTTAGTGATATGATTCAAAATAATAGCACAATTTTTTATTTTATTTATACATCAGCATATGTGTATACATTCAAAATGTCCTTCCTGGAAATTCTGACAATTCTATTAATTTAATGTTGTTTTAATTTTTCTTTCAACAATCTAATGTGTGCTTTACCCGGTACTTATGTAACACTTGAATAACCCCTGTGGGAGTCAATAAAGAATTATCTTATGTTATAAAAATTTATTGCAATGACATCAGCACATATAAAAAAAATAAGGCGTATAAAAAAATTACAAAAAATCCTTCCCAGGACTTATGTAAATGCTGTTAACTTGTTATTTAAAGTACAGCTGATCGAATACCGGCACCTGGCATCACTATCGGGCCCATACTGGCCTTACTTCAACGTATCGGGTACTCGTGAAGGCTGCTGATACCAGCCACCAAAAAAAAAAAACATTCAATTTAATTATGGAATTACTGTATGTTTTACAAGGTATAATATTATAGATTTATACTTTTCTCATTATTGTTTTTTAGGGGGGGGGGGGGGGCTGTAATGGATTAATGACTTTTCCATTCATTTCAATGGGGAAAACTGAATTGAAAATTATTATTATTATTATTATCCACTGCTGACAAGTGAATGAGCTGTATCATCCTTTATCATGGTGTGAATTATGGATAAAGTTCACCCTATAAGATCCTTCATCTTTATGTAATCTGCAATGAGCTTCACAGTGAATGATAATCGCGATATTATGTCCCCATTATTGTAATCCTTTTTAAGATGCAGCCATTAGAATTTGCAGCCTGCACAGCAGACGATCGAGACATTTCACAAATTCCTGAACAGTCTTCACTTTGTCTCGAGTCTGCCCCATGCCCACCCCCAACCCCCCTCCCCCCACCCCCCCTTACCCCCCTCCCCCTTGTCTTTGCAATGCTGGGCTGCATATTATTTCACAGCGGGAGACAAAGCACAATCAGCACTCCCATAGACATTCCATTGTGGACCGCGTGGCACCACAACACAATTTGTCGTCGGCTGCCAGAAGGCCCCTGCATGCTTGTGCCCGACGCGCGCAGACAACAACAACAAACCGCACACCCGACCTTACACCTACTCCCAATGTCAGTCCAAAAAGTGACACTTTGTAATTCTTCTTTCTTCTGTAGCTGCCGTGTGCTTCTTCATCAGCGCCCTCGGCGTAACGGCCGGCGCGCACAGGTTATGGAGCCACAGATCCTACAAGGCTTCACCGGCCCTGCGAGTCTTCCTGGCTCTGGCCAACTCAATGGCCTTTCAGGTACGACACTTTTCTAACACAGTGACGCGCAATTGCAATGAGATGGCGGCTGTGGCGTGCATTTATGCCCAGTTACGAGCTGAAGAGTCATCTTTACTGTCACCAACACATGCATATTCATGACTTTCTTCTTCCTTCCCATCAATGAGAACGGTAAACGGCAGCGCGTCTGATACCTGGGCCTTACCCGATTGAATCGTCGTGGCGCAATAAGAGAAAGCGTCAATACGCAATTTAACAGCCATCCAACTGCGCCACGTACATCAGGAGCAGTTAGTTCACAATCAATATTTAAAAACAATCAACATTTCAATAATAATAAAAAAAGAGTGGTGCTTTATATAATATATTACGTGGACAAGCGCTTTACTCAAAACATTCGCATCGCAAATCACTTTCCCCCGTTGAAATGAAAGGAAATATCATTAATCCGTTTCCACTTCCGCAAAAATGTTTGTAAAGGTTTTTTTAATAGGAAAAATAGCACTGTACAGTTTTGTATTTTATTTGTATTTGTCATGTATTTTGTTACATTGTCTGTCTACATGTGTTGCTGCTCCATTCAACTATCGATTGCGTTAAGGGTTATAACTACCGTGGCATCAATGCTAGTTTCGTTAGCCTGTCTATGGCATTGTGCATTAGCAATAAGCTATCAGGCTTTCACAAGGCAAAGTTATGTGGTTTGGTTAACAGCATTTAATTCTATTTTAGCACCAGTACACACTTTAAACAGATTTGAACTTATTAAAACGCACTCTTTAAATAATTTTTTAGTGCCTGTTCTTACTCTCGCTTGCAGTTTTCCAAATAAGAGGCCAAGCTTTATTTGACACTCCCAGGTGGGGCTTGCTATAAAACTGACCCATAAAACAAAAGCAAATTTAACATTGTACATTGAAATACCACAATGCTCAACCAAACCGTCTCATTCTGAACGTGCTTTAGCTTCACGCTACCATATAATGCCAAACGCCATTGACGGGCTAATGGGAATTAGCATAGGTCTTACAATAAATATAAAGCTTAAAACACATGGAGCAACAACACCAACAAACAAATCACACGACAATAACCGCACCATGTATGTCAAAACACACAAGGAATTTGTCTCTCGTAGATGGACCATAGCGGGGAACACGGTGTTATCTTTGCAAAGGCCGATTCCGTGATACAGCTCTCGCTTTGGCGCTCATGATATTGCGCAGGTGTACCCGTCGATCCCAGTGATCTGGCGCTCTGATCTCGCCTGCAGAACGACATATACGAGTGGGCGAGGGACCACCGCATTCATCACAAGTATTCGGAGACGGACGCCGACCCCCACAACGCCAAGCGGGGCTTCTTCTTCGCGCACATCGGCTGGCTCCTGGTTCGCAAGCACCCCGACGTCGTCGAGAAGGGCCGAAAACTGGAGCTGTCCGACCTCAAGGCCGATAAAGTGGTCATGTTCCAAAGACGGTAAGGAGAACACAGTCTTGGCAATTCGGAGGTCACCTGTCATCTTTCTTGTTGCCGTGCGCTGTTGTGGGTTTTCTCTGGTAGCAAAAAACATAACACGAATCAGAACTAGGACTCGACCGATTAATCGGTCGATATGAGCCCTTTTCAAAAAGGCAACAATTGGCCGATTTCTTTGCTGATTTTCTTTGACCCTTTTACACATGAACACATTACAACATAAGACAAAGATAATGACATTCAAACAATTATTGCCCTCAGAAATCTCACAAAATTTGGCAGATTTTTCTCTCTGTTGTAAACTTCAACAAATAATAAAGGACAAAGTATTGTTACAAAAAGGCAAATGTTCTGCCTGTAATTCATATCTTTATTATCGTAAGCGTTAAGAGACGCAAATAATTATGTTGTTAATTATATATTTTTGAAATGAAGCGTCTGATTAATCCATTATTGGAATTTTATTCTGCCAAATATTGGAAGCGGCCTCGAAAAAATCGGTCGGGCCCTACTTAGAACGTATATAGTCAGTGCAACAACAGCTGTTTAAAAATTCATTCCACTTAACTGTCATCCGTCATTCAAATGTGCCTTGAATTTTGTCTGCACGCACACAGCCACTTAAAAACACTGGCAACAAAAGTGAGTACACCCCCAAGTGAGAGTGTCAAAATAGGGCCCAATTATCCATTTTTCCTTGCTGGTGTCGTGCGACTCGTTAGTGTTACGAGGTCTCAGGTGTGAACGGGGAACCGGTGTGTTCAATCGGGTGTTATCTCGCTCCCATGCTGGTCACGGGAACTTCATGCATACACAATATTGTCTGTGACATCCTGTATAACATATGCACCCAGCTTACAGTATTATATGTTTAGACAAAAGGAAACATCCTTACCATTTTGAACATGATTCTTCTTTCACCTTTTTAGCAATAATATACAGTAGTGTTGTTGTTGTTGGTGTAATATCGCTTTCCATGAACTGTACTGCATATGTACATTTCTATTTGATGAACATGCAAGCATGCATATGTGCCAGTTTTCTCCCTAGCAACAACGTGTTATTCAATGTTTCCTTCACTCATGCATCCAAAACATGAGATTTAGTGGGATATATGCTGTACAATACTGTATGTGTGTTTATTTCAGGCACTACAAGCTCTCTGTGTTGCTCTTGTGCTTCCTGGTCCCCATGTTGGTTCCCTGGTACTTCTTGGGCGAGTCCCTCCTGGTGGGCTACTTCCTGCCCGGCTTGCTGAGGTACACGATTGGGCTCAACGCCACCTGGCTGGTCAACAGCGCCGCGCACATGTGGGGCAACAGGCCCTACGACCACACCATCAACCCCAGGGAGAACAGAATTGTCGCCTTCAGCGCCATAGGTAGGAAAGTTCATCTTTCTCATTTCCCACAGCAAGCAGCAGTTTGGCAGAATGTCAAAGATTTTGCAAACAGAGGGTTCAACCTCTTTATTGCCACTCCCAGTTGAGGTTTACTGTCGAACGAAACACAAATCAAAGATAACTGAAAGTTATGTATTCAAAACAACCACATAGCTTCGCTTAAGTCGGTTTAGCTTAATGCTAACAAACAATGCACAACACCATAGACGGGATCACAAATAGCAACTGATGTTTGAACTTAAACAGTGGATCAAAACATGTAAACAGATAATATAACGATACTCACCGGCATATATTATTTATCCTCTGCGAAGAACGCCTCGATTGACATGGCAACACGCTGAATCTTAAATCTGATTGGACAAAAAAAAAAATCCAGCATCCACATTCAGTACTGGAAGCAGTGCAGTCAGGAAAAACACTATGGCCTGAGAAAATGTTACAATATTTTGTAACATTTAGTATTTAGACCAGAAGAGAAGGCCTTGCATCTACAAACTGTCTAATTGCATAAAAATGGTGTTTTACAAGAATGTCCAAGTCAGCTACTTTTTCTGGAGCTATTTAGTAGCAAAGGGCTATCAAATTTCCAATTACCCAATGTTCCTTTGTGTGTCTACAAATGTATACACTGTTGAAGTTTTATTCAAAGCAAATTAGATTGACACTCAGTAACAAGGAGACCGCCACCAAAGGCGAACTGTGTTATGTGTTATGGGGACGGCCAAGTTGAGTCACTCCCGAAATAACATTTTCTTTCTCAGAGCGTGCCGCATCTTTCTATAAACACATTGTTACCTCGATTTACGTGACCGAGTGCTATTTTATCAGTCGCAACCTAGGATGCACGTTAAAATGTTTCACTGTGCAAGCCGTCCTCTGTTCGTGACGCCGCAGTCCATCACTAACCTACAGTACGTCCGTGAGATGGTCACAACTGCTGAGCAAGCTGCAGTAATATTGGTCATTTTTTGCAGAGGATAAAGAATATATTCCTGTAAGTATTATATAGTCTGTCTCCATGTCTGTCAAAACTGTTGCTTAAAGGGTTATAACAGTCCGACGGTCGACGCTAGTTTTGTGAGTGCGCCTACGGCGTTTTGCAGCGTGTTAGCATTAAGATAGCAGACTTTTGATTAAGGCAACGTTTAGTTGTTTTAAATACGCAACGTGTTATTTTCTTTGTGAAATATTTAGTTTGACGGTAAACTTCATCTGGAAGTGGCAATAAACAGCTTGAAACCTCTTTTTTGAAGAATTGTGCAAAATCTGCTACTTGTTGTGAAGTGAGGTGAGTTTGCTGCCAACAGCTAGCGCTTGTTTCTCACATTTCTGTTTGCTAGTCAAAGAAAACAAATCAGCTGAGAGACAGTTCGTAACGAGAAGAACTTTTAATTCTGGTCACTCGTTGGGTTTTGCTGCTTAGAATAGGACAAAAAAAAGCGGTATTCTTGACAGTGTCTGTCGCATTGCCAGGGGAAGGCTTCCACAACTACCACCACACGTTCCCCTTCGACTACGCCACCAGCGAGTTCGGCTGCAGGCTCAACCCGACCACCGCCTTCATCGACCTCATGTGCTTCCTGGGTCTGGCCGGCGAGCGCAGGGCGGCGTCCAAGGAGATGATAGCGGCCCGCGTGCAGCGGACCGGCGACGGCAGCGCTCAAAGTGGCTGAGTTCCGGAACGTAGCGGCACATTCTGGTGATGATAAGGATGATGATGATTATTAGGAGACGCACAGGCAGTACGTTTTTACTCAAATACCAGATCAACAGTAGACCGGAAGACAATAGGGAGGCTAATTGGGATTCCTTTTTGTTCCTTTTCCACTGCACAGTGCTGACTCACTAATGGCATTTTTCAACAAGGTACTGTTTGGAGTACGTGGTCGTTTAATGGTTGGATGGATTCGTAATTGGGACATTTGAGGGTAAACAGCTAGAAAAGACAAAGATTAAAGAAACCTGCTCACGTTAGGCCACAGGAACTAAAAACAGGAGACCTTAATTAGCCTTTGTCTCACTTTGACTGATGCGTTCAGCGCGGCCTGGTTTTTCTAGTTCCCGAGCCAAGTTGGTATTGTGCAGTGATTGAAGCCTCGATTGCAAATGAATTAATTTATATGATATTTATTAGCAATCTTTCCCAGTTTAGAAACTTAATTATGTTTATGATTAAGAACATGTCCATTACTATATTTTGTGAGCTGTTTTTTATTTTTATTTTATTTTTTTTGCTGTACATGTTTTTCCATTGGAGAACGCGAGTGATTTTTTTTGTCTTAAATCTTAAAGGTGACATATTATGCATTTGTTTTCACAATTTAAAACAGTTCCCAGTCATCACAATACCCCAAGGAGAGATAATTGCATCACACTTTGCACACCCTCTTTTTGTCCCATTGGCGAAGGCGGCCCTGTCTCATGCCGGCGAGGCAGCCCCAATCCCGCCTCAAATACTGCTGTACCAATGGCGAGTACAGATTGTATTACCATGCGTGACGTGTTTTTTTCCCCCCCCTGGTTGAGGCGCAACTTCAACAGGAATCCACAAAGGTACCCTAAATTACTGTGGCGCATGCAGCAGACGCATCACCAAACACACATTGCCCCCCCCCCCCCCCCCCCCACACCCTACTGCGTCGATAACTTCACGGCGCAATCTAGTATCGAGCACTGTCAGAATAAAAAATGAAAATAAAAAATTAACATCCGATTAAACTCAAGGGCACTCTGCTGACCTTTTAGCTAATGTAGCGCTTCAGACAGTGTAGTCCGGCAGCGGACTACACTGTCCTCGCTTGAAGGTATCTCTGGATCTTCACCCTGCCAAGCTTCCAAGTCATGGGCAGAGAGTGTGGAAGGCACTTCGTTAGTAAATTAAAGAAGTGCAGGTTGGTACATTTGTGGAAAATGGAGATAACCCATCAATCAATCGCCATCTACAGGGACATTGTAGTATTGCACAAAGGTGTCCAACTATTAATTAAAAATCTTAAAAATCCACGATATAGCGGGGGATCACTGCAGTTGGCCAAATTTACATAATATGTCCCCTTTAAGCTTTTGGTATTTTTGTATATATATTTGTTTTTTACATTAGAATGCATTGTGACAAGCAATAGCTTTACTAAACCACAGCATGAGCTGCTGTGTTCAAGATTAACATCTCCCAGCCATCGAAACCAACTGACGTCTTATTTGTCGTCTTTTCAACTAACATGAATGGAAAATAAATGCCTACGTTGTGCTTCAACCCCAAAAAGAGTCGATGAGTTTATCTGCGCCAGCGCGGAAATCTTTCCCTCATATATGTTTATGCTGTTATTTTTGATTTGAAGATAAAAGGTTCACCCTCAGATAAAAACGTCAGACACGCGGTGCAGCAAACCATCTCGCAGTCACGTGCGGAAGTTTAATGCGACATCTACTAATATAAACAGAAGCGCAAAACATCCAAATAGATCATTGTTGCTTTATTGTACCCGTTTGCAAGTGACGAGTAAAGTGATGGACATTTTTTTTTTTTTTTTTTTTACAGTGTTAACTGATGGAGGGACAAAAAATGTCACTACTTAGTAATAAACACAATGAACAAGTAGTTTTGCTCATCATTTCGTTTCATTGCATTTTCCATTATATATAATGTATATTTGACATATTCCGTGCAAAAGTGCCCCAGTATTTGATTGGTATTTGGCTTTACTGGTAACAGCCGGCTACTACTACTACCCATTGATACTATTCGTGCCTAGTGGTATTACTAGTGCAGCACAATAGTTTATCAGTGAGCTTTAATTGCAAAAGCTAAAAGTGGCACTATAGTGGTGAATATGAATTCATGAAAATGAAATGAATATGAATTGATTTCCTATAGTTTACGGTTGGAGTTATGTCTTTGTTATAAAAATAGAAAATCAGTTCAAAATAAAACAATTTTGGATATTAAAAACACATGATGCAGAATCCACACACACAGTCAATGCGGTTGTTTGCGGCCGTGCACCTTTTTGTTGAAATTTTTTTGTGGGACATCTTGTACGCGTTAATTGAGCGAGTGTCCCGCATTCAACCTTGCGATTGTCATCGGATCACTCCTGTTAGTCGCACGCACACGCCAAAAAAGCCATTGTGTGCACATGCGTCACTATCGCACTGCGCATTTTTCAGATAGCGCCGCAGTGCTGCATGCGCGCCGTCTCGTTGTTTTGTTTTTGAATGGACATTCCCCACTTGTTTGACAGTTGGTTGCCATGGGATTTTCTTTTTTTATTTTCATTTTATTGATTGATTTTTTCGTGTCACCGCCGCCGGACGTCAAAGCAGCTGCTAACTTAACTGTATCAACTCGTTTTTAAACAGGCCTTTGATCAGATAGCGAGTGAGTGAGTGGGTGGCAAGAGAAAATGGACGCAAAGGTGAATGGAGCTGCTGTGTAGTAGTGCCCTCTACTGGACACAGGTCGCTACTACGGGCCGACGCCTCATTATGTGGGAATAGGACGGATGGGAGCATTTATCACATTATTTAATGACATACAAGAGTCAGATATTCATCATCATAATACAATAAAAAAGTCAGTTAATCATCATCATAAAAAATATATAATGAAATAATAATGCGATAAATGCATTATTATTTCAAATGCTGTTTGTTCAACCCCAATGTCCCAAGTTGGGACGTTGTGTTAAACATAAATGAAAACAGAATTTTGATGATTTGCAAATCATGTTCAACCCATATTGAATTGAATACACTATAAAGACAAGATATTTAATGTTCAAACTGATAAACGTTCTTGTTTTTAGCAAATAATCATGAACTTAGAATTTTATGGCGGCAACACGTTTCAAAAAAGCTGGGACAGGGTCATGTTTACCACCGTGTTACATCACCTTTTCTTTTAACCACGTTCAATAAACGTCTGTTGAACCGCTGAAGCTACAGCTTCAGCGGTTCAACAGTCCGGGGTCTCCGTTGTCGGATTTTACGCTTCACAATGTGCCACACATTTTCAATGGGAGACAGGTCTGGACTGCAGGCAGGCCAGTCCGGTACCCGCACTCTTGTACTACGAAGCCACATGCAGAATGTGGTTTGGCATTGTTCTGCTGAAATAAGCAAGGGCGTCCATGAAAAAGACGTTGCTTGGATGGCAGCATATCTTTCTCCAAAACCTGTATGTACCTTTCAGCATGAATGGTGCCTTCACAGATGTGTAAGTTACCCATGCCATTGGCACTAACACAGCCCCATACCATCACAGATGCTGGCTTTTGAACTTTGCGTCCATAACGGTCCGAATGGTTCTTTTCCTCTGGCCCGGAGGACACGACGTTCACAATTTCCAAAAAGAATTTGAAATGTGGACTCGTCGGACCACAGAATACTTTTCCACTTTGCGTCAGACCATCTTAGACGAGTTTGGGCCCAGAGAAGCCGGCGGCGTTTCTGTTTGTTGTTGATAAATGCCTTTAGCTTTGCATAGTAGAGTTTCAAGTGGCACTTACGGGTGTAGCGCCGGACTGTATTTACTGACATTGGTTTTCTGAAGTGTTTCTGAGCCCACGTGGTGATATCCTTTACACATTGATGTCGGTTTTTGATGCAGTGCCGCCTGAGGGATCGAAGGTCACGGGCATTCAATGTTGGTTTTCGGCCTTGCCGCTTACATGCAGTGATTTCTCCAGAGTCTCTGAACCTTTTGATGATATTATGGACCCTAGATGATGAAATCCCCTAAATTCCTTGCAATTGTACATTGAGGAACATTGTCCTTAAACTGTTCGACTATTTTCTCACGCACTTGTTCACAAAGAGGTGAACCACCTTTTTCCAATTAGCCCGTTCACCTTTTTTGCCACCTGTCCCAGCTTTTTTGGAACGGGTTGCAGCCATCAAATTCTAAGTTCATGATTATTTGCTAAAAACAATAACGTTTATCGGTTTGAACATTAAATATATTGTCTTTGTAGTGCATTCAATTAAATATAGGTTGAACATGATTTGCAAATCACTGTATTCTGTTTTTATTTGTTTCATACAACGTCCCAACTTCATTGGAATTGGGGTTGGAAAAAAAAACTAAACAAATATAATAATACAAAACATGGACAATTATCTACTACTAATACTAATAATAATATAGATTATTACAATAATAAAAATGGTGATGATATTTAGGCACTTTAAAGATACAAGAAGAATACAATAATATTTCGTAGAGTACATAAACAATTGAAGATATTACTATAATAATTAGTTCTAATCATATTTGTATTAAATGTGTATATCTTTTTAAAATGAATTACTGTGGTTACTGAATATATTCATATGAATCCAATATATGTATTTTGCAGTGCGTGTTACTGAGAGCTGTTTATAATATTTGGACTCTCAGATAAATCAAATACACAACTTTTCCCCCCCCCCTTTTTTCATTGTTACCATTTTGACACTTGTGAGCGTTCATTCCTCGAGTGTACCTAATGAAGTGACCACATTCTGACGTCTACATCTCTAATGCATAAAAAAATGCATAAAAAACAAAACAAAAACAAAAACCACACACATCAGGATGAATCCTCACTTTTAACAATTCCTTTTAGAATCTTAATCCAAAAACATCCCTTGAAAATATCTCGTCCTAATCCTAATTTGCACACAAGAAGATGAGAGGGAGCCGCATGGCCGCACTGCACGCCGGGATTTATTTTTTGGGGCCAAATGAATGCAGTGCGGACCGACTGGATTTGGGATGCAAATGTCATCAATGGGGACCAACGGCCACAACGACCACGACGGTCCCGATTTACGACGCTTGGAGGTTACGAACACGTACACGTTATTATTGGACTTTGCCGCCGAATAACTGAAACTGAACCTGCTCAATAAATAATGGAACCAGATATTAAACATTTAAATTACGGGGATGGATTTTTTAAAATTTGATAACAGAAATTAAAAATAATATTTTCAAAGATTTTGTGGGGGAATTATTAATTTTTAATAAAATTTAAATTGGCTAAACCGAGGACCAGCGTTAACTAATTAAGTAATGTAACTGCAGGATCACGAACATTTGAATTCTGGTATGACGTATTTCGTATAAAAATACATATATAAATAAACGTAGCCTGTAATAATATACAGTATACATATTTTTTTTTAAAATAATAATAATGATAAAAGACTTGCGTTTGTCGGAGCCCAACTCTATCGTTAAACCAGACATCCCATCAGTAATCTCAGCAGAATAAGGAGAAATTTGGGGGGAATAATTATGTATATATTACAAACAATCGAAATTATTGTAAACAGTACACATATGTATTTAAAAATAATGTTCTTACATATTTGTAACATGAATAGAAAATATACAATATTTTAGTAGGAATCCAAATACCGGATTAAGAAAAACAACATCAACGACAACAACAATTTGGCCATCATTGACGCGTTGACGCAATGACGTCATCACGTCTTGAATCCCAAACCCATTTGGCGTCTTTATCAAACAAACATTCTGCCTCTTAATCCCTCGTGACCATCATTCGGAGGACTTTTTCTTCTTTTATTTTTTCTTGTCTCTTGTTTCCTGTTGCCCCCCCCCCCCCCCCCCCCTTTTCGTCGCGCAGGATTAAGGGGATCGTCCCGTGCAGGCCGCGACGCTTAATCGGGATTGGCTGCGAGGGGAAGAAGAAGAAAGAAGAAGAAAGAAGAAGGAGGGGCAGGAGGGGGGGGGGGCAATCTTGAATTAAGCAGATAATCTCTTGTTGGGGACGAGAGTGGCTCCATTTCAGAGCGCCCCCTCTTCATCCTTCTCTTCTTCATCACCACCACCACCACCATCACCATCATCATCATCATCATCATCATCATCATCATCATCATCATCATCTTCTTCTTCATCCTCTTCTTCCCGCAGGTCCAGTTTTGCACGAGAAGCTGATCCGAGCTTCGGTACCCATCAGTTTCCAGGACGGGCTCACCTGTCAGCATGTTCGCGCACTGGGAGGTTTGCATCTACATTTTCATCGTGCTGCAGGCGCACGTGAGGTCCTACTGCTGCTGGTGAGTCCTTCGCACGGAAGGAAAGCGGAAAACAATGCATTTGGCATTTTTGTATTTTTTTTTTGGGGGGGGGGGCTTCATTTGCAAAGTTTAGCACCGGATCTTTTTTTTTTTTTTTTTTTTTTTTTTTTTTCCTGTGCAAGATTTCCGAGAGGGAGACCACTTGCAAATGCACTTTCTCAGAATTTGCTGTTGACAATGAAAAAGTGTCAAACAAACATTTATGTAGCTACCGAATTCCAAATATGAATATTGTCACTGAGAGCAATTTCTTTGCAGGAAATGAAAAATGGTCGAAATAAACAAAACAACAAACCAAAAAAAAAGTGCTTTTTTTTTTTGGTTTGTTTTGTTTATTTCGACCATTTTTCAAAAAAGTGCTTTTTTTTTGTATGCAATTTAATATAGCCATCTTGATTCCATGTATTGGCATGTTTTGTTAAATAGCGATTTATATTTTATACATAAAATATGCCATTTATTACATAATTAATTAAGGATATTTTAAAAAATAATACGTTTTTAAATTAAAATGTTATTGATGTAGTAAGTAAGTGAGTGAGTGAGTAAGTATATAAGTAAGTAAATATGTAAATCTTATTTATATAGCATAGAAGATAGAACATAGAATGTACTTCACATAGTTCTAGAATACTGTACATAAGCAACATATTACATTTGAGTTAATACAAGAAAAAAAATACAAAAAATAAAATCCATAGCTAATCTAAACTGGTCTCTAACTTTACTTTGAAAGTAAGCAAGTCTTTGCAAGTTATTATACAACATGTGTTGTACCTACTAAATATTACATGACAGTAATGATAGTTTTTAATTGTTTTCCCCTGCAATTAAAAAGTGCGAAATAAAGACAATCACTCCTTTATCCTTGTTTTATATCGTTTTTGTCTGTGTATTTTACGACTTGTAAACCATCTTTGAGGACCCTTTAAAAGTGCTCCCGGAAAGAAATGTATTATTATTATTGTTAGAAATTCAGCGTATAGAAGTCATATTTTAAATAACCTAGTCTCCGCCTCGAGTTTCGACAAACGTACTGCATAGAAATGATCTACATTGAAAGAAATGCGCCACATAGAAGATTTATTATCAACCTATGACTGCAGTTTGTAGAAGTGCACCACACAGAAATGATCCATATTTATAATGCAGGAATGCCGTGGCCGCCTGTATGCCTCCACTTTCTAGTAAATATAAAACATAGAAGTGTTCTATATTCACGGACAACCTATCGCAGAGAAATGATCCGCGTCTTTGCCACTCATTTCTAGAAATATACCACATAGAAACGATGATGATGATGATGAATGATCGTAACCCCCACTTATTTTGAATTGTTGTTGATTTTTTTTTTTCACGATCCCCTGCTTATTCATGATTTTTTGGGGGAATTATTATTTTGAAAAAAAACAAGCAAAACAAGTTGTCTGTTTTTTTTTTTTTTCATGGCAATTATAATGAGCGTCAATTTTATTTGTGGGGTCAATTGAGCTCCACTGTAGTTTTCATCTTCTTCAAAAAACGCCTCATATTAATTTGTAGGTTTGTAGGCCGCCTTGCTCGCACATGCACAGATAATATAACAATACTCACAGGCATATATTTGTTTATTCTCGATAAAAAAAACGACGAATATTACAGGATCTTACTGAATCACTTACAGGAGTAGGAGAAGAAGAAGTATTCTTCTTCTTTGTTTGTGTCCGTATGACTGCCGTTGGCCAAGGCGGGCACACCAGAAGGAGCAGCACAATGAATTGAATTGAAACATTAAATCATGACGTGCAAACTGTTTAATCCACTACATTCTGTTTAACTGTGTCATTAATTTATGCTTTTATCAAATATATAATATATATATATATATATATATATATATATATATATATAATATATATCATTAAAAACACATTAAAAAATGCTTTTTTTTTTTTGGTGGTGGTGGGGGGGGGGAGGGGTATTGCCATTCATTTCAATGGCGAACCATAAATTCGCGATCCGTTTATCAACTCTTGTAGTTTTTTCATCAAATGTCATACATGGTTGTGAATCAACTTCAACTTTTCCTCACTCAATATGACTTCAAAAGATTTCTCACAGACCAGCCCTCGCCCCCCCCCCCCCCACCCCATTCATTTCCTGACGGATGTAACTTGTCACTAAGTTGCAAAGAAATAGCATCAGTGAGTATTATGGGATATTTCTGTCCACATGTGCGACAGTTTCCCATGCGCTAATGAGCGGAATGTGTTATGGACACTGAGCCTCCGCCTGAGTTGAATAAGCTGTCTCCTTTTCCAGGTCAGTGAATAATTTCTTGATGACCGGACCCAAGGTAAGCCAACTTCCTTTTGATCTCTCCTTCCCATCCCCACACAAAACATGCTTCCTTTCCCCTCTGTCTGTCTGTACCTGCGTGGGATTAATGCAGCTATATTCTTCCTCATTCTTTTCCCTCTTGCATGCGTACACTTGACCTTACTGAGAGGTTGTGTGTGTGTGTGTGTGTGTGTGTGTGCACGTGTGTGTGTGTGTGTGTGTGTGAGTGTGTACCATCGGGTGAATGTGTTAAGAGGCAACGGGCGGCTATTGCTTTAGTGGGTGGTCATCATTAGCGAAACCCTGGACCCCTGCATGTGTGTGTTTGTGTGTGTGAGGTGCTACAGTCGCCCCCCCCCCCCCCCCAAAATAAAATAAAATAAAAAACAAATGGCCACTTGAGACATATTAGCCGTAGATGATTCACACGCTCGCAGTGGCGGGCCGTTCATTCGGTGCCCGATCCACCTATTGATACCGCCACGATCACGACACAATTATCGAAATTAGGGATACTATACAAAGACAATCAACTATAACCTTGCCACGTACATCATCGGGAGTACTTCACGATCAATATATATCTCTTAACGTGATGAAAACATAAAACATGGAAATAAAATGCATTATACTCACCAGAGATACTGATTATGAACGTATAAATGTGTATTTGTTTCGCGAGTTGGACAGTTTCGCTCGGACCGACCAATCAGGGGACGGAAAACGCTGACGTCGTCGAGGGCCGGCGCTCCGGCCCCGTGAGGATGAATTTGAAACGCGATTGGTTAAAGAAACACTTCTATTGCTGGTTTGAGTTACATGATTATGGAAGACCTGGGCAGATTACATTGACATGGTAACACAGGCTGGAATCTCATTGGACAAAAGCAAACGCAAAACAAAACAAGAGGTAGCATCCACATATTTGCAATTTGCTATTCGCAGATCCACCTACAGTATTTTTGTAATATTTTGCTCTGTCTAATATAAAAGTATTCATTTGTGACCATCTTGTGGCATCTTGGTGCCACGGAACGATGTTGAAGTGAGGGGAGGAGCTTCATATATACATGCCACCTGGAAAAGATTTATTATTCTAAAAAAAAGTGAGAATAGCGTCTACGATATAATGTAATAATGTGCTTAGACGTCACACTTAATTCAAGAGCCCGTTGACCTGCCTCAATAGGTACTTCTGTTTTGGTTAGCAACCAATTAGTCATATTAGTCGTTCTTCGCAGAGGATAAAGACTATCTCCAACACCACACGGTATGTCCAGTTTTTGTCCGCAAGTCAAAGCAAAAAACAAAAAAACGCTCCACGACGGCTTTTGGATCTTAGAAAAACTTGCAAGTCAGTTAGTTCACTTGTATCTCAAAGCACCACTGTATGCGATGCAGCTCTCGTATTGGATCTCTCTGCATGTACCGTACATGCTGTGAACCGCTAGGATTGTGTCCCGCGCAGGCGTACCTGATCTACTCCAGCAGCGTGGCGGCGGGCGCCCAGAGCGGCATCGAGGAGTGCAAGTTCCAGTTTGCGTGGGACCGCTGGAATTGCCCCGAGAGAGCGCTGCAGCTGTCCACGCACAGCGGCCTGCGCAGCGGTGAGTGCCGTGCTGGCGATTCGCCGCACTAGTAGAACAACTAGGCCGCACTGGTGAAATACTGTAATTGTCTTCGTAGTATCGTGTGTGTCCCGCGCCCAAACTGTTAGTGTCACTTTTGGCCTGCGAGTAAGAATTGAAGCTAGATATCCTTGATATTCAGCTTAAGATCCATTGATGAGTACACGCTTTGTCCTCACTAGTAAGACGATTCCGCAATCAGCACACTAGTACACCAACAAGGGCGCACTTTTCAGCACATTTCCGCACACTATTATGACAACTGGTAGAATTTTTTTTTTAATGACCCTAGTAGTGCTAATACCCCACAGCTGTCAACTAGCGCACAGTTTTGCCTAACTAGTAACATGTAGTTAGTTAGCCTACTAGTATGCCAAAGTAAGCCCCACTATTAAGACAATTCAGGGCAGTAGTAGAACAACTGCGTCTCGTTGACATCTGCGCATTACTAGCACTATGAGTGAAATGCTACATGTTAAATAGTAGAATGTCACTAGTAGCGCTCAGTTGTTAACCAGTGCACAGTTTTGCAGCACTAATAACGTGGTTGTTCTACTACTTTTGCCAAAGTTGTCCTCACTAGTAAGGGAATTCAGGGCACGAGTAAAACAACTAGGGCTCACTAGTTGAACAGTAGTGCAACTAGTAGAATTGTATGATTCCCCTAGTAGTATTAGTAGCGCACAGTTGTTAATCAGTGCACAGTTTTGCCTCACTCGTAATGTGGTTGTTCTACTAGTATGCCAAAGTTGGGCTCGCTAGTGAGACTATTCAGGGGACTGATAGAACAACTGAGTCTTAATAGTAAAATACTACTAGTGTGTGACACATTGCTACTAGTAGGTTAAAAGTGGCACTAGTAGTGGAAATATGTTCCCAGTAAGCCACGGTTGTTCTACATGTACGCAATAGTCGTTTTACAAGTGCGCAGAATTGTCTTGCTAGTGAGGAAAAAGAGCACACTAGTACATGTAGCGATATTAAATAAATGCTCTAGTAGCTTTCCATAGCCGCCAAAATTGCCAGTGTGGGACTGTTGCGTTCACTTGTGTCGCATGTGCCAAAACAAACACGCTAATCCAACACACTCGCTGCACCAGCGCTTGAGAACGCTTTGCACCGAGCCAATTAGCATCGGGAAGCAGGCCGGCTGCTACGCCATCCAAAACAACTCGGCGGACATTTTATTAAGTGCGACGGAGAGCTGCAATACGGGAGCGGTTGTAAAAAAAAAGTTACTCATGCTCAGTTTTCAAGGCACAATCAGAAAGGCGTTACTTGAACAACATGTTTATTATTGCGATTGTTGTTTTGCAGTCATATTGAAATGGTTTTTATTTTGTCTTTTCTTTCTGTTTAAAGAATAGAATAATAATAACAATAATGATAATACAAATATATATAACATTTGCTATTACAGTATGTTATTTTAGAATTGTTACTATCATTATTATTGTCTTAATCATTTAATCTTTTTTTAAAAATAAGAAATATGAACAAATATTCTATTATATTGTATAATATAACATTTTAATATTCGAGTTAATCGACCAGCTGATGTAATCGGCCGAAATTAGCCCCTTTTTCTAATCGGCAAAAATCTGCCATTTGTTTGGCCGCTTTTTGACATTTTAAAACTTTTTTAAAAAAAAAAACATATTAACGCATTATACTATTGGACAATGATAATGACGTTCAAACTAATATTTTTTAAAAATGGCCAACAAAATCGGCCGATTTTTACCGATTTTTCCCAAAAAAGGCAAAAAGTATTGTAAAACAATCAAATGTTTTACCAATAATTCATATCTTTATTGTTGTAAGTGTTAAGGGACCAAAAAAGAAGTTATTTTATGATATATATATATTTTTTTAATTAATTGGCCGATTAATCGGTTATCAGAATTTTATTCTGCCAAATATTTGAATTGGCATCGGCCTAAAAAAAAATCCATATCGGTCGGGCCCTAATTGTGGTTACATTACGACACAGTTCAGTTCGACACATTCACTTTTTGGGAAAATGTTATTTTATTACACTTTTTCTTCTTCATAAGAAATCCTTTCAAAACAATATTTAACGAAATTATCTTAACATACTTTATCATTATATAAGTTATTTTTAGAAATACAAAATATCAACAAATATTGATTCTAATTTGTGTTTCATTCTTGACTATAAATTTGAATATCCTGGTCGCAGTACTTTGCAACATCAAATATTCGAAACACACAAATAATGCAGTACCGTTCTACACATTCAGTGTACCTAATGAAGTGTCTTCCAAGAGGATACATTCAGGTTATTGTCATACAGCGTTCCCCGCTACGTCACGTTTTTTGAAGTATGTTTTTTCTTTTCTTTACATTCTACTTATTTCTGTCCTCACATGTGGGAAAGGAGAGCCCGCGGTCTCTAAAATGTATGCTTCGTGCTACTAGCGATGATGTTTACGTGAGTCTCTCTGGCAGCCAATCGGGAAACGGCGTTCGTGCACGCCATCAGCTCAGCTGGGGTCATGTACACGCTGACCAGGAACTGCAGTCTGGGGGATTTCGACAACTGCGGCTGCGACGACAGCCGGAACGGACAACGAGGTAAGTGACGTCCTATTTTCATATAAAATATCGTATTTCACACCTCCTTTAATGAACCGGTGGTGGCACTAAGTGGGTGTAATGACTTTTTACTACGACTAGCGATACTATAACGTGTCGCAATGTCGTTGTCTTCACCGTATCGGCTATGCAGAAGATGTGGCACCTGTAAAGCTGAATACACATTACAGTATATTGTAAGAGTAACAGCATGCATTTAGCAGCAAAGCGACATTGAATATTATCGTCGCTTGGTCGATATTTTGTTCTTCTTCTTTTGTTGCTTTGTGTTGTGTGCAATCTCTAATAACCATACCATACATTGCAAACTTGATATTGGATCCTAATCCCTCTTGTTATCTTGCAGGCGGTCACGGTTGGTTGTGGGGAGGCTGCAGCGACAACGTGGGCTTCGGCGAGGCCATCGCCAAACAGTTTGTCGACGCTTTGGAGACCGGCCAGGATGCCAGAGCGGCCATGAATCTGCACAACAACGAAGCTGGCAGAAAGGTACGGTTCGATCTTTTTTTCTTATTTTTCCTGCAGTTTCCCCACTTCATTGTTTAATATCATCAAACAAATGTAAATATCAGCCCAAGATAGCCGAAGTAAACAAGTATAAAACACAGTTTTTAAATTGTGATTTTAGTTATGGGGGGGGGGTAGAAAAAAATTCACAGCTACGTCTTTTTAAATCGTGAATGAACTGAGGCTAATCACAATATTTGAGTTCATTTCCACTGACCTCACCTGAGCCTGATTATCTCCACACCTGTTCAGTCAAGAAATCACTTAAATGCAACCTTTCTGACAAAATGAAATCGGCCGAAAGATCTCAAAAAGCTTCAACGAAATGCCACGATCCGAAGAAACTAAACTGGAAACAGTTACAAAGCCATTTCCAAAGCTTTAGGACTCCAGCGAACCATGGTGAGAGCCATTATTCAAAAAGGAGAAAACATATTTGCATGGTTTATGGCATCAAGTTAAAGTTTCAGAGGATACCTTTTGTTTCATCATGAGATTGAGGTTTTTTTTTTCCCAGCCAAGTTCTGAGCTTTCCATTCCAAAATGTCACCCCACGACAGTCACTCTGTGACACGTAACCCCTATTTTAACGCTTCTAAACATGTTTGTTAGAAGGAATCAACTTTGAAAAATCAAACATTGTAATTTCAATGCACTGAATAAAACATACATTTTCTCATAAGTGGCCATTAAAAATATAAAGACCCCCATATAGGAGATAGAGGGTTTGATATTTTTGGGACTCCTTTTTCAGCCCTCCAGCTGATTTCGTCCGTCCCCCCACCCGTCTCCACAAGTGTGCCACCCAAGCGTCCCCTTTCACACGGCTATAAGTGAGGTGCCACTCGTCCCCGATCATAACAGTGTGTTCGCTGTACCAGAAGGGCCTATTTACCAGCTCTGAATAACAATCCCTCAACTTGAGAATCGCAGGATCGCCGGCATGCAACCCTAATTGGAGATCCAGGGGAGCCAGACATTGCGCGGCGTTCCCCGTTTTTTTAAATAAGTGTTTAGTTTTATTCTTGCAATAAGGATCCCACATTTATGTTGGTCTTTGTCCGGCTCCGGGGGTAGTCTGAGGGGACCACAGGCGTGCAGCTGAAGTGCTCTTTGTCGACGGTGCCTTTGCAACCCCCCGTCGAGCCCCGGGATCCCCACGGCACCTGGAGCATCATTGTAACAGAAAAAAATGGGCACAGAAAGGAGAGAGAACCCCCCCCCCCCCCCCTTTTTTTTTTCATATCCCCACTCAATGGGACGCTCCATTGGGTCTCGTCACTCTCGGCAAACATGATGATAATGAACGGGCTAAATAAATACTCCCGTTTCTTCAAGGTGGGGGCACAACGGGTACTCGATGTGAAACTTTTGGATTCACAGAAAGAATGAGAAGACGTACTCTTTTCAAGCGACAGATGTTTTGTGTCGGTTAAAGTCAGGAAGCGCCGGACGACAACAAAAACACAGCCGAGGACCTCGAGGCGATCACCTTTTTCTTTGACTGGGAGTTCATGCTTCTGTTTTACCGGAGCTTGCCGCGTCCAGAACACAACACTTTCCTTTGAAAAGGCCTCGGACGCTGAACGTCCACACTGTTCGCTTTGTTTCGGGGTTTAAATTTCGTTATTTGTTCCGTCACACAAAATATATTTTCTCCAAACTTTTGTGTAGTGGTTGGACAGACTCGTCTTTGTTGCGAGCTTAATTTGCTCCTTGAACGCAGTCTTCGCTCAAAATAATTGTATCTCAAATCACCTTTCCCCATTGAAATGAATGGACAAGCCATTATCCGTTCCAGCCTAGCAAAAACTACAACAAAATCGTGTTGTTTTTTTAAAATGGGAAATATAGCATTCCATAATATTGTATTTTATAAAAACATACAGTAATGACCATAATTAAATAAAATTAAAATGAATTCAACAGTTTGTGTCACATTTTGCATCAATTGAATGGCCATTGTGCTGCTCCTTGGCCACTTGGCAGCAGCATATGACAGACCAAAATATTGTGTCTGGTGACATCTCGGCTTCTCTCAGCTCTGCTGTACGGCGCTAATATTTGTTTTTCTTCTCAGATGATAAAGAATATATGTGAGTATATTATCTGTCCACGTGTGCTGCTGCATCGTTTGTGTTCAAATGTCCATCGCTTGAAGGGTTATAACAACGGAACATTGATGCTAGTTAGCCCGTGCCTATGGCGTTTCATTATGTGTTAGCATTAAGCTGGAGGACTAAAGGCTATGCCATGGGGTTATGCTAAGTATACAATGCGTAATTCTCTTTGTTTTACCTTTAGTTGGACAGTAAACACCAAGAGCAGACTTTCTGCCGACCAGTAGAAGAGCATTCAATTGTACTTCCTGTCACTATATGTCGCTAGCATAGATGGATGGTTTATCCTGACTGCAGGCGGTGAAGGGGACCATGCAGAAGACGTGCAAGTGCCACGGGGTGTCGGGGAGCTGCACCACGCAGACCTGCTGGCTGCAGCTGCCCGAGTTCAGGGAGGTGGGCAACTACCTGAAGGAGAAGTACCACAGAGCTCTGAAGGTGGACCTCCTGCGGGGGGCCGGGAACAGCGCGGCCAGCCGGGGGGCCGTGGCCGAGACCTTCAGCTCCATCTCCCGCAAGGAGCTGGTCCACCTGGAAGACTCGCCGGACTACTGCTCGGAGAACCGCACGCTGGGCCTGCCGGGAACCGAGGGCCGCGAGTGCCTGAAGAAGGGCAAGAACTTGAGCAAGTGGGAGAAGCGCAGCTGCAAGAGGCTGTGCGGCGAGTGCGGCCTGGCCGTGGAGGAGCGCAAGGCCGAGACGGTGTCCAGCTGCAACTGCAAGTTCCACTGGTGCTGCGCCGTCAAGTGCGAACAGTGCAGGAAGACGGTGACCAAGTTTTTCTGCGTGAAGAGAGGAGGCGTCAGGGGGAGGAACGAGAGCGCGGGCGGACGACGCAAGACCCTCAAGCCCAGCAGGAAGCACTGAGCCTCGTCCGGGATAATTTAGGTCAAGAAAATGTCAAGTTGGAGAAAAAAAAAGACAATTTCCTGAAAATAAGACAAAAAAAAAAGAAAAGACACATTCAGGCTGTTTTCTTAATACAACATTTTTCGACTGACCAGGGATTTTCTTAAAACTTCAATTTTTTTTCATCAAAATTAAAGTACATAGTGACAAGGTGAAAATCCGCCTCACGGTTCAGAGGTTGTGGGTTCCAATTCGGGGACCACCCTTCCTGTGTGGGCTTTTCATGTTCTCCCAGTGCTTGCATGTTTTTTTTGCTGCGTCTCCGTCGAGAGTGTCAGTAGCGTCACATTTAAAGGGAACGAGAGGAGCCGCTTTGATTGGCGGCGACTGAAGTCTGCTGTGAACGCGCCGCTCCCGCAGCAACGCAGCCCACCCACTTTTAGATCTTGCGCAGCTCTACGAAATTACCAACACCGGTCCTGCACGCCGTTTACGCTGTTCACAGATATAGAGTCCTCCAAGTCCACTAGGATAGGCTCCAGCTCACAGAGTGACGATTCGCAGTCGAGAAAATGCGTGGATAGTTTACGGTCTAAGGAAGAATGGAAACGGAAGTTTTTTTTTTTTTTTTTTTTTTTTCCCCCCATTTCCCCAGAAATGTACAGAAACTTTGTAAACGCACACAATGCAAACTCTTCTGATGGGATACATGGAATAACTTTAAGGACCATCTTAAGTCAAGAAGCTTTCTTTCAAAAACAAATCACCTGTGTGGATAATAAGTCGTCCGGATCATGGCAATCCATTTGAATTGAATCCTAACCTCGATGTATTTAAATGTACTGTATATAAGATGAAGCACTTTGTACTGTACATTGTTAATTTATTGCACCGCCTACCCTTAGTTGTATTGTTATTAGTTGTGTTTGTTCTCTATTCAGCTGTAATGTAAGAATAATAAATCCTTCCTGGTATCAATTCGCCTCACCTCGTGACTGTCGTTTTGGAGTAAACATCGCGCGACTCCTTGCATTGTTCCCGCAACGGCCGTTCGGGTCGTCAATGTGGGGCAAAAGAAAAGAAAAGCCTTCAACTTCTCTCCGTCGTTCTCAATTTCGCCCCCACAACAAATCCCTCCCGTCCCCTCCCTCGTCGCGCTAATCCTCAAAAGAACGCCCGGGTTTCTTTACTGTTTAATACTAGTTTAATTAACTTTGTCCAGACAGAGTAGTATAGCCTGGAGGGGGGAGCTTGAAGGAGGGCATGAGGCAAGTCGGCCTTATAAAAATCAATTTTGTATGCTAATCTCCTTTTTCACGCCGCGCCTCCTTAGTTGGAGGCGGGGGAAAGAAATGTTGGGAAAACTTGTGCGAGGCTTCCTGCGGCTGTTTTATCCCAACGGGCCCACCTATTTGGCTCCTTTCACTCCTCTAGGGCCTGCCTTTGCTCGATTTAACAATGCACGCGGAGCTAATCAGCTCTCTCGGAAATGCGCCGCTGTCGAGGAAGGTAATCCCCCTTCTTCGGGCGCTCTCAATGGCCCGTCGCCTCCTAAAGGACTTTGGGAAAAGGCTTTACACAGATTCACACTGTTCCCTCAAAAGAAGTGAGTTCAAGTATTGTGCCCCAACAAGTGGCTTTTATAAACACATGCTTGGCGAGCTCGCGGAAGAAGTGCCAGGCCCGACCTGGCAGGGGCCAACGCATGGCAGCCGAGGGCCCGGCCCCTTCAGACGAGAAAGAGGAGATTAGAGGTCCCATTGAGGAAGAAGGGTGAGTAGGGCATTCATTTCTGTACCTTCCTCCTTCGGCTCAATAAATGTGTCAAGGAAACACCTTGTTGACATCTTATTTAGTAAATCTTGATCATCAAAAGCCCCCTCCCTCATCCGATGACCCCCCCCCCCCCCCGCGGGCCCCGGCGGGGTCACTCGGCCCGGAATGAATCGCAGCATTCCAGACATATTGCCCTATGCACACTGGACCCCCCCGCCCCCCTTCTAAAGCTAAATGCTAAAGCTAGGTAAAGCATGAAAATCTCAATTGGCTGTTTTAAGCTTAGATTGGATCTGGATGGATCAATGTCGCAGTGTTGTGGCATTTCGTTGTGACAGTTTGACAATTTTGCACATCTCTGAAGTGACATTACTACCGGTACCGTAGTTGTACCTTCATCACTGCGTTATTTAACTACAGGAGTTGGAGTGTGTTTATAACATAGTTGGCCGATAACGAATAACATTGATTCTGATTTTGATACCGACAACTTCGGAAGTGTAGTTAAAATGAAAACAGAGACACAGTGACCCATACGTTCCAGACGTATGGGTCACTGCTGAGTGCTCCCGATCATTGTCTAGCCGCACTGCGAAGCAACGTCCAATGAGTTCTGAAGCAAACTTGTTTCAAGTTTTCATTTAAAATATTACCCAAGGACGGTTGATTCTTCTTAGGTAGCAAGCAAAATGAGAGAAAAAAACAACTTCTAATGCTTAAGGGAATCCCTGAGTAATAGGATTTAAGGCTTAGGGGTTCTGGACCTACAACACCTGGAGGGGCGAGGGTCAATATGAATGTGAGAGAAAGCCAACATAGATGAGGAGGAGGGAGTACGCACTATCATGTGCTCCCATTACCCAAACATCTGAGGAATCCGCGTCACAAATTTCTCGAATACCTGTCTGAGCGAGTTCATGGAGGAGTTGAAATAATAATAATACAAAAAAAAAGGGGCAGCAGAAATAGAGGAGACAATATCAATCGGGATTGAGATACAAGCTTGTATAAGGGAGTTGGGGTAAGGGGGCTCACCGGGGTGGTCAATGTCTCTGCTCATCCACACAAGAATGGGGAAGGAGAAGAGCATCAGAGGGATCAAGCTCAGCTCATCCCACTGATGTGCGCAGGAAACACAAGAGCACGGGGAAGCACACTGCGGGGTGTCGGCGGTCCCTCATGAGCTTTACCCTGCGGGGGCCGAGGTGATGAATGCACATCAGGTCAGGAGGAAACAAACAAGGCGCTTCCAATTCATCAAATAATGTGTGCCCTCAACACATGACAATACATTCAAATTGAACTCATCTAGCCTTTACTACCACTTAACAATTGCATTTAAAAATATATATATATTTACAGTTTAAAAAATAGTGGGCTGGTAAGTTGTTTGTTTTACAAATCAGTAACCCCCCCCCCCAAAAAAAAGACACGTTCCTTAATACAAGTGATTGCCATCAAGACTGCCGTCAGAAATGATCTAATGTCACTTAAATGGTCTGAAAAGTATTTCTTCACTACAAATAACGGATCTTTGTTCGTCTATTTATGCTAGTGTCGTGTAGTGACCAGCAGAACAATTCAATGCTTTTCCACAGATGGCCTACTTAACCTTTGTGTCCCCTTTTGGTGACATTTTTAAATTTGGCAGTGAGTTTTTTTTTTCGTAACATAAAATGTGCCCCTTGATTGCAGAAAGGTTGGTGAACACTGCCTTACTTACATACTGTATATTAAAGGTAGAGGCAACAGCACCCTCTAGCGTTCAACAACATCTTTCGCATATCGATTTTTTTGAATTCCAAATGTGACGAAAACTTCAAAACCACTCATAAATTTGACCCTTGCAACTCGTTTCTATCCAAATTCATTGAGGTGGTTTCTTCAGAATGCTCATTATGAAACATTATTCGTTAAATCACTTATTTCTACTTCAAGAAATAAGTGAGAAATAAGTGATTTACTTCTACTTGGCTAATTTCATATTCACAAATCCAGAGTGATATTATGTGAGCTATGTACAGTATTTTGAATGAGATAATATATATTAAAAATATAGTTGGAGATACTTTAATTAAATCTAAAAAAAAATGAAGGTGCATTTGTATTTAAATTTAAATTGCAAATTATGTCTCTTTGAAAGGGAACATTTCTCTTTGGGACATCAACAGTTATTTACTACTGAAAAAAAAATACACTACGAGAGTGTCGTTAGGACTCCACTACGCTAGATGTCGCTGTTTCATATTTAAAGCGACCTCCGATCCACAGTTTGTGGCTTGTTTTCCGGATGTCAACACGGCGTGTAAACGCCCATTCAGTACAGTGCGGAGCAGAGAACGCACGACCGCCGACAAGTGTCCACAATTGGCGACGTTTCCGTATTATTGAGGAATTATCCATTTCACAGGCGTGTATATTAATATATTCCCCGCTGTGGAGTGTCAGCGACCGGACGACAAAAATAATTAAAAAAAGCTGCTCATTTGTTGGCGAAGACGACGGACGGGACTTGGGAGATAAAGCAGCTCCGAGCCACCATGGCAGCGGCGACCGTCGCCGAGGCTGAGAAGCCGGCGGCGGCGGCGAGCGAAGGCGCCACCGCCGCCGGCTTCTCCGGCATCCACGCGCCGGCCTGGGACGAGTCTCAGCTGCGGAGGTATACGTTCGCTCCCAAGGCTGTCCCCAGGCTGTCGCACACGGACCCCAGAGCCGAGATGCTCATCGACAACGAGGTAAGCGCCAGACACCATGACACCGACCATTAATTCAGATGCATTGATTCACATCTATCTTTATTATCACTGTTATACTTCCATTTTCCCACTTTTGCTGTAAATGCTATAAGTCTTTCTATATATCTATCTTTGGTGTAAAATAGGCTTCACATGTCAGCGTTTTTAATTGTATGAAATTATTTATTTATTTTGGAAGTCCATTTTAAAAAATCCCCTTAATGTAATGATGATAAAAGAAAATAACAATTTGAGGGATTGTATTAAAAAAAACAGGATTAATAAGTATCATAAACTGACACGAATTTTTCTTATAATAATCACTCAAGGGGATTTTTTTAGTATAAAGTATAAAAAATATATTTTTAAAATTAAAAAGGTACCCTTTAGGGGATTATATATTAAGATAAAATACAATCACATTTTGCTATGGCGACCCATTCATCGAAGCCTCAGGCGTGTATAATGTGCATACTTTATATTTATGCTGAAAGTGTGTACAGTAATCTCGCAAGGCGGAAGTGTACGTGCACACGTGATCATAGAACATCCATGTTTACGTTGGCAGTGCGCGCGTTTTCGCCCCCTCCCCCAAAGCGGCGTCGGGAGCGCGCCTCGGTGTACGTTGCTTCAGTCACGTAGCCTCCGTCTCCACGCGTGTCCGATTTGGTCCGGAGGTGTCCAATGGCACGCTTGCCTCGCACCAAGGACACGCTGCTCTTTGTGTATCTGGATTTTTTTGTTCTTTCTTCTTCTCCTCCTCCTCCCCTCCCTCCCCCTCTCTCTCTCTATCTCTGTGTTGTCATAAAAATCATAATTCAGTTCACTGTCGTCCGTGTAGGAATTTGTTCTGAAGCACTGTTTTGTTTTATCGCGGTAACTGTCGGGAAAGTGATGAATGTTTGAAAATGCATGTCAACATTTTAGATTTCCTATTTTTATATCGTAGGAAAGTTTTCTACGCACGATTACAAACGACTTATTATTAAAAGATTGTAATCATTTTCATACATTTTTTCCGCCAAAGTTAAATTTGAAAATTTGGCACACAAAACATTAATCGGAAAAAAAATAATAATTTACAGCGCAGAATGGCTAAACACTCCATAAGTTGATAAAATACATACTCGCACAGTTATGAGGCGTTTGCAGTTGATAAAATTCATGTCATGAGCCGTCATGGCCAGTAGGAGGTCCCCAAAAATGTGTGTGCGAATCCACCAATTTACATAAGATTTGGCAGAATCACATGAAAATATGTAATTCTGATTATTATATGGATTTGAAAAATTGTCTTATTTACCTTTGATGTTTTTGAGGGCCATTTGTCAACTGTACATTTTGGGAAATGTCCGAGATTTGTTATGCGAGTACTCAGTGGCTAGGGAATTTTCAAAGTCGTGGCTATAACTCGGAAATGTGTTCCACGTCATCAGTAGTGGTGTAAGTGGAAAGGGGAATAATGCGAAAGCGATGTATTACTGGGAAACTAAACAAAAAACAAAGAGAATCTGCTAGCTTAATGCTAACTCACAATGCCAATCCCCATAGTTGGGCTAAAGTAACTTGCATCGATGTTGCTGTAATTGTAAGCATTTAAAGAATATAATTGAACACAAATCACTTAGGCAACTATGCTTTTCTTAGGCTAATGATAAGTTGATTAGTAGTGGTCGGACTAGCACCCTAAAACCCGATTCGCTATTCGTATTGACAGTAACAAATGAAAACTCCAATTAGATTATTTGAAAAGCATCTATTGAACCGGTAAGAGAGTACGCTGGCACGTTTTGACTGACGCATTTTCGCTGCCGCGTTTCTGTTCAGAAAAGTTTTTCTTTTTAGTTTAAAATGGCTTACTTGAACCGGGATCCCTCGCCGTACTTTGGCCACAAGTGCAATCTCGGGTCTGTTTTGCGGCTGTCAGTGCCATAAATCCTCACGGACCGGACCAAGCTGTCGCCAGTTAACCCGCTGGCTCGCTAGTTGCTCTAGCCTCCTCCTCCGCTTCCGTGGTGGCGCTTTCACGTTATCCTTGCAGCTCACTGGAGAGCTAGGCTAAATGCAAGCCTCTATCAGCAGAGAGCCCGTTTATTTATTTACTTACTTACAAACTTTATAGAGATCTCAGTGAAGCTACAATGCGTACATGCGCAGAAGTGATACACGCTAAGTCAAAATGGTGGCGCCAATTATTATTATTTATTTTTTTACGTCTTGAATTTTAGTGTATTGAACGCATGTATTGTATGTACGTATTTGCAGGAGCCGGTGGTTTTAACGGACACAAACCTGGTGTATCCTGCTCTCAAATGGGACATGGCGTACCTCCAAGAGAACATCGGCAATGGCGACTTCTCCGTCTACATCGCGGAAAACCACAAGTTCCTTTACTACGATGAGAAGAAAATGGCCAACGTGGAGAACTTTGTCCCCAAGTCCCAACGGCTCGAGATGAAATTCTCCGAGTTTGTGGAGAGGATGCAGCAAGTGCAGCAAATGGGAGGGGAGGAGCGGTAAAATTGATGAATATTTTTTTTTTATATTATATGTTATTACCCCAAAGAATGAACAGGATTCCCATTCATTTAATTGGGAACATTGATGGTCATGTATGGTCATGGAAAAAATTTAACTTGTAGCTCAAGGAACCACACTGTTCATGGATTACTGATTTATGAATGAAAATGTTGTAAATTGATACTCATTATTACTCAGCGTTTTTGTTTTGTTTTGTTCCATCCATTTCCAAGCACACCTCGAAATTTGAAGAAAATCTGAGCAGTGAAGGGGAAAATTCATGGCTGGTTTTACAAGTTTATTTGCGTATGCTTGTGTTGCCCAGGGTGTATCTGCAGCAGACGCTCAACGACACGGTCGGAAAGAAAATCGTGGTCGACTTCCTCGGTTTCAACTGGAACTGGATCAACAAGCAGCAGGCCAGGAGGAACTGGGGCCAGCTGACATCCAACCTGCTGCTCATAGGCATGGAGGGTACGCAGTTTTCAAGTCTCCTGCGGTTTCTCCCCCATCAGAGATACTTTATGATAATGTCCCGTTATTTCTCATGTATAATGTAATTTTTTTTAGGTGCGCATTCTACATAGGTATAGGAGAAAATGAAAAAAGACTTTCACATTTTATAAATGTATGCCGCCATCTAGAGGTTAGAAAAAAGCTGTAGTCTTTCATTCCAATATGCCACTGCCCCCTAGAGGTTATGAAAAAGTTGTCCACTTTCATTCTAGTATGCCACCAAGAGTTTATGAAAAAGGTGTAGCCTACGCTTTCATGCCAATATCACAGGCATACATATGACTGCATATATGTACAATTGTGCTCATAAGTTTAAATACCCAGGCAGAATTTGTGAAATATATATATATTTTTTTAAATATGACAGATGACTGAACAACAACCATCATTCATTTCTTTATGGTTATGTTTTGTTTAATGATTATGCTTTTCTGAAATGCTTGACCGTTTAATTTGAATCCCATTAAAATAAAATTAAATGGGTTTCACCTGGTCCTTCATGTTTTCTTTAAAGAATTGTACCCATCTCGCAAACTCTGCCTGGCTAATCTAACATATGATCACAACTGTGTATTTTCTCATTTACTAAATAAAAGTAGGGCAGTGAATTTCAAAATAGGAGCAAGTCAATAAAAAGAAAGAATTACGTGTTCAAATATAGTGCTTAACTTCAGAATAATTATTTGAAAAAACTAAGAAAATACAGATAATGCTTCATGTTTTTATATGGGTAGACGCAAAATCATGTATTGTAAAAATGCATTTTACATATAGGTTGAACGGTTTTCCAGAATTTTCAGGTCAACTTTGGGGGTGCGCATTATACACGAGAAAATACGGTAATATTAGTCAAATCAATTAATATTCCCCACGCTCAGGCAACGTGACGCCGGCGCATTACGACGAGCAGCAGAACTTCTTTGCACAAATCAAAGGCCACAAGAGATGCATCCTCTTCCCTCCAGACCAGTTTGAGTGTCTCTATCCTTACCCTGTACACCACCCCTGTGATAGGCAGAGTCAAGTAAGTGATGATTATTACAAATACATTTCAAAATAAAACTTCCACATGTAGTGGCTCGGGATGTTTATTTACTCCAATACTATTTACTCCACTTGTTTAGACAAAGTCTGGATGTTGATTTATTTTGAGGAGACTGTAAACTTACACTGACCACTGTACACTACTACTGTGCCTTTAGTGTTGTCCCCTTAAAGAGACGTAATAGAATAAAGTATTTACAAAAAATGTGAGTGGTGCGCTCACTTTTGTGAGTTGTTGTAACTGTAAACTATAAAGACAGACTAATACTATATTGTAGGGCTAAATGTTGCTATTTGTCATTTCTAGGTTGATTTTGACAACCCCGACTACAAGAGGTTCCCCAGTTTTCAAAATATTGTTGGCTATGAGGCGGTCGTGGGCCCAGGAGACGTGCTCTACATCCCCATGTATTGGTAAGAAGTAGAATTTATGTGCGCAAACATATTTTTGTTCAGTTTTAAGCATTTTCTAGTAAGTATTTTTTTTTCTCCTAGGTGGCATCACATAGAATCACTGCTGAGCGGTGGAGTGACAATCACAGTCAACTTTTGGTACAAAGTATGCATTTTAAACAGATTTAAGTACAGTGGTGCCTTGAGATATGAGTTTGATTTGTTCCGTGAGCATGTTCGTCACCTAAAACACTCATTTCAAGTCAACCTTCCTCACTGAAATGAATGTTAAATGCCATTAATCTGTTCCAGTGTTCCAACCCCCCCCCCCAAAAAAAGGTTTGTGGTTTTGAAGAAATACTACACTCTATAATATTATACTATATGCAGGTATGCACTAATGGCATAATGAAATAGAATGTGAACAGATTCTGCCACATTTTCTGTTTCAATTCAATGTACATTGTGCCGCGCCTTCTGGTGTGCACGCCTTGCCCAACTGGGGGCAGTATCCTTGCAGAGGATAAAGAATATATGCCTTTATGTATTATCTCTCAACATCACACTGGTGCTTGTTGTGAAGTGAGTCGAGTTCACTGCCACCATACAGCGCTTGTACCTTAAATTTTTCCTTCCTTTCAAGTCAAAAAAATCGGCCGAACCACGGCGCGTATCTCGAAAACTCCAATGTCGAGTCACGCGTATCTCAAGGCACCACTGTACAATATCCCCAGAAAGACATAATTGCCCATGTCATTTTTCAAATGGTCTTCTTGGACTTCTTGTGATATTCTCATGATCTTGATGTGTGTGTTGAGGGTGCGCCCACGCCCAAGAGGATAGAATACCCGCTGCGAGCGCACCAGAAGGTGGCCATAATGAGGAACATCGAGAAGATGCTAGGAGAAGCACTCGGCAACCCTCGACAAGTAAACGCGCTTCGTTTCCTCTTTTTTTTTTCTTTTTTGTCTTTTTCTTACTCCATATTAACAGTGAACTCCTACGCAGATCCAGCACTTTGAATCACAACCGCTTTTAGGTCACCTGTTGTGTGAAAATCCCTGCGGCATGCTCGACCCTGCCAGCAACCCACTTTCTGCTTATATTTATGGCTCACCAACGTCACACTCTTAAATGATTTTTTTTCTTCTTCACAATTTAAAACAATTCCCAGGTGTCATAGTATAACATGTCTGTGATTGTGATATGTTCAATCAGGATTTCTTTTCCTGGTGCAATAAAAGAGAATGTAAAGAAAATGTGAAACGGAATGACTGTATGTGCTGTAGTATTTGTGTGTTGGTGTGTGTGTGTGGCCTACAGCAGCTCCTTGTGAGTTGTTTTCGTTTTGTATTGGCTCGAAGTTCATCGTCGCCCATATGCGAGGGCATTACAGTACCTTACTTGCTCTGTTATTATTAAATGATCCCAAACGGAGGTGTGTCTGAAGCTGGTGTCCACGTACAATTTAGGCTCGCAACATAGAGCAAAAAAAAAAAAGGACCAAGCGACTGCTAGTAGCGCAGGTAGCACTCTTAGCTAATGCTAACCTGGCTTTGACCGCGCTAGGGCTTCAGCTGCTACTTCAAAATGGCTTTTTTTGTTCTAGTCTAGCTACGAAAAATGAAATAAAAAAAATTGGAAAAAAAAAATTGGAAAACAAATCAGCGAACGGGTGAATCCGAGGGTGTCGAACCACGGGTATGTGGTGGTCCACTGTATTTTTGTACCAGCCATTAAAAGTCTATTTTCCATAATATGTCCAGCATTTTTTTTCTTGTTTTCCTGCCCAGGTGGGACCGTTGCTCAAAACCATGATCACGGGCCGCTACGAAGATCCCAACGAGGAGGCTGCCCCTTGAAAGTGCGCCCTCTTGACTTTTGGACTATGTCGCTGCATGGCAGTAAGCGGCCATCTTGAAACCGTAGTGCTTCTCAGAGTGCCATCGTCCTTGCCGATCCCATGGGAGTTGACTGTACTTGAACAAGAGTTTTTTTTTTTCTTTTGTCTTGCTTAGTTATTTATGTCAGTTAGTGTTCTCAGAGTTTATAATTAAAAAAAAAAAAAGTGAATAGGATTTGCTGTGAATGAGAGATTTTGGGGGAATCTCAGTGATAAACCACTAGTGAAGATTCAGGAGGGTGGGGTGAGAGTGAAATTTAACATTTCTCTTGCCTGGTCGTGTCGAAAGCAGTTGTTGCTGTCCGACTAGTATCTTCCGCACCACCGATGTGGTGACGCGTCTAATAATCCGATTGTTTGACTACTTGAAAGAGGCTGATGAGTCCTTGAGTTGAAACTGACTTTTAATGCAAAGTCCACGGTAAGTGTGCCTCGCTGGTGTTGCACTTGCTCGCTTAGCTTCGCCTGGCTAAAATTTTGAAGTACATCTACATCTATGCCTTTCAGTGACTCTTCCAGTATCTCTGTTGTAACCTGCCGATGACGCTCTTAATTGGATATTCGAGGTATGAAACATTCAACAGTTGGATATGCTAAATGTATTAAAAAAAACCTGTGAGGATATATAATGTTATTTATGATGATTAACTCCTCCCATGTCTGGGCTACAGAAATTTAGTAGGAAATTGTACATAAAGTAAGCACTTTTTTATGTTCAAAACTGGATGCATTTTGACTATTTTGACGTACAGTATGTACAATCTACTTAAAGTACAGTAGTTGTACTTTGTTGCTTCCTACCATTGTTGACATGAAACGTTAATACGTGTATTGTATTAAAATTAATACAATTACAGATTTTTAGAAAACTCAATTCTGCAATTTTCTGTATATGGCTATTTTCCTTTCATTATTATTTGATAACATATAAACCTAAAAGAATGCATCTAAAAGTGAAAGAAAAGCTAGAAAACGTACATGCATTTAATTGGAGAGCAAATTGCTTTTTTCATACTATTTTTTTAAATCTAGGAAAAGGATGGAAATATATTTTGTTTTTCATTTTAGAATAATAAATTACAGAAATGAAAAAAAAATTGCATATATAATTGAACAGCAAATTTCTAGTTTCTAAATGAGTTTTCTAAATTGTGATTTTCTTTTCGAAAGAAAAGGATGAAAAAAAGTTTGTGTTTAATTGTACTCACTGTCCAATTAATTGTCAAACTAATTAATTGGTGATTATCTGGGAAAAAAAGGATGGAATTTTTGAAAATGTAACTTTTTATTGACAGCGACAATATACAGTTTTCTGGTAAGCACAGTGCTTTTCTTTTTTGTACAAAATCCTACTAAATTCTCCTGTGAAATGACAAAACTGTTCCATGCATGAACTCACCTCCAGAGCCACCACAATAAATGCATTTGGTTATCCATTAATAACATAATTGTAAAAATATGTCATCCAACTAATGACTGTAATATCTGACCATTTTAATGTTAAAACAGTATTAAACACCACTGTCGTTAAGGTGCGTTTAGAGCAAAAGCATTAGACTTCACACGAGCTGCATTATTGAAAAAAAAATAAAATAAAAAAATAAAATATATATATATATCGCAGCTTTGTGGGAGTGAGGGCTGGCACGGTAATAAATTGTCTAAGTGCAGTCATGTATATGATGAAAAATCTAGTGGTATTGAAGAAAAAAGCAGCGGGGGCCCCTCGTATTCAAAAGTATGCAATAACAGATAACTTTCTTATGTTCTTAATCATTTTTGAGTCATACTTCAAGGACTATTGGATTAGGACTAGCAAGGACACACACACACACACACACACACAAAAACAGATATAATATTGTAGGTTACGTATTCCTGTGGAACTAATTTATAGTAAGGCTCATATTTAAGGTTTATACTGTACCCGTGATCTGGTGGAAAGCTGTTTGTTAAGCTTCATGGTGGTTTGTGTGATGTACACTGCTATAATACAAATATTCAACTGGGTTGCATGACCTGCTATAGGATTGGACTGCGTGTCGTCCTTTTTTTTTTTTCCATTTTAAACCACTGTGTGTCCTACTACTTCTGCAGAGCCATACACTGAAGATTGTATATGTTCCAAACACCACAGAAACCAGTAGAAGCCGATCTGGTTTTGCTCTTAAAAGCACATAACTATCAAAAGTATGGGTTGCCAAAAGGGTGGAACATTTCCGGGAAATTACCATGGGCGGTGAGGGGGGTAGGGATTTTGGCAAGATTGCAAATCATCTTTCCCTGTTGAAATGAATGGAAATGCCATTAATCTGTTACAGCCTCATTCGACAGTGTTTTGAAATTCAAGCATGGTCAATGAATGAATTAATCTTGTATCTCAAGGCACCACTGTATTCTAAATTGGAAACTTCCAAAGGGAATTCATGGAAAGTAATGAAAAAATATCTATTTCGTAAATTCCTGGTTTATTCCTGTTAAATCACGCGGAAAGTTTCCAGTTTAAAAAAAAAAAAATCCCGGGATTTTGCAACCTTAATTGAAAGTGACATAACGACAGCACTACAAAAAGCAACACGTGCAAGATTTGTTTTTAATAAAGAGACAATTTGCAAGACAATGCTGGCGTACTTTTTGTCTCGGTGGTTGTTACACCGTACTGTAGAACCCGCAGTTAGCGTAAATGACTACGAATGCTTCACCAAAGCTCAACATACAAATGAACTGTTCTCATTTTTTTGCTTGTTTACACTTTCCTGTTCATACGGGGTTCAAAATGGGGTTAGGGTTTCAAAACGGCTTGGGTTTCAGATTATTGTTTCAAAATGGGGTAAGGGTTTCAAAACAGGGTTGGGGTTTCAAATTAGGGTTTCAAAACATGGTTAGGGTTTCAAAGTAGGGTATTAAGACAGGGTTAGTGTTTCAAAACAATGTTTGGGTTTCAAAACAGAGGGTTTCAAAGTAGGGTTTCAAAACAGGGCTAGGGTTTCAAATTGTTTCAAAACAGGGTTAGGGTTTCAAAGTAGCATTTTAAAACAGCATTAGGGTTTCAAATGAGGGTTTAAAGAGTGTTTAGGGTTTCAAAACAGGGTTATGGTTTAAATTAGGGTTTAAAAACAGGGTTAGCGTAGCAAACTAAGGTTTCAAACAGGGTTACCGTTTCAAAGTAGTGTCAAAAATGATTTTTTCGTCACAACTGTGGTTGTTATTTAACATTTTTAAAGGAGAAATTCTATTTGTTGGAGTACTGAGTGAGTAAGGGACGGCGGTATAAGCGGTTTAATGCCCCTGGAGGTGCACAATTATCAGGGATTTATGGACTTGGCAGAGGCCAGCGTCCTTGGCTACGTATCGGTTCATTATTTGGCCACATAACGGCATATAAAGAATCGGAATGATAAACATCTATTCATTCAAATGTCACAACTTATCTGTATTTTGTACTGAGAAGTCTGGAATTTTTGAAATCTCAACTATATGAGAACCCTATCACAGTAGATGAACGTGTTACGGCATAAAGACGCGGTTATCAATCCCAACATAAATCATGCATCTCCAAGTTCATCACACAAAATGCAGAGAAAAGTCCTTTCACAAAATTTGTGAGATATGGTACTTGTTTTGTTTTTCTTAACATGGCATAAAAGAAACGAGAGAAACACGATTGTCTACAAAATTAGTCTTTACTATAAATTGTGCGTTTTCATCAAAGCAAGAGGGTTACAAGTTCAGTCGACAGCCACTGCACGCGTTACAGTAATACCGATCATCGCTATCAGTCACATACACTGCTGCTGTTTAATAACTCAATTATGAATTAAAGAGTATCCAGTAGAAACACGGTTGATCAGTGTGGAACAATGTAGCTTACAGCTCACTCCAAATGGTGGAAGAAAAAAAAAAAAAAAAAAAAAGCGAAATTAAAATTCACAAAATACCAATTTAAAGGTGCCATGATAGAGGCTCACTTCAAGTTACACCCCCGAAGGTTTTCACAATGAGCACACAGCCACTCAGCGATGAGATAAATATAGTGGTGCACTGAGATGTGAGTGACCCCACTTACGGGTTTTTCCACATATCAGCTGTCGTTTGGATTACTTTTTTTTTTTCTCTTTCTTTGAGTTAAGCTAGAATTAGTTAATAAATCTTCAAAAATTGGCTTCAAGCGGTTTTTGGCACTCCCAGTTGAAGTCTGCTGGGGGGAAAAAAAGTGTGACAAAAATTACTTAGTTCTTTACATTGTATTTTATTATCTCATTACTACAGGTTTTTACCAAATATAATAATATAAAGTGCTATTTTCCCCCTCAAAAACAACATTTTTAGTTGTTTTTTTTGGGTGGCTGCAACAGATGAATGGCATTTCTATTCATTTCAACAGGGAAAGATGATTTGAGATAAGACTGTTTTTAGCTTCAATTGAATTGTTTCTCAAGGCACCACTATATGATTATGTTACAGATGTCATCAAATGTTATGATCAAGCTTATTGTCCGATAAAAACATGCATTTCCAAAATGTCCCTTTATTTTGATCCAACTTTTTTTTTTTTTTTTTGGGATAAAACCACAATTTCACTTGCAAATTTTTCATCACGCATCAACATTTCTCTTCAACGACGCGTTTACCTTATACTCTTGCGCCGCAACTCTTTTATGCGAGTATTGTGGCAATAACTGAAAAGACGGCATCTAATAATAAATATACCCGCAAATCTAAAACACAGATTGCTCAGAAACACTCGTTTGATATTCTGTAAAATAATATATGTACAGTAAGTTGCGTTATTCACCTGGAGGGAAACCACAGTGCAAACGATCAGAAATCATCAGTCTCTTGATTTGGCGGCACGGCAAAAACGAACAAAAAACTTCAATAAAAGTTAGTGCGCTCATATGTGCAAGCAGTTGAAATAAGAAGAGAAGAAACTATATAAAGCACCACTAGAACTTGACGTAAATTGTTATACAGTAATCCGCGCGAATGACCTTAAATTTCCTATACATGCCACAAGATGGTGCCAAAGCACTACTTTTCCATTAGAAAGGGCTTTGGCGCAATGGTGAATTCATGAGCTGCGAATCGCAAATAGGCGCTGGGCCACTTTTTAACACCCAAAAAGTTAATGACAATAATAATAAAACAGTGAAGGGGTACAAAATGTGCAATTAAAAACATGAAAATTCCAAAAGCAAATGTAACAGAAAAACACATGTACACACCATGGCAACATCATTGAAAATAAGCTCACTACGTTTGAGAAAAAAAATTCCAATTCACACCAAAGCAATTGTATAAATAAAACACAAAATACTGTGAGTCAACATAATGTGTGTAGTTATACCCGCCGTGCTGTCAGTGAAATCGGTATTTGCGAGCCGGCTTGAGGTTGACGTACGTCTTCTTCATGTCATCCGTCTCGCTCTTCTTCACCACCTGGTAGCGTTCTCCTTTGGTGCTCACCACCTGGTTGCCGTGGTAGCGGACCAACTTTTTGGGAGCCTGCCCCAAATTGAAAAGAGAACATGCGTGAAAATGGAGCTACACGTTTGCCGACGGGCGAGAAATGGACGGACTTCAGTTCTTACCTCTTTAGGGGCGACAGGTCGATGTGTTTTTTTGTCCTCTTCGTTGTCGACGAGCATGTACCTGCAAAAAGGCACCATTTTGCATTTTATTTTTGCATTCCATACAGAGTCGACTCGATTGCATTTTTACGACCAATCCGACTTTTGACCATTTTTCCCAAATTCAAAAAAATCAATCAATGGCAGTATTTACCTGTGCTTAGTCACTTACTTCTCAAGGATGCTTTCTTTCAGTTTCTGATCGGCCACTGAGGAGATATTCTTCCCTTGATTGACCTTAGGCCACAAAATGCAGTTATTGTTTTTTTTTTTTTTCCCACCACGTGACAACATTGACGTGACGTGAAAAGGCGGACACGCACGTTGAGCGGTGTGGGGCTGAGTTGGACGTCGCCCTCGATGATAAGGCGTACGGCTTCGTCCATGTCGCCTTTGGCAATAGACAGAGCGCTGCGGGCCTCGGACAGACTGCACTTGGGGAACATCTCCAGAAGGTGCTGCTCCTGGGTTTCCAACTCTGACACTGGTAGCTGGCAACGCAGTATTACAGAAAATCACGCCCCACTGCTTGTGTGAATGCTGAGGAGTATTCACACACACACACACACACGTTATTCTGCACCAAAATTCGTAACTTTTTAAAAATGATTATTGTGCCAATTTTCCCTTTTTCTCTTCCTTCCACATTTCTCCACCATTCCGACTTCAAAATTACAAGTCCATTTCCATTTTTTGTGAATTGAGTAAAATGAGTTGTTTTTATTTCTGGTTACAGGTTAAAGCTAACAATTTTGATTTAGGGTATTCTAAATTTATAATCAAGTAAATAAGTCTAATTTGAATTAAAAAAAACAAAGAGGTGAAATGGTGGCGTGTAAATTGCGTGTCCATAATATATGTTTTACTAAATGCAAATAACGAGAGATGAACAACGATGCTGCGGCAGTAGAAGTGCAACAAATAATCGATTAATTGACAACTAATCAAATTAATCAACAATTTTTATAATCGATTAAGCATTTAGAGAATAACCCAAATCCTTGGAATTTCAGCCTCTCAACAGTAAATGATTCATCATTTGCTATCATCGGCTTTGAATTTGGAAAACAATGCTAAACAATATTTCCTATTCTGACATTTTACTGACCAAACCAATAATTGAATCATAGTAAATATGGTGGCGTATTTTCTGGATTTTCAATTTGAAACAATGTAGCTTTTTAATAACAGTTTTTTTTCTCCCATTCATCGATGAATTGAAACAAAATAATTGACAGATTAATCGATTATCAAAACAATTGTTGCTTTCAGCCCTAGTCTGTAGTGTTGTTTATTGTGTTGGTCCCAGCTGCTCACAGTACGGCAAGCGACAAGGCACACCCTTGGGAACGGAAAGGCGAATTCCCAATACATTCCGATGTCAAATATTACCATTTGTATGGTGATTCCATTCAGTATGCTCACTCAAAAAGATTTGCTCGTTTGAACGAATCGCTGGCCAACGACACAACACGACTTGACTCCTGTCGACCACTCCGCCCCCCACCCAAAAAAAGAAAATGTGAACTGATTGGTACATAAATGCGCAGTGACTGTTGAATCCAGTGCGCTTTTAATATTTTCAGTGCAGCAATTAAGTGCGCCCCTGGTTTTAGATACAATAAACTATGACGACTGTATTACCTTGGCAGTGGCGCCCTCTGTTTGTGTTTGAAGGCACTGCATTTCCCTGCCAGGTGGGGGTTCACTCGGTAGGCGGGGGGTGTTTTCAAATGAGCGGTCTTCCGGCTTTGGCACGCTGTTTTCTCCGGTCACTAGAAAGGAACACATTCACAAGCTGAGTGTCAATCGGCGCCCTGCAAAGTGACAATACAAAACGAGAGCAGGAGGAGTACCTGACGTGCGAGCTGCAGCTAGTGCCGACGCCAGGCGAAACATCATTTCACACACTTTGACGCTGGAACGTAATAACACATTTGCAAAAATGTCACGTTCGAGACGACAGCAGAATGTCACATGACCACAGAGAGCCAATCAGAAGCATTGGCTTTAGAAGTAGGAAGTGATTTAAAACAAAATTGACCTTTTGCAGCTATATAAATCATGGGAATTTCCAAAAGCAACTGCAATTTAATAACTATACATTTTCTCCCAGTAATAGATTAGAATTACATATAAAAATCACGTAATCTTGTTAGCTACACCCACAAATAAAATGGCTACTAAGTCCACTTTAAATAAAACATGCTCACGTAAGCCTAGTTGGCTTTTGTCAAGTATCAAACGCTGAAGTCATTGCATTTTTTGGTCTTTTGACTCACTGAAACGGAGATAAAGTGTGGATGTCACCTGTCGATTTCGACAAATCCCGGTACGTACGCCTCCAGCATCTCGGCGAACACCTCCACGTCAAAGTTCTCTTCCACACTCTGCTGGGAGCCAAGATCTTCCAGAACTCCAGTGATATAAGACAGGAGGACGTCATCCAGCGTGCTGTAAGAAGAGGTTGCAGTAACACTGGCCAAGAGCACACGATTAAACATAAAGCTGTGAATCAGATGCGAGCGCTTACCTGAGATCTGCATCGGGGATGTAAGTCTGTAAGAAGTCGTGCAACACACCGTGGATGATTTTGTGGAGGTCCATGGTGGCTTTTTAACTGCACAGAGGAGGAAAATGCAGAAAGCTATATTGGGTGGGAGTGGTCTGGCCCACTCCATACCAAGCGCAGCCACCCTGCTTGTCACATCAAATGGGGCACACTTACGTGAACAAGTTGTAAAACAACTTATTACGACACTTTTGACTATCTCCCCCCCCCCTAATATACAAGCCGTGGCGTACAACAACGTTTACCGCACGACCTAACTGTTTATTGTAAAGCCATTAACAACAAATGGCTGAGGAAGCCACACGCTGCGTTTGTTAAGAAATAACAAGAAATTGAATGCACGTATATCAGTAAAAAAGAAACAATTACATGGTGTTCAGGTTTCGTCATTCAGCGACAATTCTCAATAGTCGTAAGTAGACCGTACAATTAGCGACCCAGCAATGCTAACTCTAAGCTAACCTCTTGTGTTATTTTACAGCACATTAACACCAAGACGGAGGAATTTTCTCAACTCTTAGTCACTCGGTGATGTCAACCAACATCTAACCCTTCACAAAGGACGGCAAATACCAGGTAAATTAAAAAAAAAAATTAGTATTACTAAGAACACGGGGGAGGCTGTCGCTAGTTAGCTAATTGGCTAACAGCTAAAAGGCTAACCAAAACAACCTCATCTTCTGAAACCTCGAAACGACGCCGACTCACAATGTCCGACAGTGTGAGGACATGAAGGGCTCTCACGGTGCCTCAAAGATATTCCTGAGAAAAGTGTCAGTGCAGGGATGCTCGAGTCCAAGTGACTCTCAGAGTGCGCGTGGAAGCTTATTAGCAATTCACAACATTGGGGACGTCATTTCCTCACATTGTAAAAACAGGCAGCTCCGTTCAACCCCATGCACTGCACAATAGGAATGTGTTTTGGGGACTTTTCAGATATCAAGCAAAAGAAGAATATGTGTATATAGCGGAGTTTGTTGAACATATCGTCGTGTTTTGAAGGAAACATGCATTTCCCCTCGCACAATATCAAACGTTCTCAAGTGTTTCTAACATAAGTGTTCAACATTTCACCCCCCCCCCTCTAAATTGGCATTTTTTTTCATTGAACTCCATATCCAACGTTCAAGTGGATATTATTCTCTGATTGCGTATTGGTCAACCTACCACCACCCAAAAAAAAAAGGACATACAGTAAGTAATGTCTTTTACTAGTTTCCCATGCATAGTTGATGACTTTGGTGTTATCTGAAGCAACGTCGGTGATGTCATCAGCTACTGCTCTCAGTTGCCTTCACCTGTGCTGTCATGAACGTGGACATACATGTACCTATGAATCATTAATGCCATTGTCTGCTCGCTCTCCTCTTGCTCGATGTGGCATTTCAAGGAGAAATATAGTAGATGATTCTAAACTCGGCTGAACTCTCGTTGAACTATGAGATTTTGTTTTGGTCTTGCTGCAATGTGAGAGAGATGGAAATGTAGGTGTTCTAGTAGGCTTTTCCTGACATTTTTGTCATCACATCATACAGCACAAGCCACTGCATCATTTTTGACATTTTGTTTAGTTTATTTTCCTTTGTTTTTGTACATCTTTTTTTTTTAAAACCTAGCTAAGCAGTCTTATTTTTGCACATGGCTTTTGAAAGCAAATATCATGAACCTCATGATGCTTCTACTGTAAATGCATACCATACTGCTCTATTTGTGTGACTTTTAATAGGTCTAGATGATATACAGCATCCCATTTAATGCTTTATCACTTCATTAAAACCCATTCATTTGGTAAAGTAAAGACAATAGAACAAAGTAAACTGTGTTGAGTTGCAATGACTTTACAGTAGGGGTGTATGAATGATCAATAATTCATATTAGTGGGCGCAAAGGAACCACGAGGACACAAGGTGGCAGCATGGAGTTATTAATAAGAAGTGGAGCGCATCCACTTGGAACTTTTTGAAACCTCCTTAAAATAACCACGATGATGTAAATATATATTGTACGTCCCATTCGGGTTTAGGTGGAGCTGTATGTGGAAGGTAATTAAGATTACTACTCTTCTACAGAGCACCTAAAGTAGTAGTATTTGCAACACATTTTAAACCCAGGTAAAACATTACTGTTTTGATTACGTCAATATACTGTTTTTGTTTTGTTTTGTTAATCTTATGTTGATGCTGTGAGAAATCACACACACACACACACACACACACACACACACACACACAAACGTTTAACACATTTTTTAAAAACATAAATACTTGTATCAGCATGAGATATAATTATCATATATATTATTATTATTTGGATACATTTCTATAATAGAGTACGCATACTGTATATACCTATTGCAATAATATGATATATAGGTTACAACTATTTAGGAGGACTATATAAGTTTTATACACCTTCGTACTCCTTTTGAACATGTAAACTGCCAAATGCTTCTTTTTAAAAAAATCTATTTTCTTTATCTCATTTTAGATACTATATAGGGTTAGTTTTTTTCTGTTTACATGTTCAAATAAAGCAATGAGTCATTAATGTGTGACAAGTGTAAATCAGACCTTAATAGTCCAAGTGCCAATGATTTATTGCGTTAATTGCCAAACACACATACAGTACACACGAAACAAACGTTGAAGAAAACATCTCAAACATAAATATTAGTATGGCGCATCGCTTTACAAGTGCAAGTCGAACCTTAACATGTGCAAATGGTGCTTTTTTTGCAGTGTTGTGCACCTTTATGCCGGGAGCAAAATCAAGCGTGTCGTTCAACAATGTTGAGCCGGGGCTCCGAACGTGGATCTTGTACGGGTGGCACACATTTCCATTTCCATTCAGACAATGACAACTGTGGGGGGGGGGGGGGGGTCGACGGCGTGGATGTCTGAGCTAAAGAAAAAAACAACAACATAAATTACAATTCTCATCAACAAAACATTGAATGAGCCAAATTAATTACCCTTTAGCCAACTTTCGAGAATAATGCTCAGAGCTGTCTGCTAGAGCTGTATTATTCTATTAACGTACAATTTGCAGTTCAGCTACAGTGACTTCATATTTGGATTTTTATTGTATTTTCCAAGCCAATGTGTAGCATTGCATCCGTAATATAATGGCTTCGAATTATTCGATAGTTTCTGCTGAAACGCTCACAGATCATATCAGCACATTATTTGCAGGGGCGAGTTTGTTGAAAACCGAATTTCACTTAGCGTGGCTGTCTCCGAGCATCATAAAGGGGGCATTTACAGTGTGAATTCAAGCACAGAACGGTTTAATTAATCAGAAATTGCACAATACGAGCTTTCCTCCATAATCATAGCCTGTCTTTAATCAAAATCTTCTTCTCTAATTCATTTTCAAAGCTTTTTCAAATGGTATTGTGCAGCTGTGACAAACTGTTAATGACACGTGTAAAGTCAAAGTTGGCGGTGTATTTTTATTTCTTTTTTTTGTACTTGAATACAAGTGATTGGCTTGAAGGGATAAGAGATTAGCTGGCATGTTGTGCCAGTGCGAGCTTGACCTGATCCAGATCCGGGCCACCTATGTGGGCCGAGCCTGTCTTCCCATCTGCCTGCTGTCCTCTTTTTCACTTGAGACCCCCCTCATTCAAACTCGCAATACAAACACAGAGCTTTATTATTGAGATTGCACATAGAAATCGAGCGCCTTCCAAAAAGAGGGTTGACCCTTAAAGGCCACTGTACTTTGTGGTCAAAGCGTATCCGGAAGCGAGGAGAAATCAGTGCACATTAATAACTTCTAGCAAACTATTTTGGATTTCTGACGGACACAATTTACGTTTCAAATTTGCATTTTACACCACTGATTTGTGTCATTAAAAATTTCACTTGATTTGTGCGAACAAGTGACACCGTGAACAGTCCATTTTGGGAATTTTACATGGACTGGCTAATTCAGGTACAGTACATAAAAAAATATATTTTGTTGTCAGGTACATTTTTGTTAGGGGTAGAAGGCTACAAATGAGTATTACTGTCACACAGGAAAAAAAACTAAGTGAATAATTAATTTGACTAAAATAATGTATATACTGTAATGATATTATCTGATGAAACTATGGCTGATGCCTTGAAAATGACAGACAGTTACATTTACACATGTGGGAATTATGACATTGATTTGTAAAAGTTTACTCTCATACCATTACATCTTTTTTTCTTGAAAAACGACAACCTTATTGTCACAATACAGTAATATCGCGTTTATTCTCTTTGGGTTACAATTGTGATATTACGACATTTTTATCAAAGTGTATGACTTTGAAATTAGCGACTTCGCTCTCGTAACTCAATGACTTTTTTTTTCTTGTAATATTATAATGTTACTCTTGCAACGTAACTTTGTTCTCGTAACAGTAACATTTTCCCCCTTCTATTATAAATGTATTCTTGTAATATGCAGACTTCTTTCTTTTAACCGCACGACTTTTGGCTTGTAATATTAGCACTTTACTCTTTTGACGTCACAATCTGATTTCATGATAGAGCGACCTTTTCCTGTAATATTATGAATTTATTCTTGTAAGATTATTCTAATGTTGACTTGACTTTATGACTTTATTCTCATAACTATGACTTTTTTTCCCTCGTAATTTTAGTACTTTATTTTTGTAACATTTTTATTGTAACATTACATTTTGTAACATTACACAGGTCAGGATTACTGACCCCCAGTAATCCTGATTCCCTCGAGGCATACTAAGGGCCATATTTTCATAATATTAAGAATTTATTTTATAACATTATAAAAGCCAGCACTTTATTATTGTAGCTGTATGACTTTAAACATTTTGACATTAACTTTGACATTAAAAAACAAAAACAAAAAAATATATATATATTTGTACTTTACTGCTGTAACATTACGATTTTATTCCCGTAACCTTGCAATTTTTTTCTTGTAGTATTTTGAGCGCATTCTGGTCAGATTCTGACTTTCTACTTCTGATGTCACAACTTCTCACAATATTCAGACTATAATCTCATAACATTAAGACTTTTGCCTCTTTTAATGTTTGCATTCAGTCTTGTCCTAACACGCCCGATTGAAGACAATAAAACATTATAATTAAATTAGGGCAATCACCAGCGGTATACTAAGAAGGATCTCGATACGCTCTTGCCTCCAGCTGATATTATAAGTGGGCCGACTCTGTGTACAACTATGTTCGCTTTGCGTCAGCAAATGGGTCGCCCCCCCGCCCCCCCTTTGTCTCCATCCGTGTGTCTCTGTTGAGCAGTCGATAGGTTAACCTGTCCATGGCATCCATCTTCGGCGGCCCCCCCGCACATTACCATTGATCTGAGGGAAATAAAGAGCACACGTGTTATTATATACAGCCCCGAAAAAAAAGAAGCCCCTTTCACATTGATGGAGTGAACAGACCAAATGTATGAAATATCGCCCCTCCGACGTCTTCTGTCTTCCTGTCAATAGTGCAGCCTTTGCCCACAACCTGGATCAATAGGGACTTATCTTTTCACCATAACACACAACAGTGCTGTGTGTATGTGTGTGTTTTATTATTTTATTTCTCATATTGAAATTCACATTCCATGCCTCACATGTAAAGTCTATAATACAGACATGTTCTTCGCTGTCCTTTTTTTTTTTTTTTTTTTTTTTGGTGTGTGTGTGTGTGGGGCCCCGCCAGTCTGAGATGTGGCAGTTACAAATTTACATGTTGATTTTCTGGATGTTTATCTGCAGCTTTTGGGGGTCTCTCATGTGTGAGACTGCTCAGCGGAGAGAAGACACCCCTCTGTAAAAACATCTGTTGTTGCAAAGGGCTGTCAGACATTCGCGGCCTCCGTCTCTTCTCGCCGCAGACGTTGTCATTTGTTTTGATCATTTCTGTGAGCGGATGATGATATTCCCCCCCCCCCCCACACCGCCGCATTTTATACTGAAAGAAAATGTTCTATATACACCGTAAAGCTGTGTTATTTAATCTAAAAGTAAACTTACGCAGCAGCAGTAATTTAAAATGAAATTTGGTTTGCATTTCTTTCCCTGTATGAGTTGGACAAGCTGCCTGGAGATGATAACAAAATAAATATGAATTATTCATAGAGATGCAGTTGTTATCTGATCGGGAAAGCTACTGGAAAATTGAAATTTACAAAATGTGCTTTTGTATCCGAAACAACCGCTGTGGGTATCTGCTTTGCGTGATTTTGTGCACTTTTACACAAATTAACAACTTGAAAAGGATTCCTAAAACGGGAAATGTAGGTTTGTAAAAGAGTTGTTTTTGTCTTGAAAATGGCTCAGCATTACACAGGAAGTGTTTTCACAGCACCTCTTTTGTAAACACCACAAGGCACATCACCGCTGTGTTTCTCCCCGTTAACTCCCATTTATCTTAGTCAAGGAGCTGCTTCCAGTCATTTCAACGCTCTCTCGCTAAAACACACACAGAAGCGTGCACACAAGCATCATGAGCATCCTGCTGGCAACCCCAAAGTCGAACACAGTCCATCTGTTCTCTAACGCCGGTTGACTTCTGAGTTGTTACAGCATTTATTCATTGCCGTAGGAAATTCAATGGAACTACTTTGCTTCAAGCTCAAACTGACACCGCCAATAAAACATTATTATTAACTTTGCAGGTGATGTTTTAGTCATATTTTAAACAAAGCAGTTGCCAGCAGTTGGGGAGGGGGGATGGGGGGGTTTCTGCCAGGAAAAAAAAGGGCTCATATTGGCCGAACCACCGCATCATTCAAAGATATGTGTGCCATGAGTGAAGCAAAAAATAAAAGGGTGAGATGACTAAGCAGTGTAAGAGGCTAAAATGAATCTGTGCACAACTTTCCGACATGGCTGACTGTTTCTTTCTGTACCACTTTTAACAAAACAGGCTAACTAAAATCTATCCAACCCCAGGATTTACTCATTGTTGAAAAAATAATCTCGCGGCGACATTACGCCGCACCGCTCTCGCAGAGTGAGGGAAGAGATGGAGTTTGACAACACTTCTCGGACAGAGAAGTGTCAAGCATTCAAGAGAGTAAATGGATTTGTTCTCAACACTGTACATGGGTTAATAATGCGTAAAAATAACAGGGACAGTCCAATACTATGGATTTGTGAAATAAATATTAAATTGACCATATTTAGGTTTTATGCCTGATTTTCTGTAGATCAGGAGTGTCATACTCATTGTGGTTCAGGAACCTAATTTTATGTCAAGGGAGTCGGACCAGTAAAATCACAGCATAATTAGAATGAATAATTATGTTTTCACCTCTGTTTTTAGACAAAGTAATACAAGTACATCATGTAAATCTTTATATTTAATGAACTTTAATTTTAAAAAACATTAAGAAAAACTTCAGAAAAAAATGCTTCTGTTTATCATCTACTGTACATGTGTGTATTGAAACTGATCAGAATCATTGTATATAAAGGCACAAAACTTCGAGTCAAAAGTATTTGGAACTAACTTCTGAAGATTATTTTAACTCAATTTTCAACATGAGCAATACTAATTCTCAAAATGCTCTCCCGCAATCTATTTTTTCACTTTCAAAATGATCCAAGGGCTATATATTGATGGTTTGAACTTTAAAATCCCCCCCCCCCGCCAAAACAAAAACAAACAAACAAAAAAAACCAAACAAACAAAAAAACAAAAACTAATGTAACATTGTATTACTTTTGGGGACTCTCAACTTTGAAGGTTCAATTTGTTTTATTAATTTGAAGTTAATTTTATCCCATTAAGAGTGAGACTTTTTTTAATCTGTTAATTTAGTACCATTTTTAGTTCAAATGCTCACAACTTTAGAGAGAGTATTGTGTATTTTGTATATTTCCACTCTTTAAAAAGTGTCCAAGATGTCTTCATGACCTAGAGTAGCACGACTGCATAGTAGGAGGTGTGATGCTATGTTTTTTGTTTTTTTTTTCTCCCCTGCCTGAACAGGTGAGTGTTTTCACCGTATAGCGACACCCCATAAACTAGCTGATAACCCATCCCTGCGACTCCTTATCTGTCTTGCAGACAATCCCTGCTCCATGAGCACGTTGTCGTTTCCCCTCGGGCCCATTATCAGATCCCGAACGCAGGCTCCCGGCAGCTGCGGTTATTGTGGAAGACTACGTTTATAGCCCCATGATGTCTGTGACAACACTGGCTTTTATGAGCGACTATATGTTGTTTTGTGGTCATTGAGAAGGTGCTCTTTCACTTGTGTGCTGTGTGACTGAAGGGGGCCTGACTGTCCCTTTTCTGTGGGTCTTTTTCAGTGCAGCGGCGCCTTGAAATATGAGTGACCTGACTTTTCAAGATACGAGCCGTTGTTTGTCCAATATTCTGCTTTGACGGATAGAATCGGTAAACAATTCTTCCTAAAAATAGGCTTTAAGTTGCTCCTGCCCGTGGACGTGTACAGTCAAACTAAGGTAAAACAAAGAGAATTACATGTTTTGTATTTAAAACAGCCAAATACTTAGCCAGTGCCAGGTTATTACTAACAGATAACAGGAAAGGTCATAGATGGGCTAATGAATAGCATCTATGTTACAACCTCTTAAGCAACATATATTTGAACGCAAATGATGAAACAACACATCTAGACAGAATATATATATATATATGTAATATTCACAGCCATACATTCTTTATCCTCAGCAAAGAATGACTAATCTTAGTGCAGCTGACTGAGGAATGACGAGTCTCTCTCTATAAATCCCTATGTCCGTATTATACTTCCCCCAGGTGGCCAAGGCGTGGACACCAGAAGGAGCAGCACAATGTCTGTTGAGCTGAAGCGAAACACGTTGAATTCTTTACATTTGATTTAATTACAGTATATCATTACTGTATGTTTTTATAAAGTACAATATAGTACAGTGCTATTTTCCCTCATTAAAAAGCACTTCACAATATTCTGGGTAATAATACCATGTCGACCTAATGACAAATGTGCACAATTTAGACAATATCGCTTCATATGTCAAACCAGATAAGTGAATTTTCCAAAAAAGAAGTCCAAAACTATAAAGATGAATCTATTCAAAAGTCAAAGTTCTTTTGTTTTCAAAAGCGTAACTATGAATCTAACTCTTTCAAAATCTCGGACAAACTAATAGATTGGTGGCAATTTGATGTCATATTTGAAGAAAAAAAAAACATATCATCTTTGAGACTACGACCAGCGAGGCAATCACGAGCATCAGCTTTAGAAGGAAGAATTGATAGGGGGGGGGGATATGAGCTTTTGGGACTGTTTTTCAAATGTAACTAAAATTGTAATGATGGAAACTACCAAAAGCAACTGTAATTTAATGAAACCCTTTGTCCCAGTAATATAATGGATTACATTTACATACGTTTGTAATGATGTCATCCCGTTACATGTAATTAGTTACTCCCCCACAATGGCGATGGAACATTTTCAATTGGCCCGTTGTAGGCGTGAGTAACGTTAAATCAAAAGACCGAAATAGAAAGGCTTGAAAGTCCGACAGAATAATATTATGTGACGGTGAGATCTATCATGTTTAAATGCAGATCGCCAATTCTCGCCATCTGTGGGAAACCCGTTATCTCCCCCGACCATCCGCGTACACATTTATTGGATTCCAAGTGTCTGGGATCAATCTTTTGGCCACCAGAGGAGCATAACTAATGGTAACATTAGAGTGGCTTTGTGCAAGCGACTGGCCGGATGCGGGTTAACCAAGCAGGAAATAATCTCTGATTTTATATCCTGCATGAGTGGCCATAGGATATGCTGAGAATAAATTAATCCCCCCTTTGGAATTTTTGTAGCCAGGTTATTTTAGAGGGTGAGGCGGTTTGCTAGGCCGATTTACTTCCCTTTGCACACACGTTGCACACGCACAATTTCCTCGCAGATAATGCCGTCATCTGGATGCTCAGCCGGGGTCAGAGCAACTTTTCTGTGTCTGACCGCAGGTCTAGACAACCTCCCCTGGAAAGCCCCCCTTGCCCTTCCCCTCCCGTTCCCTTCCCGCTGCCTTCCTTTTAAAGACCCGTTTCTATTTTCCTTGTTGTGCCCAAACAAGGATTTTATGAAACGGGTGACATCGCCACACAAGCTGTCTGCCGAATCCCCCTTAATTAAAGTGACGTTTAAAGCCTTCCTCAGACACTAATAAACCCCCTCTCAATTAAGATCCTCCTAATTACTGTGTGCAAAGGAAAGAGGGACACACACAGACAGACAGTGTGCGGGTAAGCCTGCTGGCATTTGGCCCCATAAGCTGAGTGCCACACAAAAGAAAATGATGTCCCCTGGGTTACCCATCCTTCCAGAGAGGTTTCTTTTTTTTTTTTTTTTTTTTTTTTCCCCCCCCCGCGCCCCCACGACCTTGCTCCCCCTCTCCTGTTTTCTTCTTTATGAATGAAAGTATACGCCACACAGGGCTGAGAGTGCCCATTCATGGAGCGGCTGGAATGTGTCAATAAGGGCGCTTTGAATGAGGAATGAATCAAAGCCACCTGATTAGTCATTAAGCAGTCTTTTGACATTGCCATTGTTTGAATGTGCATGGTGGAAGTGAGCGTGCTGTCATGTAGAAAGGGCCCGCTCACTCGAGTGAGGCTGATTGGAAAAGAAATAACAGAGATAGTTGGAACATCCCAAGTCGAAAAAAAAGAAATAAAATAAAAGTTCAGTTCAGGCAAACAGGTCTGTGCCTCAAAACACAATAAATGGAGGTCAAATCATCATTATGCATACATGTTTTTCGTGTGTGTGTGTTTTCTTGGGCTGGGATCTTCTGTTTGTGTGTTACTCGCCAACGCACAAACTAACCAACCGCTGTTGAGAGAACTGCACTTGTTTGTTTACTTTCAAACTTCACTGCGAGTGATGTCATACACGCTGGGATGGCGGGATAACAATTTCCGCATCCTGTCGTCTGAGTCTCCGGAGACTTCAATCATGTTCCTCTCTCTCAATGACGAACGTCGTCACAATTCACGTGCGTGTGATTATTATTATTTTTAATTTTTCTTTTGTTTTTGCCTGTGATTATTGATTTATTGTCTGTCTACTCCATGTGTTGCTACACTGCTTTGTGTTCAAATATCCGTTGTTAAAGGGTTATAACACTGCGACATTAATGCTCTTCTATGATGTTTTTCATTGTGTGTTAGGATTAAGCTAGTGGACATCCCTTGTTTTAAATACACAATGTTTTTTGTTGAGTTTGATTGTAAACGTCAGCTGGGAGTGGCAAAAAAACAGCTTGAAGGGAAGTGCTCGGCCTCATTTTGGAAGAATTGCTAACTATCGTGTCTCGAAAAAGTCTCAAAGAAGCCGCATCACTGGTAAATTGAGGTACCACTGTCTAGGTTGCATGATGAAATGATTCACTTTTTAAATTACAACAACTTGAAAGTCAACCAACATCACAGAACTGGCAAACTTGCAGACATTGCTAAATGTTTGGGTGAGTAAAAGAGAGATGTTGTCCTCATTTGACTGACTTTATAGAATGTTACCGTGTGCGGACACTTGCTGCAGCTTTGGTGGCGGCGGCCTACCCCGGGAAGGTTAAACATGTTTGGTCCGTGTCCTGGTCGGCAGATTAATGACATTAACGAAGTTTCCATTAGTCTTGCAACTGGGGGAGACATGGGCGTCCATGCGGAAAGCCACATGACTGAGGCAGAGATAAGAGAAAATGAAATACGTCTTCGTGGAGACAAGGGAGGGAGGGGGGGGGGGGGGTGCAGGAAGTGCCACTCCAAATTAGCCGCGGGCTCAGTTTGTTGTTACTTCATTAACCCAACAGCCCCGGGAAAACTAAAAAGTGGGGTCACAACCTTAAGCAACAGGGAGGCCTGAAATGTGCAAAGAAAAGCTCCCACAGTCATTGGTTGCTTGTAATAAACTATACAGACTAATGTTTAAGGGAAAGGTATTTAAAGAAAAAAGGCAGTTCACTTCCATTATATGACTTATTTCACCACAATCTGCTCTCTTTTGGTCATTTAAAAAAAATTCATTCTGTTAAAGCAAACATCCAGTGGTGGCGGGAGATATGAGCTGTCATCCGGTTGATTTCTTGCTGTGACCTTTAAGCGCAAAGTTCCGTGCGGTGGCGGTGTCGGATAGAATTAGCGAATAGTCTTCAAAAAAGAGGCTTGAAGCCGTTTATTGCCACTCTCAGTTGAGGTTAACTGTCAACCTAAACATGAAACAAAGAGAATTACACCTTGTGTACTAAAAACAACCACATAGCTTAGCTTTTAGTCGGTTAGCTCAAGGCTATTGCTAAAATAGGCAATAATTAGCATCTATGTGGCTGCGTTATAACCTGATATTTGAACACAAATGGGACAGCAACACATGTGACAGACATTACTCAGTCTTAAACTGTATTCTTTATCCTCTACAAAGAACGACTCTATGGATCTCACTTGGATTTTGCGGCAGGCCGCGCCCCGCTGCAATATGATCGGGTGTTTCATCCACGCTGCCAAAAGTCAAAATCTTACCAAAATATTTGTCTTGTTTCTGGTCAAAGCTAATCTGATTCCACTTGAAATAAGACTCATCACCTAAAAAGTCACATGTCTTGAGGGAATTTTCACTTGTTTCAAGCAAAATGTCACTCGAAATAAGTGAATAAATCTGCCATTGTATTAATAATACAAAAACACTGACAATTATTTTTTTTTATCAAGTAAGCTTGAAACAAATGAAAATTGTCTACAGATGTTACTTTTCAGGTGAAGAGTCTTATTTTAAGTGTAATCAGGTTAGATCTGACTAGAAATAATCATATTAGTGGTAAGATTTTGAGTTTTTGCAGTGTGGGCAGGAAAGTGTGACACATGGTATGAATTGAGAGTTATACTGCCCCCAGGTGGCCAAGGCTCATACATCAGAATGAGCAGCACAATGTGCTTTGGTTTGAATCAGAAAGTGTGACAAAAAACGGTTTAATTATTTTTCATTTTCTTTAATTATGTCATTTCTGTTCTGTATTTATTTAAATTGTATATATATATATATATATATATATATATATATATATATATATAGAGAGAGAGAGAGAGAGAGAGAGAGAGAGAGAGAGAGAGAGAGAGAGAGAGAGAGAGAGAGAGTGCTATTTTGCCATTAAAAACATTGCAGATTTTGTTGGGGGGAGGCTGTACCAGATCTCGAGGCACCATTGTACTTTATACAAGCATTGCGTATTGTTGATTTGTACTGAAGAAAGCCTTCACCGAGGCTTTTTTCATCATCGTATTACATGGACTGTAGTATAAATAGCCATCTTTTAATGCTTCTTAATTTACTGTGTACATTATGTTGCGCCTCAATTGGTGCGCGGCGCACTTGTTGCTCTCTGACATTTGGTGGCCTTCTTCAAACCAGAGCTTGAGTTACATAATGCCGGCCCTTGTTGTTGAAACGTGAGCCGAGTGTGGCTCGTTATTTGCGGGCCGGGACTTTATGAAAGTCTACGGTTACATACTCTGAGAAGGAGGGCTATTGTGTTCTCAGCCCCGTCGCTCTAGCCGACATACCTCCACTGCGACTTCGCTTTGTCCATAATGAGCAGGCATGACATTTCGGCATGTTTCGGGGGGAAATGAAAGTTATAGTTGCACTTTTGTGCACCAAACATGTGAAGTTTATTCTTATGTTACATTGAAAAGGGCTATTTGGATTTTTACTAATCCAGGTGGAGTAGATTAACTAATAGGACGCTTAGGTACATCTAATGCCAACAAATACAGTAGCTACAGTATATATATAAAAAATCCATCTTCACAAAGATAATACATTTTAAAGGTAATGATTGAACATTTTCAGTGGTGTGGAAATTAATTTCGCGAGATGTTCATAATACTTTGGTTACCTTATTTGGCTCCACGGGAGGGTAAAAAATGGGACACACAAAAAAATACTGTATTATTTTTTTACTGAACCACAAAAACATGGCACGGTTGTCAAGGAAGAAGCGGATGGCCACAAAGAAGAGGAAATGGGCGAGAATAAGGAGAGCGTCGATATTTTGATAGGCTGTTGGCAATGATCGATCGCTCCATTTATTGATTGTACCAGTGAATTCCAGCAACAGACACTCTGTGCACTTTGCTTTCTGGCCACAGGTACATATAAAATTATAAATATTGCTAAGTATTACTCTAAAACACAACAGAACTATGCCAAATCAGCATGGTCCAAGTCCAGTCTTTAAGTTCATCCAGTGAAGTCAGTGGGTCGGGGGGGAAGAAAAGAAATTAGCACCAAGCAACAACCTCTGGTAGGCCTACTCCTTTAAGAACCAGACAAATATTATGTACAGACCTGTTTATAATGGTATGTTCTCCATTTCAATGTTGAAAAACCTAACATTTTTGGGGCCATAGAATAGTGATTCACACCCACTGTAATGCATTTTGCCCTGGGAAATGATCCAATAATCACATAATTGGTCTGAAAATGATTAATCATTGACTACAAATAATGTATCTTTGTTCAGCTATCTATGCCAGCGACGTATAGTTATATACGTACAACAGAACAATTAAATCCTCTTCCACTAGATGGCAGAATGTACAATAAAACTGTGTGTTCACCTGTTGCCATTCATACAGCAGAATATGTATATGTATATATATATATATATATATATATATATATATATAAAACTGCTGCACACTAAGTACATTTGAGAGTAAATTGACAGATCATCATTAGTTCAGTATATATACTAGTGGTGACAGTTTTGTTTGGTAACGCGCTATGAGATTTTTCTAATGCAAACAAAGGTTGAGAAACACTGTGACACAAAATAATCGACTTGGAGGAGTGCATTTTTTTTTTTCCTGTTGCAACATTCTCAGATTCTCACGTCTTTCTGTGTTCCTCACACATATACATGCTCGGCAACATGGCTCCTGAGCAGCTGACTTGGCTGGAAAGCGTGTCGCACACGCGGGCGGGCAGCATCAGGGCCCGGTGAATGTCTACTGAGGCTGCAGACACATCTGCCTGCTTGGTTTCACCTGCTAACTGGGCATGTAACATTTACTTCTTGGCTGCAACGCAATCAGGGCCTGGACGCTGCCATTGGAGCAATAAGCTTGTGATTTTGCATGTTTTTTCCCCACTTGAGAAGTAAGGAGGAGGTTGAGTTTGAATTAGTTTTTTCTAAAAGAGGAGCTTGCTAAAATCAAGCGTAAAATAGGTCTGGGCCTTCAGAAGACATGTTTTCACTGAATGGTAATGATCCAAAAACTGTTTAAAAATATTATATACAGTGGAACTTTGATTTAAGGGACCCCGATTTAACGGATTTTGGAATTAACTGACTTAAAATGGTGTCCAGTTAGAATTCGAAATCCCCCATCTCATGCATCATTGAGGTAAATTTGTATAAGCTGAAAAACTTTTCAAAGATTTTAAAGCTTTTTATTATACTCAGTTACACTAATTTTGTGAATTGAAATAAAGGACTAAACAATTTTGTCCTGTAAAAGTGCTTCAATGACTCTCGGCTTTAACAGACGTCCCCTTCCTCCTATTAGTCTGTTAAATCAAGGTTCCACTGTGTTAATATATTTTACAACAACTTGCCTGAAATACACATTTCCAAATATGAATTATAGTTTCGGAATTTCCTCTCCATAATAATAATTAAAAAAAATAATCTTTTTACATACATACCATTATCCATTATTTTGCTGCATACTGCGCCATCTGGTGAACAAACAATCAAAAAATACAAATTGGAAGCCTGTGAGTGTTGTGATTACAGTTTGGTCATAAAGAAATGCACTAATTTATGTTAAGATAAATTTTGGGATTAACAATGAGGGTTGCCGGTTCAAACCACCACTGTTCTATAGCCCCAAAATAACACATCAGCGTGAGCTTTTTAATTGCCGGCGAGCCGCGGCTTTGTGCTAATTCCTGGCGATACGCGTAATGGTGACACTGCTGAGCTTGGAGTGCTCTCCTGTGCGCGTACAAACATTTTCCGTCCTCGAGACGAGCGTCACCTCGCTAATCTGTCTGAGCAAGTGTGTGTGGAGAGGCCCTTTATCCTGTCCTGCTTTAACCGCTTGCTCACAGGAGAGCCATTTACCCCCCACCTCCCCCACCCCCTTTCCACTAATGGGAGATAAAGTCTTTCACTGGGCCCTGTTTGACTTTCACCCCCTGAAAGAAACTTGGCCAGCGTGGCGACATTAAGAAAAGCGGTTAACCTGGAGCAGTCTTGTCTGTGTCTACTCAAGGAACCCAGCGAGCTCCTCGGTGCCTTTTCAAGAGGCTTCTATAAAAGCGCCCGCTCAGCACTTTGCTCAGTAGCACATGGCATCAAAACAAATAAATGCGTCGCCTCTAGCCATTGTTTGAGCGCGTCATATAATGTTGAAGTCTTAATAAATAGACTTCCGGACAGTCCTTATTGATTTCATCAGGTCTTTTTATTACCCAATCATTCATCCCATCATTTAAGTGTGACAGTAGACGAGTAATGGCCTGCTTGCAAATACACTTAATCGTGTATTATTTATTCTTTTTTTTTTTTTTTAACCAGGAGTTTCTCATTTGGATATTTTTAAACACAGTCACGTTGATGTGTTTTGGGTTTTAAATAACGACAACATTCTTTGCAGTGTTGCTATGTTTGGTTTCTGCTGCAGTCAGTGACTCAAGACTTTAGGAGAGTCCATGTTTTATTTATAGAGACACTATTGTTATACTTTAACCTTCACTTAAACACATTTATATTAAGAGAGAAAAATACCTTTTTTCCCTTTAAATTAATTCAGTTTCTGAAAACACATAAAGCGAGGATATTACATGATTAATGGTTAAGTTCCCCCCCCCCCCCCCACTTAGGTTACACTTGAATGACCATTAAAGAAATAAAAATAAATTCTTATTTTGCACTTGTATGTTCATTGAGAAGGTTAAACAAAAATGTTACTTAAAAATGTATAGTTAAATGTTTTGTGATAACCCTAAAACAGATGAAATCCATTTACATTGTTTCCTATTGGAAAATTGTCTGAATCCGATAACATCTGAGGTCAACCACTGTCCTGAACAGACTGCGTTCAACATTGGCTCTTCCACTTCATAAAGAAAACTACATTTTCCACTCATGTGGCCTTCAGTTCTCTCTGTATCACCGATAGAATAACAAAATGATTGATTTCAGAGCATTGCAGTGGGCTGTACAGCCTTGTTTAACGCAACCTGAGGACAATGGCGTAGCTAAAGCAGCAGTAGCGCCACAATCCAAATCACTATTTACCTTTCGTAATTTAGACAGTGGGGGCTTTTAACACCAGACGCTGAGTCTTTCCTGGCTGTTTATGGAGCACGGCTACCGTGGCGGGAGGGTTAAACCAAGGTCAACATTGGCTGCAGTCACAAGCGTGACCTTTTATTCAAGCATGGGCAAATAAACACAGGAGGAAGCCGGAAGAAAGGGAGGGCACATAACAGGTGTATTGAAGGTAGAATCAGTAATCCAGATTAGCCAGCAAAGCAAAAGTCTGACTCAGAAATTAGAATCATATACCGTGGTGCGAGTTGACTGAAATTCATTCCATTATCAGGCTCGTTGCCAAAGCGATCGCATCGCAAATCATCTTTATCCACTGAAATGAATGGAAATGGCATTCATCCGTTCCAAAGTCCCCCTCAAAAAACTAACATTTTTGTGTTTTCAAAAAAGAAAAATAACACTTCAATATTGTGATTGATGAAAACAGAGTAATAATATAATTTAATTGAAGATAAAAAATTAAACAGTTTGTGCCTCATGATTTAGTGTTGCAATTCAATTCATTGTGCTGCTCCTTCTGGTGTGCCCGCCTTGTGCATCAGGAGGCAGTATAATACAGTTGCGCAGAATTATACTTTGAATGTAAAGGACTCAGTAAGATGCTGTAATATTGTAATATTTAAAAGAAGTTAAAGAATATATGCTTGTAAGTATACAGTGCTTGTATCTGAACTCAAAGCAAAAATTAGATGACTAGTATCTAAAAAAAAAAAAAAAAAAACTCGGAAATCGGGAAACTCGTATCTCAGGACACCACTGTATTCACAAAATATGCATGCCCCCAATACACAAAGTGCACAAATATGCCCACAGAGACACACAGTGGTAATACAACCACTTGACAGATGCCGTATGGACACTCTGTTGTGTTAAAAAAAAAAAAAAAAGGCCCGTAGGGTCTCTGTTCTTTGACAGTACACCAGGGATCAGCTGTGACACGGTGACACCAATCCACTCATGTCACACACACACACATTGACTCACAGTCATTATGTGTTTGCATGTCTTGGGATTTTATTCATATGCTTTTATTCGTTTAAGGAGTAGTTGGCCTGTCTTTTTTAATGTACATGAGCTCTGGGAAGGTGTCACCAAATATAAAAAAAAAAAAGAAGAAAAGATTCTTTTGTTTGTTTGGTTATTTTTCACCATTATGTCCTTAAACCGGTTTTCCCTCCATGCCACTGAAAATGAAGCGTTGGCTTGTACTGCTCGTGTTTGGCCAGCTGAGGCCATGCTTTCTCCAAGCTCCGCTCGCTCCTCGCTGCAGAGCTGTATATGGGTCACGGCAGAGGCCTCTCATCTGCACACAGCAAGCACACGGGAAGTTATACTCACAAGGGCTCAGTGCCTTTTGTGTGTTGAGATTTAAATTAGAATCAGTTTGTTATTTGATATCTTGTTCCGACATACAAAAGAACAATCACATAAATGACACATCTAACAAATGCCAAAATATAAAATGATATGCAGAGGGTGTAAGTTTCTATGTATTATGGGACATTTGGATTTGGATGAGCTATTTTAATGATTTACTATGTTGGGACCAATGAGCTTGGCCAAATGTCACTGAGTTATCAAAACATCAATCCAGTCATTGTAATTAGGCCTCATTTTTATCTTCAGCTTGTCTGTGCATCTTTTTAAAGTCTGAAACATAATTTAACAAAATTAAGGCCTTTACCATCCTTGAAAAAATACACTTAACCCTTAAATCCATTGTTCAAAGGTGTTAAAATGCCACAGGCACTATAAACAACATAGGGCTAGTTTGCAATGTGGTCGAAGTGGCCTTAAAAAGGTCCCATAAAGTCTTAAATTTGCCTTCTTTCAGCCTGAAAAATTTAAACAATACCTATTTACGCTCTGATTGTAAAGTTTATATTGTATGGCTATAGTTTTTTTGCCGCGCTAAAGGAAAGTTTCAGTCCAGGTGTAGACCAGAGTCCGATGTGTGGCCCGTGAAAGGGATACGCTCGCCCTGCTGGTGGGCGTACAAAGACGCTACTTTGTTTCGTGGTATGTCTCACATACTTTAAGAGGCCCGATAAGCCGCAGAACCATGAAACACTGCTTTATGTTTGCCCTATGTAACATCCCGGAGAGGGCTGAGCGCATTCAAGAGGGAGACCTGCCGGCGAGCAGGTAATATGTCCGACTTGATGAACCTTATTAAAGTGCCATATACACACACACACACACACACACGAGTCCCGTCTATGCAACAAAACTTAACAAAACCCTTCAGTTTATATATTATGTCATGACCTATCAACAAATAGTACATCACAATCAGTCATTTCCCTTTCAAATGTTTCCTTGACTTACGAGGAGGGGTTGAAGTCAATTAATGGCCAATCACGTGGTTTTTTTTTTGCCATTAACAACACAGCTACAGTAAGCCAAAAGTCACATCCAAAGCCTCGCATGAAGACTAACCGGCCATGCTCCTGATGTCACTCACTAGGCCACACCTCTTAAAGGCAGAGGTACAACACTGAACGTCAAGTTTATTTGTTTACTGCTTAATCCCAAAAGAGTCTCAAACTCATTCACTGCACTTTGGCAAATAGTGAACAATTCAATTCAAAAAAGCAGATTCAAGCTGTTTATTGCAATTCCCAGTTGAAGAAACATAAAAACAAAGAGAATTGCATCATGTATATTTAAAACAACCACATAGCTTAACCTTTCAGTCCGCTAGCTTAATGCTAATGCTAAATAGCATCTATGTTGTGGTGCTATAAACCTTTAAGCAGCGGATTGAACACAAACGGTGCAGCCACACATGTAGACAGGCAATACAACAGTACTCATCATATATTCTTTACTTTGTGTGAACAACAACCAGTATTAGTGCCGTACTGATGACTTGTGAGGATTTGCGACATCTCAATGAACAGTGTATCGAGGCACACCCGAAAGACCAGCACAATGGCCATTCAATTGATGCGGTGTCGCAAAAGTGGTTTAATTATTTTTAATTCTATTTAATAATGTCAATCTACTGTTTTTATACTTTTTAAAAAATATATAAGGACAATATTATGAAGCGCTACTTTTCCTCATCAAAATACAAACTTTGTTTATAGTTTTTTTTGGGGTGGGGAGGATGGAACTGATTAATGGCATTTCCATTCATTTCAATGGGAAAAGATGATTTGTGATACAATTATTTTGCTGTTACAAGCGGGGTCAAAGAATGAATTAAACTCGTATCGCAAGGCACCACTGCATTTTCTTTCCCCTTGTATCAGAAGGGAACAAACTGGGATCTGGAAATGCACAGGGGGGTGAATGGGTGGGTGCAGTGGTGGGATGTGCGGGGTTTTGACTGTTTCCTGAAATCGGATTAGCGGCTACTCTACACTTAGATGGCAGGGGCTTTAGTTTAGCCCAGTCTAAGACCACCCATCAGGTAAACAGGTTCGCTCCCGTGGAGCTAAAAAGGAAAGTGAATGGTGACTGAATGTGCAGACAGGGATGCTGAGTGAGTGAAAGGGATATGGAAATACTGTACTAAGAATACTTAATTGATCTGATTTAATGTAGGTCAAAGAATTCCAGTTTTAAAAGATTCCTGACTTCTAAAATGTATTCTGAACCAATTTGTGAACTTCTCAGACCAACTCTCTGGACCTTCACAAAAGACCAACACAGTGTATCGCCCCCCCTCCTGCAGAGATATCAAAACCTTACACTGTCACACTGCATCCCACAGACACCCTCCCCGAAATGAGTTTTTTGGCATCCGGCTCACAAACAGCCTCTCTCCTGTCGCTGCGAGCCACCAAGGCTTTGTTAGGCAGGCCTTCTTCTGAGCCCACAGCCTTCAAGACCCCCATTATGCAGCAGGACTCAGCGGGGCAGAAAGAGCAGGAGTGTTTTTCGCCAGTCATGTGGGCACACAGGCATTATACACTCTTCAGTGGCACTGCGGATATTTTGTAAGTCTTGCAAACAGAGGGGAGGCCCGGCAAAGAAAGGCTGCGAGAAGAAGTTTTAATAATTGGGAGTTATATAAGTTCCCAAATCCTCACAGGAGGATTGTTGAAGTTTTCTTCCTTCCTCCTTTCGCCTATTGTGGCTCGTGAAAAGCACGGCGCGCAGGCCCCACTGCGAAGGTGACAAATCCTTTGACGTGACTCATTGTGCAAAGGCTAAAGGAATACAGTCAAGTGATGTCAGGGAAGAACCTCTAATTGCCTGCTTTGCTGAGCCGTGTTTAACAAATCAAACACCACCACCCGCATTTTCATTCATACAGTCCTCGTATATGTATGTCTGTTTACCAGGTGTGGGCAAATTAATCGATTACTCCAATAATTGATCGTTAAGATTTCTGTCGATGATGTGGATTTGATTGTTGATTAATCGGGCCTTGAAGTAAAATGGACAGACGCTGTTGATTTCAAAAACATACTCTTGAAAGAATAGTCGTTCTGTGACCAAGCTTGTGTATGAAATTAATTATCGCCGATTTTTTTTCAGTGATTGTTTTTATTTTACTTTAGTTATTTTGCAGTATTATTTACAGCCCTAAAAAATTGGAAGGGCGCAAATACTTTTTCAAGGCACTGTATCTGTCGACAAACGGTATTTAGAAGACTGTTTCGTTCGGAAGTACAACCAGCCATCGCCAACTACTGGCCTGGCATGTATATTGCAGCCTTTTCAGCCGCTTTTGCAGGTCCGTGTAAATGGGGATTGTTTTGTCAACATTGATGTCGTGCAAATCATAGCTTTATCGTGTTGTCGAGTTTGCGTCCCCAGCCGAGCAACGGGCCAGGAGGAGCTGGAGTTTTTACAAATCAAGGCTGGACAAACTTAGGGCTCCCTACATCTCAAACATCACTGCTTCTGTCAGCCCCCCCCCCCCCCCCCCCACGAGTGCATAGCAGGTGGGCTGAGCAGCTCTGATCAGCAGTGTTGTGTTGTTTTTCTTTTTTCTTTTTCTTTTTATTTCTTCTCCGAGAGCATCACACTGGGGAACACGTGTGTGTACGTGTGTGTGTTTGCGATGCAGGGATGCATGGTGCTAACCCTCCCTTGTGTGGTAATGCATGAACTGTTCACAAAAACATTGTTGCCGCCGCTCTTGCCTTCTATGTTAATAAGGCGTGGATCTGGGCGGGGACGGAGTTACAGTGTTCCCCCGCTATATCGCGGTGCATCGTTTGCGCCCCTGCTATATTGTAGATTTGATGTCATCCTTTTTAAATGGGTTTTTACACTACGGCAGGCATATAAAGGCAAGTCTGAATTTAGAGTTGCGCCTCTTCAGTGTAGTGCTGGGCAGCATTCAGGTTTGCCGGGAGAGCGTTATTAAGAGAGGAAGATGCAGAGAAGGTCACCAACTAAGCTTCAGTGGTAGTCTTCAGGTATAATATTCGTAAGCCTGTGTGTGAATAGGCATGGGCTGGTTATCGGTTTGAAGGTATACTGTAGTTTTAAAATCATGGTATCAAAATGGCTACAAATTTTCTATTAAGAGTATGAGTATGGGCTTTGGTTGAACATTTGGGAGTTTAAATATACATTGTTTAATTCTCTTTGTGTCAGTTTGACTTCAAATGGGAGTGACAAATAAAAACAATAGCATGAGAACAGGGGCTAAGGAATGCTTTAAAAATGCTGTTTTAATCAGTTTACATATGTTTTAATGCTTTTGAATGTTTTAAAGCATGCGGGAGCGGTAACACGATAAGAAAACCTTTTGATATGGTCTCTCTCTCTCGTGAATTATCACCTTCTCTGCATGGGTTTGGAACGTCTCCCCCACAATAAGCTGGGGTTTACCGTACAGAGATATACTGAAATTAAAAGTCGACATTATATCTATGACCATGATCATGTACCTGTTGCGAGTGAACGATGCAGAGACAGGTGAAATGTTACAAAGTCAGTTGAGACGACACTGCAGGTGGTCGCAGGTAATAATGAAAGCAGCAGGGACGAATGAGGACGATATGATTTTCAGGATTTTTGATTATGATAAGCTATTTGTGGCAATATTCTTCTTTGTGTTGACACAGAACGCCTGTACAGCCAATTACAGCGACTCTTTGTGTCTTCTGTCCAGCGTTTCAAGCTGTCAAGTGACTCCATGTCACTCAGTTATGTCTTGCGGTGAGTCCAGAGCCTGTAAATGTATTTATGAATGCATGATTTTGTGAAAAAAGTGGACTTGCCTCTCCCCTCTTACTGTCTAATAACTGGTAACCCCAGCTGTGAGTCTGTGTGTATTTGTCTGCCTGTGTAATGCTGAGGTTCGCCGGGGCATTGAGGCGGAACTTGGCCCCAGTCAGACCGGTGCACTGAGGGCAGAAACCAAAAGAAAAAAAAAAGCCTCCAGCCGTGCTTTCCCTCTCTTTCAATCTCACTCTTCCGCTGGGATTTGGAACTAGCTAGTCTCGGAGATCTAACATGTATTTATTTTGTACACAACACTCAGGGATTCTTTCCCATTTTGTACATGTGCATAAAGTACATTTTGCTGACCATGAAGTGTCAAGTAAGCAGGAGGGAAGAAGGGAAAAAAAAATCGACTTTGAGGATGATTCTGTTGGCCTCACTTGTGTTATCCCCTCATCTCCTGCTGCCCAACAGCAGCAAGAAAACAGCATGGAGCCAGGGCCACTGGTTAAGCGTTTTCATGCTGAATTTGAAATCAGATTAGACTCATGCTTGCTCAATTGACTTAATGGCTTTGAAGGGACTAGATTCTATTAATAAAAGAATGAAAGAGATGGAGGGAAGGAGGAAAAAGAGGTGATTTTGCCCCTGAGGCCGTGGCCCCACCGGTGGAACTGGAGGCCTAATCTGCCATGCAAATTAAATCCTGCCTCTATAAACTGGACCCCTCTCATGTCCCCCATTACACACCTTTTATTTGTTGTGATCTGATATTGCAAGCAGATATTGCTGCGGGAACATCAGACTGATACGGGAATGATTGCTGAAGAAGATGGAATTTGCTTGCAAAGCGTTTTTTTTCCCTTGGAGGGCCGAGGCAATGGGGATATTAGGCCCCGTTTCCTCAGATCGGGACTGACACTCATTTGGAAGCTATCCTCTGTGGATTTTTTGTCTCGCTCTCTCTCTCTCTGTCTCTCTCTCTCTCTCTCTCTCTCCCTCACCCGAAATAATTTGCCAGGCTGAGTTCCTGGCAGGATTATGATGCAGTTGGAGAGTGAGAGGTTTAATCAGCGAGTGTGGCAGTATTTGCACGGCAACACACATCTTATCTTGCCTTTTCTCTTTGGCGTTAATGAGTTTGCACTTTGCTTCGTTCCTTGGAAGTCTAACTCTCACACTGTTTCTATTGCACTGTCAGAAGCACCTGTAAATACACACGTGTCACATATCCTAATCCGATTTGCACTTAATCGTGACAGGGATTAACGCGTACGTACATTAGCGGTGAAGCTGTGAAACTTTCAGTGTTCTCGCCGCGTTTTCCCGCGCCAAAGTTCACCTTTCAGTAAGCTTGGCACATGTTTTTTCAGGGCAGACACTTTCTCCCCCGATAAGGAATTAAAACTAAACTAGGAGGAAAGAGACGGCTTACATTAAAAAAAAAAAAAAAAAAAAAAAGAACCTCTCATAAGTAGCTTTTAATATTTCATGCTCGGGCTTTCTGTTTGAATAATCACTGCAAATGAGTCAATTGAATTACTGGCTGGGATTGTTTGTGCACTGCCCAGTTGGTGGGAAAGTCTGCTTTTCTTCCTTAATTTTCTTACTGCTATTCTGTAGTGAAATAAAGGTTGGCTGTCAAATGATATCTAAGTAAAACTTAAAACCATGTACCTAATATGAGCATTAAAAAAAATGTGTTCAACCCAACTTAGCCATTGATCTTTTTTTGTGTGCAAGTTATGATTAAACATGAAAACATGCCTGTGCAACATACAGATCTGGAGTCGTTTGTGGTGTGTTTTCAAGAACTATATCGTTGTAAAATAGTTTTCTATTTCTACTGGGGGGAAAAGTGCCATACAATGTGCAAACTGTCCATGGAAGGAAGTAGACAAAGTATAGACAATGTCTGTCTAAGTACAATAGTTTTACTCTCTGTTGCACATGAAGAAAATGTGCTCTTGGTTTTATTACGCAAATGGTGTTGTGCTATCCCCCCCACCACTTAATGTTCAGCGTGGGCGGAGCTTTGTTGCTGTCCAATCATAACAGGGAAAATCAAGCGCACTTAAATTTTGTCGCCTTGCTGTTCGACCGATCCCCCTCAGAAAGAGAATCCGCCTACGCAAGATAAACGCAAACTCCAAACACGAACTGTATCCTCCGTCTTTGATGTCAACATCCTGCCAAATAAAAAAATGAATATCCACCTTTCAAACAAAGGTATGCCTGGGAGTGTGGACCTCATTTCAAGCACAATTAACTTGAAATGGAGTGCTGCAAGATCAATAGTCCCCAGTTGATCCAGAGGGAGCTGTCAGTCTATGGAAATGGCACACATATGGTAATATCCCCAGCTTAACAACAATTTAGAGGATTTACTGTTGCTGTTTTCAGACCCACATGAATAACAAACAGTGGGCCACCCCCTGGGAACCATTTTGTTTTATCCCAGCTTCAATTAATCTTTAAGGGGGAGGATACCATTCGGGGAAATGGCAGGGGGGATACAAAGAGGGAGTTTGTAGATATAGGTATATTGCTAATTATGGACATCACAAATAGACGATCAGCTAATGCAAATTACATTGGGCGGCGTGTGTTCCTGTATCACATACGTTCATTTTCTAATTAGGTCATGTTGAAACGAACACATTTGACAGCAATGCACTGCAAAGTGTGTGTGTGTGTGTGTGTGTGTGTGTGAGATTTTGCCTCCTGCATATTGTACTTATCCCTCAAGGCATAAACCTGTGGCTTGAAAACAAGTGAGAAAGATGGTGAGCACTGTAGTTATATGCTCCATTGTGACGCCGTTATGCCGGATTCATCCCACAAAGCCAGGGACGGTCAGTCTGCACGGGCAGACAAGCGCCCCTGTCAGTATCTGAATTTAAGCCAATTCAGAATTGATTTACCTCGACTTGACGATTGATGAAGTCCGTTCGCATTAACCGCAGGCTCCTCCGTTGGACATGCACTTTGCAGAGTTGGTATTGGAATTGACTTCTGTGTGTAGCTGTCAGCTCAAGCCAGGTGGGAAATTGAGTTACAAAGCTCTGGTATGAGATGGATTGATGGCCTTTGTGGCAGTGATGCCATTTGTATCTGCCTTTTATAACTGCACTGGTAAAAGAAGTCAAGTAAAAAAAAAAGGTTAAAACTGTATTTTGGAGGCTTTTAAAAATATTAGGGCTGAAAAGATTAATCGAATAAACCAGGAGTAAAGTGTGTGTGAAGAACAGAGAATGTCCAAAGTTTGGGATCATTGCACACTTAAAAAAGAGGATAAATTGCAATGTGTCTACTGCAAAGCGGAACTAACAAACGTACCAGGACAGCATGTCTACGATCACCAACACAAGGCATCAATGTTAGCTAAATTAATATAGTCTAACACCGCTAGTTACGGTAAAATGTATTCGTAGTGCCTTGGGGTGTCGCAATCCGATCTTTGAGATCGGAAATCGTTCCGATGTCAGCAAAGGAATGAGTATCGGATTGGATTGGACTGGATCTAAAATCTCCGATTTCACCATTTTTATACAAGCAGTCCATTCAGTGCTCCGCTCCAGCACTTTTATCCAGCAGAGCCCAGATAAAGCCCATGTGATCACAACAACGGGTTGGTAAAGTGCTAACACAGTAGCAAAGAGTAAGAGTGAATGTTACTTGCTTAAAGTCTTTTATTAACACTGCAGTTTAAATTCACTGTAAAATTAAAACTCACATAACAAAAGAATTACACCTAATGAATGTTCAAATACATCACAACCGAGGTTTATTTCTTCGTTTTTGTTGACAAAAATGGCTAGCTCAAACCGAACACACAATAAATGAAAAACACCAAATTAGCAGGGAATTCACTGCATTTTTATCTCTCAAAATAATGAATATTGGTACACAAACACTGTATAACTACATACAAATAGGCAATATAACAATACTCTCTGGCATGTATTCTTCAAACTCTATGAAAAATGTGTTATAGTAACAATATTTGATGATGAGCTCTTTTACTTTCTTTGTTACTACAAGAGTTTATCTCATTGCGTGGATCACACTGCCCCTCAGAGGCCGAGACGTGCACAGCAGGAACAGCAATCGTCAATAAAACTAAACCCCAGTTCCATCAAGATGTTCAAAAGTGTAATGCCGCACATGTGGAGAAGGCAAATGATGTACCCACTATGTACTGAAAGTAAAAAAAAATTTTTTTTAAATAACTGAATTGAACTTTGTTATTTAGCACTTTAAAAGTATAATTTGTTTTATTGTTTATTGAGATTACCGTGATTTTCTCATGTATAATGCGCATTCCCCCCCACACCCACCCAAAAAATTGTCAAAAGTCAATAGTGCGCATTATACATAGGTATAAGGGCAAAATATAAATGTATGCCGCCATCTAGTGGTTATGAAAAAGCTGTTCACTTTTATTCCAAAATGCCACCGCCACCTGGTTATAAAAGAGGTGCAGCCTACACTTTCATTCCAATATGACAGGGGTACGTACGTATGATTGCATATATGTACAGTTATAACACATAAGTTTACATACCCTGACAGAATTTGTGAAATAGTTTTTTTTTTTAATATGACTGAATAAAACTGAACAAACTGTTTTTATTTATTGAATATGCTCTACGTGACTGCCATTGTTTTGAAAACACACTTCTCCACTGCTATTAGTTTTGCTTGTAATACCTTCCTTGGGATGATTTATGTTTTGTATTGTTTCCTGATACAATATGGCCTTCAAGTGGCCCCAAAGATAAAAATCAAGTAGGGTAAGATCTGGGGATATGGGAGGTCACTTCACAGGACCACACTGACCAATCCAAGCATGTGGAAACTGCTGATCTACCACAATGAAATTGAGCTCCTGTTAAGATACATTTTTACTTCCAACCAATAATAAAACCAATAATTCGATCACCGCATATCCCGACCCACCCCACCATGAATATTTGAGAAATGGTACAGGTGGATGGGACTATTTTGGAAATGTGCATTCCCATTCGCTCTTCATCCAGGACTGGAAGATATAGGTGGAGAGGGAATTCTCTGTCCTGTATCCAAGGGAATGTGTTCAACAAAATCTAAATTGCCACAATCATTTCGACCCGTGTCCTTGATGAACCAGAGGTGATGTTGGTAAAGAAATGAATAAAAAAAGGGGGGGGGGGGGGGAAGGTGCAGCGCAGGGACCGGGCCTCTTTCCTGACTCCTGCTTTTATCATGTAAATAAGGCGACTGGGACTGTGCTCGGAGTGCAATTCCCCAGTCGCCATTTGGGCCAAATACAACTTTCCTGTGCTTGAGGGCCACAATGAGAAATTTATTTGGAGCCCTCAGTTTTAATTTACTCTGAGTGGCAGCAAAGCGGCGCCGGGGACCTCATCTCACGACTGCTACGATGGCTCTGGCGTTCGGGGAGACCTAACGGTGCTGTATATTTAAATGCTTCCACAGGCCCATTACAGCGCTCGCGTGTGCATGTGTCTGTGCATTCCAGCTCACTGGGACTCTTGCGCAGTAACACCTCTCTGGTTTCCCAGTGAGGAAATATGCCTCTCGCACAGCTGTAACATGTGATTCATTACAATCGGAAACAGCGCATCAGTTCGGTTATTATGTCTTAAAAAAAAAAAAAAAAATCCTCCCGGTGTCCCGAAGTGCAAAAGGGGGAAAGAATCCACCGAAGAGGCACTGCCTTGAAATTGACAGCTGTTATTGTGCTGTGCCATCTGGTACATTTGTCAGGGAACAGAAAAGGGTTAATATTCTATGATGTGTGGAAGCAGTGGCACAGCCAGAGCGAGATGCAGCGTGCCAGGAGCCTGTGCGCCCGATTGAGAGAAGCCCACAGCATTAGCATGGCACCGCAGCAGCCAATGTGGCTAATTTAATGGGTCAAAACAGTTGGGAGGGTGCCAGAAGCCACAGCAGCAGAATTCCGAACAGGCACATGCACACACACGCACACACACACACACACACACACACACACATACACACGCACACACACGAAATGACATTTTCCAGCTTTTCTTGCAACTGTACAGATTTTAATCATCATAGAAAACATAGCAATTTTGCAGTGTTACCTTTCCGTTTAGAAAATCCTCCATTTGGGAAATCTCTTTTTTTCTTTTGTTCTTTTTCTTCTAAGCTTGCCGGTCTGTTTGTGAAGTGTGTGTTTGGCTGCGTTGGAGTCTCCCCTGCAGAACTGTCATTATTCATTGACCACAGATGTAAATGGGTCTAAACAATGGGGATCGCACGTGCTGTGGGCATAGCGGTCGCCCCTGGAGAGGACAAGGCCTGCTGAAATTAATAGGCCTCCTGTGGCTTAAAAAAGCAATAGCAAAAGAAGCCTTAATATCCCCCAATCGCATGACAGACATGCAGGGCCCAAGAATCTGAACAGCAGGTAGTTATTATATGAAGATGACAATACAAGAAGAAAGAGGACAATATCTGATTTTCACGCTTTGTTTGCGTTAACGTATATCGTATCATATTCGTGTCAATAAATGATATAGATTTGTATAACTTTTGTCCAAAGACACTAGCCACAACTAAAGACTTCGACTTCAATCGCATCATTAGTGGTAGTTATGCTCGTTTTCTTCGCATGCACAGGAAGTTAGCTGTAACCTGTTTTCCGGGTTTGGTGACATTCCGCATATTGCCTGCTGTGTATTTAACTGAACCTCATAAACTTTGTCTTATGAAATTTCGCTAGCTTAATGTTAACAGACAAAGCAAAACGGCAATAGACGGCTTACGAAACGTCAAAGAACAGCAACAAAAACTAACATCGATGTCATGCCAATTATAAGCAACATGTTTGAACACAAGCGGTAGCAACACATACTAACAGTGCATACAACACTGCTCACAGGCATATATTCTGTGTAAAAAAAAAAAAAAAACTGTATTTGTATTGTATGTTTATTTCTTTTTCTGTTTCATCATCAAATCTCTGCGTTGTATGACTGTGTGCATTATTCTGCCCCCTGGTGGCAAAGGTACACACACCAGAATGGGCAGCACAATGCCAATTGAATTATCAAGAAACACTAAGTGTTTCATTCTTAACATTCTAATTATGTTTTTATTCAATGTTTTTATAAAGTACAATACCGTACAGTTCTAATTTTCTTATATTAAAAACACAATGCAAATGTTTTTGTTGGTATTTTTGGTATTTCCATTCAATTCACTGGGCAAAAATTATTTGAGAGCTGACTGTTTTGCGTTCCAAGCTTGGTATATGAGGAAATCCTTAGATACAACTTTTTTGAAGGACGAGGAAAGAATATATAAAAGTTGAAACAATGCCCATTTCAGCAAATACCCCATATGGGCTTATATGCCCCAAACCCTCAAGTCGGGGAGAACAAAGCTGAAAAATATGGCTGTAAATATGCTCCTTGGCTGGAGGACACATGCCTTTCTCATTCTGGAAGCTGGTAAACAGAATGGCCCAGCATTTAAAGAGACCGGCAGGGGGTAAATTAGTGCTCCGAGATGAATTATCATACAATTAAGGATGCAAGAAAAGTGCCCAAACAAAATATGGAGGCAAGACCTTTTACTTTCATCAGAATTTCTCAAGGACAGATTTCCATTAATGCTCGTTTTGGATGACATTATTGCTGGCTTTTATTCAGTGGCCGACTCCGTCTCGGTGTCGTGTGAGCCGGCTTGTGCGCGGCGTTCACCGTGTTCCGAGTCGTGCGTGGTGTGATGCGCCTGCCGAGGTGGTCAATAATCTATTACAGCGCACACTCCCTCGGCAGAGTGACAAATGTCTGTCAGAGGAATAGAACCTCAGAGGTCACAACTGCGCTACTGACCTCAGGCACCCCGACAGGCTGCTGTTTCACGCCAAACATGGTGGCAAGGTGTTTTTTTTTGTTTTTGTTTTGTTTTTTCTTTTCTTCTGGCCGCCTAGTCTTTATCAAAACGTGCAGATTTGGAAAAGTTAAATGACCTTTTCAAGTGCTCGCACTCTTGTATTGGCTGCCCCGCATCCATGTTATGGTAATAGGAGTGGACATTTACCGTTTAAAAGTCAAATCAATAGCAAATTAAATTTTTTAGCATTGCAAGCTACACTCGAAATCACCGGTAATTAATCTTGACAGGGTCTGGTTATGCTGTTCTCGTGTCACTTTGCCCCATGATACAAAAACTGCAGGGAGCTACTGACTGCCTGTAATTGTAATAATTCAATTGCGTGATTAAAATGTATGAGTAATTTTATTATCAGTAGATGTTACTGGCCATTTATGCCCCACTCGCTTCCTTCTGCATCGAAGCTTTATAGCTATTTTTAACAAAAAAGGTTTACTGAAATGTATCTAACCTAACTCTTTTCTCCTGTTATTGTCTAAAAAAAAAAAACATCCAGACTTTCAATCTTGAGGTGACGTAATGCCGCACGGCTCCTTCACCTTCACTGTACAGGGAGTCCTCGATTTAGGACAAACACTTCTGGGCCATACATATAAAACAATCAAACGAAAAACTAAGTACCTGAGGTAAATTAGTGATGACGCATTCTTAAGCCACTGCGCAAACTAGTTTGTTGCTCACTGCTCATAAATTTGAGACCACGTACGGTGGGACTGTCGTACTATGAAAATCTTGAGACCTCTCACGCGTGCAGATAAATACCATATATATATATGAGAAAGAACCTGAATACATATATGGTCATGGTTTGAAAAGCGGGTTAGGACATTTTTCGATGACCCACAGGCGTTTTTAGGATGAATAGTGTGTCCTCCAAGCTGGCCCTGAATACATCTTTCATTTCCTTGTGAATAAACAGGCCTATTGGAAGTCCTGTGTCTTTTCTCGCCACCTTACGCCGCCTACTCCTAAATAGCAAGCTGTCTGTAGCCTAGAAAGAATCGTTGTTGTTTCCCCCTGTTTCCATTGAGCAGTCATCCTCAGTAGTCATCTGTTGCAAATGCACCAATCTGTCCTTTTCAGAATTTATGTGGAATCTCTGATCGTGTTTAGACTGAGCAGTGGGAAACATTATGTAACATTTATTGAAAGACCGTTTAAGGTTACAAACAAAGTGATCTTTTCTAATGAATTCAGTATACACTTACTGTAATGCTGGTATCAGATTGCGATAGTATGATAACTCATGATCGCTAATATAGTGCGGTTTCATGGTATCACAGTATTGCAATTACAGCTTTAAAATGTATACATACACAGACAACTACAATGCATGCAGAATTTCCTGTACATTTTATGCTTGCAATTAGCGGTGCAACACTTAATTGGTTAATCCACAACTAATCGATTATCAAATTAATTATTTTGATAATCGATTAATCGTTTAAAAACCTTAATGGTCTCTCTACATTGTGGATTTTCACCTTTAGCGGGTGGGTCCGGAACATATCGCCCGCGATAAACGGGGGTTCACAGAAATCAAAATTTCATGGAAAATAGTGTCCAAAAGGAGTACAAATGTCCCGAAAAATACAAGCCACTCAAGGACTACATGTTGGGGGACCGCAGTTTGAGAAACACCGACAAAACACAAAGACGGTGTAGCGCTCCCCTTGATCAAGTGGAAATTAAGTGCGCCTGAATGACATGCCGCGGCAAGAATGTGTATGCTTGCCTTTTTAATAGACTTACAACTGATTTGACCTCTAAAGCCGGTGAAGCCTCCCTTGGGGTGGCCTCAGGCATAGAGACACACACACACACACACACACGCACACACATAAATGCATGCAAAGCTACACGAGTGAGTTTAGGCCACAGGATTAAGCGTACATGGTTGTAAGGGGAAAGGACGACTATGACAGAACCTCTTAAAGTGAATGCCCCTGAAATCATACAATTCAAGAAAATATGCATTTTGCTTTTTCTTTGGCTTTTTGGAGACTTTTTGAGACGATTGGAACAAATTGCGAGGTTGGGGGTCGCGTATTGACCCGTGTTTGATCTCTGAGGCGCCACTGTAAATGTACAATAAATAAAGAGAAGAAAATCCAGTTCTTTGTGTTGGAAGTTTTGGCAAAAAAGTGCAGATCGCTGAGACAGAAACTGCAGACAAAAGGGCCGGGCAGATTAAGGAAGAGCAACTCTTGAATGAGCTCGCTCTGTTGACGCATGGGCCGCGGCGACAAAGCTTGATTAGGCCGACTGTGTGCAGTCAGGGAGGGAGTGTGAACAATACGGGCCGCTTCCAGTTCATAACAAGGGACCTTCCTGTCTGACCCCCTGACCTCTTGTCAGTGACAATATGCGTCACAAGTCACGGCGACACCCTGACAGGCGCATCCCTACCTTGCTTCGTCCATCGTCCGTTCTTACTGTTTTAAAAACAACAACAACACTTGTAACAATATCGATTGGAGAAACAAACAAAGGATTAACAGTTCTGTGCAAAACGTTGAACTAATTGAGCTGTTAATTAAGATTGTGCATCAGGGAGTTTAATTAATTACATTAGGGCGGGCTGTGCAAAAATTGCGAGTAAATAGCCTGACAGTTTTGACAAGTGGTGTTCCGCAAATTGGCGTTTAGAAGAATTTATTGCCTTCGGATTGTAGCTGATGAACTACCTAAAAAAAATCTTACTAACTTTACAGACTAATAAAACTTTAAAATAAAACATCCCTTCAATTTGTCAGCTTTGTGAACATGAAAAAAAAAAAAAAAATTAAAAAAAAAACCCTTTTTTTTTGCGTAGTGGTGCGTCTGTGTGGAGACATGATCACTGCTAAGCTTCGAGCTTTGACCTTTTTTGTAATCGAATTATTTGAGGTATTTCGAGGTAGCCCTTGAAAAGTATAAACTTCTTGGATGAATGCATGGTTTGCTATTTAGTCAATCATTACAAGTTCACTGTCACATATGTTTAATTTGATTTATTAAGAAAAACCCTTTTAAGCAGGGACCATAACGTTACATTGTCAGTATAATCTTGATGGATAGTGTCCAGACTTGTATATGAATAGTTATATTTTACTGCGAAAATACTGTTTTATGATACATTAATCAACCCTTATTCATATTCACTGAAATCGACTTGACTAAACTGCAGCAGATGCAGTTTTTTTTTCTTTTTTGTTACCTGCTGCACAATAAAGGCAACAGAACTGAGATAAACGCTGCAGATTTTCCGGGTCTTTCCGTCTTCTCGTGCAGTTTGATGTGACTTTGGCAGATGGTTCCCGCTGCGATCAAATTCTGCCAGAAAATAGCAACACTGTATCCGAAGTAAACAATTAAACTGCTTTTCCAGTTAAACCACATTTAATTATCCCCCCCCCCCCCCCCACCCCCTTTATTCGTATCGCACATTCCATCTGGTGTTGCGGAGCTTCTCGTAGTGAGAGTACAGCGCTGTTCTTTTTCCCCACTTTTATTTCCACTTACTTGCTGAAGTCCGCCTTTGTCTATCGTTGTTGTTGGGGGTGGGCGGGGCGGGGGGTGGGGGGGGGGGCGGTGGCGAGAAGGGTGTTATTGTCTACATATTAAGTGAGGTTCTGTGCGGGCTTCAGCAGCATCTTGACTCCCCTAAGCTGTGGAGCAGCTGAGGTTAAGTGGTCTCCTCGCTCATGGCACCCATCTTCTTCTTCTTCTCTGTGACAGCTGGGGACCAGACTGTTGCCATAGAGACACTCTCCACCCACCGGTCAACTGCTCATTTATTTGAAATAAAAACTCACGTGCTGTATGTTAGCTAATAGCGATTGTTTTGAAAAAGTCTACTGAAGTGGGGGAAAACTCAACGGGGATAATAATTCAAATTCAGTTCTTTATGCACTCTCTAAGGTTTAATTGGTATTTATGAGAAGCAATCATGAAAAATGGAAAGTCAGTTTTTGGATCAGTAAAACTAAATTTGAGTCTGTGTAGTTGACTGGGTTTTCTGTTTCTTTTGGGCCAAATTGTTAAACTCCTCACTGCCGGCAGAAGGAATCCAAGAGATAAGCCAGTGATCAGGAAAATCATTTCAAATGAAATTTTCCAATAACACACACCACGGGGCAATGTTTTGTGTGCTAGTTTATAAAACGACACCTTTCATCTATTACTGACTGCAGACAATTTTTCTACCTGCACATTACCCATTTAACAATATAATTCTTAAGTATTTCCAAGCCTTTTTTACTTAAATAACACATTTGTTTTTTGAAGATAATTTGAAAGTGATTACATGAATGAATGGAACCAATATAAAGGATTGTTAACGAGAAAACATTTAGATTTTTGGTCGGTCTCCCACTACCAAGTCAGTTTTAGAATTGACGAGGAAAATTTCATAGTAATGTCACGACTGGTTGAAATCAATTTTAGCCAGAAACCTTTACACAGCAAAAACATTTTACCAAACTAGTCAGATATGTATGTTTTTCCTTTTTTCTCTTTTTGTCTTTTGCATGTAAATTTGGCAGTTATTTAATCCCTTTAATTTTGAATGTCCAATTCGCAAAATTCCTTTTTAATATTTTGACAAATAAACAATAAATTCGCAATATCCCATTGGGAAAAAAGAACAAGTGGTTTGAAGTCCCTGGAAAGTGCAAATAAATGTCTTCTAAATTTGACGCACCGCAGAGAAGAGCGTTGTTAGCAGCCCTGGCAAATTGAATGATTAAAAACATCAAGTATTTATTTTATTTTATTTAGTATTTATTTATATAAGTATTTCAAAGGAGGCTTCAAAATCATGAAAAATCAAGCCATTCTCTCTGCTCTCGAACACGGTGGGCGTGTCCGCTGCATGTGCTGTGCTGAAACCACACCCCTCTCAAATGTCAACTATGGATGCTACTTCATCTAGCATCTTTCGTATGCCTACACAATACTACGTTTTAGTTGCGAAAATATCCGCTTTAAGCCTGCGGTGGCTGGAATAAATCCTGTATTGTCGCAGGGCTTTTCCCTGTTGTGACAACGAGGCGCTCTAATGCTCTTCCCTCATTCTCTGTGTGGTGTGCGTGAAAGCGGCCATGGCAGCCCGAAACCCCGCCTCCTCGCTCTTTCGTCTTTCTCTCCATGGCGTGTGCACACTCACGGCCGACAATGAGGCACTCTAAAGCGGCCACGACATCGGACTGTCTGGACTACTCGGGGTGTAGGAGTAGCGAGATAAATAACTGCATGTCGCAGTTACACTCGATAACCACTGATGCGAATATGGCGCTCAACATCTTATATTCAGGGTGGTGGGGGACTCATGCTGGGGCCGAGGTGCGTCACATCCTCCCCAAAAAAAATCTGGAAAACTGAAATGGTGGAAAACAGTTTAACGTTCCACAATTGCGTACTACATAGTTCTGTCTTTGCATATGTTTTCAGCAATTACCTTCTTTAAGTGTTGAACAAACATAGAAACAAATCTGAATTCACTTTACATCATTACCACCATTGTGTTCGTATTAACCTTTAGGAACAGCAAAAAACTGTACGGGACAATGAGGAGGAAACCATCCAGGACCCCTGACCATCAGGCTGAGATTAGAAGACATTTGTTCCACAATATTGTCGCCTCCTGGTTTTTCTAAGGCTTATGCGTTGGCACAGAAGGCACAGGCAGATATTTGGGCAGCAGCCAAAGACTTTTTCTCTGCTAGCGGGTCAACCCGCTAGAGCTGCAGGTGCTGGGACGGACCCCCCGCTGGTTTCTCCCGCAGCTCGGGACCTCACGGGCTGATGGAACAAATGTCGGTCGAGGGAAGATAAACTTATCTCATTTGGATGACAACACATCACCTCGGGGCAGGTTGTGTGCGCACCGCGTTTCAGAAACAAGTCTCAGAGACAAGTAATCGCGTTGGATCCAATTTTAGCATGCGCGCCATTAAATTTCCATATATCAACTCATTCCGATAAATCTATACACTCGCTGATTACAAGTTCAACCTAAATTGAGAAACGGGTGAAAAATGACTCTGCACTTGGAGCTTTTGGTAGCTGGAGCCGTTTTCCATGGAGGGGCGCTCCTCTTGCTGACCTGGCCCTGACCCCCGGGGTGAACCCCATCACAGAGAGGTGTTAGCGTGCCAGCCTGCTTGATGGATCACCCCTCAGATCCCTGTAATCTAGCAATCACAGCCAATCACCAGTATGCTCTCTGTTACTATAATGATCTGCAATGATTCAGGCCCGCAGTATTCAGATGATGGATGGGGGGCTCATGCAGGGTCCAGAGAGACGGTGAGTCAGACTGGATAGAGCCGGGACTCTATGCCTATTGACAGCGTCGGCGGTTTGAATAGTTGTTCATGTCTCTATCATAATGAAGTGGAGATATTTAACCCTGGAGAACATGGGGGTCTTATGGTCTTATGGTGCCTTAAAAAATAATGTTTAAGGTGACCCCCAAGCACCCCCCCCCCCCCTCAAAGGGATACGCCCACACATTGTCGAACCATTTTGCCAGATGATATGCTAATTTCTATGACCTTATATTGAGCTGGGATACTCCCACGTCTATGGTAAAAGGAAGTTGATGAACTCAGCAAGATAAAGAAGGACGAGATTTTATTTGCATGTCTTTAATTTGAATTTTATTATTATTGCTCAGGGTACGTTTGTATGGAACCATGTTCAGCTGAAAACAACTTTTTTTCTGATTGCTTATGTGACAAAGTGACAAGACAAACTTTTGAAAAGAGTTTTTTTTCTTCAACTAAACTCTTGAATAAGGATCGACCGATTGTCGGTCGGGCCGATTATTGGCACTGATATTTGGCATTTTGATGCATATCCGCATCCTTTTTTTAAAAAAACCAAACAAACCAACAAACAAATGTGGATTGTTTAAGGAAGAGAAAAACAAACATTTAACATTGAAAATCTGAAAAGCTGTTTAATTAATTGAATTGATTTTGCCACATACCTGTATTTTGCTTCAACTCAGTGGACATTGTATTGCTCCTTCTGGTGTGTACATCTTGGCCACCAGGGGGCAGTATAATGCAGACATAGAAACACAAACAAAGTGTTTCATAAGTAACTCAATAGGGTGCAGTACTGTTAGTCACCTTTAACAGAGGATAAAGAATACATGCCTGTGAGTATCATTACACTGTCAGTCTTAATGTGTTGCTCCACGTATTTGTTCAACTACTTAAAGGGTTATAAGACCGCCACACCGATACTATTTGTTCTTCAGTTTACGGAGTTTTATATTTTTGATAGCATTAAGTTTAGCGTTTGACACATTGTCAAAAGGTAAAGGTGCATTTTCGATTTGACATTTCAGAACATGACATGTACACACAGAACACTGTGTTGTTGCTGTCACTAAATCTGTCCAATAAAAAGCGTTGTAATAAAATGCGTATTGTGAAAAAAACAAAAATCCGACTTCCGCTGTTGTCGTCGGACATCAACTGTCCTGTGACGCATATTTGCTCGCTAATTGAAATAAGGGCAATTGCTGTCTACCTAATTCTTTCTAATGCAGCATACAGTAGCTTAAGTTCTTGCATATTTAAGCAGAATTTTGGAAGAATTTCGCCAGCCTTACATGACTGGAAACGGGCGCCGTACTGTATCTCGGTAATACATGCGGAGTGTGCGTCAGGCCTCGGATTTGGGTGAGGCTGTCACAAGCTCGCATGAGTGCATGCATCACGGAGCAGGGCTACTCATCCAAACCCCACCCAAAAAACCCGGTCCCCCCGGTGCGGGGGAATTACTGGGTCTCTCCCAGCTCCTGGTAACCCCTTCATTATCCACACACCAATGAGTCCAGATCCCATTCAGCCTTTCTTGCAGTAGGGAGGGGGTTGGAAATGGAAATTGGGAGTCAGCAGTTGTAGTCCACGCATGTGAACAATGCCTAAAAAAATGTTGTTGTTGTTGGTCGAATGTTTCTTCTGGAATAGAGGTCCAAAATTTGGATGTAGCTTCTCAGCTCTATATGTCCATTTAGCAGGCTTAGCTTGCCAATTTGAATATATATTTCATTCTCTCCTTGAACTGTGTGATCTAGTGCAATTGTGCTCTTCCTCCATCACCTTTCCCTCAATGTCCTCCATTCACGTTTTAAATTAACCTCCTAATGGACCTCATCTGTCCAGAGCGAGCCCATTAACCAAAGCCCTGCCTGCGCCACCGAGGGCCACAGACCCCACCCACCGCGGACCTGTCCCCTTGCTGGCCGTCAAGCTGAACCGCCGCCAAACAAAAACCCAAAGGTGCGGAAACGCGGAGGGACCACAAAGATTTCATTATGTATAGTAATTACCTACTGGCCTTTTCCGATTTGTGGAATTAGCGGGCTTTAATTGCTTTATCACCTGGACTTTTGCAGAGTGGAATCATTTCTTTTAAATGAGCTGCCGCAAGATTGGATCAGATTCTCCTCACCTACAGCACCTATTGCCGAGGCGCTGAATTAAACCGTCTGCAAATGAAATCAACAATGTTAGCCCCCGAAGCTCTCGGAAGAGGTTTTTTTTTTTTTTTTTTTTTTTTTTTTTTTTGCCGGCCACCAACAGGAAGCAGCTGTTAAAGACGGTTCTTAAGTCCCACAGGAGGTGGCGGCAGCCTTGGGACTGTAACCCCTCAGTGTTACCGAAGCAATCAGCATATTCCCATATTAGAGGAGGAAAGGCGTGACAGTGTTTTCTGGGACGTCAGGGCGTATCATTAAAAGGCATATTTTAATTAGACACATGCTATTTCGTTACACCAAATGGATTAACATTGCTTGTCAAGGGTGGAGATATGTTTAACATTTCTCTCCGCTGGGGAACACGGTCTCCGTTTAACAAGACATCTTAAGTTTAAATCGTTGGATCTCGTTAGCACAGATTTGGTTGATGCTTGAAGAAGTCGTAATGTATTCAAAAGTAAAATGCTACAAAAAGAAGACACTTTTTCATTAATTGGAAGCTTAACAGTAAGCTATTATCAAGTGACAAACTGCTCAAAAGCTCGGTTTTACAAATGGATCGCACACAGTGGTGCCTTCTGAGGAAAACGCTGAAAGTATGTGAAAGAATGACATAAAAACCTGGTGGAACTAAAACCTTTAAGATAGAATGATCAAACCATTTTATTTGCTTTCAGCAACGGATATTTTAATCCAAACATTGGCGCACCACCTGCAAACGGAGAATATAACAATACTCAGGCATATAGTCTTTATCCTCAGCGAAAAACAAATAATATTACAGCATCTTACCGAGTCACTTAAGATTTAATTCTTAATTAGTATTAATTAAGAATTATGAAACGCTTCTTTGTTTGTGTCCGTATGACTCTATTATACTGTCCTCCGGTCGTTCACAGCAAAAGGTAAAACAACGAATTAATCAGGATGCACAAAGTCTTTACATTCTAATTAATTTGCACAATGACCGTTGTATCAGTATTGCTGCACTACTGGACACCTTACATTGCTTAATGACTTGCTTTAATTTGTTACAGTGGCTTGTTTGCTGTAGTATTAGAGTGGCTCCAACTACCCGAGACAAATTCCTTGTGTATTTTTAATATCCTTGGCCAGTAAAGGTGATTCTGATTCCAATAATGCTATGTTACTTATTAGAAAAAGCCAACAGTTTTTGGTTGTCTTTATGGGGGTGGGGGGGGTCTGGAATGTCTCAAGGCACCACTGTATTCTTTTAAGAAATCAAAAATTCCCCCCCCCCCCAACTCCCCATTAAAAGTTTCTTTGGGAAGGTTTAAAAGCGAGTACATTTTCTGACGATGCGGCAAGTAAAGGTTCTGCATGACTGTTTGGATCAAAGAGTGGTTATCTCGCCTATTGAGCTGTTCTCACGTCTTGTCTTCTCTCATTATGAGGCGGACAACAGGAATTTCCCTCCATTATTCAGAACCCAATCCTTCGGGTCAACTCCTAATGAGGCGAAATGCAAAAGAAAAAAAAAGGGGACAGAATGGGTTGCAAAAAGAGATAAATAAATAGAGGCAATAAAAACATGCATCTCTTGACTGTCATAGATGCCCGGGAATCGATTTTTCTCCCTGTTATTGTGAGAGAAGAGGTGAGAAACTACTGCCTAGGTTCTACTAAATTACATTCACTTTGTGTGTGCAGTCAGAAATCAGTCAGCAATTTAAACTGGTGGCAAAGTGAGCACATATTCATATAGATCAACTTTTTTTTTTTTTTTTACTGCCTCCAGTGAATGAAATAATCCCCAATCTAACGCATAGTTCTGCATACATTTGGTCAACTTGTTTCCACCCATACATGAATATAAAATCGTATTAGAGAAGGTGTTTCCACACTCACAGCGAGCAATCTCAGGAGTATCGGGATAGTTATTGACATGTTAACCCCGCCCGCGGTGCCTTTTTTACTGTTCATACGCACCAGCTGAGTTAACAACAACCCCTGCAAGGATAAGAGGATTTGCAGTTCAATAGGAGTTATAGAATATAAGCATGAATTCCTGAGCTGAATTCTACCCTTGTAATGTTCTCACTGCAGAATGAGGTTAATTCAAGGATGAGGATCTAGCGTACGCTGGAACCTTAAAGGTTGAATGCAGTCTGGTGGAGGACACCAGTGGTGACCTCGGTTTTCTTCAGTTTTTAAAACAAATGTTCCCAAAATCATCCCTTGCCATTGTGCGCTTCACTTTTCCCGGTTGCACCGTACAGAATTTTAAATCATACATATTTCATTTTATATCACGGATTTTTCGGATGTAACAATAAGCGTGAGCCAGGAGGAAACAGTGTGCAAAAAAAAGTAAAGTAAAACTTTAAAAAGTGTGTTCAAATAAGTTAAAGTGTGCTTTAATACATTCAAAGGTCTCATATTTTGGCAATTTAGACCTCCATAGAGTGACTTTCTAACATGGACTTCGTATAAAAGTGAAACACCTTAGTTTTGTCATACGACTGACCAGAAAAGGCCCCCCTGACAACTACTTCTGTTTGACCCGGTTTTGTATCCGCTTCATCCATATTTGGCTAAGACTGCCACCTTTCTCTGATCGGTTGCCTCCGTATAGAAGACCCCTTCGCGGAAAGGGAAGTCGGAGATCTTCTCTACTGATGGAGATAAACTTGAGAAATTCCAATGACCTGATTTCAGGCTTCTCGGCAGAAAAACGTCTGGAACTCAGGACTCAGTGGACGGTTTTGATTCATATTTCATATGTTTACTGAGGCACCAGAGAGCCAATATTACATCCCAAATACTAGAAAAAGTTGGTTTGGCAAAAGACTATAACCCCTTTAAATATGTTTAAAGAACAGCTTTTTATATGGTCTGTATTTGAATCGCACATTTTTACTTACCACAGGTGTTGTCTGGAACCTATGTCTCTCGATATACAGTATATTATTTAACCCAGCATAATTATTTATTCATTAATCTTCCATCCATCCATTTTATGAACCGCTTATCCTCACTACGGTCACGGGTGTGCGGGCGCGGATCATACTAAGAAAAAATAATAATAGACGCCCCTGGCCACATGATGAGGAAATAGTTTCCTGACATTTTTCCAAATTGTACATATATTTTCTTCGTATGACTGTATTGTCGCCAACGATTTATTTTAAATTCAGTTTAATATTGAAATGGAACCTTTTCTACAGTCCCCTTTTGATCCCACACCATACATTATTTTTTTTTTTTGGACACGGAGTAAAGGAGTGTCATCGCAGGTGCACACGCTGACCTACTTTGCCAGTTCTTGATTAAAACGTTGTCTTTTTGCAAGGTAATAACCTGATTAATGTTAATTGAATGTAAAAGGGCGTAGCTCAGCAGCAGCGCTGATCACTGGAGATGGATTAGGAGAGAAGGCTTTCAAATTGAATACAGTTCTCCCTCCTCAGCCTGTTAATTGTGCCGTTTACCACTACCTGAGTCAGTGACCACTGCTATTTAGTCTCTCTAATGATGATGCACAGTCCGACCCAACCACAGATAATTAAAAAAGCTTTTCCCCGCGTCCACCTTCCCATCTCTCCCCGTCTTGCCTTCGCTGCTTCATTGACAAGCCACACCATGGTGAGATATTGAGCTGTCCGCTTTGCAGTACGTGGGATCCGCGACTCCGCGGTACCTTCCGAGTGTTGCGTTGTGTGCTCGGTGCACATTCTTACCGTTTGGCTTCGATTGATGCTTCGTCAAGTTTTTTTTTTTTTTTTTCTTTCACCAAGGAATAGGAGTCAATAGGAATAGACGACCAAAAAGAACACCTATGTCATCTGAGTATGCATAAAAATGTCCACATTTCAGCCTACAAGAACTTCACTTTCAACTTGAGAAAACAAGTATCCCTGTAATATCTGCTTGGTGAGCCTTTTGTGCAAACAGTTACAAATGTTCATTTAAGACCATTTCTTGTGGCTGAATTTGCCTTACTCTACAATATGTGATTTTATAAAGATTTATCGTATGATTGTTTTAGTTCAACTGCGATTGACGGGCAATATCTGAAATTACACGTTTGATGTTCATCCTCTAATAAAAAAAATAAATACAAAATTGAAGTTACTCACCAGTTACTAAGTACTTAGTAGCTATTTCAGTGGGTACTTACTAATTATTTGGAGGACAACTTTTTTTTTTTTTCTTCTCTCTCCTTACTTCAGTACAATCCTTGACTACTCTACCCACCTCTGTTTAGTTATTCGGTTCCTTTCATGAAAGTAGAGAGTACAATACAAAACGATGGTATACAAATCCATAATCACCTTTTCATGATTGGAAAGGAGCAGTAAGAAGAATATTATTCTTATTTATGTCTGGCCCGACCTTAAACTAAAATAATCTTACATTCCAACTTATAGTTAGCTCGACCATCATCTATACCCATAAACAAAACAAACAAACGAAACAACCAATAAGAGATAATTTACAATACGAAAACAAGTCAAAGTTAAACATCTCACAATTTAAACATCCAGTGAAATTTCCAAAGCATACTTTATCATTTTTAATGAAAAATGCCAGTACATTTTACTCAAAACAACTTGAAGCTTCAAATAATTATTTTTATTTTTTTAAGACATTTTCTTTTTCATCACATTTCAAATGTGTATTTTATCTGTAATAGATTTTGTACCATTGCACGCTATAAAAATAAGGTAAATATTGTTAGAGACCAACACATAATGCAGCATTTTATTGGCAAGTACAGCATTACAGTACTTGTATTATTAATAACCAGATGACATTTCTTTTTGTGATTGTGACTTAGCACGGAGTCTATGCGATCAAATTAAGGTGTTCTATTTAAGTGCACCCTGCCAGGCGTCTCTAAAAGAGGTGCACTTTAAACGCTCTAGTTGGTGAAGAGTTTTTTTTTTTTTTTTTTTTTGTGTGAATTTCCACCGCCTGCGGTCTCAAGCAAGTGCTGAAATAATTAGGCGGAGAGAAAAAAAAAATATTTGAACTTCCTTACACCACAGCCGAGCAAAAAAAATAAATAAATAAAAAAAAATAAAGGGAACGTACGAGACAAAGGAAAGAGACCCCCATGGTGCCTGGGTCTCTGCTTCCTGTCATGAGTATTCCTTCGGGGTTTCATATGACAAAACGCAGAAAGTTCTTTAGTCCCCGTGCCTGTCACGATACACCCTCATAACCGCAGCTGTGTGTTTGTGTGCATGCACGTGGGCCTCAGTGTGTGTGTGTTTTGCACTGGCATGTTGTCTCGCTGTCGTCTCTGTCAGCTCGTAGCATGGCACCTGCTCTCATGTTCCTAATTAGTCTCATTTAATTAATTATATTCCACAGCACATCTCCTCGCAACTAGCGTGCTCGGTCGTTCGGCAGGATTCCTCACCGTCCTCCTCGTTTTTTCATTTTTTTCATTTTTAATATCATACTTCTCAAGTTTAGGTGTTGAGGGACTTTGCAGGAGGAAGTGAGGGCACCGCGTTAGCTGTCAATCTGCTAAACTCTGTCTTAGCTAGAATTTGGTTGATACCAAAGTACGATTAGATTGACATCACTGAAATCAATTAGACAGTTGGCTTCATCCGTTCCCAAAAGTTTGTCTGAAACCAAAATGTACGAAAACCAAAGCAATATTTCCCTCAGGAGATAGTGCCAATCTAATTAATCTGTTCCAGACACCCCCAAAAATCTTCCCCAAAAATACATTTTATAGAGAATAAATACAGTTCAACATATAGAAAACAATGTGAACTAGATATAAAATTACTAATTAAATGGATAAATGAACTTTAAACATAACTTTTACCTTTTAGAAAAGACACTTGATTGCATATGCACAACGGCGAGGAGGAGAGGTTTAGAAACGTAATCCACTATCTATCTAGTTTCTTCTAGAATTCGACAGTGTTTCTCATCTTCTTTATCAAACCAGCTTTAAAGTCACAGGACTCCGCTGTCACAATAAATCGGTGGACTTCCCAGTACAGCCCGCCATGATCGATGACGCTGACACCACTTTCGTACTTTGCAATGATTTCTTTGTTGAACTCTATGAACCCTGATAAATTATTCCACATCTTCACGCCATACGCTGTTATGCACCTACTTTTAAGTGTGGTACGAAAACATATGACAATCATTAACTGTCATACAAGTCGAACCAGAAGGGAATAGTACAATATTACAACCAAAACTAAATGTTGCTGTTATAGCTGACGCACTGTATCTCATGTTTTTTTTTTAATATTGTCACGTTTAGTAGCGACAGTGCTAGCTTGTTTTACAAGTGAATCTTTTCCATGACCAAGCTTGTATGTAACTCACTTTACTGACCAATCAAGTCAATGTTCCCCATTGAAAGGAATTGAAATGCCATTAGTCACTTCCTGCCCCCCGTTGGGTGTTTGATCTGTAACATGAACATTTTCACAATCTCTAAGGGGTTCGACTTTCGAAGATGCGGTTGCGTCTTGCGTGTCGCTTAGCGGCGAGCGGCTGATTTGCGGACAGCCTCACTTCAGTAAACCGCAGGAAAGACAAGTGGAGTTTCGAGGGTGGTGAGTAAACAGAAATCAGGAGAGCACTTTACCTGTGACAGGCGGCCTAAGCACCTCTTTCTTCTCTGTTAGCTTTTGTATTCCATTTGTCAAGTTCACTTGACTTGCGTTGTCTATTTGGTGCGTTTGTGCCTGTGCTTATCTCTGCAGTAAATGGAGAGAAATGAGGAGAAAAGAATCGGGTTTATTGCTTTGGAGTAATTACTCGCAATCCCCCCCCCCAAATGTAAGCCTAAAATAAAAAACAACTTTGATAAGATGGACTTTAAGTGCACTTACAACCAAATGAGATCCAATACAAAAATGAACTTACAAAGGTAATAATGCTTTGAGGTTGTGGTGAACAGCTGTAATAATAGAGAAGATCCTTGGTTTATGAAGGTCCCAACATATAAAGTTTCGAGGTTACGAACGGCGTGCGCTGAACTAGTTTTCGCAGCGACATACGAATCAGTCGACGCGTCGCACAAGACGCACGCTAGCCATACTTATTTTTAATTTGTTTTATATTTATTGCCTTGAAGTGTTTTCATACAAATGAATGCATGTTAATTTGACTTCACTATTGCTTCAATCTTTTTATTGTAATAAAAAAAGATAATACTCCTAATGATTTTTTGCTTCAATTCATTACACATTGTGCTGTTCCTTCTGCTCTGTACGCCTTGGCCACCTGGGAGCAGTATCATAAAGACAGTATGATGTATTTAAAAAAAGAAATAATACTCAATGTTTTTGTCATGTTTTAGATAAATATTGATGCATAACTGTTCCATTGCATGCTCTTATATTGCATTTTTGTATCGTTTTGATGCTTTCTATAGTTGTTTAAGTCCGGTAACTCCTCACTGAAGGCCCAAGTACCAAACCCACTGCTCGCTGCTGGTAAATACAAAAACAATACACTAAAAAGCAGTTCCTTTTACTTGCTAGGAGAACAGGTGACATTAAGAAGGGGGCATCCAAGGTACACAAACCTATCAATGAACGTCAGTGGAAACGGCGTTGAATTTCACTTCCTGATGTCAGAGGCGAGGAGCGGCCAGTCACGGGCAGCCTCCCAGCTGCTCCTCGTCCCGTGTTTTCCACCGGAGGATCCCGGGCTTAAAGAAAAGACGACGTAAATAATTCACACACCTTGATGAACACCACTAAGCAGGGCCACAAAAGACGGGCTCGAAACCTTTGGCAAAGGCAGCGGCGTAGAGGGCCGATAGTGTTTCCCAGCGTAGAGCTCTGTACCTTGACCATATGGACATCATAATCACCTGTGGGATGATTCAGCAGATTCTTGATCTGGAGCCCAAAATCACACGACACCTTAATTAGCTGGTGTTGATATCGCCCTTCACGCCGCCAATTTGTTGCCATCAGGAAGACAGCCCGAGGCCAGCAGTGTAACTGTTAAATTTGATCGCTACAACATAAACCAATTTCACTTGAGATCCTGAAGCCAGTCTTCAAGTTTGAAGATAATTATGTTTTGGCTATTTGCTCAGTTTCTGCAGCCATCATCACAGTATTACCTTCACCAAGAAAGTTTTAGGCTGATTCATCTTTGCGGCAGTTGTGGTTGGTTATCAACCTGTACCCCAAAGAAAACCAAACACCATTTAAAAAAAGCATCCCATTATTTTAAAGGGGACTCAAAATTGCGTACAAGTCGAGTGAACGACGGCATTTCAAAGTACAAAACAGGGAAGGGGATTTTCAGGGAAACATTAGACCGCAAACCCTCGCTAACACTATTGTCGGGATTGGTGCCTACCTAGCCATCACTAGCTAGCGGCTCCTCCTTCTTTGGCGGTAGAGCCATGGAGGGTTTCAGACTTCTTCCATTGAGGATCTGTTTTTTGTTTTTTTACTTGTCTGTGTGTTTCAGTACTCCTGTCTTTAACCTCTTTGGGCTTCGAGAAAAGTGCTATACAAATTTGCTTTATTATTATTACAATAGTACAGATGGTAGATTTTGCCAAAACAAACTGCACGACGAGTTTCCAAACATAAACACCATTGTCATTTTCAGCTATTATTTCATTTTTTCCCCCCAATAATCTTACGACTTGGCCTCCTAATAACGCTAAAGGGACATGGACAAGAAAAAAATACAAATGTTTTTTGGTGGGACGGGAAACGTCTTTACCTGCGTGCGGTATAACCCAAATGCACTGCACTGTCATTTTCACACAGAAATGCAAACCAAAATGCAGTTAAGGGTCTCCAATATAGTGCCCGCGTGCAATTGACTGCTTTCTCGTCCAAAGGAGGAAACTTTCTCGTCCTAACGGGAAACGTTCTCTGTATTATCTTATCTGGTAACAACATTAAAGTTTCAAACTCTTCTTGTATTTTTTTAGTGTGAGAGGGGGGGAAAAAAATCACTCAACACAGTGCACACAATAGGATAATCAGTCTGGATAATCTTTCAACTGGGCCTTTTCCTGACTTTGATTGAAACAGGGGAAGAAAAAAAAAAATCACATTCGGCCTGATTATCGGTATGTGTGTACCCCGCTAAAGGGATTGCATTCAAATACCAATCCCTTATCTCAGCCAAGAATGAAACAATTTGGTGGTCATTCATTTGCGTTTCCACTGAGGTCCGCCCGCGCCCTCCTAAATGACGTCCCACTTCGGAACTGTGTTTATTCCCGGTGCCGCGCCGTTCCCAGTAAGGTGTAAATAATTGCTGCCCTCCTCGGGAGAAGTAGCTTCCATCAAGCGGTGAGTTGAAGAGGTCAGACGTGTTCTGCGTGCCGCCTCCGAAGCGGTTTATTAGCATCCCAACGACATATTCAGGAAATAATTACCTGGCTAAGGCACACGTGAATACTGTATTTGCGGGGAGAGGCAAGGTTGGCTGGGTATGGGCTTTGTCTCCATTAACCTGGAGCACGGTGTTAAAGGATCTGTTTGCGGAGAGAAAATGACAGCGAGTCGGGCTGACGGCGCCGGACTGAGACAGTTAAAGGCCCCCTCGCTGCATAAGATAATTAATAAATAAAATACCAGGGGAGGCCCTGCCATGCCTTCGTCTATGACAGGGGCTGTCTCCAGTGCGCTAAAGCATTAAATGACCAATTTCTGTCAGACTAACTTCCAGCACGCTCTCGCTCCCCATCTCCCTCTCTCTCCCTCTCTCTTTCTCTCTTCTGCTTTGCCCTCTCGTTCTCCACGGCGCTCTCCAGCCTCTCACCCCGTTCCCGCTTTTTTTTGTTGTTGTTTTTTTTTCCTCTCCCTCTCTCCTTTTTCCCTCGCTTCCTCGTTTTGTGAAGTGGGGCTACTTTGCTCTCTTTGCACTGAGTTTTTCAGCGACTGATGGCTCTAGTTCATTTCTGCTGAATTAATTGGTCCCTGAATGAATTCTGTTGACAGGGCAATTCATCATGTGTTTGGCCTGACAGTGACTGGGTGTTGGGTGGGGGGTTAGCGGCGTTGGGGAAAGTGTGTGTGAGTGTGTGTGTGTGGGGGGTGAGGCGGCATGGGGAGCCCGTCAGAGGTGGTGGGGGTTGGTGATTGTGGCCTCTTTGACTCATCCCTTTTTCAGCCTGTGCAAGCCTGGATGCTCTTGTTGCAGTTTTACCCAAAACAGTCAAACAAAACCACCCTCGCCTTCAGCCCCCATCTGAGCCTCTCAGTTATCATTATTATTATAATTTTCCTTTTTTTTCCTCATTTTATGGAAAGTTCTACATACAGACGAACATTTTGAACACAATCACCATTCACACGCAGTTGCGAAAAAAAGTCGGAAGATACTGTAACTGGCATGGCATTCAATTGAAAATTGTTTATGTTACGTACCTGCTGGAAGACAATCGTGCACCCCCAAGTTTGGAAATCCCGGGTCGAAAACAATGCCTGATAGACATAAAACATGGATATTTTTTTTAAACACCTGTCATAAGTTGCATACGTAATGTGATAGCATTATGACACATGTCCTATTGTTAAATAAAGTTTAAAAAAATGTTCAAATATAGTGAACCTCTGTTTATCGTGGGGGTGGGGGTAATCTCCAGACTCACTCCCAATAGGTGAAAATCTGCAATATAGAGGGACCATATAAAAAATGTCAAATAGTTTCAAATTGTTTTAACCTCTCACATGCTACATGTGCTAAAAAAACACACACTTTTCAAGCACATTTTATTTGAACAAGCTCACAAAAATTTTTTTATCTTTGTTCATGTACATGTGCCTTTAAGAGGCGGGGCCTGGTGGGTTGGCAAGTGATGTCGGCGAGTCTGCGCGTGAGTGTCCGGGTGTGAGCTGTGGCCGACAGCAACACCTGCGTAAGAGTGTGTAAAAACACGTTTTACTGTTCTCCCAATGTGAAAAGTGCATCGGTAAGTCTTTCCCACGTGTGATGCCTGAAAGAAAACGTGATCGAGCGGGGTAACGCAAGAACCCAAGCCCACCCATCTTGACATGAACACTGAAAAGAACAACTCTTCACCATGCAGGTAGTTTTCCAAAATGGTTAAAACGCATGTAAAAATCAAGATTAGATGAAAATATAACACACACTGGTCCGCGCTGCCCTCATTTGATCAGTTTTGTCCTTTTGTTATTTCCTTCCACACTCCCTTTCCAACCTGCAATCCCTCCCCGCAGTTTATTGCCCACAGAAACCCAATCTTTCACCTGGCAGCGGGCTCTTCAGCCCTTTTCTAGGCCGATATAATCAGGTAGCGAGGTGTATTTAGTAGTTAATTGCACAATGTGGCGCACAATGGCCATTCAAAACGATAATAGCCGCTGAAAAGAAATTGTGCCTCGCTGCTGACTGATCCAACAGGGATGGGAGCCGGTATAATCGCACATAGTTGGGGGGCCGGTCGAGAAACACACCAACTGCTTGTCTACCCACCACGCAGCCGTTCCGACTGCTCATTATTCTAATTGCGATATGTGCTGCAGTTTTGGGCGGGGGGGCCGTAACACACACACACGCGGCACTGAACGTCCACGGAGCTTGAACATGGCGGAGGAAGAAAAAAAAAATACATTCTTCAGGCTGTGTTGAATCAATCAATGCTCACTCATTACAAACATCACAAAGTCATGTTCTTGTCGCCTGGATGGTCTGGCCCGCCGACAGTGAAAATAACCCTATAATCATCATCCTGTCAGCATTGAGATCGTCAGCGCGGGCTGGAGCTCGGTAACTGTGTACCGTGTAGAAATAACCGTATTTTGAGATGATGATTCATATTTACGTCAACACAAATCATTATTTTTGGAGCAGATACAAAGAGTCAATTTTAGGAATAGGACCGAAAGATTCGAATTACTGTTTTAAACACTAGCTAGCCACAACATTGGGTCCAGCTTTACAATCTGATTTGAAAAAACAATCTGCATCTGGGCCATTCCATCCCATTTGCGTCCCCGGGAAATAAAATGAATAAATGAATGATAGAATTAACTGTAAAATCTATTTGTTATTCTTTTTTATTAAGCAGTGTCCTAAACATTGATTTAATTGTAGATTTATTAAATACAATTTAAAAAGATGAATTCAAACTACCTTGAATACTGGAAAAATAACAGTTGCTGCCTGTCCCCCCAAAGCCCCCCTCCTAAAATTAGACATTTCCATACAATATAATCATTTCATTCATTTAAGATATTCCTTAGAAAATGTTTTTTCCCCGCACTCAGTCCTGTTACCGTAACACATAACCTATTTTAAAAAACGTAAACATTTGAAATATTCCACAAGTCACATGATCCAGAGGAAGTTGCATCATTCAGATCCTATGCAGGCTATGGGAAGGCCAAAAGTAAGTGCACTCGTTTATTTTTCTCTGTATTCGATATTTCAACTATGACTGGGCTGTTAAAATCTCTGCTTAGTTACCTAAATTAATTATTTTATTTGTTCATTTAGAATTTTTTTTTTGTTAACTCACTGTAGGCCTGTGATAGATTTATTAAATTTTTACCAAAATGGACATTTTTTTCTTCTTCTTTTAACCGATACTTTAAGTATCCCCCCCCCCACAAAATCCCGTGTAAACATGAATTGAACAAGAGTTTTAAATATTTTCTTCACAATTGTGTATTTGTAATACGATGACATTTATACAGTTTTTACAGTCATAAAACAAACATATACAGTAGCTTTGCTGTATTAAAGTCAATTTAGTTGAACGCTAACAATATGAATAGTTTGAACACAAACGGTGGAGCAACTCATACAGCTATTACAATACTCACAGGCATATGGTCTTTATCAGTTTGAGAAAAATTACTCGTCAATGCAACTGACTGAGTCCCTTGCGAAACTTATCTGTCTTTATGTCTCTATTATGCTGCCCCCAGGTGGTCAAGGCGCACACAGCAGAAGGAGCAGCACATTGTGCATTAAATTGCAACAACAAAATGAGGGAAAGACTGTGTTAATTTTTGGCCTTCCATTTAATTATGTCATTACTATATGTTTTTATAAAATTCAGTACTGTATAGTGATATTTATCACAATGCGTTCGCAATATTTATAATTTTTTTTTTGGGGGGGGGGCTGGAACAGATTAATGCCATTTTTGTAAATTTCAATGGGCAGAAGTGATTTGAGTGTTCTGAGCGAGGTACGAGTTCTTGAGAAAAAAATGTCAAGGCACCACTATTTTAAAAAGATGATTTATTTTTAAAACCGAAGAAATACGGAAGAACACATTCATTAACAAACAAAGGACAAAGACATTAAGGAAGGTAAACATACTGCAAACTTTTACATATTGCTTATCTTCCACCATTTTCACGGTTTCCTTTCCTGTCAGTACATAAAAAAAAATTAAAATGTAATGTGTATTCTTACATTAAAACCTCTCCAAACTTTGTAATTCTTATCTTTGTAAAGGCAAAATTTTGGGATACAGCTCTTGTATTGGCTCTCATTAGTCTACCTATTTACGTGACAAAAACAAACAACCAAATCCGCTTTCATTTCAACAAGCGACACACACTGAGGCACTTCTTTGTACTGCAGCACTCCTATGTCGCCTCTGCCCCGACCCACCAATCCATTTGGGGGGTTAACATAGCTAACGAAGGCATCTTTTGCAACAATACCGCCGCCACTAATTAAAGCCACTTCTAATGAGGGCTCACTGATTGACATGGTGGAGTTAGCCTCTCCCCTGGCCAGCATCAACTTTGACAGCCACATGATGAGGCCGATGACAGGCTCCCATGCAGAGAGATGACAGGACGTCACTTCGCCGCCGCCGCTCGTCCCGAAACAATGTGACACCTCCACTCCTTGCTATGGATGTTTACATGCATAATGCTCATTGCACTGAATTCTTGCACATTAGTCGTCATAGGTATTTTTTACTTTATTTTTATTAATTGGCAGTCATATGTTGCATATTGCATATGCTGCTGGGAAGCAGTAAGAAGCAACAAAGTAGTGTGGTGCCTTTGGAAATTTATTTCTGTCACCACACTTGTATCTCAAATCATCTTCACCCATTGAAATGAAGGGAAATGCCATTAATCTGTTTCGGCCAAAAAGAAAAAACACCAACAGAAATGTTTGTAACCATTTTTAATAGGAAAAATGGCACTCTACAGTATTGTACTTTATATTAACAAAACATGAATAACATTTCAATAGAACGTAAAGAAATAAACAGTTTGTCCATCATGAATTAAGAGATACAAATTTTAAACGATAAAAACTTACCGACAGCAGCATTAGATACTAATGAGATCCAATACAAGAGCTGTATAAAAATTCTGCATTCACAAAGATAATAAATAATGATTGGATCGACAGCAACAATCAATTGTTGAAAAAATTAAGGCCCCAATTATTTACTCCCACCAACGAATACACTCGTCAAGTATGTTGTTCAACGGTTAGGCGTGAGAGAGGGTCTCGTCCAGCTTGTCTATTAAACTGTAAAACTAACAGATCCCTGTAGATGGCGGCATTATGAGTGAGAGAAATGCCAACATGTTGGAAGTTGCGGACAAGTTGAGGAATGTCACACTTGAACAGTATGTATGTATATTTATGGTAGAAACAGAGTTTGTGTCACGGTGCGTAGTGGAAAGGTTTTGTCATGATCCGGACAAAAGATGACTTTTTTCATGGAGTGAACGTTCACGGACGTTCAACTCGAGCCAGGCGTGTTTCGTCGTCGTATAGCCATAAATAAATGATTATTTTGCCATCCAAAGCCCTTTCTCAATGTTCTTTTTATTTTATTTTTTATAGTTTGAGATATCAGAAAAGCTAAAAATATTAGCATCAAAGTCATTGTTTTGCTTGACATGTTTCCCCCCCCCCCCCCACGTTTTCTCCACTATTTGGTGAAACCAACCCATGTTCTACAACAAAGAATGAAAGAAAGCTAAAAACTAACTTTTTTTGCAGGTGAAAGTAGAGACCCTACTCTTTCTTTTGGTAGGTTTGGTGCATATATTGTCACTGAACACAAGTTTGCGTTTCTCGAAACCTGCTGGCAATACTGTATGGGGAACTCTCCTTTGAAAATGGCTGCTAGGGAATGTATTAAACAGTACGTTTATTATTGTGGTTGTAGTCTGCAGTGTGGTGTATCATACTGAGCAAAATATGAAACAAAATAGATGAGCAAAATAGTAGAAACAGATCTCCGTATCAAGCGGTGCAGTTCTACACAAACTTCAACGGTAACATTGAGTCGATGAATACGTCTGAGATTGTCCGTCAAAACTGATCATCATCTCATGTAAAGCTTTTTCTTGACAGATTACGGGAGTGTACCCAATGAATCATCTGGTGTTTGTACACTACATTCATGTCTGTCCAACTGACTTTACAAGGGATTGCCATAGTGTACATCTCGCATCCCTTTAGGACGGTCTTATTCCGGCGTATATATTACCAGTGACAGACATGAATCACGGCAAAGAGGCCTAGCTGTAGGGTCTCGGGGAGCCAAGTTGACAATGAGGGTGAAGTGTTTCAGTAAATCTTATGCGAGCCCTTCCAGCCCCTCTGGCAGGGCCTCCGTGATCGGGTTTGAGAAGCCCCGAGGATGACAGGTGCTTTCCGTAATGCCTAACTGATGAGAGCCAATCAGCGCGGCCCGATTCTGCTGGCTGTGCGCCTCTCGGCCGTTGTTGTCATCTGGCCCGCCAAAGTAAAGATGAGCTTGACTGACAGATGCATCCGGGGTTCACAGTTTATTGGTTTCTACGAGAGAGCCAGATATGCCAATTTAGACACGGTAGTGACAAAACGTTCCCATCTAAATGGAATAATTTTACCACTGGGAATTCTCAGCTGGGAAAAGAGGGAGCGTTGGTGTGCATTTGTGTGTTTCTCTTTGTGGGTGTTTCTAGTTTTTAACAAGGCCTGAATGACAAGCACGTTGGACGGTTAGGGGATGACAGGAACAGCAGCTTTTGATGCTTCACGGGGGATCCATGAAATAAACAATAGGCAGAGGAAGTGGAGAAATTGAAATCAAAATGGAGTGGGGCTTTAGCCTTTGAGCACAATGAAACCGATACATCAATGTGCATCGACGGTGTTAGTTAAAACAGCATAAGAGTTCAGTTCAATAGGATGAAGCGCCGCTTATAGACACCTTGGGGAAAGCGGTTCTTCCTCAGGGCCTGACCCGGTCGGTCCATGCAGAATACTCCATGGCAATGTCTCCTGGGAAGTGGTCCACCTTAGACCTTGTCCCGGTCACTCAGTCGGTCCGGAATCCACACAGCAACAGCCTCAGGTTCCATCATCGCCATCTGGCCCCCTCTCCTAGTTGGATTGGAGGGGTGCAGCGGCAGTAAAACAGGCCAAAATGCACATGTCCGGGGTAAGGGAGATCAAGAGGCAATTTGCATACTATATGTAATTTAACTATACGCGAGAGTATAAAAACAAGTCTTAAGTCATTTTAAAAACATAAAACAATTGTATTTTTTGGGAGCTGGAACGTATTAACGGCAATTCATTAAACTTCAACGGAGAAAACTGATTTGATATAACAATACATTTGTGATAGTTGTGAGTGTGGTCGACGAATTCAAAGTTTAAGTCAAGGTCATCTGTCAAAACTTTCTTTCAAACCGTAATTCCACATCAGATTACACCTCCTCCGTTCGCTTTGTATCGGACATGAGAGACGACCCAGAAAAGGCAAAAGCCAATTGATCGTCGTCACTCCGTTTTAATGAACCAAGTATCGACAACCTTGGAGTATGAACATCATGTTTAGAGTAGATGATCCACTATAAATGTATGCAGGTCCAATTCGGGCAGCTAAAATTCCCCATTAAACTATGAATTACACTGAGTTCAATGTAGAACGCATCGCTTGGATGCGCTTTGCGAAAACACGTCGGTTTACACATCGTTACAAGCTGAGAGGAACATAACCGACCCGTAAATATAGAAACATGATAAACATTATGCGGAAGCAGTGTGGGTCTTGATATTCAGTCTGTCCAATACAGTTTTTTTTTTTGTAATTATTATTTTTTTGTCCTGAAACAAAAACAAAATGTGACATACCTGTTTTTATTGGACATTTTTCAGGTATCTGTACTTTTCTTTATTAATTAATCTGCTGCACTAGACTTTTACTGCTTTAGCGTCTAAACTTTTTCGGCGGAGTTATATCGATTGGGATTTGAGATAAGCACAAATTTTGAGTAGAAAATAAACATTCGAGAGTGAGTTTAGGCAGTTTAAGTTGAGGCACCTCATACTAGAAGAAAGTATTTATATGTATGGCATAAACATATTATGTGTCGCGATAAATCGTAGAATGTGTGTGTCGCGATCGTGAAAAACGTTGATGCAGTTCATGGCGTGAAAGGGAAATTCCATGTAAAAATGACACTGACGTTCAACTCGAGCAATCCGGTGAGTCAGCGTGGCTCATGGTGCATTTGTTAGGTGTATATCGGCAAATAAACGATTATTTTGCCATCAAAAACCCTTACTCAGTCTTGTTTTCGTTGTTTCATAGTTCAAGATGTCACAAAAGAAAATATATTAGCGCCAAAGTTCTGTTCTGCTTTGATTATTATTTTTTTTTTTTCCCACCACAAAATATTTTTGGTGAAATAAATCAACATCTTTTCTACTGCTGTTTACTCAAGAACGAAAAAAAGCTACAAACACACTTTTTCCCCCCCTGCACGCGAGTCTAGGGAGTCTGCTCTTGCTTTTGGCAGGTTTGGTGCTTATATTGTCACAAAACACAATATTCTGTAGGTCTTGAAAGATCAGTCAAAATGCTATAAAGGCGTGTGAGTACTTTTGCTACATCTGCCGTCAACCATTGTCACTTTCTGCTCCCCTCCAGCCGTCCATTGCGAAAGCCTCATGCCCTCGCGTACGTAAGAACGCCGATACACCTGGAGTCTGAATCCTCGGTCCTATGATGTTCATCGCAAGGAGAAGCGGGAGTCGGCGAGTGACATATAAAAGAATTTATTTCTCATGTGCACAAAAGGAATTGGAACAGAAGTGAAACAGAGCAATGATTGAGGCCACAGGGCTTTCCATATAGATTTTCTCCTCAGAAATCATTTTTTGATGTCCATGACACATCACCTGTATCATCGTTACAACAGACCCATGCCCTCACAGGTGCTCCACTTAGCACAGCTAAGATTCCCGACTAAATGATCGTGGCGTGCACTGTGCACTCACTCCTTTTCACACGTCCAGCTGCATGTAGAGCAGTCTGTTTCTCTGACATCATCATGTTACCAGAGGATGTACAGTATATGGGTTTACTAGTAGGAAGGAATGAGATGGATGCGTCTATACATTGAGAGCTGACCGTAAATTGGATTAACTCAATGATCACAACATCTATAAATGGCCGACGGGACAACAGTAGTGTTGATCTTTTTTTTTGTTTTGTTTGTTTTTGTTTTTTCTTTTATTGACACGGACTAACCCTCGCTAAAAGGAACAGACTTGGACGCTGCGCTCCTTTTTCCCATAGAAGCGTTAGTTCGAGGCCCACCAACAAAAGATGATACAGATAAGCCATTGAACTTGTTGCATAGTGACATAAAACATTATCATGGACAGAAAATGACAAGGACAGCCTACAGTTTTGCGATGTTAGCCTGCTACAAACAGCATGTAGCCTGGGGTTTACACAGCAGTTGCGCCTTCCTCTACAGCACAACATGACAATTAAGACACACATGTAAATGCATCGGTCTGCTTATCTACAAAGGGAGCCGTTTCAGTAGTGTGATACTACGACAGTATTTACAAAGAAGAATTGTCTTCACAATATTCACAAATTGTTCTACAAAGCAGCGGAACACAATTATCGCCGGATGTCACCTTGTTCGTTGTTGGCGACGTTATGTTTTTCTTGTTTTCGAAGATAATACTGCTTCATTTATGCACACGTACACTGTAAATAAAATATTAAATATCAAACTAAGTCTTTGGCAAATGTAGTTAAAAGTACATTCACAAAATAGTCGAAACAAAAAGAACCAGTATTTTCTTTCGGTCCACAGCGAGAGTTAAATGCGAGGCAAAGGAGGGCGGTGTGTATGTCTTGAATGTCACTGAAGTTGAACAATTCGGTTTATAAGGCATACGTTGAAGCTAATTTACAGTTGGTATGCTCAACTGTAGGCATCTAGTGGTATGACCAAGTAGCTGAATAGGAATTTTGAGTGGAGCCAAGGAGCTATGGCTTACAAAGTCCACTGACTTCTACCGATGTCTATGCACACCACAAATTCAAAAGATTCCAAAAATCGTTTTCTGAATTTGGAAAAGAAACCAAGTAGGTAATAGTGCAAAAAAAGGAGCAAAGGATGTTGATGGACATAACTGGAATATTATGTGTGACAACTACGCTCAGAATCGGTGCATTCTTTTTTTTGTTTACATAAAAATTTGTGACAGAAAAAAATAATTTAACATATTTAAAATTACAAGTCGACATGTTTATTTTGAAAAACAATTTACATCTGATTGTTTGCCACATGACACTGCCATTTCTTTGTGGGCTCGGCAAATAGCAAATGCTTTAGATGGCGGAGCAGAAGCACCACAGTCGGGACGTCCCTACGACACGGAGCCAGGATGATAATTAACGTCAAACGGGGGCCTCTCAACACAATTCTCTTTACCATCAAGCTATGAAAGCATTTGTCTCTTATTAAAGTCCTTGTTAAGTGAAAAGAACTGTCTTCTAAATTTGACACACACCAAAGAAGAGTGTTTTTAACAACCCTGCTACATTTTGAATTGAGGCTTTGAAATCGTGAAAATTCAAGCCGTTGTCTCCAATCAAATACCGCGACTATGACCTGAAAAATGGATGCTACTTTACCTACACATCTCTATATGTTTGAGCTGCAAAAATATATCCGCTTGAAGCCTGCGGTGACTGGAATACATCCCACTGGGTCGTCGCGGGGTCTTCCATGAGAGGCGCTAGCCACCAGCGACCCCGCGGGCTAACTGGGGTCCTTCCTCTCGGCCGGCGGACGGGCAGTGGGCTCATCCCGGGGTCACCTCCTGGCTCGGGAATTCAAATGACGCACTAAACTGTTATGTAAATTGTGGGATCTTGAGAAGATGCATTTTCGTGGTGTGGGCATAGCTGGCTAGCTAGTTGTAGTGGTAAAAATGGGTCCAGTATTAGTAACCAAGTTACTCACGACTGCGCAAGATAACCAGTGATGTGAACGTAGGCGCTTAGGTTCTTATCTAGTGGGTGAGGAGTGGACTCATGCGGGACGCCAAGGGGTGCCACTGGACACAAAAAAATCAGGAAAACTGAAATGGTGAAAATTGCTGTGTAATGTATTTAGTACAAGTCGGAATTCACTTTACAGGGACTTTAAAAGCTGCAAAATACTGCAACTCATGATGAGGAACGTGAGGATGCGTGAGTAAAAGAACAACACCAACAACAGCAACTAAGAGGCAAAATAAAATCCCACAAGATGTTTTTTTTTTCCACATGGAATCTTCACGCGTCTTCAATTTATATTTCATAATATATATATTTATATAATCTCTTCAAAGTCATTCTGGAAATGTTCAGGGCTGCGGGGCAGTGAGGCCGTGATGGTTGTGGTGACTCTTATGGCCTGAAGTGTGTAACGCTGACGCATTGGCATCCACCTTGCCGATCCTTCCTCTAGTCTGCGTGACCTGGTGGCTTTTCCTTTAGGATCTCCTCCTCACAATTCCCTTTGACCTCAGTGTTTTCTCAGACGGGGACAATACGGAGGCCGAAGCCGTGGCCCTGCAGTTTGAGCTGGTCTCCATGGTAACTAGTGGCGGTCGTAGGCAGCGGCAGTGGTGGGAGGTGCGGAGCCACGGGATGCGGCACTATAATAATAAGGGGAACCTGAAAGTTAACAGAAGAGCGAGCCGTTGGAAACCACGATCATATCCAGACGAGACTTGTGCGCATACATAGGTACTCTATTGTAATCTATTACTCTAAATATATTTGACAGTTAGGTACATACTACACACACTATACAAAAGTCACTTACTTAGTAATGCTGGATTGCTGAACCTCCATGCTTCATTATAAGTAGTGTACTGTGGATGAGAATAAGGGTTTCCAGAAAAGTCCCCTCCTATAGGACGACACACCAGTAGAAAGAAACATTCATGTAATGATAACAAAATGATGTCACAATTTAAGAAATGATTACAAAAATATGACTCAAAAGTTTCATTTGTTCCGTTATTCCTTTAATTCGTCTGCTCCATGCTCCTTGTTTGTGTTTTCATTTTGTATTTGTGTGATTGTTTTCCCCGTTCAATAAACAGCAGAAAGTGCATGTGCAATGTATTTTTTTTTTTTTTTTCATGCACTCGAGCGTGGCATATCTGAAGCTCGCTCTCTCTCATAACTGAAATTTTGGCTCGCAACATAAAACAAACAACAAAATACCCATCAATTGACAGCTTGTAATTCCCGTAACTTGGTAAGTTTGGGCATTCGAAAATCAAAGTACCACTGTATATGGGCTCGTTTGTAAATAATTGCTGAAAAACACTACCAGTCAAAGGTTCGGACACACTTGCTAGTGTTATTGAATGAGAAACTGCGTCCAAACTTTTAAATGCAAGTGTACATCAATTACTCCTAAAATCAGGGTTTTCCAAACATAGGGGTCGGAACCCCAAAAGCGGTCAGTTTAGTTGGGTCGCCGATCGTCAGAGTGAAATGCTGTGAGGTATTTTATTGATTGCCAATCAGGAGCACTTGTTAAAGAGCGTTTTGTCTATTCCCGATCCTTAGTGTTCCTTGTCATTAGTTTAGGTGAAGTATATCTTCTAAATCGAAGGCCTGGCTATAAAGTGAAGACATAGTCTTTCTCCGAAACAGTAATCCAAACTTTGAGGCTTTCATTCTGTCTTTCAATATTTCCATCCTTGGTCCACAAGTTTCTATACATGACCACAGGCTACTGAATTTGACACATTTCCACCAAGCAATACACTTCCTTTCGCTTTGGGACGGAAACTCTGATCAGGCTTGTCTACCACAGCAATTGGCACCGCCAGTCAAGAGATAATAACAATTTTGCCAGTGCGGGTCTGATAGTTTGTTATCTTTTACAGTGGAAACTGCACTAAAGTGAACTGAACTGCACTGCTTGGTGGAAACTCATGTGTCCTTCTTACGACTGGAATCAATAGCTGTGAGTGGATCTGTTGTTCTTTCGCAACCCAAATTGTCTTTGACCGTTGTGCCCTCCTTGCGCACATATCCATAGACTTTGATTCTGTGGAAGGCGTATGAGCAGTCAAGGGAGCCTTTTGCGTTGTTCGAGGCCGCGATCTACACACCAGCGTTGTGTGCCGCATCCGCCCCTGCTTGTCGTGTAACCAGAGCTCATCCCTGAGAGAGATAGCGATTTAAATATTTACAGGCCCTCCACGCCTTTGTGTTTTGACCCTTAACTGTTTGCTATGAACCTGAACTGCAGGTTAAGTAGAGGGGAAAGAGATACGCTTTGCAGCCCCGGGGTGTCCGGGGAGGCGAAGAGAGGAGCGAACGCGCTGTTTATCGACAGGGCTGGCGAGAGCGCGCCGTGCGGACACGGCGGGGGTAATGAGCGCTGGGAGCTGGAGTGTAACTGAGAGGAACTGTCCTATCTCATGGCCACTGATTGTGGTGATCGCCTATTGAGTTCATCTAATGTCCTCGTCCGCAGACGCAAACCGCAATCTAACACGGCCATAACAAGCTTGCCGTCTGGTTTCACATTAGTGAACATGTTAGGAGTCTTATTTATTTATTATTTAAAAAATTTTTTTTGTCACTACCTGTAAATCCCGTATAAGTAATGACGCGTCTCTCACCCACCTGGAACCATTCCAGCGAGTGTCGAGGTGGGGTAGCTGCCTTGTCCCGTAGGCGGGACGTGAGGCGGGTAGCCTGGTAAAGTGGTGCTCGCCATGTCACGACCTGTAAAGACACACAGAAGGACACGGTTTCGATAAATGAAATGAATCGAGGAACTGACAAATGACCATTGACCATTTTTCTAATTTATAACATTTTATTCTGCCACCATATGCCAGCAGCAATCGTCAAGTCTTTTGAAATCTGCATATGATACCGACTTACAGATTCTCAAAGGACCAATGTTTTGGAAACAAATGGTTTCTCAACTGAAGTGATCCGAAACATACAGTGGCAGCAAAGCTTAAAATTTCATAACCTCAATTTGACCCCGTGCAAAATGTTGCGGCCAATTTCAAGACGTGATGTTTTAAATCCCCGCTGAGGAGGAATACAGTGATACACTGTATCGTGTTTTATCGTTCGCAACCCGCTATATAGCGAATAATTTTTAAGAGATCATTTTGAGTTTTTACAGTATACAGGGGAGTTTGAATTTCCATTTGCCCAGCTCTGGTGTTTACATTATATGTTAGCATTACGCTACTGGACTTTTGTCTAAACTGAATTATATGGTTTGGTTGTGCATGTTGGTGTTTAAATATACAATGGGTAATTCTCTTTTGTTTTCTGCTTCTGTTTTACAGCTAACTTTAACTGGGAGTGACAAACATCTTGAAGCAAGCTCACTGTGCCTCTTATTTGGAGAACTGTTCGAACCTGGGAGTTAGAACAAAGAAATCATTTCAAAAGTGTGTTTTTATAATTGTAAGTGTACTTCAACAAGTTTAATTGCATTTAAATAGTTTCGCCCCTCACACATGCTTTACAAATATTTTGATAAGTTCTCTTTATTGTATATTTCGGATTTGTCCCCCTCAATAAACGGGGGGGGGGGGGGGGGGGGGGGGGCTCACTGTGTATTGAGAGCATGCATTGGACGAATCACCATCGGTGTATCCCAGGGCATCACGGACGTGACTTTTGAGAGAGCGTGTTTAAAATGATGACGTTTTCTCATCAAGGCCATTAATAAGCCAACACTGTAAGCGGCTTTAAAACTGACAGCAGGCCACCGAGAGCACTCTCTGATCTCTACTCCGCATTCAGCCCTCTAATTAAATGTGACAGCACCAGGTCTGGCTTGATGAAGGGGGCACACAGGACACAGAGCTACAGGTCCAAAACAGGGCCTAGCATCAGCCCTCTGCCTCTGCGTCAGTCGTCCCCCGCCCCCCACCAACCCTTCTCCCCAATTTGGCCTCCTGTCGCCCCCTCAGACGTTGGGCCTGTCACGAGGCAAGAAGGTCCAGGAGGCCCATTGTTAAGCCCAGAGACAAGCAAGAGGTCATAGCAGTAGAAAAGCAGGGTGAAACTGGGGGAGAGGGTAGTTAGTGTTAATGAGCGGGAAGCAGGATTGCTGCTGTATGAACAAAAGTAATAAAGCAGGAAAGTTTTAGTGTGTGTGTGTGTGCGTGCGTGTGGGCAGGCTTCTTCTTGGCGGATTCAGATAAATCTAAAATAAACGGGTTAGTTATTATAATTGAATGCAAATTGGATTGGGTTATATGGGGCCTTAAAGCTGTACCTGCTATAAATTGCTGGCTGGAAAAGTGACTGTAGCAAGAGCCACGGGCAGTGGAGGCATCTACAGAGAGGCTCGACTGGTGGGACAAGATGCCAGCTAGAGACGAGTCCCCGACAGAGGAGGGGGTGGAGGGGGCAAAGGATGCCTCATGGGGCTCCCGCTTTAAGCACATGGAAGGTGGATGTGATGGGTGAGAGTCTGCTGGGTGGAAAGACAAGGGGAAACCATTTTCCGGATGTGATGTGAGGACATGCAATGAATGGCACATGGGACACTTCATTAGGGACACCTGCATGGGTTCGCGAGACAGCCCTTGCAAGAGCTGTATCGAAGAAAAATATCAGTCTTCAAAAAAATTGCCCAAATACTACAAACAACTTCTGGTGTACGTCACGACAAACTACAACCACAGTAATTATTTCTTAATTTTTGTAATTATCTTTTTGCAGTGTCAATCACAAGGGAGGCTTTATTTTTTTGTAAAGGCAGAATTTCAATGCCAGTTGTTATCGGCGGCAAGAAAATAAATAAAAATCACTTGCGACTTTATCCTTGTTGTCGTATATGACAATTTCTGACTGCATAGTTTTATTCTGTTGTTGTTATTATTCACACAACATAAAAAGTCCAGCCCTCCTGTATGCCAAATGCGAAGGGAGCTCTTCTCTTCTATTTATTGATGTTTTTTTTTTTTTTTTAAAGTGTTTTATGTTTTAAAAGTGATGGAATGTACAGCACTTTGTTACAGCTGCCGTTGTTGTTTTTCTAAAGTTCTCTAAAAATTATGTTGAGTTGAGAGGTGAGAATTTCCTTGACGGGGATCATTGAAGGCAAGGCACATGCAGACAAACAAGAATTCACACTCACATTTACACCCAAGCGACCCTAATGACGATACGTAAGCGCTACACTGCAAAAACTTATTGAAAAATCTTACCAAGAATAGTTGTCATTTCCACTCAACACTAATCTGATTCTACTTAAAATAAGAGTCATCACCTAAAGTGTAACTTGTTTTAAGACAATCTCCACTGGTTTCAAGCGAAATGTCACTGGAAATAAGTATAGAACTTTGTCATTGTAATAATAATTACAAAAAAAAAAACTTACTCCACTGACATTACCCCCCCACCACTCATTTCAGGTAAAAATGACCTGAAGGGAGTGAAAAATGTCAAAAAACAAGATACTTCGTTATTTTAAGTGTAATCAGAGGAGCTTTGACTAGAAATAAGAAAAATATTCTTGTTAATATTTTGAGTTTTTGCAGAGAGTGGGTGGATGGATGGACAATTTAGAGTCTTCAGTGAATCTAGCACGCATGTTTTTGGGAATGTGGGAGGACTACTCGCAGAAAACCCAAGAAAGCATAGGGAGAACGTGCAAACGACCCACAAAAAGGAAGAAGCCGAGATTTCAACCCAGACGTTTTAACAACGAATCCAGCGTGCTGCCCGAATTCCTCAACAACCAAACTCTTCAGAACAAAGTTGACTTTATTTTATTCAAAGTATGTCATGTCAATATAGATACGAAATATGCTAACCTTTCTGGGTCAAAACAAGCCTGTACGAACAAGCACACCTTGCCATTTTCTTTATTTACGTACTGCAGCTGCCAATGACAAGCGGAAACCCTATACCAGGCGAAACATTGCAACAACACATCTCGCCTGATCAAGCAAGCCAAAACGCATAAAGCATTTCCCAAAGTTTTTATTTTGTATTTTTTATGGGGTTGAACAACCAGCATCGTCTCACGGCTGCTTTCTCCCCAAAAAATAACGCAACAATTGGCTTGCCGACAGCATCCAAACGGTGCACTTTGATCTCATTTGGCTGATGAGGCTCGGCGTCTTTCATTTCCACCGACTTCGCCTCTCCAACCTATGCAATCAATGTACGCTCTGTGTCCGACTCTTTCCACGTCTGCCGCAGAGCCTCCTCTGTTCGCTGGGGCCTGCGGGGAGGGATGGCTCTTTCCCGACACCATGATAGGCTCATTAGCTGCTTCCCCACATCATTGTTGTTTTACAACAAGACTGTGTGTTGCGATTCCTCATTAAGATAAGGGCTGCTCTATGGAGGGGGAGATACAGCCCTGTCAGCACTATCAACCTAATGCCAGAGAATCAGGCAATGTAACTGACTGCTTTCCCATAGAATCCCACAGTGGGCTTTCCAAATCTCATTTATCCTTCTTTCCACTTCCCTTTTGTGCAGCTGTAACAGTGCTGTGAATTCTGTACATACAAAAGAAATGGCATCCTTTTGTTTTGTTTTGTTTTGTCCTCGCGATCAAATCATAACTGCGCGGTTGACACGAATATGTGGCAGAAGCCGATTTAATTGGCCCATCCTAGTCTGTCACATATACTGTATGAGAAAGCGCAGTCCGCTTAAAGGATTATTGCAATAACGTGCTTTCCTGTCTTCCGCTAATTATGTATGTCTCTTTAACGCTTTCAAATTTGGCACATTTCAAAGATTGTGCACTTAACAGCTTGTGTTAGCCATTAGCGCTCGCTAGTCTGAAAGCATTGTTACGTTCACCTTGAGCTACATTATCATCAGCCCACTCTTAATATCCATCGCCGCCCTGAAAAACTTAAGTTGCAGTTTAATTACAGAACAGGCATACAGTTGAATCCAAACTTTGAAGGTTGCCAAGCTTGGGTTATCTCAAACATCCCCGCGTACAACCGTGGCCTTCTGTTTTCTCAACACCCGAGCAACCGTTGTCAAACAATTTACCGATACCAACGCTTCGTTCAAGATCAGTGAACTCTGAAACTAATCAGATACGGTGTTGCTTATTGTCCTAGAGACGAGGCTGAGCCCCGGGTAAAGGGAGCCTGTCAAATCACAGGCCCTCATGATGGAGATGGAAGATAAACTTGGGGTCCTTTGGGACCCTTCTCCTCAACAAACGCATCTCGGAGAGACCGGTGATGCTATAGAGTTCTCTAACATCTGTCTAGGCCACGCAACCGATGCTGCGTCCACAGACCTCATCAACCGTAGAAATGGACTGTTAAGAACCTACAGCAGCCGTCTGAGTGATGTGTCCACACGTAGCTGCAGTAGCCTTCTCTCAAGTGAGCATTTCATCTTTAAACACACTCCAAGGAACTTTGGAGAACAAACCACTTTTTGGCTTTTCTCCACCGTCTTCAAAGACCGTGTCTGATGTTAGTTTGTTACTGTACGTGCAGCTGAAAGTCTACATATGTTATATTAAGCGAGCTTTCGCTTATCAGGATATGTTACAGACCCACCCGCAATAGGTGAAAATCTGCGATATAGCGAGACCCTATAAACCTAAATATAAACATATTTGCACACAATAAAAAACAAGTTGCAATTTTAAAATGTCAAGAAAAATACTGATACGGGCAACCCCAATTCCAATGAAGTTGGGACGTTGTGTTAAACAAATAAAAACGGAGTACAATGATTTGCAAATCATGTTCAACCTATATTTAATTGAATACACTACAAAGACAAGATATTTAATGTTCAAACTGATAAACTTTCTTGTTTTTAGCAAATAATCATTAACTTATAATTTTATGGCTGTAACACGTTTCAAAAAGCTGGCAGAGGGTCATGTTTACCACTGCGTTACATCACCTTTTCTTTTAACAACATTCAATAAACGTTTGGGAACTGAGGACGCTAATTGTTGAAGCTTGGGAGGTGGAATTCTTTCCCATTCTTGCTTGATGTACAACTTCAGATGTTCAACAGTCCGGGGTCTCCGTTGTCGTATATTACGCTTCATAATGCGGCGCACGTTTTCAATGGGAGACAGGTTTGGACTGCAGGCAGGCCAGTCTAGTACCCGCACTCTTTTACTACGAAGCCACGCTGTTTTAGCACGTGCAGAATGTGGTTTGGCATTGTCTTGCTGAAATAAGCAGAGGTGTCCATGAAAAAGATGTTGCTTGGATGGCAGCATATGTTTTTCTCCAAAACCTGTATGTACCTTTCAGCATTAATGGTGCCTTCACAGAACAGATGTGTAAGTTACCCATGCCATTGGCACTAACACAGCCCCATACCATCACAGATGCTGGCTTTTGAACTTTGCGTCCATAACAGTCCGGATGGTTCTTTTCCTCTTTGGGCCGAGGACACGACGGCCACAATTTCCAAAATTAATTTGAAATGTTGACTGGTCGGACCACAGAACACTTTTCCACTTTGCGTCAGTCCATTTCAGATGAGCTCGGGCCCAGAGAAGCCGGTGGCGTTTCTGGGTGTTGTTGATAAATGGCTTTTGCTTTGCTTAGTAGACTTTCAAGTTGCACTTACGGATGTAGCGCCGAACTGTATTTACTGACATTGGTTTTCTGAAGTGTTACTGAGCCCACGTGGTGATATCCTTTACACATTGATGTCGGTTTTTGATGGAGTGCCGCCTGAGGGATCGAAGGTCACGGGCATTCGATGTTGGTTTCTCCAGATTCTCTGAACCTTTCGATGATATTATGGACCGTAGAGGATGAAATCCCTAAATTCCTTGCAATTGTACGTTGAGGAACATTGTCCTTAAACTGTTCGACTATTTTCTCACACACTTGTTCACAAAGAGGTGAACCTCGCCCCATCTTTGCTTGCGAATGACTGAGCAATTCAGGGAAGCTCCTTTTATACCCAATCACGGCACCCACCTGTTCCCAATTAGCCTGTTCACCTGTGGGATGTCCCAAACAGGTGTTTGATGAGCATGCCTCAACTTTCTCAGTCTTTTTTGCCACCTGTCCCAGCTTTTTTGGAACGTGTTGCAGCCATAAAATTCCACGTTAATGTTTATTTGCTAAAAACAATCAAGTTTATCAGTTTGAACATTAAATATCTTGTCTTTGTAGTGTATTCAATTAAATATAGGTTGAACATGAGTTGCAAATCATTGTCTTGTGTTTTTAATTACGTTTAACACAATGTCCCAACTTCATTGGAATTGGGGTTGCACTTTAGTGTCCGTGTACATGCATGTAACTTTAAAAGGCGGGACCTGCTAGTGTGAATGTGCTGTGAGTGCGTTTGTGTTTTACTGTTCAATAAATGGTTGAATACTTCATTTGTGACTGTGGCTCTCCTTTGCCTACATGCGAGAGCATTACAGTAAGTAAATATACTGTAAAATCCCATTAAAACAATTGCTAAAAAAACAACAACAAAAAACCATCATATAGCAGGGGAACGCTCTATACTCATTAGCATAGTAGACCAAGAAAACAAAATTTAAATTCTTCATTTACAGGTTTGACGTAATTCATCATGTGAAGTGTTTTCAAAGGTTAATGTGCCGTTGTGGGGGGCGATATAAACATTCATCAGAGTCGTGGGCGAGCTGAGACAAGCTGTTTGCTACTTGCTTTCTCTGCAGGTTAGGCAGGTGCTTTCCAACCGGCAGAGAATAAAAAGTGATGGCAGAAAAAGAGATGGACTTTCACCCAAAACCATCTGGAACTAAGATTTATTTTCACATCTACCTCAACATTGGTGTAAAGTTTTGACTTCTCCAGTCACCTGTCAATGTGCTTCCTTCCCATGAAACTATAGTAAGACATTGAACTGAAAGTCAAGGTTTAGATCAGTGATCCCCCAACCTTTTCTGCACCATGGACAAGTAAAAACAAATGCTATGTTGTTACTTACAACTTCTATGATGAATGAAGTTCTCGTTAGCACACCGCGCATTATCGGGTATAATGTTTTGGCGAGCGTCCAACGCACACAACCAACCAATAATGGTGGACACACCCCACAGACAATACACTGCAAATACAATTTTGTACCATGAAAATGCCATATTTTGCTTTTTTGTACATTCTAAGGAATTATTTGACTAGATTGCTCCGCATATATACAACGTGAAGGGAAAATGCCACTTTCCTTACAGACCATCGCTTCCATTTACAGTTTTCAGGTAAACAGAGGACACTATCGCGACTGCAACCTTGGAAGACAAACCTCAGCTATTCATTAATCATTCATCTTTAATAGATTATGCAAATTTCAGGACATAAAAATCAACAAGATCAATAACAGTGTGGATTTTAATTAGGAGCAGAAAACATTTCAAGAATGAATATAATCTCATCGCTGCCGCTCCGGTACGGGAGAATAATTTATTGATAATTGGATACCAGCCTAAGTGAGCGAGGTAATTTAGTATTTTTTCTCCTCCAGCCTTGGCATACATCCCTATTTGCTAATATCATGCGCTAACTACGTACAGCCTATCAATCCTTGCATTAAAAAAAATGAAGTCATAAAAGCAATCAGAAATGAACATCTCTGTCTAATGTTTGAAATGACCGCATCAAGGTTTGTTGACTTGAAACTAAGTTTTATCATTACGCCTTTACATTCGACGGCCCCCGGGCCCCCCAGGTGGCTTGGGGGCCACCTGCTATGTGTGTGCTCCCCAGAGCGAGACCGTCAGAAAAGAAGAAGGGGGGGGGGGAAGCGCACCTTTCTTCTCCTGAGGCCCAACTTTTCTCTGCAAATCCACCTCCCACATACTCAGGAGGAAAAAGGGAGTCTTTCTTTTCTGGGCTGCGGAATGGGGGGCTGCAGGCATCGTTTGAGAAGGCCCGATGCAGTTTCCAATCACGCTTTTTCATGTCTTTACTTCTCTTACGCACACGTCCGCTGCACAATTATGGGACTTTTAATTTAAAAAAAGAAGAAGAAGAAAAGCATATTATTCCCAGTCAACCTAACCCTCTCATGGAAAGGAGCCACGATGAAACAATATTTCAATTAACTGGCAGCCATCAAAACCTCCAAGAAGCCACAGCGCAATCTAAAATATTGTTATGCGATACGGCGATCACAAGCTTTTTATTACGCCGCACCTGCCATTACCTGCTGACTTGCAGGGTGTCCAAGCTATGCCCCGGGAACCATTTGCGGCCTATACTTTTTCGAGATCCGAGCTGACGTTCGGACCATTTTTTTGCTTTGACTTGCAAGCAAAAATGTCGGATACGAGCGCTGTATGAGGGCATTGAATTCAACTCAACTCGCGTCACGACAAGTGGCCGTTTGGCATAGTGAACAAATCTTCAAAAAAGATGCTTTAAGTTTTTTAATGTCACGCCCAGTTGAAATTTACTGTCTAACTCAACATCAAACTAAGAGAATACATTTTGGGTTTTTAAAACAAGCACATAACTTTGCCTTAAGCCTGCTAGCTTAATGCTAACAAATAATGGGAAACGCCATCGACGTGAAGACAGAAACTATTACAATATTCACAGACAGATTCTTTATCCTCTGCGGAAATCGACTAATATTACTGAGTTGCAATAGTTGACTAAAACTCTTCTTCTTTTGTCTACATGACTGTATTATACTGCCGCCTGGTGGCCTAGTCACACACCAGAAAAAGCTGCAATTGATTAATCATTTTATATAGGACAATATTATATGGAGTGCCACTTTCACACACAAACACATTACAATTTGTTTTTTTTTAATTGTTTTTTTTTTTTACAGTTGCTGGAAAAGATAGGGAATGATGATAAAAAGTATGGTCACGGAATAAATTAAACTTGTATCTCAAAGCACCACTGTAGCTGTAATATCGAAACAATATTTAATTGGTTGATGGATTGGATTTAGCGTGTTTAATAAATTAACGTAGAAGAACTTCAAAGTGACCCTTGCGTCCTTCGTCCCCCCCCCCCCCCCCCCCCCCCCCCCCTTTGTGCCACCCTGGAGGAAAAAGTCCGGAAACCCCTGCCATAGATCTTTCGAAGCAATTCTGCTTCTCGCTTTTCTTTCTCTGCGTTTAATCTTTATTAGGGTCTTACTCTCTTCTCTTCACAATGAGAGCAGGCAGCCAGGCACTGTGTTATACTGCAGCCGCTGTCAATCAGCAGGCTATCATAGCCTTTGATGACAAGCGGGGCGTCGCGGTGAGAACAGCAGCTGTCTCTTATGTGAAGTGTTCTCCCTCAATCTGTTAGCGGGCCGATCTGGCTCTAACACCGGCAGCATGTTAAAAGGCCCTGTGTAGGATTTTAGCGGCTCAGATAATATCAACGTTGAGTCTATTCCGGAAAAAAAGATAACTCGGGTCGTAACAATTTACCATCACTGGAAAATGCGGATGCCATCAGGAAGAGGTAGTCAGTAGGGAGGTTGATACACGTAGGAGTGAAAGGCTGGGAATAGTCAATCGTGGAAAGGGTTGCGTTTATCTCCTAAGCTTTAAACTTGAATCTCTAATGTTCAAGAATATGGCTAATTATCACTGTTATCATGCTGTGTTGTTGGTAGTCATAAACACTATTTTTAGTCATCAGCTGTTAGTACCTTGATAGTGCACACTAAAGGCTCCTTTAATGGAAAATGGAATGAGTTGGAACATCAGTGGGAAAACAACAAAACACGCTTCTGGAAAATTGTATGGGTTGACGATCAAAGGGGGATTTAAAAAAGGGTGGGGGGGCTGTAAACGGATGTATCGGGGTAACGTTTTGATTTACTGCGCACAGCGGATGGAGCGCCGGTCGGACGGTACCTGTCACAACCGAGTAGCTCTGAGAGACGCTGGAGGCGAGGTCGGAGCTGCCGCTGCCGGAGAGGCTCGGCTTCACGTCTTCCAGGCCAGCGTTCAGGGACGGGAGGGAGTACTCGTTCGCCTGTGGAAGTAAACAACAAATACAATTAACAAAAGGGGTCATTGCACAATTTACACTGTATGGACCATTCCACAGAATCAGCGCCAGTTGCATCCCATTTTTAATAAATACAAATTCAAAGATGAATTTCAACTTCAGCGAGCGCTGGAAAAATGTGCATTTGTTGCTTGTCCACGCTTCCTAAAATGAGACTTAAGCCTGAAATATAATCATTAAAATCCTTTGGAAAGGTTATGTCTTTTACGTATTTATCTTACTCCTTATCCAAACTATACTTTTAAGTATATTTTCTTCAATAAAAATCATTTGTCCTTTGTTACTTGCGAAGCTGCAATTAGCAAAGGGGTCATTTCATATTTGCCATTTTATCTATCCATTTATCCATTTTTTTTCAATAGGAATGTGTGGTACTATATACAGTCATTTTGGTTTACAATACAGATTTGGACTCTACCGACCAATCGCGATAATACTTGTTGATGACATCATCATATTTGCCTCCGTTTGAAAATGGCTTCACGCAAGTCCGCCCATGTAGCTGGAGGAGCTGCCAGCTGTACTTGCGTCTACGTCCAACAGTCACCAACCCTCCCCGCTTTCCCTGCTGCTCGGGAACAACCGTGAGAATGCTAGGCCTACGCTAACTTGGCCCAAAACAGCTGCAGCTAGCTAGCTAGCGTAGCTAAACACTGTCCTTCCAAAAGTCACGATGACAAATGAGCGCCACTTCTGACAAGTATCGTTATCACTGAAGGATTAAGAGGAATAACGCAGCACCAGGAGCAACTGGCGGTTCGGTATCTTGCTCAAGGACTTCAACATGCTCACAAGAGCTGAGGGTCGAACCCACAACCTTTGGGTTTGGAGAGGACCACTCTACCAGCCGAGCCTTGCCATTTCAGTGAAGGGATTCAATTTACAGCACGATATGAATTTGAGTCTATTTTGCCGAGCCCTAATGCGGAATTCGGTGTCCTCAGATCTCTTATTGTGATTCCTTCAGGATAGTTCCTGTGACAATACTCCTGCCCGCGCTCGCTGTGCTTTTACCGAGCCCCAATGATGTACGCATGCATTAGGCCTTGTCTGAAGGAGAAGGAAAGCAGGCAGTAGAGGCAGAGCGGGATGAGAGAGGGATTGGGAGAAGAGTGAAAGGACGGGGTGTCAGCTGGCGCTTTGTGCTCCACTGCAGTCATCCCTGTGACCAGTCAAGGGAGGAGACATTCAGGGCTTTGTTGCAGGAGAGACATGTGGTTGTGTTTTTTAAAGGAGCATAGCCGCCCCCCCCCCCCCCCCGGAAAAAAAATAAAAAATCTACCGTTGTGCTTAATCTCTAAGACACCTAAAAGTGGGTTGATAAAACATCTTTTAATCTTGAATTAACATTTGATGGCAGCACATGGCTATGCTCTTTGCCTTGAAAAGAATCGCATTGATCTTCTTTGATTTGATGTGATGACACTTCCTGGCCGGCCTCTTCTTCAAGGGGATAAGTGTGCGTGCACAGTGCTTGTATCAGAGGGCATCTGTTTGTCTCAATGGGACAGGGTCCCTCAGGGGCGAGCCGGTGACCCCGGCCTTGTCCGCCTCTATCCCAGATAAACTCTAATTGTCTGCTTACAACTGTTCCCTGGCACTAGGCTGAATGTTCCTCTCTATTCCGCCGGGCCTCCGCAGCACAAGAGCCATTTTGTCATGCAGATGAGCTGTGGGCAGGGCCAGGGCCAGGGCCGGGCCGGGCCGGGCCGGGCCGGGCGGAGGGCGAGTGGCGAGCACGGTGGAGCCTGAATGACCTGACCACATGGCTGCCAGAAGTGTGGGAGGGATGAGGCCTATTGAGCCCGGCCTCTTCAAAATGGCTTTTTAATGCTCTGACGCAGACACCAGACAAGCCCCCTAATAGCGAGTGTGTGCCACCTTTTCAGCAGTTTAAGAAAAGGAGGGGGTGTTGCCAACAGGGGAGAAAAGAGGAGGCGCACACAAAGAGTGCAAAGCAACCTGATTAATATTGCCTTAAATTAAAACTGATTTTTCTGGACCCATTTCTGATGCCATTTTTAGCCCCCCCTCCATCCCGCTTCCACCTTCCTCCTGCCTTTTTAATACGTTCTCCTCTGCTCTTTGTGATTGCAAGTCATTTCCAATTCGTTTTGGTATTGATCTTGCCGTAGAAATCACTTTGGTAATTAGCTGCATTAGGGACTGTATAGCGGGGCCGCAGGGCTGTCCCTCTGATTTATCGCCGCTGTAATTCTCAGCGATCGCACAGAGATGAAAATGAACTCAATTAGGACAGCGCTCAGGCTGCCTGGGCACCCACATAGAGTTCGTACGGCAAAATTAATAGTCTCTTGTTGTTTAACTCTGGGATTCATGTAAATAAAGATTAGCCACTATAATAGGCTGTAGGTTTTCCATGCAGCTGCGAAGATCTTATTCAGCTCTTGCTAAAAAGCCGCCGAAGCACGCCAGGAAATATGCGAACAACCCACCTGCTCGGGTTTGATGTGTTCGGAAGTAGGGAAGACATCCGGGTAGGACGGGCGTTCGAACACGCGGTCCAGAGCCTCCAACTGCTGCTGGGTGAACGCGTCCGCTCGCAGGTGCTTCCTTAAACTCTCCACGCTGCCCTGAGAATCGCTGCCCGGGCCTGAGCCGTCAGAACCGCCTAAAAATGCAAGTGAAGGACAATGTTTTACAGCAATATAACTTTGACTACGCGCTGATCGAATATAAGAATAGGACTCCAGTTTGTGACTTTTAAGAAAAAATAAATAAATAAATAAATCTTTTCCATGACCAAAAATATTGACCAAAGCCATGTATATTCACATTAGGATAATTTTTACTTTTTAACTCAGTATGGTATCGTTAGCCTAATAGCCTAATTGCCAAAGTATTTTTTTTTAGGTTTTCGGAAAACAAGACGAAACAAATTTAACAAACGAGAGAAGTCCGGGTTCTTCAATGCAAGTTTTGTGGATTACCTTGACCTGGATGACTGAGAATCGACACAGACATATTTGAGGAAGTGCATTGGTATTTTTATTGATACTGTGAAGGGACGTTAAAAATGACTGAGGCAAGTATGCTACTAGGCAAACGATATGTAGACAAAAGTTCAGGCCCAATCTTAATCAGTACCCCCCTCCCTGCTTTTGAAGATTATTTTTCAAGGCGCAAAAGGTTTGTGTTTGAGGGTGCCACTATAAAATAACACGTTTTTTTTGGGTGTGTTTTGATGAAACATGGTGTAAAACAGTTGCTGAATAAAAGACACGCTCAGTTCATGCCGTCATTTGATTGACAGTATTAGGGTAGGTTAGTAAACAACCGATTTACATCCACATTCTGGTGAACATGGTTTATCGTAATCTATCGAAAGCACTTGCACACCTGGCCGTTACATCTACATCTAGAGAAACTGAAACTCCTTCTGCTGAGGAGCTTCCACTCTACTGTGCAACTTTCTCGCACATTTTGGAGAATCTCTGTTGGAATTTTCATCCGTTTATCGGTGCACATGAGTGATGTAGGATTGGAGGGCCTGCTTGCAATCCCAGAGACTTATGTTAAGGCCAAGTTCTCGCCCACCAAGGTTGGATGCATGTTGTCCAAAAGGTCAAGAGAATTAAGATTCAAGGAGGACCGGGACAAGCCACGCTGCTGATACTTTGGCCTTCATAGTGTATGTTCCCAAAGCCCAAGGGTACAAAAGCGGAGCCTTTGAAGGTACCACCTCAGTGACAAGCCACTGAACCCCCAGCCACTAGGAAATACATTTTTTTTCTTCTTTACAGAAGCTTTCAGCCTACCATATCCCAGGAGGCTTTGTGAGATAAGCACCGGGCAAACGTGTTTTGGAGCAAAACTGGAGTGCGAGCGATGGCACGGGGAGCAGCAGCAGTAAATTGTGAAGGGCAACAACCTGCATGTCTGCCTTTTTTTATCTACCTCTACTCTGCCTCGCACACTCAGGCGGCTCCCGCGTCCTCCACCTCTCCTCGGCGGCCGCCATCAGCACGGTCATCATGTGATAGGTCCATGGTAATTGATGGATTACCTTCAGTGCAAATATATACTTGTAAAGGAGAGCGCGCGCTACGGTGGGGAGTGTGTGGCGGATAGTATGAGGGTCTTTCAGGGTCATAAGTCAGGATTACCTCTCACACACACATCGTGAAACGTGAAATCCTCTCACACATTTGAAATCCTTTCCCACATCGTACTAAAATATGTTCATATAGTATAGTGAAATAGGCGTTGCAGCTGTGTGTATGAGAGAGAAAACAGTCAATAGTGTGTGTGTCTGAGTGTTTCAGAGAGAGCATTTCAGTAGTGTGTGTGTGTGTGTGTGTAAGTGTTTCAGTTGCACGTGATGTAGAAAAAAACATTTCAGTGGTGTGTGTGGGAGCATTTCAGTTGTCATAGTGAAATCGTTTTAGTAGTTGCCTGAAAGTATTATTAGTAATGTGTGTAAGAGAACATTTACGTTGTGTGTGGGTGTGAGAGCATTTCAGTAGTGTGTATGAGTATTTAAGGAGTGTTTCAGTAGTGTGTTGTGTGTATAAGCATTGCAGTAGTGTATATGAGTGAGAAAAATATTCAGTAGTTTGTATGAGAGCATTTAAGTTGTGTGTATGTGAACAAAATCAGTCACGTATGAGAGCATTTCAGCAGTGTGTGTGTCAGTGTTTCAGTGTTGTGTATGAGAACATTTCAGAGTTGCGTATGAAAGTATTTCAGTAGTGTGAATGTGAGCGAAACAAATTCAGTCTTGCACATGAGAGCGTTTTGGTAGTATGTGTGAAACTGTTTCAGTAAAATGTGTGCTAGTTTTAGTAGTGAATGAGAGTGTTTCAGTAGTATCCGTTAGAGTGTTTCATTGGTAGGTGTGAGAGCATTTGGGTGTTGTGTATGAGAGGCCTTCATGTGTGGGTGTGAGAGCTAATCCTGAATTATGTCGCTGGTGCATTGCGATGACGTCCGCAGCCTCTCATTCTGCCAGCGGGAAATGGAGGGCCATTATTTAACGCTACAATTTCCCCCCGAACGTCTTCCCCTTCCCGGCTCCCGCCGCATATTGCCTGTCCCCCGGGAAGCAGAATGGAGTGGGGTGCGAAAGAGAATGGGGCGCCCAGGGCAAGCGTATGCATTTCCTCATACAGTCACCCTGGATATAAACAAATGAGCCCATGCTCCGTCTCCCGACCTCCGACCCCGTCGCCGTAGCACACTCGGCATCTCTGGAGCCCACAAAAACAAAAACCTGCATGTAAAACCTCCAGCCAGCATTCCTGTCCAGGGACCTCCACTCCACTGCCCTGCTTCCAGCCTCCCTCCTTCCCTTCCTCCGGCAACAGCGGATGAGGGCTTTAGCTCCCGTACAAATCTGTCATTCTAAATTTGCAGCAGATTATGTTCTCTCCTGGGCGAGCCGCCGGTGATATATGATATGCAAGTCCACTATTGATTGCCTGATCTGCCAGCGGAGGAGGGAGGCGAAATGAACTTGGAATGAACACCATGCCTCAACTCATTGTGCGTATAATACTCTACTTAATCCCACATTTTTCTGTGCTATGGAATTCAATTGATCAATCATGTTCCACTGATGGTACCATTTCAGGGGCGTTATTGCCATTCTGCTCGGCTGCTTGACCTTTTTTCAAAGGCTGAGGCCAGAGGATGAACCTGACTCGCAGCAAGAAATAGATCCACGGGGAGAATGGAATAGAGGAGGGGAATTGGGTGCGAGTGTGTGTATGTGTAGACGGAATAGAGGGCATGATGGCTGTGTTTTACGGGCAAAATTTTGACTTGTGTTTTGTACTACACACGGGAGAAAGTTGTTTTCTTACCTACACCCAACAAGTTATGTTGGATGTAGGTTATACGTTCTGCTGAAAAAAAAGAATGCTACTTTACCTCACATTTTTCTCATGCCTACACAGCCCTACACGTTTGAGCCGTGACAATAGAGTACATCCTCTTTAAACCTCTGGTGACTGGACTGCATCCAACACCGTCTGCGGTGACAAGAGGCGCTAGCCGCCAGCTAGCTCACGAGCAAGCGGGCTTCTGGGGCTCCTCTCAGCCGGCAGACGGGCTCATCCGCAGCGTCTCTTCCTCGCTTGGGATTTGGAAAAAATGACACTGAGCTGTTCCGTTAATTCTTCCATCCAGGGAAGATGCATTTTCAGGGTGGAGGCATAGCTAGCCAGCTAACTGCACGCGCGCTACTGGCAGAAATGTGGCTAGTAAAAATAACTAAGTAATTGCGCTGGATAACCACTAATGCGAAGTTATTATATAGTGAGTACGGGGGGGGGGACTGCCACTGGGCGCCTGTAATAGCTACGGCCAAAAAAATCAGGAACACAGAAATGGCGGAAAACTCTTAACGCTGTATCTCCACAATTTGGTACAGTAATGTGTAGCAATTATCTTTAAATGTATAATGCAGTTTGAAACACAGCTCTAAATTCCCTTTCTAATCTTTAAAAATAGCACAATTGAGACAGATTCAGGATGCGAATCTATGATTTGTTTAGAATTTAGTGCTGAGCTAAGTCTGTACTTTTTCAATCTGATAGCCAAATATTATTTCATCATCTTTCATTCATACAACTGAAATTGCCTTCTGTGGTTGAGTAGTAAATGACCTCATATCAGCTAGTCTGGAAAAAAAATAGAGCCAAACAGAATCAATCGCGAGCGTTACCTTGCGCATGCTCGCTTTACCTAGCAGACACTTTGATGACCAAAGCAAACATATTGTTGGTCCAATTTCTTTGGATAACAATGATGCTATACCAGTATTCCTATTATTTGTATACTTTGTTTTCATGTTTCCATTTTTAAGGAAAATTGGATCCATCTTTCATCAGTTTCACCAATTACGCATGTGAATACTTTGCAAGTTTGTAGTATGACCCCCCCCCCCACACACACACACACCAAAACAAAAGAGAAAAATACAAAGTGACAGATTCTGCCTTTCAGTGTAATTAGTAGTAAATCATGCATTTTCAGAATTGCCCATTAGGGGCTGATGTTTGGCATATATCACATAAGATAGCTGCAATAAATCAGATTCATCCTTTTGACTGTCAGCGTATCAAGTGGAGTGTGAAGCCCAACTGTCTGTGCGTGTTTCATTTTCTCTGTGGTTTTTGCAATCCCTCCGGGTGTCTCAGCAGGTATCCCTGCTATCACTCCCACCGCACCAGCTGACTGTGTTCCTTCGTCTTAACACCGGCGTGCGAGGAGATAAGCCGAGATAAAAACAGGACTTGTCAAAACAGCCACTTTCACACGGCGTCCCTAAAGCAACGCGCGTTAATAACCCTCTTTGATCACCTCTGCAGAGCAGATGGAAGCTTTCAGTGTTTCAAACTCCCACCGACAAACGCTAACTCGTCTTGCAGAGGCTACAAACCTGCAAAAACCGGCAAAAACAACTTTTAAATTTGCACCCGCATCGATCCACGTCTAACTCGAGGTGGCCCCTCCGAGCGGACGACAATACTATCAAACGCCGCTCTGTTTTGCTTTGTCGCCGAGGGGGATGTAAATGTCCTGCAGTGGCACGGCGGCGCTCTTATGTCCTTCTTTCATCTCGACATTTCACTGATAAGATAACCGAGGCGAGATTGTCTGAAAGGCAAATGAATTCCTACACACCGCCTCAGTGTAAATCGTCGGCTTCCCAACATCACAGGCCCTTGCCTCATCTGGCCTCTGCTGCTGATAGCTGGCATCATCACAAATTGTGGATCATTTGTTGTTGTTTTTTTCTTCTTTCTTCTTTTTTTTTTTTTTTTTTTTAAATGCATTGAGAGAAGGAATAGGAGGGGAGCGCAAACAAAGTGGTATACCCAGAGGGTGAACACTGCTTCCCTGTAAGCTAGCGATATTTATGAAACCTCTGATGCGGAAATGAGAGCGGTGGGTATGGTGGGGGGAGGGCAAGGCGGTGCAGAGAGAGAGAGAAAGAGAGAGAGAGTGAGAGAGTGAGAGCGAGAGAGAGAGCCAGCAACATTGCCTTGGCTGTTAAGATCCTGTTATGTTACATCGTGTTTAAGAGCTTTATTAATTCGATTTAGCACCATCAGCCAGTTTACAGACTGTCAGCAGGTGTCAAGATGCTGCTTGATGCTTACACTCACGTCAGGCACTCGAGCACACACGCACGCACGCACGCAGACTTTTTTTCTGTTTAATTTCAACTCTGGATGTTAATCTAAATAGAAGTAATACACACGTCACGAGAAGAAACATAGAAGGCCGTTAATTGGATGACTGCTTTGATTCCCAAGACTGAATTTGTATTGGAAACAACCCTGGAAAGTGAATTCAAGGATTTGTTTTTAAAGACTTTAGATATGTTTGAAGATAATGGCTGAAAATATGAAATATGTACAAAGACCAACAACTATGTAGTACCCAATTCTGGTCATATTGCCTTAAACAGTTTTTCACCATTTGAGTTTTCCTGGTTTATTTGGGGCATTGACTAAAATGGTGCAGTTAGCTAGCGAGCTATGCCTAAACCTCAAAAACGCACCTTCCCTGGTCGCCACTATTTACAAAACAGCTCTATGTCGTTATTAAAATTCCGGAGCGAGGATGTGATGCCACGACAGCCCGTCCGCCGCCCGATAGAACTCTTGGTAGCTCTCGTCACGGCGTGGAAAGCCACCAGAGCCTTTAACGGTTCCCGTTTTCGCAGCTCAAACTCATCTCCTGTATTTGCTTTCTGCTCACCATCCATACCACCACCCGCACTCTCCGTTCCAGCAGTTTTATCATCCTCTTCGTTCCCACAGTTCGCACTACTTTTGGTCGATCTTTTCTATTCTCTGCCCCAAACGAGTGAAGCACTCTGCAACGAATAATTCAACTTCATCCCAATATCATGTCAAAAGTTAGCGAGGGCGACGGTACATGATCGCTACACCTTATTTTCTTTCGCCTGTTATGAGCCTTACTTGAATTTAAAACAAATAAAAAGGTTTAAGAAATAAATACATGTTGGGTTGTAGGGATGTGTAGGCATAAGAAAGATGCTACCTGGTGAATAAAAAAAACAAAAATGCAATATTTGGCAGGGCTGTTCACAACTCTTCTCTATGGTTGTGTCAAATTCAGAAGACATTTATTTTCACCTTATAGGGACTTTGACTGGGAAATTAGAATGTTCCATGCAGACATTTGTATAGTGCACGGCTGTCCTGCTTTTATACGACTTCTCATTTGCTCGGCTCTCCCGAACCAGCCCGCCGTTTAGCATTTTAGAGTTTTTTGTGGAAACATAATTATTCCCCTTGCCTTTTTCTCCCTCCTCAAGCTGAGTAATGCGTCGCTCCATTAATTCTCAGCGTCGCTGCCCATAATTGACTTTTCCCTGACATGATTCCTTCTCCAACCAGCGAATTGCCTCGCCGTATATGAAGACGTATATATTTAGTGTGTGTTTGCATCGTTAACGGATGGCATTGTTTACAACTGTGTCAGGACGAGCCGTGTCGCCGAATGCAAATGGTTAACACGCACACGCAAGACCCGGAAATGAGACGACACTGATAAGACAAGGGAGGAGGGGAGACCCTTTTGTGTCCTCCTCCAATGTCGTGGTGGCTTCTTGTCTAGATGTTACGCTCTGCGGACCCTCTCATACCTGGGCTTTTCGCCTCTCTTCCTGTCACCTCCCCCACCCACCCTCCCATCATGGCGCTCATGATGCTATTTATTTCTCCGTTGCCGTGGGTGCATTTATTTTCCAAAGCGCTCCCGCTATTGACTCATTGTCACGGACGGGCTTGGCTAGCCAACCAAGCGGAGGCTCGGGTTAAAAGCCATACGCTAACTGATTTAAACTCGGCCAGCGGGTCGCGTGTGTTAAAAGCTACACGCGCCGTACAATCATCCGACACGGCCGAATATCGCATGCGAACAAATCAAAACACAGACCCTGTAATCAGTTCGGCTTGGCTCCTGCATGCGTCTCGTTCTTTTATGTCACGACTTAACAACCCCGCCAGGCCGTATTTTCATTTTCTCATCAGCTTCCTCTGCACCCGTGCTACAATCACAAGTTATGACCTTTGTTCTTTCTCTGATTTATCACTGTAGATGCCGACTTGCCTGTCCTCCCGGGAGCTCCGCTGGACTCCATTCAGGATGTGCTGAGCCAAAGCTGAGGTCACATCAACCCGCCCTGGCCCAAGTACTGGAGGCGAAGGTAAATCTACATGGAGCTGTCTCCCATTTTAATTAGCTAGCAACTTTACTTTCTTGAAATGAGCACCCGGAACTGTACCACTACAAGACAAAGTCACACAGCAGTGGTCACCTTCTTCCTTTGTAAAACTCAAGGTACCACTGTACATCCCGTGATGCATGGGGCCGATACCAAAAAGTGATTTTCTGTTTCTGGGGTACTTCTAATACAAGTAGAGCACCACATCGCTTTGTTTTCTATTCATTTTTGAAAAATATATTCGGCTTGAAACAATGTCATGCTATAATTTATTTATTTGTTCAATATTTCTTAGGGAAGGTCCACCAGCTGACGTTACATTGTTATAATGCGGCAGCAATGGCATAATTAACGGCGCACCATTTCGCTGATAAGTGAACTATAGAGTCCACCATATAAAAATCCCTATATTGTGATTAGGGACTAGGGAATGAATAAAGTGTTTAGTACTACCTAATCACTATATAGAGATTTTTGTGTGTGAGCTATACAGTCCAAAAGGCCTCAAACTGACATTTTAGGTCGACGGTCTACCTTGCGCCAGAACGTAGACATGGTCTGAGCAGGCGTAAACTAACTTGCCACTCCGCTAGGTGCATCTCCGAGGACACGCCCTCGCTGCGCCGGGCTACCAAATTGGCAAACACGCGCAGTGAACCTTGCGCTCGCGTGAAAATCAGGATCCGTCGGCATTTGCACCCCGCGGCAGATGCAGTGCCTACGAATGAATAGAGCACAAAATGTTATCGGTTTCAAAATGTATTTTTTACTTCGTTGCGTGGGTGTGCCCGCGAGTGCGCGACAAATGATTGGCACCTCGTAAGTCACGCCTTCTGTCTCTGATTGGTTGTTTGTTTCTCTCGGGTGTGTAGATTCCTTGTATATCAAATTAGAAGCAGACGGAAAAAAAAATTCACAGGTGATTTTTTATCATCTACTACTGTCAAGTCATAATGAATATTTTAATAATGTACAGGTGATTCCCCCCCCCCCCCCCCCAAAACGAAATTTCAAAATCCCCTTCAATTAAAATATATTACACATACGTTGTACCTAATTAAATGTTTGAAACCAGTTCCAAATGAAAATTAAAAGCAACTGTATTGCAGTAAAAAGTTAAAGACAACTGAACTGCAGTTATTCTTTGGTGTACCACCAGAGGGACCCGTGTACCACTAGTAATAGATTATTTGATCTTAATCCATTTGATATAGTCCAGTATATAAAAAATGTCAACACAGTGATTCTTTTAAATGAACCCCTGGAAGTGTACCACTACAGGACACGTGCGACAATGGCACAGCAATTGTCACCTAATCCTCTTGGCATCCACTCGCAAGGCAGGTTTAAATGACTGAGAGCGAGAGCGCGAGTACAACGGGCTAATTTCCCGACTTCGTTTTTAATGCATTTGGCAAGGAGCAACATTCCATTTCCTGTAATGAGATACACAAATAAATCTGGCTATGGATAGATTTGGACTAGAGTGGCGGTGGCGGCGACGCTGGCGGCGGGGACTAAAGGACACCTTCTTCTCAGCGTTGTCGTAATTGGTATCGCTGCTCGCAGACATGCAAACCAATCTCTCCGCAAGATAGGGTTGAGACTCTCATTTTTTCCCCTCTCCCCTCCCCTTAAGGCTATTTCTTTTGTCTTTTCGATAGCTTGCGCATCGACGAAAGAGCGAGGGGGAAATGGGGGAGGGTGTTAATTTGTGAATTAATAGCTTCCTCTCTGCAGAATTGCAAATTCCTTTAAATGTCACCATGTTCGCTGGGTGAAGAGCATTCGGGGGGCCTCGTGCAAATTGTCACACTTATTTCCTACGTATATATGCTCGCACAAATCCCCCTTTGACCCTGTTCTCTCACAACATGCTACTTTTAATCAGCAATAGCGAAGTTGTGCACATACATTGTCACATAATGGTAACTAACCTCTTCCCCTCCTTTAAAATGATAACTCCTGACTTTTTTGAACCCTTTGCGACCATGTAACGTTCAGCCCGACACCATCATGTACAGTCCAATGGAAAAGCGTGCATGCATCAAAGCCTGATGAGTCAGCAAAAAGAAAAGTCTTCATCGACACACTTGCGCCGTTATAGCTAATAATTTGTGAGCAATTTAACTCATTAACATGATGCACCAGTGGTGGAAATTCACAGCTGCTTGATTACCGCCTCTGAATTATATTGACCGGGATTCCATTACTTCATGTGCGAAAATTCCCATTTCCATTCATGTTTCGCTTGTTAATTTATCCCTCGAAGGGCAAAGAAATAGCAAGAACATGAAGTGCAGTGAGCTGCTTGACTCCCCCCCCCCCCCAAAAAAAAGAGGTTTATAGGTGGATTCAACTCACAATGTCCTATTTTCCTTCCGTCCAAGTGGTTGCCTGTCCAGAGAACTAAAGAGACAGAAACATAAAAGAGGGAAGGGACCTTTATTGTAATAAAATGCTCTGCAGAAATTGTTGACATACACACACACACACTCATGCACGCACGCTCTGGCGCTACCGTCGCTCTGTTGCTACACCTGTTCAGCGCTCCACTGGGGACATGTTAATTCACAGGCATTAAAAAAGCCAATTGTTTGCACCTCCAATAATCTATTAGCCCTCCGGCAGTGTGTGTCCACAATGAGAAATTCTGGCTCGGACTGGCTTGCTTTCCGTTTAATCTTTGAATGTATCTGTGCGCGTTTTCTTTGCCAAGCCGGCAAGTTGCAGTTTTGTTCAAAAGCTGCATAGGCTTTACTCTAAAACAGTGGATCGCAAAGCGTTTGCACAATTTAGCACTTCAAAAAATACTTAAGGACCAGAATTAAAATACAGCAGTTTTGATTTTATTTCTAAACATTTTATTTATTTATTATTATTATTTGTTTTATATATAATATTGCAAGCCACTGTAACATTCTGCACAGTTTGAACACATTTACACTGCACTTCAATATAGGACAATGCTAAGTACATAAATAATGACTCAACGAAAATGTTAAATCAAAATTGGACCTAAACAAATGTTTGAAAACAAACATTTCTACAAGATTAAATGCAAATGGTTTGTACTTAAAAGTTAAATACAACTGAACTGTACTTGACAACTGAACTGTTCTGGATTTAAAGTTTCAGCCAGTGTAACATTATACACAGTTTGAACATTTAATTGAGTGATTCTTTCGCATACCACTAGAGGGAGTCCACACACCACAAGTGGTACTCGTACCACACTTTGACAATCACTTGTCTAAAAATAGTACTATACTTAATTGGCGGGGGTTAAATTGCTGATGCCTTGTAGCATGACAGTGGAGGGTGGTCTAAAACGGTGAGGCCTGCTAAAACACGGGGCATCGAAAAAGCTCGATTGAATCGCCAGGCCCTGCCTGATATACAAGCTAACAAGTCACCGGAGACGCCGCACGGAAACACGCCCGCCCTCGGCCGCCGGCTGTCATAAACGCCATCTTCCTCACACGCGAGGAAAACTACACACAAAACAGGGAGGCGAGAGAGGAAATTTGAAAATAGCGTGCGTCCTCCTTCCCTCACCTTCGTCTCGTTTCCTTTTCTCGCCGTTGGAGCGGGGGATTCCCAGGATGCCGTTGATGGAGTAGGATCCTACGGGGTCGTTGGAGGCGCTGGTCACAGGCGGGGAGGCTGTGCTGGGGACTGATGGGGAAACTTCGGTCAGGCTCTGTTGGGAATCACTCCCTATTCACTATATAGTGCCCATAAAGCCGCTTTCAATTTTTCTGCTGCATACGAACTGGAATATACGGCAGCAACTCAACGCAACTGTTGCTGTGCGTCATTTCATAAGATCAAGAACAGTTTTGCTTCTGAATGGAACGATTCGTGACTGTTCGCTGTTTTGGTTTCTGTTTCGGTCGGACTACATCTCAGCATCATTGAAAATGAAGGCTTGCCCATCATGATTTTTGGGAGATTTAAATTACTACATTTCATTTCAAACTTTAAGTTCCCCATTTTGCGTTTAGTGCTTTCGAATGTGAAGTGGGTATATTGTTGGTCGAGGTGGGTCACCAACCTTTTTGAAATGAGTACTACTACTACTACTACTATCTGTGTGAAGACACTGATCATTTTAATGTTAATGATTTCACACAATAATGATCAAAAATGATTAAACAAGCTAGGAAACAGATCATCTGTATGCAACACTTTTATTGTTTTAGTTTTGTAAAATACACAGATCCTAAAAGTATAATGTTATTATAATTCATTTATTTGTTCAACATAAATGTTGAACAGATTAGACATTTGTTAAAATGTCTAATTAGACAAATTAGACATACTGGAAGCTGATGTTGATCCGGTACGTTGTAATTATGCAATTCCAATGAAGTCATTAAAGTCTTCCGCACAATGTTCCAAAACTAGTTTTCGTTTGACTGATGCGTGAACTATAATGTAGTCCACCTTATTTAAAAAAAAAAAATTAAAAAAAAAAGATTAATTGACCAAGTTCACTCATTCCCTACCCCAGGGGTGTCATACTCATTTTTGTCACGGGTGACAATGGAGTTTCGGTTTCCCTCGGAGGGCCCATATCACTGCGAAACCATATCAATGTTTAATCACCTCATCCCCTTATGACTTATACGCAACAAATCGATGGATAACTAGTTCTGAACTCAGGAGTCGAGGATAGTAGTTTATTTAACTATTGTTGAAGATGCTGTTAAAAAGCCTTTTTTTTTTTTTTACCTGTGAAAATTTGAAATTTTGCTCCAGATTTTAGCACGATCCATGGAAGCTCACGCTCATGATTTGCTTTCGCGGACCACGTATAATGATGTGGCGGACCGGATTTGGCCCCCAGGCCTTGAGTTTGACACCATTGCCGTATTCCCTAATTAACTGTACAGAGATTTTTAGTGGACTTTTTAGTCAACTATATAGTCCGATTTTAGTGGTTTTTGTAGTGAACTATGTAGTCCATTATTTATATATATATATATATATATATATATATATATAAAAAAACAATATCGTGATTAGGGAGTAAGCTATAAGGAGCGAGTGAATGATTCCCAACACAGCCTCAGTGTCGATATTAAGCCTGCTTCTTTTTTTCTTCTCATTCCATACAGTCACAACTCTCACCTATGGTGTGTCCCTGCGTGGAGAGCGGCGTGACGGATCCGTCGGGGGACGGGTGGAACTGCTGCTGGACTTTGGTGCGGATAATCCTGGTAAAGTGAACAACACACACACACACACAAGATCAGTCTTTGCCACCTCCCGAGCGTGGGGATTTTCACAGCAGGCCGGGCCGCCCCGGGACGCTTTAAACACAGCTCATCATGTCCACTTAGGCCTCGTGCATGTGAAAGCGCGCCGCGGTCCGAGGTCCCGCGCTCGCATCCTCCCCATTGGAGCCCCAAATAGGCAATCTCGGGGCTCGAGGGCCGATCTGAGGGTTTTTCTTGGCGAGGCTGAAGGGGAGCCGCCACCTCCTGAGAATGTGCTTTCAATCTAGCGGGATTCTGGGCTTCAAAATATGATAAAGTTTGTCCCCGCACACACACACGGCGGGACGATGTGACGTGGCGGGAAAGTCTTCATTGCACTTTGCTCCGAATGATCTTGCAAACAAAGCATGAAATCACATCAATTCACCTCAATGATCGGCTTCACTGACTCTACCTGGCCAACTCTAATCATCTCGCTCCCCCGCCGCCTCTTTTCCTCTCTCCCACCCACAGCCATTTCTCTCATATCTGCTCGCGAGACCAGGGGTGTCCAAACTACGGCCCAGGGAACGTTTTGCGGCTCAGTGTCGGTGAAAATTCACAGTTGACGGTGTCGTTTGCCTGCATTGTACTAAATTAGTCTCTAAAATCTGTTACAGTAGTAACTTTCTGCTCCGTGTCAAGGTCGGCTTAGTACAGATTGCTCTTATTTTGGTTCTGAATGTGGAGATGGATGTCGGATCTATTCGAGTTGGATCCCAAAAATCCTGAGAAATCTGTAAATTGTTGCTTTATTTATTTCTTTTCTAAAATAAATATAGGGTGTCCGAAAAGTCACTGCGTTTCCTTATTTCTGTTTAGTTTCGGGTATCATTCCGTCAGACAGGAGGCCAACAGCTTTGCAGTTTTTGTTAGCCTATCATTCCCTCGCCAATCGACATTAGAGGAGCGTTGCAGAATTGCCACCTAGCAAGACGTTTTTGGAGGCCCTGAGCAGTTCGGCACCAGTTTGAGGAGCTTATGCTATCCATGACAAGTTTCTTCAAGCACGATCCGTTCTTGACAAATCGATTCCGTGCTCGATTCAGGTTGTTGAGCGTCATAATCTTACGCTTGTAGCCTTTAAATAACCTGATGACAACAGCGTCCGCTGAATTCCAGGCTTTGCGCGCACGCCTGCTCTAGGAGTTCGGTGTTTTCATCGGTGGGAGTAGTAGCAGGCCTTCTGCTGCGTGGTTCGTCAAGAACGGGTCCTGTTTCGAGAAACTTGCTTTGGATATCGTAAATTTGACTACGTGTCGGAGCAGAGTGACGGACATAAAGCTTCTCAAACTGCCACTGAACTGCAGTCGGGAGCAGAAAAACTTCTTGCAAGGCAGCAAATTTGCTACGCTTCCAAAAACTGCAAAGCCTGACCTGTCAAATGCTGATAGCAACTGTAAAGACACTTTTGGCGCACCCTGTATACCACAGCTATCAAACTCAAGGTCCCGTGGGCCACATCTGGCCCACCACATCATTTTATGTGGCCCGCAAAAGCACGTTTTTGTTTTGCATCACCTTCCATGTTTCTTTCTAAAATCTGTACCAAAATGTCAAGTCGTCATATACTAGATACTGCAAGCATTTCATCTGTTACCAGACGCTCTTTTACAGTAACTTGAACAACAGTTAAACAAACTATTATCCTTGACTTCTGATTTCAAAATCGTTATCCATCAACGTGTGGTGTATATGCAATACTACGATGAGCCGATGAAACATTACATCGGTTTCCCAGTTATAACGGCCCTCTGAGGGAAACTGTACCAACAAAGAGTTTGACACCCCTGCTGTAGACCATATTCACAATTGCTTCACATATTTTTACCATCACGGATGGATTTATTTTTGCGCATTAAATACATCAAAAGTCTGGAATGTCAAAGTGACCTTTGCATCCCTTAGGGGGGGGAAAACAATGTTTGGACTGTTCAATGTGCCTCTCGCACCTTGTTGCTTTTACCTTATCTCAATTCAATGCATTTCTGCTGTCTATTTTTTCTCTTCCCCCCCCCCCCGCCTGTGTCGTCCTCCGAGGCCATTCTGACAATTGGTTGAGCTTTCCATAATATGAGGATTTCTGTAATTCTTTTAGGCAAACACACGTTTACGCCGGGATTTGCGCAAGCTCTTTTGTCAACGCCGATCGCATTACACCGCAACCATGAACCGTGATAATCTTGTGAGTGACGCACGAGCGTGAGATCACCGAACAACCGTCGGCGTCGGGAATCCCGCGCCGAGTCCCGACAGGTGTGACGAGAGAGAATTGCGGGGGTGCAGATGAGGCGAGGAGCGGCGGCCTGTGAGTGTTCGGAGGGGGTCTGGCAGTGAGGGGTTAACTTCCTCGAAGGGGGGGGGGGGGGGGGGGGGGGCGGGTGGGTACACAATGTACACTCTTTTCATGTGTCTCATGTGTCCTCCGTGTTCCACAAAAGGCCCCGCAGCCTCCTCCAGAAAACACACATCAATATTTGATTTGAATTTCTAACATCTCACCACAACAGTTATCTGACCGCACGGCTCGGGGGAGGCTCATAAATTCAAGGACTTTGTTTTGCACTCCACGTTGTCACTATCGAATAAGCAATCCCGGAAGGGGCGAATTAACGACTTTTGTGTTTGCCGCTGGCGTGGAACGAGGGGAAAATCCCCAGAAGAAATATGAAAACGGGGATCAATAGGACCGAAAGTCGCTTTTTTTTGGTTTTGTTTTGTTTTTCTGAGGACCGCGTGCAACCTTGCCCTCGTTGTCATCTTTAATAATTCACGGCGGGAAAATGTGTTTGAAGCCGCGCCGTCCTCTTTAGTCAGGAGAGCAGAGGTCAAGCCCCCTTTAACCGCAAAGACCACCGACTCACCCACAATCGCAAAACAAAAACCATTAAAGGTGCAGGTTGGGGAAACGCACTTCTTTTCTTCTTTTTTTTTTCTTTTTCTTTTTAACAGCAGCTTATTATGGGATTGTTCGCAAGTTAGACAAACATACCTTTAGAGCCAACGTCAATTATTAACACACATAAGCAAGCCTGTTTAAAAGTCAAGCCTATTTTAGCGGCAACAGGCCACACGCACACACACACACACACACACACACGCATCTAAAAAAACAAACAATAATAAGCCTCATTTCATGCCACAACTGCTCAGAATATGTCATCATCTAAATGTGTTTTTGACCGCTGCATTGTTTTTTTTGTTTTGTTTTGTTTCCCCCCCCCCCCCCGTGAATTCACTATGGCCCTCGGACGATTGGCCCCCAGGACAAAGTTTCCACATTTCCGCTTCATCCCTAAATTGCCCCGAATGTGTGTGGAGAGCTGCGGCTTCTTCTCCCTTTCGCGGGACGTGCTACCAGAGTCTTCGTCAGCTCATTAAAATGTAATGGCGATGAGCAGCTCTCCGGAACGGTGGCTCCTAACCAAAGTTCAGCACCCCTCCAAGGGCACTTTTTCCCCACCGCCACCGTCACCGTCATCACACACGCGCCGTCGAAACATCCCATTTATGGTAGGAATGGAAAATTATTTTAACATACATGATTTTTTTTAAAAAATATATATTTTAACTATCATTTAATATGGATGTGTTTATATATATATATATATATATATATATATATATATATATATATATATTTGAATAACAATAATAAGATGGAAAAAGAATAAAGACCCATTTGTGGTAGGAATAAAAACTGCTTTGGGCAACAATACAATATTATATTTATAACAATATTTATTTAACAGTTATTGCATGGATACTTTTATAATATTACCAAGAATAAGAAGAAGTGGAATACCCTCCTGAAAGAGATTCTTCATCTCAGTGGAGTTTTTCTGGCTAAATGAAGGTTAAGTAAAAGAAAAATAGGAAATTAGGACTCATTTATGGTATGACGACCAACAATTTTAGACTACATTAAATAAAAACATCACAACATGTTTTTTAAACAAATGAGATTATAGATTTAAAAATATACTACTACATTACCACGACTACTACTATGACTACTACTACTACTACTAATAATAATCCATTTATGGTAGGAATATAAACAAGTTTAAGATAACATTATATAAAATAAATGAGTGTTATACTTAGATGGATCATTTAATTTCTTTCATTTTAATGCAGGTATACAGAATAGAAACTAAGTCACATAAAATAAACATATTACATTTAAAATATACATTGTAATAAGAATAATAAACCATTTACAGGAATAGAAAGTGTAAAAATGCAATATGTATTTATTTTAATGACTTCATAGTAATTATAATGAAACCATAAAAATCCATTTATGGTAGGAATACAAACTATTTTGGTCTTCATAAAATACACATTTTATCAAATCTAAATATGATGTAGAATTTATTGATAAATATTGTCTTTATAATAATACAAAAACCACGTAATGATAGGAAATCCAACTTTGAGGCGACACGAAGTTTCTGATGACGATGGTGATGATTACGATTCTGATTGCGGTGTGATAACGATGTCGTTGTTGGCCAACAGAGAGACTCAGTGTCATGTTTGAAGCATTTTGTTGGGCATTTCCCTGCTTACAGTCTATCGATCGCTTTTTTTTTTATCCAGACAGATGTGATTTTTTCTCTCTCTCTCTCTCCTCCACACTTGCACGCAGACTGCGTCTCGGAGGTGCTTCGAGGGGGGGGGGGGGGGCGTGGGTGGGGGGGGGGGGGCGGATTGAATTGCACCTGCAACAGACCACCCTTGTGCAGGGCTACAGAAAACGGGCCTGCCTGCCTGCCTTGAAACTTTGGATGCATTATCATAATAATAATAACGTATATATATATATATATATATATATTTTTTTTTTTAAATGCAAAAGTCCTACCTGTTGATGGACGAAACGCTGGGCACGGTGTCGTTGTCGCACACGCCCTCGGCCAGCAGCCGGTCCCGGATCTCCCAGGCGAACATGGTCGGGTTCTGGCGCTTGTACTCGGCGATCTTGTCGACCACTTTCGGGGTCGCCACCTTCGGCTTGGACCCCCCGATCACCCCCGGTTTGATACTGCCCGTTTCGTAGTACCTGCACACAATGCACGTTTAATATCGTCAACGATGAATAAATACGTCATCATGTTTTTTTTTTTTTTTGTTTTTTTTAGTTTTTTTTGTTTTTTTTTAGCAGTTTTTGCATGGATTAAAAATACAACACAAACAAAATAATACACATTAAATTGCACTTTTAATCATATTCATGGCGCAAAGTGGAGTGGGAGTGGATTTAAACAAGTGTGCATGCATGACATGCCACCATGACTTATTAGTATTACTATTATTATTATTCCTAAAAAAAAAATAAAATAAATAAAGCAATGTTTCTGACAAACATTCAGAGTGTGTGCATTGAAATACCTCTGAAATGCCTTCTGATAGCTGGGAAAAAATATATTTGAAAATATTACCTCTGCAGTGTGTTTAGAATTAAACATAAAAGCAGGCATTTGTGTTTGTAGGGGTTGATTGTCTTTGTAGCCTCAATGTTTCCCATTTCGCAAAGCTTTGCGTGATATTGGGGGTGGGGTGGGGGGATAGTAGTGTGCAAGCAAAAAAATAAATAAAAATAATAATGATAATAATAATAATAATAAAAATAAAAGCTGGCATCTGTATATCACAATATGGCTGAGGTTGGAATGGAGCTGCAAGGTGCGCATATCTACAAGATTGATGTCTTTTGTATTTTCCGTTTCAATTTTTTTACTTTTTTTTTACCTGCCGAGGATTTTGCTGACGCAGCCGTGACTGACCCGTAGCTGTCTGGAGATGTCACAGGGCCGGACCCCTTGGTGGGCCAGCTCCACGATCCGCTGGCGCACCACGTCCGGGAGGGGTCTTCCGTTGACGAACACCCCGCCGAGCTGGTTCACGCCGCCGTGCCCTGCGTGGGATACAACAGCGGCACCGGGGAGGGGAGCGTAACATTACATACCTGCAGACCACTCCCGCGTGGGCCTCATCTGCATTGACGCTTTTCACAATCGGAATTCTAATTTGTATTATTTTTTGGGGGGGGGGGGGGGGGGGGGGGGGGGGGGTTATACGCACGTCTACGCGTAAAATTCATCACCGTCCTGCTCAGGTCCAATTTTCCAAGATCGAATCCTCAGTGCGACACATGTCGCGCGTATTACGTTTCGACCTGTTTAATTTTCCCCGCGACAATTACGGTAAATAATTAAAATGACCTTTGATAACTCATATTACAAACGCACATCAATAATTCACGCGCAGGCTGACCGGGGGCTCCTCTTTAAAAAAAAATATAATAATTAAAAAAAACCTATATCACATCGAGGCAAAAAAAAAAGATTTTTTTTTTTTTTTAAATTAATTAATTTATTTATTTATTTTAGCACTGTAACGAGAAATTGTTTGGCATCATTTACACACAAGGTGCTTTCAGGTCACCGGTAATAAAAGCTTTGTATTCAAATCGATGCACTTGGAAAAATAAAACCCAACAATTATCACAAGCAAGACGCCGGAATTTGTTAATTTCGGTGCCCAAACGTTGAATTTGTAGGATTCTTTAAAGAAAACGTGTGATCAAGCATGTCTCGTACTGTTAGTGGGATTCAAATTATACCAAAAAAATGCATTTTTAAAAATAGCACAATTATTAAACAAAGCATAGAAATAAGGAAAATAGTGAGATCGTCCCCGTTTAGTCCAAATTCCCACCGCCCCAAATATTGCCAATATTTCACAAATTTCTGCCCGTAAACTTATCAGCACGACGACAATGAAAAAAGTCGAACATGAATGAAATGTGTTAAACTACCATATATTCTTTTATTATTTTCGAAGAGAAGAGAGGAAGATTCCGGCAGTTTGCTACATTTTAATCACGTGCAACCGAAGATCAAATAAACGACTTCTTTCGGTCGACTTTTAGAACGAATACGAGTGTTTCTTTTTCTATTTGATCATAAGAAATAGTCGATTTTATTTAATTTTATTTCTTTGTAACTTTTGCGCCATTCGTTGACGATATACTAAATCGACGATGGGGAAAGCGAGCATTTGATCGTGCACTGTCATTGTAAAAAAAAAAATAATAATAAAATGAAAAAACAAAACAAAAAACAAAGAAAGGAACTCTTATGACGAGCATCTCAACCCATAATAAGTGACAATATATGAATGATATTTATTTAGCCGATAAAAGGGCTTTCATTGTGCAATAAATGGGCAATATTAGAATTTTTATTTTTACATTTTTTTTTTTTTTTTATTAAAAAGACTCACGGTGCATGGCGGAGAAGGGATCTGCCTTGCAGTGGATATCCATCGGATAGCAGAGCAAAGAAAGGTAATCGACTGAGGTCGCCGTCTCGCCTCGATGGTGCAGCAGCGTCAAAGGGAGAAAAAACAAAAACAAAACTAATAATAATGAAAAAAAAAAAAAAAAAAAAAGCAAGCAAGCAAACACGGGACCAGCAAGCAGTCCGCGTGGTCGCTATAGAGTCCGCGTGGGCTGCCGTGGAGTGCGCAGCAACTTCTCAGCTCTTAGAAAAAGAAAGAGAGAAAGAATTCGTCCGTGTAGAAAAAGAAAAATTACAAAAGGGGGTGGGTTGTTGTTGGTGGCGGTGGCGGTGGTGGTGGGGGGGCCTGTCAGGTGCAGAGCATGACCCACGCGTGTGTCTGCGGCATTGGAAGAAGACACGCTCAAGAGATGAAAGGGGGACAAGTGGACTTTTCCACGCGCGGTCCAGCCGAGAAATCCTCGCGTGGTGTCGGCCGTGGTAGCAGCGGCGTGCAGGGGTCCCCCCGGTGGCTGGATCGGAGCGAGAAGAAACAACAGCAAAAAAAATCTAAGGGGGTGGCTGCGTGGAGTGGAGTGGAGTGGGGTGGGGTGGGGTGGGGTGGGGTTGTGAGCGTGGGTGGAGGGGTGGGGTGGGGCGGGGTGGGGTAGGGGGGGGGCGCGCGCGCGCGGAGATGACAACAAGCGGGTCCCCCTCTCCTCCGGAATGGACTGCGCCTGCCTTGCCTGCCTGAGCTTTGGGCTGAGAATGAAGCCCCACTCGCTTGCGTGTCTGTTTCTAAAAGTCCCACAGACACCCCACCGCCCACCTCCCATCTCCCCCTCCCCCTCCCCCCCCCCCACTCCCACACCTCTCCTTCACCCTCCTCCTATCACTCCATCCCACAGATCCCCTCCGCATAGAGATGGATGACTTGTCAGACAAAGGCAATAGATTCCAACACTTTGTGATTCGCCCACGCAAAATAGAGAGAGAGAGAGAGAGAGAGAGAGAGAGAAAAAAGAGGGATGGAGCAGATCAAACGAGAGCATCCGACAATCAGGAAAGGGAGGAAGATGGAATGGGAAATCATCCCTTTTTCTTTTTTCTTTTTTGGGAGGAATCAAGAGAAGCAAAAAGGCTCCTTTTGTTGTTTAAAGTGCTGCTTTCTAAAATAGCAGGACAAACTGTACTCATCCTCAAATGCACAAATGTGTACAACTGCAAGAAAACAACAACAACCAATATATCATTAAATATCGCTTTCTATTTTCTTCAGTCCAAGTGGGGCAAAATACTAATCGTCAAATATTACAATAGTTCTATCAATATTGACAATATGCAATTCGTGTGAATATGTAAACTATTTAAAAGTGTAATATATATATATTCAATGGAACCAATGACACGTATATGGGGAAATAAACTTCTAATACGCAATTGATGTGAACATGTCTGTTAAAAATAAAGTGGGAAAATAATTTTAAAAAGAATATACCCCCCCCCCCCCAATGTTTTCTTCTGTTTTTCATGATGTGTCCAGTTGACGGTAAACTCGGGTTGCACTGGGAACCCTTTTTCCTAACAAGGGTCAAAAATGAATTTAATGGGACCAACCAGCACCTAGATGACTTTTATTATGTTGACTATGTTTTTCCATATAGTGAGTCCAAGTGACTTAATTAGTTTAAAAGTGTGAAATTGTTTTTTTAGACTCAATAAAATCAACCCTCCCAAGTTTTCGATTATGGCTGACTTTCAAACTTTTTCCAATCATGGGACAAACAATGACACATCTGCTATACTTTTTAATAACTTGTATTTTACAAATATATATAAATAGCAATCACATGCGATTGATACAAGCATGCAAGTAAATTATGAAAACTTTTTTTTATTTTTTTTTTTTATTTTTCCATGAGTCCAGGTGACTTTAAACTAGGAGTGCAGAACCCTTGTCCTATTTAGTAGCATATAAAATCCCACTAATATGTGTGTGTGGGCGGGAGAGATTCAATGTGGCCAACCACCACAAATTGCATTTTTCTGATTGCTTGTATTGAAAAACATGAATGGCACTCATAATAAGCAATTGATGTAACTGCTTAAAGTGTGTAAAATAAAGAAAGAAAGAAATAATCACGTTTTCTTATGTTCTTCGTATGTGCCCGTGCAGGTGACTTTAAATAGGGATCCATTGGGGACCCTTTTCCTATCAGGGGACAAAATAAAGTCCCACTAAATGTATTGGGGGAAAGAAAGAGAAAAAATAAATGGGACCAACAATGACACCTGTGGTACTCTTTGATGATATGTTAGAACATATAAATACTCATATCATGCAATTAATGTGAGCATGTTAGCTGGAAGTGTGACAAAAATCTATTCCGTTTTTTAACTATAAGCCTTTTTATTTATTTATTATTATTTTTTTTTTAAACTGCAAGTGACTTAAAAGCAGGGGTGCATGCTGGGAAACATATCAAGTCCCACTAAATGGATGAAAACATGAATTTAGTGACACCGTAATGACACTCGTGCTGCTCCTATTCTAAAGTAGTCATAATATAAGCAATGTTTAGGTGTTTTTAAACCCTTTTCTACCAGGGGCCACAACAAAAAATATAATAAAATATACAATGCAACATATGTGTATCTGAGCATTGTGACTTTTTATAACACCCCCAAAAAAATTGATTTTGCAGTCAGTGAGTCACCACTAGGCCATCATTCTCTTCTTCTTCATCGCCACCATCATCATCATCATCATCATCATCTTCGTCATCGTCATCGTCATCATCCACTCTGCAGCGACTATACGCGGTGGCGCTCTGTAGATGGCGCTCGCACAGCAGCTTTCCGGCCCACCCGTCCGCGTGCATGCGTTCAGGCGACTCGCTTGAGGCTCGGCCGGGTCAAAGTTTGCGAGTAAACCTACTGTAGCTGGCATAAATTGAACCCCCCCCCCCCACCCCCCCCCCCCTCCTCCCACACACACACACACACACCGCCCCTCCATAATCTCTTCCGATAGGACTCAATCCATCAGGAGAACAAAGGGTTAAAAAAAAAAAAAAGGGGGGGGGGGGTCTGGCAGGCACGTCTTATAGCACGTGATCAGTATGAGCCATAATATTTTCATGCAGCTTTTTTGTAATTTGGAATTCATTTGAATGCATGTTGTGACGTAATAAATAAGCGAAATAAAATTTGGGGGAAATGCAAGAATATGGTTGCAGTAAGAATATTTTCAAACATGCCAAAGAGTGGAAACATATTTAATATAATTATTGTTTTGTTTTTTCCAAACGCTAAAACACAACCTATTGTGAAGAATTTGTAGATTTCTTTATTATTATTTCTTTTATTACACATTTTATGTCTGGTTTTCTAGTGAAAAATAATACTACAAATGGTAATTTTTTTGTTTTTTAAAAACAAATATTGCCATTTACGTATTAACAAAACAAGGCCAATGACATGTTTGTATTACTACTGTACTTCATTAGTTTTAATAACACGTGTTTTGATTGATGTGTTCATTTTATAATTAACTATACTATAATAATATAAACTATTTTAATGTTTTTAGGATGTTGGCTATCCATTTATATTTTTTAAACTATATATAAAGTAAGCTACTATCATAGCATGTCACTAATACAGCAGCTTCCATATGAACATATGATGATGATATTGTAATACCATACATACACTGATAATATCACCACCATCATCAATCGTATGATTAATAGATGCACTCAAATGAATAATACCTATTTTTATTGATTTATTGGCTCATTTATGGAATATATTTATTACCTACTGACTTGGTTTCATTTAGGTCTATGTCAGTAATAATGTTGCAGTTTCAGTATCAAAATGGAACTATTGTGGAATAGTTATTATGATGATGATTATTATTATTATTTGGGGGATGTTAGTAATAATATTTTTTTTTGTTTCTTCTCTTTTGGGTTTTGGGGGTGTAGTGTTGGGGGTGTTAGGAGCTTCTGGTACAATATGTAGCACCATGGGCTGTAATTTCACACGTCAGTGCACTTTTGCCCTAAAGCTGCTGCTACCCACACACACACACACACACGCACACACACACACACGCACACACACACGCACACACGCACACACACACACAGACACGATGTGCCCCCCGTCTCTCACTTTTTCTGCCAGGCCGCCACCACTCCCACCCACCCACTAACCGCACCCCAAAACAAAGGTGCAGGTCATCATTAGCAAATCTCATTCGTTTTCCACCTAAATTTAGATTTGAATACCCCCCCCCCCCCCCAGAAAAAAAACCCAAATCTCCCCCACGACGAGAAATGTGTTTTTTTCTTTATTGATTTGTACATCGTGATGCCGAATACGATGGAACATTTCCACGGAGGATGGAAAATTCCTGTTTTTACAAACCTGTGACGCACATTTAAACTCAATCGATGTTTTCTTTCAATTGTTTTATTTATTATTATGATTATTATTTTTCTTTGTATTGTTTATCTGTCTGCAGCGACGACGCAGTCACGTCCGCACAGCAAATTTCATGCCGGCCATGAATTTAAAGCTAACATTATTATTATTATTATTTTTTTTTCACGTAATTATTACAATAATAATGATCAATTTTCATTGACACTATTGATGGAGGTGTTCCTAATATTTTGTGTGCTAGGCATAATTATTTTGCATACAGCGTAAAAAGTTCAAATCTGATCATTTATTTTTTTTTTATGCCGAATGTGCTGCACAAAAGTCCAATTTTAGCGTGTTGAACGTAACGCTACGAGCGCAAACAACAACACAAACACCTCACGTGACGCTCGGCTGTCCAATGGTGGCAAAAGCTGCACGTGTGACGTGCTGCGTGCAATCTGCGGATGGATATCAATTCGACTCCACATCCTCGACAGCAGTGCAGATTGATTTTGCACTTGCTTTTAATTTTGCCATAATTAATGACATCATTACGCATTGATCCCCCCCCCCCCCCGTCCCCCATCCTTACCCCCCAAAAACAAGCTGCGTGAGCTATGTTCTTCCAATTAAACTATATCAATAAACTAATACTCTTTTTCTTTGTTTGATATCGATATTTATTGTAATAGGTAAATAATATCTTGCATGCCACAAGTGCAACGTCTTATTTTAATGGGCAAAAAAAAAATAGAATAAATGCTATAAATATATATAATTTGTGACTAAATTAAATGTAGATGTTGCATGTAAAGCTACATGTTAGTGTGACGAAAGAGGCGGCGGTTCTGACCTGATCGAGCGGCACAGCGAGGCACGGTACTCCCCTGTCTAATGGTGCGTCTCCCCGATGCAGCCCACTACGTCTGGCCGGCCTCCCGCGCGCCCTCCTCGGCATGGGCGTCATGCTTCTCGTCGCTGGCTCGCCGGTTGTCTGGAGGTGTTTTTTTTTTTTTTTTGAGCGATCATCCACAACTAAACGGTTTAGGAACACACACACACACACACACACACACACACACACACACATACACACACACACACACACACACACATACTCGGAAACAAGTCTGCTCCAGTGAACTAAGATTTTTATTTATTTTTTTAAGTTTGGGAAAAAACACAGCTGACTTTGCATAGGTATGTTTTGCTTCTTATTGACCAAAAATACAATTGAATGTTCATGATATGATATCATAAAAATAAAAATAAATCCACATAATCCCAGTTACGACCTTCACATTGGTCTATATCAATATTTTGTGTTGTGTGGGTGTGGCATACATATTTAACATGACAACTGTGACATAAAACTATCAATTACATGGTAAATAATGTTTTGTATGCATGAGAATATCCACATACTAACAACCGTTAATTTCTTAATTATTACATGTGGTAAAGCTGTAAAAGTGGGATGCTCTTTTCAGTCAGGTGTCTCAGAGATGCTGAGATCAAACTTTGTGTGTGTGTGTGTGTGTGTGTTTAACAGTGTGAAGGTGGGTGGGTGTCGGGGAGGGGCACAAAATAGCACCAGGAAGAAGATAAACCTCAGTAACTGGAACATTAACAGATGAGTAACCAGTAAAAATGCAATATTACAATGTCCACAAGAACGGCAGAGCGTGCGAAGGCCATATAATACAACATTAAAAGATGATGGCTTCTCTATCGGCTATTTAACAAACATTTTGTGTTAAAAGATTCTTTATAATGCTTGAAGTTCAGCAGTAGCAATAAGGCCGCCACTGGACCAAGAACCCGCAATGGATACGCTGGCAAACTTTATACCTTAAATACTCATACACTTGCTTATACTGTGCTTAAAAAGTCAATTGCGCAGTACTTTTAGATTTTATTTTTATTTTTTTACATCAAATCTTTATGGCACGTGAACATTATTATTCATTGGACCAATTCAAGTGGATCCTATGGAGAGAATGTTTCATTTCGGGGGGGTAAAACACAAGTAGAATATTATTAGCATCATCGTATTTTGAAGGAGTAGGTTTATCCATAATACAACACTATTCATATTTGTTGCAGAATGTGCAAGTTTGTTTTGCTACGTCTTCCTCGTGCTCGGTGAGAAGATGGAATAGTCCATTGGATGAGGAGAGCGGTAGGATTATTATTTTTTTAAATATGAAATATAGCACTGTACAATATTGTACTTTATTGTAACATATATCGTTCAAATTTCTGTCGCTTATAACACTGCGACCCCGATGCTATTCATTAGCCTCGTCTATGGCATTTTGCATTGTTTGTTAGCATTACGCTAAGCGGACTTTCTTGAGGCAAAAGTTCTGGGGTTGTTTTAAATACACAACGTGTAATTCCCTTTGTTTGCTGTTTAGTTTGACAGTAAACTTCAACGGGGTGTGACAATGAACAACTCAAAGCCTCGTTTTTCGAAGAATTGCTCACGATGTGCCAAACCGCCGCTTATTGTGACCTGAGTTGAGTTCACAAATCTCCAACTTTTGCTTGCAAGACAAGAATTACGGCGCGTGTTTTGAAAAACTTAGAAGTCAGATCACTCGTCTCCCCAGGCAAACTGTAAATGCTTCATATAGAAAAAAACAACAACAACTATAAATCTTTTTTCTTTTTTTTTTTTTTGAGACGTTTGTGGGCCCCTGGAAATCTCAGGTGCTCATTCAACTGCCTGCCCTGCAAAAGCTCAAAATCTCCCCAAGAATATTTGTCTCGTTTCGTGTCAAAACTAAATAAAATAAGAGTCATCATGTAAAAAGTCACTTGTTTTGAGTTTGACTTGTGTCAAGCTCCTTTTTACTTGAAAGAAGTTGAACCAAAAATTGCCAGTGGAGGAAGAAAAAAACCAAAACAAAGCAGTCCATTGGCATTTTTTCCCGACTTATTTCAAATAAGAATGAGCTTGAAACAAGTGGAAGCTGTGTAAAAACAATTTACTTTTATAGGTGACGAGTCTTATCTTAAAACATAATCCGATTAGTTTTGAGACTTTTAACGTGATATACTGTAGCACAAATATACTTGGTAAGATTTAGAATTTTCGCTTCACGGCAAGTCAGGAACTTTTCGTAAAAGTATCTTGACAATTGTAGTGGTCACCCTTTGCTTTTTGCTGCTCTTAACGTCTTAACTTCCCCCGAAAAAAGATACATTATGCTAATGGGGAGAAAGAGTCTTTTGATTTCGGATAATAGAATCCTGTTTGCTGAACGTCCCCTGGAAGTTTTTATTTTTTTCCAGATGACACGCTGGGAATCTATAGGAACATCGGAAACCCAAAACGGAGTTGCTTAAATGGCCGCACAGCTGTGTGGGCTGCCTGTAATGGAACCTAAGGTCTTTCCTGAAGCTGCGTACCACTTTGTATTTTTTTTTTTTTTTCTTTTTTCTTTTTTTTTTCTTCTATCGCCATGTGACCAGTGTGTAGGAGAGGCCCATTGACAACGGCGGGGAGAGGAGCGATTTTTGCTGGGACAGAGAGGAGAGGAGGTTCGTGGCGCTACAGTCCATTAGACTGCTTCGTTGGTGTCTGCTCTGTCCGAGCCTGAGGGCGAAAGAAGTGTGTGTGTGTGTGTGTGTGTGTGTGTGTGTGCGCGTGTGTGTGTGTGTGTCAGGGAGGTCAGACTAATGTTGACCAACCTGCAAACGATCTCTTCCTGTCTCCTCTCACCTGCATTTCCACCCTCCTCCTCTTCCTCCCGTGTAGCGTCCCACTCGCTCATAGCCTGAACTTTAAATAAGCCCCCCCCCCCACACACACACACAAACACACCACCCCCTCCCCCCTCACTCGGAGGCCATTGTGTGCACCAGCCTGTGCCGGTCATCTATCACCATGACGGCCGACGTGTTTGTGTCTTAATGTTACGGATGAACATGATTTCCAATCCGGATTGTTCCGTTGAACTTGAAGGGAACTTTGCAACCACGGCGGGACGGTATTGCCCCCTTTTCCACCACAAAGTAGCGCATAGGCTTGGCGCAACTCGACTCACTATCAAAGGTGCGTCTCGATAAATACAAATATTGTGGAAAACCTAGTAGTTCAATTGAGCAACTGAGAACTAGAGTGGGCTAACTCCATTTTTGTTAAGTTCAGTATTGAATAGAGATAAACAAATATCTTTCCGATGAATACTTGTCTAAAACAAGGTTTAGTTCCAATTTGAACATATGAGGGGGGGGGGGGGGGGGGGGATTCATCGGTGCAACACTGGGCCAGCGTCCCAGAAAGGGAAGTTGAGAGATGGATAGAAGACTCAAAAAGTTAATAGCGCATGTTAGTGTAAGTAAATGTTATTTATCAACATTCAGGAAATATTGATGGATTTGACAGATGTTTGGACTTAGACCACTATTTCACAAACGTTTTTTCTAATCCCAGCTTGTTTTGTTTTTTTCTTTTTCTTTCAGGCAACCTAGATGATAATGACTGAGATCCAACCAATAAAACGGAAGATGATGACGGTACGTCAGTTGTGGATAAAAGTGAAATTATATTTCATAAATATCTCAATAGCTGTATCACAATATCTGAAGATGTAATCATTGCCATATTCTTTAATTTCCCCTCGGTATATTTTTTTCTACAGCCATAAAACTTGTGATTTGAAGTTTCCTGCAAAATGACAAAAATTGAGCTCGCCAAAACTGGAAAAAAAAAAAAAAAAAAAAAAATCTTACTTTGATCATGTACAGTACATCGGTTGCACATGATTCATATGTGGTAAATGAACGCCATTTTCTGGACTTCTCTAAAATTCTAAAAAATATACATGAGTTTTTCCACATTTTAAATGTGTAATCGATGTACATGTGTGAATTATGTATCAGCTAAGTGAAGTTTCCTAAGGCATAGTTGTGAGGTGGTTTTAAATGCACTGTGTGTTTTAAGCGTGTGAATGATCACCAAAGCAATAATGATAGCTTTAAATCAAAGAAACTATTATTCATTATTCATAATTTCTTTTGAGACATTTGGGGTCCCTTCTTGACAATTCAAATGTATTTTTTGATTCTTTGTTCTATCAATAACAATGTTGTAATGTACATTTAATGTCATTATTTCTTCATTTTTATTCTAGACTGAAAGTGCATGCATGATGGGTCACACGTATGTATTGAGGGGAAAAAAAAGACAATTCTAAGCTGGAAGGAATGACCACGAAATTTACAATGAAATGCTGTAAAATCATGAAAGGGAAAAAAAACAATGTAGAAAAGCACTGAAAGTGTTCAATTTAACATATTATTTTGTAAATTACATACCCATTCCCAATAGCAAAATTTAAAGTACAGATATGTAAAAAGAATCATATTTCTTTGTAGAATTTACAGATAACTGTAGTATAAACGGATTTTTGGATCCCCCCTATATCCCTATATAGAATTTTTCAAAATGATTACATGAAATTAATGGCAATTTTCCATTGTCATTTTTCCATGTGTTCATAAAATACATATTTTGTCTAGAACAGACAATAACATTTATTTTAAAATAAAATGAAATACATATCCCATGGTCATAAAAAATGTGCTATGAAGCCATGGGCTTCCCAGAATGCATTGCGCTACGCAATGTTGAATTATTGCAGTAATGAGGACGGCAACCCAGCTGGCAACCAAGCTGCCAGACCCCCCGCCCCCCCCCCCCCCCCCCCCGTAAAAATGACTTTTTTGTTTTGTTTGTAACAATGTTGTTTCTCACGGTCCAATTTTGAAGCGGGCTGCCACCGAACCATCCGAGCGGGGTCACCGCGCTGTGGAAAGGCGGGCATATGCTTCCCGCCTGGTGTCGGGATGCTTTGTTGAAAATGTGGGCAGCCTGCATCATCATCTCCTCCTCTTGCCAGCTTTTCATATTTAAAGCCAGCGAGGGTTTAATTACCAAATGATGACAGTGTCATATGGTACGAGCGCGTTCTGTCTGTTATTTGCGAGCAAGTGTGAACACCTTTTTTTAAAAAAAAATTCTTTCTTTTTGTTTGCAAACATCACGGAAGTCAGCATGTGTCGAAATGTGGGAATTACGGAAACCACGCGCTGGAGGCGGGAGGTGAACGCACAGTAAAACATCTGTAATTTGTAATTCCCACCTCCTCAATGGCTGCTCATGGATTAAAGATGAACATCTTTTGTCTTGACAGATGGGAGTGAGAGGGTAAGGAGAAATGTGTGTGTGTGTGTGTGTGTGTGTGTGTGTGTGGGTGGGGGGGGGGGGATTTAAGGGGACGCTGATGCATGCACATCCCATTTCCGTTTGCGTATGAGCAACACACTTCGGCTAATCACAGTGGGTGAAAAAAAAAAAAAAAAAAAAAAAAAAAAGATGTCTCGCTCGTCTCACTGTGGGCAATGTCGCCGTGCGCCTCAGCTCCAGCTGTGGAGACGTTACAGATGTGTTTTATAGCGACGGCGCGGCACAAGAATGTGAGTTTAGGAATAATCCCAATCAGGATAAACGACACGATGAGATGTGAGGTGATGGGCATTTTTCCGGATGATATGAAAGTATCACATTCGATTGGCATTTTTCCGGATGATATGAAAGTATCACATTCACTCGGAGTCGCCCCAAGGCAGAAAACAACTCAGCGCTGGCTTTGGGCCTCGTGACCGCTAACAGCAATTAACAGGAAACAAAGCATGGAGGACTATTTTTTTTATTTTAGTTGATTTTATTAGACTTGAGTAACAGAAAAAGTAAAAGTTTAGATTAAGAGGTTTTGTCTTTATTTTTTAAATAATAATAATAGTAATCATTATTATTTTGACTTCAGCTTTTGTCCATTTTAAGGCCTAATTATTCAACTTTATATTTCGGAAGCCTAATGCATAATTGTCTTCGTTATTTTTAACTTACTGTCACAATATCAATAAAAAATACCAATGTGCTTGCTAATTTTTTTTATGTCTGTGTAGCTCATCAGTCATCCCAGTGATGGTTATCTGCAAAGGTTAAATCGAGGTCATTGTACCCTTCTTGTTACTTGATGCTTTTTGTTTTCTTATTTTCTGAACATGTTGACAAAATGACAAACTGCTAGGCTACCGATTTGTTCTTTTATACCAATTTTGTCACCTCGTTCCAGATATCTCTTTTCAATTACACGACATCATTATTTTAGTTGCTTCACATTGCATTTGAAGTAATTTTTTGATATGCCAAAATTATTTAATTGGTTCTTGCACTATATTGACCATCTTGTTGTTTCGTTTTTTTTTTTTCCTTCAAATTGAAAAAAACCCAAAAAACAAACATGACACTTTTACAGTCAATGTATGCTATTTATTTACCATAAACATTAGTCCGTGTGGAAAAATGATCCCTGCAAAATCCTTCAATATAATGAAAAATCCATGATATAAAATCAGATATGTACGATTTTAAAATCTGTCATAAAGTGAGACTGCAAAAAGTGAACCATGATATGGCGAAGGACGACTGTATTCGGAAGGCACAGGAGACGCCTTAATTTTTTACACATCACGCTTGTCATGTGGGCTTGCTACTGTCGAGCCATAATGACCGTTTTAACAAACACAACGAGAAAAAGAAAGTGACTGCAGACTCTCGCGTAAGAGTAAGCGCGAGGCAGAAGGAAAGAGTGTGTGAAAGACAGAGAATGTCCAAAGTTTGGGATCATTTCACACTCAATAAAGAAGAGAAATTGCAATGTGTCTACTGCAGAGGAGAGCTGTCAAGTAAACTACAGTCAAGTAAACATTGTTAGCTAATTTAATAGAGCCTAGTACCACCAGTTAGAACGAACTGTAATCCCTGCAAAGGTGGTCAAGGATAGACACAACGGGCAGTAAACGAACGGTAGCAAACGGCGAGTTACGAAACACGTTAACTGGCTAACGGGTTAGCCGGCTATCAGTCAGCCAACTCTCCGCTCTCGTTCGCTGACTCCGGCGTCGCTCAACAAGCCAGGCCCCGCCTTTTCAAGCCGCCCACATTCAAAGTCACAGATACTACAGTGTAGATTGTGGGGATAGCGACCCCAAAGGAGCAAAAACAACACCGGCACCTCCCATCCATATTTTGTATTGGTATTATGCATAAAGCTTCAACATATATAAATACAGTAATCCAATAAATATATGGTCACTACTTTTCCGATTTTCCTCTACAAATATAAATAAATGAGGGACTATGATATGGTTCTCACCACAGATCAGTGGCGTAAAGTCATTAGCCGAACGTTGTGGCGTTTGAACAATTAGGTCTCTTTGTGAAAATGGTCATCTGCCTGTTTAAAAGGGCAGCACAGAGGAAGAGAAGTCGCCTCACATTTCTTGTTTCGTCTGTGTGGTCCACATTGAGAAGGCTGTGTGTGTGCGTGCGCGTGCGTGTGCGCGCGTGCAGGGTTGTTCAGTGAAGGGAAGCGGACCACCTGAGAGTTGTTTTTGGGCATTAGTGTGTGTTCTCTCTCTCTTTTTTCTCTCTGTGTGTGTGTGAGAGAGAGTTTGTGTGATATATGACACCGGCCATCCGAAGGAGGCGCCTTGCTTGCGCTCCCTCTCCAAGCTCCGTGAAAGGGAAGGCTCGAGAAGCCCGTTGAATTAAAGCCGCTCTTCAATAAAACATCCGAGTCTTTCAAGTAACACACGCTTGAGATGGCCCAGTAATTGACTTTTGGACTTTTAGGATTTACATGAACCCTCCAAAAGCAGCTTACCTGTGCAGCGATGCCCCTTGAGTCCACATTTATTCCCTTGCTAACGTGGATTTCCATAAACATTTTTTTCCCCCCTCCTCCCCTTCTTCTTCTTCTTCTTCTTCATCTCTGATAAATGCAAAACTACCCACTGTAGATAATTTGAGGGATTTATTTGGAGTGCTCAGATTTATTGATCTCAAATAAGAAATCTGGCCAAATAAATCTTAATCCGTTCGGCACTGTTTTAGTCCACGCTGCCTTGCAGATTTGACTCAATAATGGCTCTTTTCTGAAATTTGCATACAGGGATTTATCACTTTTTTCTCTCTTAATCTACTTGAACTGAATTCTGTACTTAAAGTAAACTCAATTTAATGCTTTCCATATTATTTCCTTTCCCATTATTCATCCTTTTTTAAAGTCATGGAAATCCCCATTTTCGAATCATCTTCAGGAAATTTTAAACAAGAAAAGCATGATGCGTTAAACTTGTAATAAGACACAAACACACACTCGTAGTGGACACAAAGTGGATTGTAAACACCTCGCTCAGTTCATATTAAAGGAATAAGAGGATTTGTTACTGTTTTGTTCCTTAGTTACTCAGTCTTTTTTTTCCCCATCACAGTTCAGTTGTATTTAACTTTTAAGTACAATACATTTGTGTTTGTTTTTAATCATTTATTTCAGTACATTTTTTGAATTGAACCTTTATTTGCAATACATTTTCATTGTATCATCATCGTATTAGTTCGTCATTTTCTTCTATTTAAGCACCGTGTTGATGTTCAAACTGTGCATAATGTTACAATGGCTGACAATAATAATAAATACAAGGAGAATGTAAATAATTAAACTAACTTTATAATGTGTAATTAAGCCGAAGTCTCTCTCTCTCTCTCTCTCTCTCTCCCCACACACACACGCACACACACACACACACAGGAGTACATTTGTGTGTGGAGGTGTGCCTTTAAGGGGCGTGGCCTAGTAAGTGACATCAAGAGCCCGGAGCTCGTCTGCTTGACTGTTTTCCGCAAGGTCATTTCAGTTTTAGCCTGTGCGCCATGCTCCTTGTGAGTGATTTCATTTTGTATTCATGTGCTTGACTGAAAGTGCAAAGGTGAAGGGTCCAGCCACTGTATACTTTTTTTTTTTTTTTTTTTTTTTTTAGGTCTAAAACCAATGCGTCATTTTTAATGAACACTTACCACCAGGGCTTTACATCAACTTTTTCTTTTTTTTTTTTTTTTTTTTTTTGGCTCACCAGCCACTCTGGCGAGCGGTTCTCCAGAGTTACTTGCCACTCAGCATTTTCACTAGCTGCAATTTTGTTGTTGGATAATGATTCACTATTATTACAACTAGATTAACGAGCTAGATTTTCCAACCCTTTTAAATGTAAATGACCGCTGTGCAGACAAAAAAATAAAACTACACACTGTAAATGTTTAATGCAACAAGAACCACTATACATACCAGACTTCTGAGTCTGAACCACCACACAAACTGAAGTCTCTTCTCAAAAATACGCATCAAACTCAACGCGTCAAAGCAGCAAGTGGGAGAGTCAATATTATCCACCACTGCTGAATTGCACCCGCTTTTGGCAAGCTGGCGGCCGTTAACGTCAAGCCTTGCTTACCACGTACAGTACTGTATTTTAATGTTGGTCATTACAATGGTACAATTATATATATTTTATTTTAGGTGTTACTTTTTGTACAAACTTTGAAAATCACTGCCCTTAAAGAAAAAACTTAAAAATGTCTATTTGTGGGTGTCACGCTACATTTTCACCTGCTGTAGTCACGTATAAAAAAAAAAGTCTCTCCGTGCAAGTTTCAGTGCAGGTAAAAGGCTTTATCTCACTTTGCACACGATAAACTCTTTAACAAGACGGGCAAAGGAACACCGAAGGAAGATCTATGGGAGGGGGCAGAGGAGCTTGGCAGATTGAATTAATTACCGCATATTAAAATGTTTGTTTACAGAAGTGAGCAGCTACAAGAGGTCCGTTGTTAATTAATTTAAGGCGTACTTCCCGCCAGCCTCGGCGATGTGTCACAAGCCGCACCAGCTAACTCCCCTTGGCAGCCACTCGCCGTCTCATTGGATATCCATCAATTGCTGCGAGGTGTGTGCGCAAACAAAGATGCACCGCGCCGCAAATTAGAGCCAATGTTAACATGATTGCATATTAAGATTTCTCATTAGCACAAAGCCGGATGAAAAAAAAAAACCAAAAAAAAGTGCGGGAAGTGGCGTAACTACGGCGCACATGCGTACATACGATATTTACTGTAACGCTGTGGCTGAGGCTTGCGTGTGTGACGTCGCGGACAGATTGGCGCGAGTCAAACGGAGCCGGCTGGTCTCGGGGGGTTGCCTCTCGCAGACAATGATGCATCTAACTCCTCTTCGAGGTCAGCTGGACCCACTCCAGAACATCACCTGCAATCAATGGTGTGGGTAAAGTAGGCCCAACTGAACACATGTAAGGGCAGACACTCCACTGCGGGGGGAACAAAAAGGCCTACATGGCCCATTGCCTTGCTCAAACCAAACCAAAGCCAGGCTGCCGACCTGACACACGGGTGCCAAAAGGGGGGAGAAAATACCAACACGGCCGGTGGAGAAAAAAATAGAGAGAGCTGAACAACCTAAAAAATGTATCAACCGCAGGTGGTCCTCGGTTTGCAATACAAATACTCGTAATAACATTCAAATTTAAACAAAATACATCATGCCAACCAACCAACCAACCAACCAACCAACCAACCAAAGAGAGGACGGAAAAATGCTTAGGTCCCCACCATGAAAGGACAAATTTGAAATCCGGTTGGTTGAAGAAGCGGTCCCATTGCTAATAAAGTTAAAGTTACGTGGGCCAGCACGAGGCAGCACGGTGGACAACTGGTTAGCACATCTGCCTCACAGTTCAGAGGTCGTTTCTGTGTAGAGTCTGCATGTTCTCTCTGCGCTGGAGATGGTGTCGCAGTGTTATAAACCGTTAAGCCGTGCGTATTTTAACGTTAACAGATAATACTGCTGCGGCTTCCTAAGGACTGTAACCGTTAGTTTGTATAATTTTTTGATTGTTTTTGATTACTTGCACTGTACCCAGGTGGCCAAGGCCCACACACTGGAGGGAGCAGCACTATGTCCACCGAATTGAAGCGAAACGTGGCAAAAAACTGTTTTCATTCTTTCCATAAAATTGAATGATGTCATTAGACACTTTTTAGACACTATTGTGACACATGTAGAAACAAATCATTTCTACTAAATTGTATAACTTCTGCCCAGCAAAGATGCTACTGCTTCCTCAATCCAGGCCTCATACACAGCACTGCAATTCGTGTGTGTGTAAGTGTGTGAACGTGCGTGCACTTTTACAGTAAGTAGGGGATTTGAAGAATCGGCGCCGTGCTCGCAAACAAATGAAGGCCCGTAGTCTCAAAGTGAGATTGATATCTCCTTGTAAACTTCACCGGGCCTCTATTGTGAATATGGAGAAGGCTGCATGCCCCCGACTCCCAGGGGAGCAAAAGGGGACCTCCCCTATTCCACCTTTGTCACACAAAAAAAAAAAAAAAATCATAAAAGCTCGGGTGCATCTATTTTTTGTGTGTGTTCATCAGTATTCACTCATTCATCGTCTGTCCTAGCAGATGAAATGTGGACCAGCTCGGCGCAATGGATGAGCCTCAAATCCACTTTGTCGCATGAGGGAGAATGTCTGGAGTTCAGTCTGGAATTAAAATGGAACAATACCCGTGCCCCCCCCCCCCATTCCCCTTTTGGGGGCAAGGCAGAGGCGTATATTTTACTCAGCAACTGAAAACTTTTCAATTTGTGTGCAGAGTCCTCAACTGAACCAAGCCGTTAATAAAATGCATCAAGGATGGAGATGCCAAAGCTCCAAAGACAGAAAGGTGGGAGCCATTGAAAATCATTATTTGGTTCAAATTCTTGAAACGATATCAGGTTGTATGGGAAAATAATACAATGAAGTACAAAAGAGCATCAAATAAACGAGAATCGGTGAGAACAATACCCTGGTAGTTATCTTTATCTGAATAAGAGGAAATAGAATAAAATGAATACAACACAATCCAGCAGTATTGGAGTATAATACAGTAACACAACAAATGCATAACCTCATATGATAAAAACAAACAAAACCACTGGCAAAACAAAAATATGATATGAAATACAATTATTACAATTCTGATTACAATACAATTACAATTAAAAACAAAAATATGGAAATAAAATAAGCGTAACCTTATGTGTGGGGAAAAAAAGTGAACAAAAATAGATCAATTAAAAACACAAACATCGATGTTGGTAAAAAAATAAATACATTGAAATCAAATCAAATTAAAAAAACAAAAACATGGAAATCGAAATAAAATAACAATGAATGCATAATGACATCCAAAATTATATATATATATAAAAATAAAATAACACAAACATAATCTTAGTGGCCCAAAAATGAAATAAATGAAAAAGATGAAAAGAAACAAACAAAAAAACAAAACAAACAAACAAAAAACAGCCTGATTGGCAAGACTAAGTAAATACAAATTAAATTAAATTAAATTAAAACAACACATAACATTACCAGCAAACCAAATGAAATAAATATAAACAAAATGACAAAAACAATCTTATTACTGGACGAAATAAATATCAAATGAATTGAAATGAAACAAAATAAAATAAAATAAAAACTCAAAGAAAAAAAGCCTAATTGACAAGCAAAATAAAATAAAATGACGTGAAAAACAGCACGATGCATAACCTTGTTGGCGAACAAAATAAAATATATTTAAATGAAATAAAATCAAATAACAAAAATTACAAAAAACAACTCATTGGCGGACATAACAACTATAAATTGAAATAAAATAAAATAAAACAACTTACTTCACTGGTAAAGTAATTACAATAAAATGAATTGAAATTAAATAAAGCAAAAAACATAACAAACATAACCTTATTGGCAAACAAAAACTATGCTTAACTTTTGCATTATTTCTTTTACCAAAATGACAATTGGCAGACATTACATATATAAAATGAATTGAAATTAAACACAGCAAAACAAAGTAAATATAACCACATAGGTAAACATCACAAAAGAAATAAAATATTTTTTTGAATAGAACTACATGGAATTCAAGAACAAATTAGAAAACCAATTTAATTGATGAACATAATCCAATGAAATAGCATATTTGTGGGTCAGACTGAATCCCACCTAAAATAATCATCAGCACCTCACGGTCGACCGTGACAAAGCCGCTCGTGATCCGACTCGCTGACCTGCCCCTGCATGGGTCACAAACTAAGCAAAAGTTTACAACGCCGAGGCAATGAGCCTTGTGAACATGTCAGTTCAAAGCCGCCCGCATGGTGGGAGGGATGTTGATACGGGCACGGATCAATACAACATCCTAATGTGGATTTAATCATGTGCGATAGACGCTCATTTGACTTGCCTTTCCCATGTTGGATGCATATAGCTGCTCATGTCCACTCTTTGGGTCAGCCCTCCATTTCCTCTGTTTTTTAAATATTTTCAACAAATATTTCCGGATTTTTCAAAATAGTTGTATCTCAAATCATCTTTCACCATTGAAATGAATGGGAATGCCTTTAATCCGTTCCAGTCCCCCATATAAACCAACCAAAAAATTGTAACGTGTTTTGTAATAAGAAAAGTAGCACTATATAGTCTTGTATTTGATAAAAACATTTTAAAAAACACAATTAAATAGAATGTATAGAATTAAACAGTTTGTGCGTTATGATTTCCTGCTTTAATTCAATGGACATTGGGCAGCTCCCTCTGGTGTGCGTTCTTTCGCCACCACGGAAGAATATAATACAGTGGAACCTCAATAAAACGGACCCCGATATAAGGGATTTCGGATAAAACGGACTGTCGGGACTGAACATTCATTCATTCATTCATCTGCCGTTCCGCTTCTCCTCACTAGGGTTGCGGGCGTGCTGGAGCCTATTCCAGCTATCTCTGGGCAAGAGGCGGGGTACACACTAAACTGGTCGCCAGCCAATCGCAGGGGACTGAACAATGTGTCCAAAAATAGTTCCCATTTGTTACTTAAAATGCCGTTGACAAAGTCGGTTAGTTCTAGAATTGGCCGCCTACAATGAGTGCTGTACGTCAACAATGTCACTGTGACCAAGCATGACAAGTTTGACTAAAATGTAAAACTTTCAAACATTTTCCAATTTTTTAAAATATCCATCCATCCGTTTTCTGAGGATTGAACCCCGGTCCTCAGAACTGTGAGGCAGACGCTCTAACCAGTTGACCACCGTGCCGCCCTTATTTAAATATTTATTTATAATACCTTTGTACAGTACTGGCCGTTTTACGCCACAGAAAATAATAAATGAATCATTTTGTACTGTACAATGAGTGCATATGGCCTCCCAAAAAAAGTGCCTCAACATCAATACTAGTTGAGCCCGTCTGTGGCAATTTGCATTGTGTGTTTGCATTCAGCTAGCTGACCTTCGTCAGACAAAGTCATGTGATGTTTGGTTACACACACGATGTGTAATTCTCTTTGTTTCCCGTTTAGTTTTCGAGTAAACTGAAACTGGGAGTGGCAATGAACAGCAAGAATTGTTGCCAAACTGAAGTGAAGTCAACTTTGGTCATCTAACATCGGTAAGTCCAATTTCTGGCCTTAACTCAAGACAACAATAAAAGAAAATAAATAAATCCACAAATTGGGTCACTTGTAAGTCAAGGGCCACTGTATTTATATTTGCGGACGTGTGTGCTTGTTCTTACCCCGCCTTTCCCCGCCGCTCCCCTTTTTGCAATCCCAGCCTCCCAGAGCTACTTCATAATGATCTCCCCCTGAAAGGTAAATCAATTATATAACAACCACAAAAGAAGCGTTTTGTCATAAAATGCTAATGAGTTAGGGTCCTGACCTCCCTCTTGGCACCCCGACTCCCCCAGCTGAGGACCGGGGGCAGGTCGACGGTCGGCACTTAACGACACGCAAGGCAGTCGCACGCCGACGGAGGCATTGTGGCGCCTTTGTCTTCATTCGTGGCGGGGCAGGCGGAGAGATGAAGTTCCTGCCGCCGCGTTTATCAATCACGGAGGGGCTCCAGCTGTTCCGCGGTCTTCGGCCTGTCTTCAACAGCCGGCCTTACAAATTGTCTGAAAGGGGAAGGCGCGCCACGCACGCACACACACGCGCATATGCTAGCGTCAACATGCGTGCGCACGCTCGCTATTGTTCACGTCTGGTGACTAATGTCTTTGGAGGACGCGGGCGGCCCTGCCGTCTGCTCTCCGCAATTACAGGACGGATTAACGGCTCTTTTCCTCCGACACGCCTCCGCCATGCCTCGGAGGAATCCCGGCATTCCGGGATGAGGATCGGGTCCAATTACCGCTTAATGAATGAAGGAGACTCCTGAATGGAGGCTGCCGGCAATTAGCTGACATTTTTGAGGGCATCGATCACCTGATTGCGGAGAGCCTCTTTGAGCATTTCTTCCATCCATCCATCCATCCATTTTCCACCACTCTATGACATTTCTGCACACTAGTAGCACAACTTTGGCGTAGTAGTAGCTTAAAAACACATAGCTAGTAGCGCTGTGGGGGAAAAAAAAGACTAACTCTGCCAAGTCCCCCACTAATATTGGTCGACGCAAACATCTCTGCCTCGAGGCAGTAAAAAATACTGAGGACAACATATTGTTGCCGCCCGGAACCATTTGGCCTCTGTCCATTGTTTTTTCGGGGTCGGGAGAGAGGTGGGGGGGGGTGGGGGTCATCCCTAAAAATGCTTATTTGCAGTTCATCCCGACTTATTCAAGAATTTTTGGGGAGTTTAAAAACCAAAAAACAAAACAAGGTCGAGTATACCAAAGTTTTTCTCCTACTATGCGGGAAAAAAACCATACTAGTCAGACATAGTCGTTCTACTAGTGCACCCTAGCCATTTAACTAGTGCGCTGAATTGTTTTACTCGTGAGGAAAAAGAGCCTACCAGTACAAGGATGTGGAGGAAATGCTCAAACAGCTTTGGATAACTGATAGTGTCCCGAAGTGAAAAGTTTCTGGTGTCACATGCGCACAGATAGATGGACGTAGGAATTAGGTGTCGTCCAAGGTCGAACGCTGATAGGATTGTTACTCCGCTGGTGCCCGGGTGTCAACGGCGTCTGCACTCTCGCTTTTTCATCATATTGCGCGCATCAAGAAAACAGCGAGGAGAATGAAGTGAGGAGAGAGAGACGGGAGGCTGAGAAAGAGCAGCAAGGGATACAAATTGATCGTTTGGTGGCCAGATCAGTCATAGTCATGCGGTGTGGATGGATGAACGTCTTTGACGGCCGATGCAGGTTCCAGCGAGGAGGGGTCGGGGGGAGACTCTGAAAACAAGAGAAATTGGTTGAGGGCCTCTCGGGAGGGGAATCAATGTGTGAGGGGCATGTAAGCGCCCGACTGTTGTTTGGAAAGTTTGAGCGGTCTCGAATGTGACAGTTGAATTCTCCTCTGAAATGTTTTGTTTGCATCCTTTTAGTTGAGCTGGGAATGGAATTCTCACTCTGTCTTCTCCAAAGCGGATTTCTCCACAAAACAAACATTTCTATTGCCGCTAGATATACACTGGTACTTTGATTCTGTGACTTCAAATCAATTTCCTCCATTGAAATGAATGGAAATGCCATTAATCCGTTCTAACCTCGTCAAAAAATCCCAAGAATATCTTTATGTAATTTCAACAAGGAAAACAGTCTTCTATAATACTGAACATTATAAAAACACACAGTAATAACATAATTAAACAGAATGTAAAGAATTCAACAGTTTGTGCACCATGATTTATGGTTCAAATCAATTAATTGTGATAATCGTGGCGGGGGGCAGTGTAATACAGCCATACAGGCAAATGCCCAAGAGTCACCAAATATCCACAACCTAAAATGTTATAACCCTTGCACTATTTATGCTAATCGCTAGCACACCAATTGCATGTTCCCTTTGGTGTTAGCATCGAGCTAGCAGGGGAATTTCTCATGCAATGTTGTTTACCGTAAACTCTTCATCTAGTTCAGGACATATAAAGAAATGTTTACCACATTTCACAAGTTCACTAATATTCAAATAAAATAAAATTCCCAAATGAAAATTCTATTGACATTATAGATAAAGAATAATAATAATAAAAAATCAAAGTGAAAATATATTTTACACTGATTTCCATATTTCTTGACCGATTCAAACTATTCTTCAAACTGTTCAGCTTCACTCAGGACATATACAGGGCCATTGATCACATTCCCAGAATTACTACATTCCCACAGTAAAGTTGTCAACTTAAGAGCTGTTTTACACATTTACAGTACCTCCTCCTTCCACATTTCTTGACAGGTTTCAATTATTCCAACTTCAAAATCTTCAGCTCATTCAGGACTTCTATTTGACATTCCCCAAATTGCCAAATGTTCACAATAAAACTCGCAAATTTAGAGCTATTTTACTGCTCTTTCCACATTTCTTGACTGATTCAAACCATTCCAACATCGAGTCTCACACTGCACATTGTCAACAATTTCAATTAATTCCGCAGCATTTCAGTTCAGCGTCTACCCGTCCACAAAGATCGCACGATCCAGCTCCGACCACAGTTTGTAGCCTTCGACCAACGATGAGATGAACTGCTCGAACCGAAATCCAATCCATCTATATCACTCTAGCCGCCGCCTCATTCCCAATTGAGCTAACAGAGTTTTATGAAGTCTATTTTCAGGGTGGAAACACAAATCAAATCTCCAGCCAGCTAATGGGGCTCCTTTGAATTGTCACATTTGCTCGATGATGACTTTGCTGCCTCTTTCGAACGACATCGACAGCGAGTCGCTAATGACTCATGTGACAACTCCCGGGGTTTCTCCTAACTATCCCGGCGAATGTCAACAGCGGAGCCCTCATTCCTTTTGATGACCTATTAAATATTACGAGGACCCCCTCCTGTGTTCACTGTCGTCTCACTCATATCAAGATGGTGTTTAATGCCCATGAGACAAACAACAGGCAGATTAAAGCCATTACACTCTGCTGCACTCCCACGTTCACCCTCCGCAAAGTGGAGTTGGGATGACTTGTTTAATAGCTTTGCGGCGTAAAAAGCAGTTTTTGGCGTGCGCAAGCGTCATCTCACATGTCATACGCCTTACGATCCCATAATCAAGCGATAGATAGTCAATAAAGGAAAGCCGATCCCGAAGACAAACGCTGGTTTTACTCTCAATCAAATGGCAGCCATTTTGGTGGATGGTCATTTAATGGCACGCGAATCAACCTAGGGAGCTAATCGCACGATGAGGCGAGGAAAAATAACTCCTCATTTTCAAGAATAATGGCGGCGCGATGTTAAATGATCTTTTTTAAATTCCCTTCCGCGGTGATGACGGCGCTCCTCAAGGAAAATATTCATAAAAACTAATTGAAGTCGTCACTCGGCGGGGTTATTAAAATGTTTGAATGCGGCTCGTTTAGCACGCTGTAAATTTAAATTCCAAGTCTGTGGAGAAAGACCAGGGGAAGACGTACCGCTATGAAAAGCGGGCCATTGTTGACTTTGATCAGAACGGGGAAATGATCAAACTCATGTTTCTGTTCTTTACATTATATTTAGTTATGTTATGTCTTGTTCTCTTGTGTCCCACGTTCACGTATTGTCTCGCTCGTTAGGTTTTTGTGACCACCTGTTCCGTGGAACCGAGACTTACACGTGTGGTGCTATTTACTCGGCTTTACGCAGTCAGGATTTTATGGGCCGATCACGGATCAACGAGTTTAAAAAAAAAATAATAATAAAAAAATAAAAAATAACCGATCCGATCACAAGATGGAGCAATGTGTCTATTTAAATGACTTGTTCATTTACTGTTTATACTTGTGTACTGTATACTGAGTATCTTCTCTCGTCAGGTCATGTATTCTAATCAGTCTGGTCGAACCAACATTACAAGATGACAGAAATAATGGGTGCTAACTTGCTGTAATTAAATTACTTTATTGTAATTAAAATACTTTACACACACTGAAACTTTAGAGCATGATTCAACGTAATGCCGGCATGTTTACGTACAACCTTTAGTGCTAGCACTAGCTTGTTAGGCTACATAAGGTTTTGTTGGCCGCTTGTGAGCAGTATCGTATTAGAAGTACGTGAACATACCTCAAGCAATCCTTGAACGAACGTCTTCTCCCGAGCACCGGTGACCACCACCGCCACCACACGTTTCCCCCCATTTTGTTATTTTATGACCAACACAATATACGCGCGATCTGTTGCTGTTGCCGTGGCCATGCTAACGAGTGTATCCGGTCGCGTCTGATTTGACAAAGCCCACTGATCGTAAATAACGTCAAAAGACATGCGACAAGGCTAAAAATAAAGTTCTGGTTTCTAATACACTGTATATGACGACGACGCGGAGTAAATGTCTTTTGTGGAGCCGATCAATGGCGTCTTTGATCGGATCGGCGAATTATGACATTAAAGCTGATCAGCCGATCAGCGTAAAATGCTAATTATCGGCCGATGCCGATCAAGCCGATCAGCTCGATGTAAAGTCTAATATTTACTTCCGTAAACACAGTGCGCCACGTGACGCCGTGTTTTGTGAGAAGGCGTGTCACTTCACGGACACATTAGAAGTCACATTTGTTTTTGCGATGTGAACGATGACATAAAAAGATGTGATTTAACAAAAAAACAAAAAACAAATTGGGCATCATCATCGTAGCCTTAGACAGAAGCTCAGACCAAAGGCTTCAATTTCTGTCATGTAATTTCCAAGCCTCCATCCCTCACACTTGCGCCATTTTCTGCGCTCTTCCATCTTTCTCCCTCAAGGGGTTGTCGGGCGTCTTAGCAGAGACAAAGAGAGAAAGGCGCGACACTAATCTCAGGGGGTCCAGGCAAAGTGCAAGGGAAGGTGGGACGCCTATCTTGAGCCTGCTATCTTTGTATACGGAGGAAGGAGTGATCGCGGCAGAAATGGTCCAATGTCTCAGCTGGATAGGGGGTGGGGGGATTTGTTCCCTGCTTCAAGGTGAAGGGGCACATTTATTAATTTCTCCAGAAGTTACAATGAAATTTTACCGAGTACTAGCCATAAATAGTAGTAGCCATAAATTTGCCGGCGTCGTCATCTTGAGCCGTTTATGACGCCGCCTTCAAGGACACGCGCGGCGTGGTATTTGTACGCCATGATATCCATTTCATTGTGCCCATATAACGCAAATGAGAAAATTAAGAATAAAACCGCTCGGCGCCGGCGAGGTCCCGGCTCCTCCGTGCTGTAACGTGCTGTAAATGTCACATGATATTTGTGACACCCTTGTCCTTGCACCTTTTTTACAGTCGCGCTTATGCTGTTGATGTTGTCTGGCTTATGCAAAGTAACAACAGAAAAAAAGGAAAAAAAAGAGGGGGGGCACCACAGGGGGGGGTTTGGTAATATTTTCCTTCCGTAGCCACATGATCTGCCAGCTTGTGTTTCCCAGCATTCATCATGGGTAAAGAAAAGGCCTCTTGACTGCTCACTTGTCCACACGCGTCCACGGCGAGCGAGATAAACTAATGCTCTTTATTGATTGGCCATTTAAAAGCCTCTCGGAGCCTAGGGAGTATGTTAATGCCATGAGGTCCCCCTGTGTAGCCCGCCAAGCTCTCTCCAGGGGCCCTCGCGCGTATTCCTCAGTGAGCTATCGAAAGGACTTCATTAATGGTCAATTACTAATATCTAATGAGGTTCATTGTGTTACGCCGCCGCCGTAAGTGGGCATCTGTCGCTCCAAAACATGTGATGTCACCACGGAAATTGGAGCCGGGACGCGACGAAGAACACGCGTGCAATTATTCAAATGTGGCCTGCGGATTTAATGTGGATTACACGGAGAAGGGAGGCTGCGACAATACTGCTGACTTTTTAGTTTCGCCGTTCTGCTTGGTGTGAATCTTTTAGTACAGCGGTGTGCACATTTTTTGAATGAAAATAACTCGCCACCTTGAGTTTATGAAACATGGTCAACCAAATTCAATATGTCGTATACATACAGACAATGTGGGTGGGGATAGATACGTGACATATTGAAGTCGCCTGCGTTTATCGCCATCTTGTACCGTATTTGATCCGGCAGAGCAGTGACAAATTTAACTGGCAAATATTGTGACAATAAAACGTTTTCATTACCAACTAATTCAAAATAAAATGTCTGATGTCGTGTAACATTTATGCTTCAGACATTTTCAAATAAACGTTAGTGCGATATCATTCAAATGTATTTAAAGTTTGAAATGAAAAATATTCACATTTTTCATGGTCGTGTCTTTTAACATTCTACTTAAGAAATGTTCAAATAAAAACAATTAAGTGATATATTGTAACATTAAAATACATTTTTAAAAATCATGACACATTTTTCTTCAAATCTTTTTGTGACAAAATGAGTTAAAATAAAGTGTTTGATATGTAAAATTCTACTAAACAGTTTGACAAAAAATAGTGAATAGTGATACATTAAACTTATATATTATAACAATTTTAAATGAAATGTGTGATGTTTGACAACATTCTACTTAAAACATTTAAAAATAACAACACTTGGCTATCTTGAAACATTAAAAGACATTTTAAGTGAAAAATAATTGTTTCATGAAACATTTATGTCAAAAAATGTAAAATAAAATGTATGATATATTGTTGCATACACCTTTTGTTCCATTTTTTTTTTTTTATTTCACATGTAAAAACTTTTATTAGAATATGCGGCGGGCCAATTAAAAAATGTGGTGTGGGCCGCAGATGCCCCTCGAGCCAGCCTTTGCACACCCCTGTTCGTGTATAACATATTAGACCTCCCCCGTGATTTTTTGGGCCTGTCTATGCAAGGCTGTCTGCTCCCAATTGGCTTTGAGCCTCCCCTATCCCACCTCTGAATGAGGTGACTCATCCTTTGACTGCCAGGTTGATATTTGCGGCTAATAAAAGGAATAAATCAGACAACGGGTTGGAGTATTTCATTTGTTACCCGTATCCCTTATGGGTGAATGATTCCGAAATATAAAAACAGCAATTTCCCTGCTGGGAACGCGCCCGGACGCAGGAGTTGTTTTCATATTCTGAAGACAAAGTGCATCTTTACTGGCCAATTCTCTGAGGTATAAATCTAACAGGCAGGCTTTTTACATTACCTCCACTTCTGCATTTATTCCCACATTCCACTTTTTTGTCCCACCTGTCTGTCAACGAGCCTCTTTTCTCTCCTGTCGTCCTTCCGTGCCCCGTAAGTGCGGACCCTCCAGAGGGCAATAGTCGGCGCATAGACAGGATGACTTTGCGATGACATTGTAATGACCTTGACTGGGCGCGGTGATAGATCCATGCAGTATCTTGCCATTTGCTGAAAGGTGAAGATTATATTGCATTGGAGATCGGTGGACTCCATGCTAACAGCGACGTGGAAAAAGTTCTCAGAATCAGGAAATATTTGAGCATCTGTCTGGAAGCATTTTTCCCTTAATACAGTAAAATGCTTGAAACACTTTTGGTAAAGGATAAAAAAAACGTTGTACATTTTTTTTTTTTCTTTAAAGAAATCATTTTTACAGTACAGTGGCGCCTTGAGATACTAATGACTGGACTTAGCCGATTTGTTGGTTTGACTTGGGAGCCGAATTTGAAACTGAGACTTTCCTGTTTAAATCATTTTAAAATAAAAAAATTAAACAACTACATTAGCTTCGCCTCTACGGCCGCTGACTTAATGGTAATGCTAACACATAATAGGAAACGCCATCATGAATATTCACGCAAATCTATGTTGTGGCGTCATAACCCCTTAAGCGACTGATGTTTGACCACAAACAGTGCAGCAATACACATAGACAGACAATGTAAAAATGCTAACAGGGATATATTCTTTGTCCTCTTCGAAGACCAACTCATATTACTGCTGAGGTGTTAGGACAGCTCCTCTGTCTGATGTATATCTGTATGTGTTATACTGCCCCCAGGTGGCTAAGGCATGCAGGAGCAGCATAATGACCATTGAATTGAAGCAAAAAGTGTGGCAAAACGGTTTAGTTCTTTATATTCTGTTTAATTATTTTTTATCAAGGACAATATAACGTGCTATTTCCCCTCATTAAAATACACACGACAACATTTGTTTTTTTTGGGAAGGCTGGAATAGAATAATGGCATTTTCATTCATTTCAATAGGGAAATATGATTAGTTTTTAGTTACAATTGTGGAACAAATTAAACTGTATGGTTTGTGTGGGAGCCCTAATAATCGCTCCATCATATTTGACCACTTTATCATATTTTGTCATAAATTTTTTATCGAAAATTTCAAGCGTAATCCAAGGCAGAATTGTGGGAAGCTTTTTTGGGCCACATAAAATTACGTGGTGGCCCTGGAGGCCTTGAGATTTACACCTGTGATGTTAAAAAAAAATAATAATAATAATAATAATTTGTTTGTTTTCAGTTGCACCACAGACAAAAAAAAAAAAAAAGTCTGTTTGGTGCACGTTTTTTGTACCAACTCACCACTCTGTCCCACGGTGCTCCATCCCATCTGTCAGTGGACCCTTTAGTGCCGGGGGAGCTGGGGTGGCAGCGACTGAAAGCAGGGCAATTGGGATCAGTCGGCGCTCCCCACCCTCAGCCCCCCCCTTCCCACCCCCCCACCCCCTCCATCATCCCTCCCCTGCCATTATCACTTTTTGGCCTGACAACGCATCTACTTTTCACTTTTGCTGCAGTAATAGAGGCAGGCTGAGTGGGCCCTTCAGCGAGGCAGCGGCAGGAGCAGGAGATGACGGACATGAAAATGAGCTTCTTCTTGCGCCTCCACTGCGAGAGTGCGCAGAAGAAAATGTGGTGTCACATCTTGTCAGGGCTCGGTACGTTGCCGAGGAGAGCTCGGCTCACTTTCCTGCTTAACTCTTGAATGACAGCTTTTATGCAGGACAGTGTACAGAGAAGTAACGACATCCAATCCAATGTTAAAGTCAGTATTAATCTTTAGCAAATATCCTAGCAATTATATATATATGACATGCGTTGTATGTTTTTGATGGAATCCAACTCATTTATCTTAAACTCAGATAAACCTTTTCCCACTATTACAACATACTCTTGAGAAGCCCCAAAAATGTGCCACTGTGCCAGTTTATGCAGCACTTAAGGTCTGTTTATTGTGTGTGAAACCCTACAAAATTTTCATGAGGACAGCCGCCTATCATAGCAACAGCAGGTTATTTCAGCTCGATAAACTTCCCAAACAACTATTTATCTTGGATCATGGCTGGTGATGCATTCAGAGCAGAGCGAATTTATGCATTTGCGTATTGTTGTATGTAGGTATTGTTTTATGTGTTGCTGCTCAGTGTGCGATAAAGTGGCACTTGTTTGTAGGCTTATAATTATCGTGACACCGAGAATTTCCATTAGTCCCGTCTATGGCGTTTCACATTTTATGTTCGCATTAAGCTAGCATACTTTCGTTGGATGAAATTGTTTAGTTGTATGGTTTGTTTTGTTTAAATATACATGTTTAATTCTCCTTTGTTTTATGTGTCAGTTTGAGAGTAAACGTCAACTCGGAGTGAAATGACAGCTTGAAGCAAGCACACCTGACATCTTAATGGAATAACTGTACGGGTGAGAGAGTGCGAACAAGCGGTAAGGAAAACTTTAAGTATGTTTTATGTTCATTGTGTCTTGAGTTAAAATGTGCATAAAGCGTGTTGGAAGGGTAAAACCGTTATCGCTATGTCGTGGATTTCTGTTGGTCTGGAATGTATTCTCCGTGATAAACTTTGAGTCGTCAGTGGGCGAGGGCCGCTCGCGTCAGGTAATGTGTGGGCCCTTGGAGCCGGGCTAACCCCGGCCCACCACGCCGCACGGCAGTACACTACACCCCGGGGTGCGACAAATATCAGCATTGTAATTTCACGCCTGTGATTATTATCGCGAGCTCCATCTCTGACTGAGAATCCTCCACCCATCCTCTTTAGTCCTCCCAGCTGAGATACTGTTTAACAGCCTCTCCCTTGGACCCGGCACGCACACGCACACACAAACACAAACACAAAATATTTTAATGTCTGTTCTCCACGGGCCCGTTTTAGGCTTTCTCATTTCTTCTTCGCCCATCTTCTGTTAATTCTCCGCCATCTGCCTCGGCATCTGTTTGAGGAGCCACACGAAGTGTCTGCCGTAGCAGCAAAACTCTGCGCTTTAGAAAAAATCAAATTAAAAAATAAAATCTTTCTCGTATTTTTCTTGTTTTTCCTCCCCTGCTCTCCTCCATCGATCCCTCAACCGCCCTCACCCATTTAAATGCCAAGCGGAGGCAGCATTCTCTTCCGTCTTTGTCTGGGCCTCAACTCCGCCCACCACCTGCAACTAGCCCTGATTTAGCATAATCTTCACCCAAAATAATAATAATAATAATAATTTTAAAAAAAACCTTGATCCTCCCTCATCGCTTTGGACCCCCGCACACAAACACAATCACAATCACTCCATTTAACCGCACTTACAGGGAAATTACACAGTTGATGCTTCCTCATCTTTAAATACTTTTTAAAGACTTTATCTGATGAGTTGTCGTTCGAGTTACAATGATTTAGGAGACCTGGATGAACTTAAATGTGATTTAATAATCTGCCAAGAAGGAAAAACAAGCACACAGCAAATGTAGCTTACTCCTCTGAGCTTGTTATTTCTTCATTTTTCTGATGACTTTTTCATTTTCCTCCCTACATTTGAAAATAAATATAGCTATCATTTGTCACTCTTCATTTGTCAAAGTAGGCTTGGAACAAGAAAAATGATAGTGAAGCATCCAACTGTCTTTTCTAAAAGTGCAAAGAAGTTACCTCGTTCCACATGGCGAGGGCGCTAATGTCAGATTCAAAACGTTAGCTTTGTTTCTTCTTTCCGTAGCTAACATTCAAAGACTGAAACGTGAATGACGGAACCACGGACACAAATACGACTTCACAGACGGAAGTGAAAAAATGATTACCTTTGATTTGTCATATGCAATGGCCTGAATTAACAGAATTGCTTGATGTTGTCGCTTCCCAGAATGATTTGTGGCAAATGTGCTGTCTTGTGCCAGCCTAAAAAAATAAATCTCCATCTGATTTATAAAAAAAAAAAATAGCACTGACAAATAAGGCACCTTGTTTTTTTTGTGTGTTATCGTGAGTTAGCCAAGCTGTGTGAACAACCGCAATTTTTATTTTTTTTGTTACAAGCATACACTATATATATATATATATATATATATATATATATAAAATAAACAAACTGCAATGCACTGAATCCGCAGCAGTTGAACTGCAATAAAGCCTGCTTGTTCACTAAAGTAATTCAAAATACCACTGCATTTAGTGAGATACACCGTATATGTCACCTTCATCTCGGGAGTGACACGCGGCCCGTCATGAACTCACATCCAGCGGGACCCTGCGTGGTTGGTTATTTAGCAGTCCTCCAGATGACAGTTAAAAAAAAATTTAAAAAAAGTCAATAAAACACTTCACTTGTACTTGTGGCCACGCCACAAGGCAAAAGATATTAGCTTCATGCCATTAGATTATGGAGCCGGACGCCCTCTGCTCTGCGTCTCCCCTCGGGCCTACATGGATTAGACAGCTTTGTGCAATATGGCCAAACATATGTGTGTGTGTGTGTGTGTGTGTTGGGGAGGGGGGGAGAAGGCGGCATTGAATACACATGTGACCTCTCACACGCCAGCCGCGTTGAGTAATTGTGATTATGATGTTCAACACCCTTCTAATATCTCCGATTCCCACCCGCGATGTCCTTCCCTTGCCTCTCGTTTTCTCAGCGCGGGAAGGGGGGGAGCGTTTGCCTGATAAGTTGTCGCATTAAGTGCAAACTTTTGGGTGATTGCGGAGCTTTTTTTTTTTTTTTTTTTTTTCCCCCGTCGCCATGGTCGCTATGACCACAGCCTCTAATAGCTGTCCCCGGGCCCCGCCGCGGGCAATCGTGTCACGAATAAACAGGCTGACACAGTCATTTACTGCAATTGTCGCCGCGCTATTCACAAGCCTCCCCTGCTGAACAACAACAATTATTCCAAATGTCAAAGATCCAAGCCTTTGGGGCATAGACAAATGCACATTAAAAATCTATTACAGAACACTTTCAAATATACATATAGGCTTCTTTTTAGTTTGATAATAATGGACTGCAAGCAGGGGAAATTGGTGAGTCGTCTGCTCGTAACGTCATCTGTGTGTGTGACGTCTGTGGAGGAGATTCAACATATTTCTACGCCTTTGATTGAGATTCTTTCAATATAGCGAGATGGATGGATAGAGATAGCTAAAGATGGAAAAATGGGCGCAGCGGCAATAGTCTCGCATATACACTCGTATTAGTAACAAATACAATAAGTTGCATTGAGGATAAATCATTTCATTTAAGCAAGAACAGCAAATAATTAAATTGTCTTATGAAGACTGGATTTAAACATTTCGATATCAGTGTGTTTGAGTCTTTTTCGTTGGGCAGCGACAACACAGAAGTAAAGAGTAAAAAACAGTAAATATAAGGGCTGCACGCTGATGTATGATCAATATTGTAATAACGATTATTAGTCAGGATTATTCTTCATGTTAGGGACAAATCTCCATTTCTATTGCAGTACTTTTCAACAAACAATATGTAACAGTTTTCAGTGCAAAATGAATCTTTAAATAAGAATAAATGATAGATAATAAAAAATAAATGTACCTCCAAAAACATTGTACTTTACCAAGGGCTAACTGACGGAATATGCTAGTACAAAGTGCTAGAACGAATTGCAACTTAATGGAAGCAAGCGCATAAAACGCAATAACATTCGGCTGTAATTTCATTTGTCAATCTAGTGAATTAGTCAAAGAGGAGTATATCTCCGTTGTTCCGCTTGATTGGCCAGTGGTGCACGGTCGCAAACTGCAACGATTCGGACGCTTGTCAAGACAGCCGCGACAAAGATGCCACTAGTGTCCTACCGTGACACGCCGCCTCTCCGACTTCAAAATAAAAGCTTCATATACTACTACGTTGGCCATCCATGCCATTTGAAGCTTTTATTTTGAAGTTGTTCACGGAGCCCCGTGGTTAAGCCATTCATGGTTAAGCCATTAATGAAGGCTTAACCATACGTTCGCCCCCTGGTGGCCGGCCGACTCATGATCACGGGGTCGTTCTGAGCGCTCCCATCGCATATATTTGTTACCTTTGGCTCACTGGCGATAAATCCCATCTTGTCTTTGCGGACCGCTGACCAGTGCGAACTGGTCAAGGAGAGTGCCGCGCTTCATTTCACGTGGACGCTCAGCGTGATTACGCGCAGATTATGCCCAGCTCCCCTCTTCCGTTTTCGCAGCCTCTCGCATGCTTAACCTGCGCACTGGTTTGCCCCCCCCCAAGAAACATCCGCCAGAATCTCAAAACAGTGACAGATTAAAACACCATAAAAATAATCACGCATACTAAATGTGACCCGGAACGTGCATATGAAATGAACTGTACGCAAGAGTTAAAGCGTTTTGAAATGCTTGGTTTAAACGCTAAGCTATTACGTCCTGCAGAACTCGACTGCTCAAAGAGAACCCAAACGCTGGTGTAAGTACGGCGGAATCTCATGAGCGGTAATTTCAAACCATCACGACTCTCCCCGGGGGAGCTCTAAATTGAGCAGATGGCGGATAAATAGCGTCTAAGGGAAGAAAATTAGGGAGTTTCATTGGATTTCCATCAATTACCTGCGCTAATGTATCAATATGGATTAAAACAATGTTATTTGTAATGTTCCTGACAAGTGCCATCAATATATTAATAGCGGCAGGGAGACGCATCAATCCTCATTTGAAACTTTTAAACGAGGCCTCCTCGCAATCGCAAGACGCACGAGAAACGTACAGAAAGCCGTTGCCCCGTTTCCGTATCCTTGATAGCCAGCTTAAGGTCCGTGTACTAGTACGCCCCCTGTCCTCACTCGTAAGACATTCAGCGAACAAGGAGAACGACTGTCTCACGAGTAAGGTCTGTATGTAAATTTCTGCACACTAGTAGGAGAACTTTGCCTTACAATAACAATACATAGTAGAATAACTAATGATGTAAAAATGACTGAAACTGTTACTAATGAGGCAAAACAGTGCACTAGTTGGCATCTGTATGACACCAGTGCTACTAGTGAAGTGCTAGTGTTAACCAGTCGAATTGTATTCCATTACTAAGTGATAAATCAGTACAAGCAAGACATAGTTGTCCTACTAGTGTGCCCTAGTTGTTTTACTAGTGCACTGGATTGTCACACGAGTGAGGAAGGACAAAGAGGGTGCTAGTGCATGGACCTCAATGTAGCCTATAATCTGTATGCCGAAATAGATTTGGGTGTTTTGGAGAGGGAAACTAAAAATAAACAACCCAACTAATGTGGTTGCACAAGTGTTCACACCCTCTTACAACTAGGGATCTGGCTGTGTTCAGACCCAATCACATTCAAGTTCATTTTAAATGGGAGGCAGCACAAATATGCCACCATTTAAAGTGCCTCTAATGAACCCTAAATGAAATTCAGCTGTTCTAGTAGGCTGTTCCTGACTTTTTCCCCTCTCTCGCTTTCTAGCAGAAGCCTGAAGGTTTTGTGCTCACGCTAACTGCTAATTTCGAACTGTTCATAATTCACTCCACCTTCTAATGGCAGCTCTCTTCATGGAATTTTGTACAAGTAGAGCCTAATGTATTAGCTAAAAAAAAAAAAGTGCATTATTTCTACAGTTAAATCAATGTCAAAACATTTTTTGTCTTCTCTTTGGGAAGAACAAGAACAAATTCAGATGCTCCATGAGTCTCAGGCCGAAAAGCGCCCACCTAAGAGTCCACTGCACTCTGCAAAAGTCTTAATGATTTCCCATTTCTCACTTGGAAGTTATTTTCTTTTTTTCCCCCAGAGTGATAATTAACATGTGGAGCCTGCCGTGATTAAAAAATGCTCTCGGTGTAAATGCAATATTCAACAGTGAGCCGTGACATTGATGTATTCCACACGGATTATCCTCAGTGGTTTTGACTCTGGCCATTAATCTACATTATTTATGATATGATGATATGATAACAGTGGGATGTAATGCAAAATGACAAACAAAAAAACAAGAGTGCACAACTTTTTTCCAAACGTTTGTAATAATCACTTTAAGCGTTACAGTTTGCTTGTGGAATGTTATGAAAGGGGCCCTGAAGCTGAAATAAAAAGCTTCCAAAGTCATCCAACCATCATATTTAATTACACGTGTTTAGCTTCTTTTCCATGAAAAAAAGTAAAAATGGAGAGACTTTCCAAGTCTTCCCCTGCTCAACTCATCCTGCTTTTTCGCAGCTTTCTGCTACTAGATTTAACTACATTTTGAAATGCTATTAATCCATTACATGCCTCTAAAAATCATATACTGTTTTTTTTGTTACGTTTTTAAATTGAAAAAAAAAAAATCACTGTATTGTATAAAAACATAACAAAACATAATAAAAGAGAATGTAAAGAAATCAACTGGTTTTATAAAGCATAATTGTTGTACCTACTGTATTATTCGTGAGTTGGATGTGTGCCTCTAAGGGGTGTGGCCTAGTGAAGCGGGCTGCGTGTGAGCATCTGGGTGTGAGTTGTGGCCTAAAGCAGCTCCTTGCGAGTGTTCTCATTTTTTATTTATTTTAATTTTTTTTTTTAATGTGTGTGTGTTTTGTCCGTTTGTGCCATTCGATAAAGGTCCGAAAGTGCATCTGCGACTGTGGCCTCCTTGCCCACATGCGAGGACATTACAGCGACTCGCCAACTTGATGTTGATGTTTTCTGTTTTTTTTCAACTGATTTAGGACCATTTTGCATCGCTGGATCAGACAATGACATCTTGTTCAGGTCATGTTTTTATGCTAAGTTGTTTTTTTTTTTTTTTAAAATCTGATTTTTCTTACCATGTCTTTTACATTTTTGTGGCATTATCGATTGATTTTTGTTAATATTTCTCATCTGAGATAGGTTTTTAAGAGAAAAAAACCCGCTTTCTACCAGTTTATTAATCAAATATGGCAAACTTTTACAAAGAGAAAATACTTGTACATGTAAACAAAAATGTAAAAAAATAAATAAAAATGTGGTCGTAGTTAAAACATTTGACCGGATTGAGCAAATCTATTGCCACCCAGCCAGAGCCCAGACCTAAATCCCATTGGAAATATCTGGGGAAGCTTGAAGGGGATTGTTCATAATTTGTAAGCGTATGCCATGTTGATAAAATCAACTTTCTTTCTTCACTGTTTTATCAATGAATATAATAATAGTATTGTATTTATATGTTGTATTGAATTTGTACACTCCTGGTTTTTGACAAAGCTCTCATATTGGATCACAATGGATCGTTCAGGTCTACCTAATGTTCATCAATTACACTTTGTGATAGTCAGTCGGGAGCAAAGAGGCGCTAAAAATGATATGATAGGGGGGGAAAAAAAGAGAATGAACAAATAAATAAGCAGACAAGATAATGTGATAGTTTGTTGGTGAAGTTGACGTTCCGCCTACCTTTTCTGCTTTTGTGAAAGCAACATTAATCTGACGCACCAGTGAAGCTCTGTCTAATGTGAAAATGTACATTCCCCCCCCCCCCCCCCCCCCCCCTCTCCTCTGCTTCGCTGAGGAAGACGCTTCTATCACGCTAATGATAATAAATGGCAACTAATGGGATGGCCAAACATAACAAATGGGAAGTTGTAAAGGTGTGGAGGACACATTAAATCTGAAATGACATCCTCAAGTCGGAGCTTTGTTTGCCGCTAAACAGGACAAATTGATCATCGCCGAGCGTTTGCATTAATGTACTGTACATCATGTACATGCACAATTCACCATATTTTTTTTTTATTTTTTATTTATTTTTTGTCATGTGAGTTAGGTGATTAATCAAAAGTAGACACTACAAATCTGGTCGTTTTAAACCAAATCGTTGTTATACTAAAACACTGAAGAAATTAAATAAATGAAAGGTATCTATGCAAAAAAGGTGGATTTTATGATGATTATCAATCAAGTAAAATCACTGAATATATATATATATATATACACACACACACACATTTCAAACCTCGATTTAACGGACTATTGAGGGAGGGTGTTGTCTGTTAAATCTGATTGTCTGTTAAATTGGAGCACTGTTTTACATGGCTTAAAAACACCAGTACAATGCAAAATGATTGTTTTGTATTTTTTTGTGAGCGAAAAACACACAATACTGTGCAACATTTTTGTAAATAAATATATAAAAAAGTTTGAAAAGTTTTTAAGTTCATCCAAACTTTGGGACGGCACTTTGTGGTTCCAAGTGTCGGGTGAAGTGTGTTATTTCAAACTCGTTGAATCCCTTTTAGTGTTATTCCCCCCTCTTAATCGTGGAATTTGCTGTTTTGTGCTCCCCGAGTAGCGCAATCCCGGGAGATGCTCATCCAAAGTCACAAAGTGAGCACAAAGTCTCCGAGAATTTGCAGTCTCCCATGCGTTTGTCATTGAGAGGAACTACATTTGTCTTAATGATCGTGCTCCTTGAACTGAGTTTGCTTGCAAAATAATCGATATCCACGTCGCCGGTGGGGGCAATACCCGAGAACGAGCGCGCGTGTGAGTGTGTGCAGGCTTTGTGTCACCGCGTTGGCCTTGTAGATGTAACAATGCTTGTAGAGTTTGGCCCTGAGCGTCTCAACACACTCTCAATCACAGCTGAAATCTTCCTATAGGCCACACTTGAGTGCTGGTGCAGCTTAGATACAGTCTCGATCTGGATGTTGTCACGGGGGGGGATCGATCTCTCGTCTCCTGGTTTAGCAGGTTCCGCCTTATCTATTTTTGGAAGGATTTATAACACAGATGTCGCCGTGTGCAAACAACAAATGCTTGCATTTGCAGAATGGTTTTTGTTTTCATATGCATATGATTGTAGCGTACTCAATCATTCTTTTGTTAATATTGGGGTGGGAGGAACTCATAACAATATGTTTTTCCCATAATACGGTGGTTTGACCACAATCTTAAAGTCGACATCAGATTTGGTCTTTTTTTTTTTTTTAAGCCAACATTCCCATTGAGCTTAGTTATATTCAGAATAATTGAATCAATCTTAAAACCTTCTACATTGCTCAATTTCTTTCAAAAAATTCCCTTGATTTACAACCATTTTTTTTCATGAGTAAATAATACTTAGATTTGAGTACTCGTTGATATCGAGTATCGATATGTGATCTTTTTTTTTTGTTCAAAAACATCAGACACAAACCTTTCTTGGCCTTTTGTTTTGGCTGCACTGCTTCTAGTACATGTAGATGCTGGATTGTTTTTTGTCCAATCAGATTTCACCTTCTATGTGTTCCCTTGTCAATTTAATCTGCCCAGGGCCTTTAGCATAAATAGTATAAATAGCTGATGTAACTTAAACTATATTAGCTGTACAGTGTATACAGTAACTAGATTCGGGGGCCAGGGCCCTGGCGCTCAATGACGTCAACATTTTTCTGTCCCCTGATTGGTTGATCATAGGAAAACTTGTTACAGTCAACTTCAACAAGGAAAACACATCTGTCGTCATCTCCATTAATACATTTAATAATCAGCATCTCTGGAGAGATGTATTTTATACATTTTTGTATGTTTTTGTCATGTTATTAGATAAATATTGATTCTGAACTGCTTCAGATGAAACGTGGCACAGTACGTATGCTGTTATATTGCGTCTAAAATTGTTTTCTGACATTGCGACATGATATCAGTTGTCATAAAATTCCCCTCTTCTAAGAAGTTGTATCTCGCCCCGCAAAACAAAGAATAAAAAAGAATATTAGAATCAAGTGAGTAGAATAGGAGGGAGTAAAAGTAGCATTTTTAGCACGCACCCATCCATATCCTCGTATGTATCACGCATCATATCTCGCCTTTGTTTTTCAAATGTGACATATTCAGATTTCTTTTCCCGATGGAGCAAAGACGAGCCGTGAGAGGCGCGCGGCCCCGTTTGGATCTCGGTGACCGGAGAGGATGTGATAAATGACTTCCCCGCTCATCCCCGTCAGCACTGGCGAGGGTGGGTGCGCACGGGAGGGCGGTGTGTGTGTGAGTGGTCGGCATCGCAGTCGCCCTCCCACCGTGAGCGACACCATCCTCCTAACGACGTTATTCTTTTCATGCGGCTCGTCGATATAGAGACACCCCCGCCCCCCACCGCCGCCCCCTCCCCCGTGATTGGCGTGGAGATGCGCTCAGGTTAATTGGAAGGCTGAACTGTGTAACGGCACGGGAAGCTGAGCAGACATTGCCCACCCTCCACCCCGCTCCTTGTAATAACACAGGAGGCCCGTGTGTCTGTGTATCGATTACATCTTCGGTTCACGGCGCCCGTATGGGAATGGAATATCAGATGACAGGTTATGGATGCGGCCTTCAATGGCCCCGTAGGAGCGGAGATGGGCCACTTGTACGGCAGGAAGGAGCCCCAAATGAAAATGACAAAACACGTCATTGAAAGCCCACCGGCCGGATTGGAAGTAAAATGTCATTTATCAATGGAAATGCACTGACCGGACACAACATTAGGTACACCCTCACATTCTAATATGATCCAATCATAGCTGTTGCTAGCCAAAACAGCAGCACCTCCTGTTGCATGTAAACGGTGTCTCTGATGAATTCCACTGTGGAGTCACACACATGGTTTTGCACGAGGACACGCCGTCTTTAACGACAATTAGCGGTCCAGTAGACTCCACAATGTTGTGTTCTCTCAGAACTATTTTGTTTTCTAAAGCAGATGCTCAAATGGGAACTCGTTTCATTTGACATGAATTGTAATATACCGGTAACATTGTGGAACGTTGTTCCAAAATAAGCGCAAATAAAGGCCTCCCCCGTTCATAGACGTCTCCCCCATCACACACACACACACACACATTTTCCCTCTTGATCAGAGGTCCGTGGCTGCATTAGACGCACAGGACACACGATAGCCTTTGTAGGATGTAACCAAACCTTCCCACCTCCTCCCCCTTTTTTTTTTTTTTGCCTTGTCATCCAGTGGAGCAGCCCATCATGACATTAACAAGCCGGAATGAGTAACAGTGCTGATATGGCGCAAAAGGGCAGGACTGTGGGGGAGCGTTTGTTAATACCGTGAACCGCTGTCTATCACGGGGGACGCGGACCCACCCTTAATAAGGTGATGAGGAAACCACATGCAAAAGTTTATTTATTATTATTTTTTTTAAATCATTGTAACTTTACCACATGCTTTAAACACTTTTGAACTTATGAAAATAACTTGTTCAACACATTGTAATCATATTTGAAAACAAACAAATCACAACCACAAAATGTGTAGAAAAATACTAGATGTCGACTTTAAGAGGCGGGGCCTGAGTGGGGGTGGGGGGTGGGGGGGAGGGTTGCATGTGAGTGTCCGGGCGTGAGCTGTGGTCGACAGCAGCTCTTCCGTGAGTGTGCTCGCTGTGTTTTAGTGTTCTCCCAGCGTTCAACAAATGACTGAAAAGTGCATTAGCAACTGGGGCTCTCCTTTCCTGCATGCGAGGGCATTGCACTCAATAAGTGGACTGTACAGTAAAAACCCATAAACATCTGTCACTTAACTAAAATGAGATATAGCGGGGAAGTGGACATAGTGGCGGTTCTCTGTCCAATCAAAATCTGAAGAAGATGCTAAATGTTTTTTTTGTTGTTTTTTTTTTAGAGCTACCGCGTTCATCGTGTCTTCTTTTATCACCAGTTTCAGACTTCATGTGTTCAAACAAATATTTTTCGGTTAAAGAGAAGTTGGCTAACGGTTTCAGCTGACACTTCAAGCCTCCGTCAGAGAACTTCTTTATACCCGAAAAATATTTGTCTCAACAAAAGAAATTGTTTTTAATCCTTTACTGAATGTAATTAGGCTAGATTGATTTTTTTTTAAAGCATTTTCCTTTATAAACTGAATTTTGTCGCTTCAAAAAATGTACATAGCGGGGAACACTATGTCAAATCCTGAAGGAGTAGTTTTAAAGAAGCAACACTGAAAGATGATCTTTACTCGTTTCGCATCTTTCGGGCTGATGTTGCAAAAATAACAAACCCACCGTCAAGTTTCTAAAATATTCGCAACACATTCTTACGAGGCTGACCAAGGTTATGAAGGCCTGGATGCCATAACTCAGAGATTGTGCTTATTAGGTCAGAAGTAATTACAAACACCAAGTGACATTTTACAAGGGATGTTTTGCATAACGTGAGTTATTGCTCCTGTAAACCGGTGCAAGAGCGCAGAACCTCCACTTGAACTGAAAGGAACTTTCCAGAGGATGAACGGACAAAATGGTCCTCCGTCTGAAGGCCGGATGGTCTCGCTGAATTGAGGCTTGCGTCCCGTCAAACATTAGATGGATTCGTAGCGCCGCTGAAGATGGCAAGTTTGCTTTTCTTTGGCTGATGATCACATCGAGTGCAAGACTTTGTCATAGACAAAATGCCTGCATTAGGAAAAAGCGCTCAAGTAGAAGTACAGACACTTGTCGAGCCCTGTCCTTTGTCAGATGGTCTTGTTTTCCGTCACGTCCGGAACTAGTTTTTGTCGTTAGCGTTTCTGCTTCATGTAAGTAGAGTCGGCGGCACGGTGGACGACTGGTTAGAGCGTCTGCCTCACAGTTGTGAGGACCGGGGTTCAATCCCCGGCCCCGCCTGTGTGGAGTTTGCTTGTTCTCCCCGTGCCTGCGTGGGTTTTCTCCGGGCACTCCGGTTTCCTCCCACATCCCCAAAACATGCGTGCTAGGTTAATTGAATTCATTAATTGAAGACACTAAATTGCCCCGAGGTGTGAATGTGAGTGCGAATGGTTGTTTGTTCCTATGTGCCCTGCGATTGGCTGGCGACCAGTTCAGGGCGTACCCCGCCTCCTGCCCGATGACAGCTGGGATTGGCTCCAGCACGCCCGCGACCCTCGTGGGGAGAAGCGGCTCAGAAAATGGATGGATGAATGGATGGATGGATGGATGGGTTTTACTCGAGTCCATGCTTTTGTTCCTAGTCTTTCCTGAATTTCGTTTTTTTTTCTCCAGCTTTGCTGAGAGCTTCCCCCCTACCCTAGTCCGTAGTTTTTCACAGTTTCACTCAGATTTTTAGTGATTACTTTTCAAATTGTGTTTTCCAGCTTTGCTGTGATTATTATTATTATTATATATTTATTTTGTTACTCCTTATATAGACTGTTTCCTGCGTTTCGTGTCTTTTAGGGTCCTTTGTTACATCCCTGTCAATAAGTATTCACAATATGCCTTTTGATAACTTGGCACAATGAAAACAAAAACAACCCTTTCACACAAAACAGTTTCCGTCTTTTCTTAACTTAGACTATTGTATATAGCGATCATATTGAAAAGAAACAGGTAGCGATGACTCAACTTTTGACATAGTCCCATAGCTTTTCTAACACGGTGAACTGAGTACCAAAAAAAAAAAAAAAAAAAAAAAAAAAAAAGTACTCCACTACAGTACAGATACCTGAAAAGTCTTCTTAAGTACAGTACATTTGTACTCCGTTAAACTCTGTTCTGTAAGACACAAACAGGAGGTCCAGCTCGTGTATCTGGATTCTACATGACTGACTGGACCCCCCTCCACACACACACACACATGCTCCCACCGCCTAAGGTCCATAGTGTGCCACTGGGCCGGTGCCGGACCGGAGGTGGGCGACGGAGCACCAATCCATCTCCCGCAGGAGCTCGCTGACGGGAGCACGGGTTGCCCACTCCTCGGTTGCGAGCGCACTCAGGAAGATGGATTGGTTGGCCGACTCTCCAAAGGAGGTAAAGCATGCCGTTAAGAGGCTGTGCATCACTTGGCTGCTCATATGCAAAGTTTGATGAAAGAGGTTTTTCTGGGAGCGATGAATTAGGGCTGAGTGGCGAAATTAGATTTGGGGGCGGGGGGGGGGGGGGGGGGAGCCTTGCAAGCTTTGAGACTTGCTTTGTTTCTTCACTGAGTGCAATGGTAAGTATAAACGCAAGTGAACCGGAGTTCATCCTAATGTTTGTAGTTATTGTACTTAACATCTCAACATGGGTTAAAAAAAATGGAAAACAGTTTCCCGTCCAATATTGACGATCCTTTAATTGAGATTATTTGCTCTACTATATTGAGCAGGGCTGTCAAAAATGTGTTGTCATTTTTTTGTTCATAACATGACATCGCAAAATGGGCCGAAAATTGGATATCCTTCAATTTTGAAAAGATGATGGCATGTATTTATGATCCTTTAATTGACCAATTTTCCTTCTATGTAGAGCAGAGGTCACAAACTGGTTTTCATCATGCACAGCAAATGATTTTATTTCTTTTTTTTTTTTTTTTTGTCATCTGTCCCTGACATCTAAAACAAACTTGACATTTTATATATTTCGATCAGTTCTAGACATGTCAACATGGGTGTAAAATGCTAACTCTTTCAATTTTGACAATTTTTTTGACATTATGTATTGATGATACAGGTCTTATTATCTGCGTGAATGCATTGTTTTTTGCTGTTGTTCTTTCTCCAGGATCCACGTACTTTTCGGGCATGGTGATGCCCCTTAAAAAGCAATTGTTTTGTCAAAGGAATCATTTAAAACTGAGATTCCGAGAGGGCCTTCACACTGCTTGGTGCTCGGGATGCTCTGATTTGACGTTGTGCAGTGCCACCATTTGCGAATTATATAACACGTAAAATGACGTGTTGGCCTACTTGGACAGTGGGACCTTAGTTTACATTCAAGTTCCCCAAACAAAACATTTTTTCAAGTTATGAACCGTCACATGGTTGGTTTTCTTGCACTGTGTTTGTGAGCCAAATCTTGAGCTTCAAAAACGGCACTTTCAGTGGTTACAAAAACAAACAAAAACATTCACGTACCGTAACGCCCTCACATGTGGGCAAGGGGAGCCACAGTCGCTGCCGCACTTTCCGCCGTTTATTCACTGGTGAAACAGTCGAACACGCAAATACCAAATAAGAACACTCGCGCAGATTACAGCCGACTCCAGCTCCCGATGTCATTCGCGAGGCCACGCCCCTTCAAGCCACACCGATTCATCCAGCACACAAATACAGCACGACACTAAACACTGTAGTTAAACTTTATTGCTTTACAACACAGTATCTTTTACTGTTTTTAATTATGTTTTTTAAATTATTATTTATAAAATACAGTGCTTTTTTTTTTGTACATTGAAAACATGTAACAAAGTTTTTTATTGGGGGGGGGGGGGCTGGAACATATCTGACAAAACGATAAAGTGGACTAATGCAGCGTTATATACCAATGTAGCACCAAACAAAGTATTCACGCATCTCAGTTGGAGCTGTGATCCATCATTGCACATGCAACAGGCTGGACAGAAGAGGAATGTAACGCACAAAAAAATAAATAAAAACCCCCGATATAATACATCTTGTGGAAAAATGGTCTCTTCTTCAAATTGGCCACCACTTTCACTTGACACTAGGAATCTCGCCTCCTCCTCTTTGTGGCCCAAACCCAAAACGGCAGCACGAACGCTGACAAATTTGACAAAGGGAATTTGCTCAAAAAACACAGCCTCTATTTAGTCGGCCAAGCGGCAAATATGTCGGATGATATGCTTTATTAGGCAATCCATTTTTCCCACAATAGCGAGGCCATCTGCAAAGGTTAGCGCGCATAAGGTTGCTACGGCAAATTCTATCTAATCTGCCTGCGAATGGGGGCCCGCAAGCTTCTGGAAGCCGGTGGCGCATTTTTCATGTACGTACGATTTGGAATGCAAATAGAATAGCTGATGAAAGGGGTGACCTTCTAAGTGCCGAGCAGTGGGGGCTTTGCGGAATATGCAGAGGCGGAATGGAAGAGAAAAGAATGACTTACTGCCGCTGCCACCTCAGCCGCATTGTAATATACGAGCGTGGCTCGGATACAAGCGAACCCGGCCTCCAGAACACCGAGGCTAATCTCGGAGGAACGGCGTGCCGGGTGCAAAAAAACAAAAACAAAAAAAGTAGATGGCTTGCAAAATGAGGTACCTTAAAGGAGCAAAGTGATTTCAGAGATTCGTTTCTAAACACAGTATACATGTTTGAAGATAATTGCTGAAATGTTTATCGTAAATAGGATTTTTGTATGTTTGTTTTTTTTTTTACTAGAAAGCCAACTAAAACATACACAAAATGGTAATGATCCTTACTTTGGCTTTTAGCACTAGCATTGGGCCTAACGTTAGCGTTTGTACACTGCGAAAACCCAGAATCGTAGGGAATTTCTTATCTTCTGTACTTATTTTGAACCCTTTTCCCTAAAATTGTTTGAAGTGACTCAACAAAAGGCTGCAAATGCATCTGCAATTGTGGCTCTCCTTGCCCACGTGCGAAGGCATTACGGTACCTTAATTGCCAAACTTTTCATTTCATTCGTTAAAACACATATTAAAAGGAATCAAATGTACATAGTGAACCGCTGTGCATTACCCTTTGTTTAAGAGTTTCAAAGGTGTTAAAGAGTATAGAAAGTATTTATAAGCGTATGGTAGAGGTTAATAGGAGTGTGGGGAAGATTAATAAAAGTCTGGGGTGGTTCATATAGCTTTAAAATATGTAGAAATTATAATATTGGGTGCGCTACTCCACGGGTTTCGCCGAAATCAAGGTACTACTGCATTCCTAATCTGACGTTAATGAATATGGAAAAATCCGACAAAAGTGGTGTACACTATAGACACTGCCATTACTATGCATCTTTTTCAACTCACATATGTTTCACTTTTCCGATAAGTTTGAAGGCCGCTGAATTTGATTTATGGCCCCGTGTGTCATAAATAACTAAAATGTTTGGAACTTTAATGGCGTATCCAGTTGATGAATGTTGAAGTCAGACTGCAAAAGTAGATATTCCGGCATCCATAAGCGGAGACTATATGTCAATAGTGAAGTGCGGGGACTCCTTTGTCACAGCTTGTGCAAAGCTTGAGCACATAGACAAATGGGCGAGGTGCACGATGGTCATTCAGCCGTGCATGTCTCATCTGTAGCCAGCTTTGGCAGAGTAGTCATCTTCATTCCCTTTGTCCTTACAGCGCGAGGTAATCTGTCAGGCTGCAGACGTGCTGGAAAGTCCGACTGACTCTCCCATTTGAATTGAGAACCCAGTTTGCGCTTTACGTGGGGTCCCAGTTAGGCCCGGGCCGCAATTGAGAGTGAGTGAGCTGTCCTTGATTCATATTACGGTCCCGGCATGATTGAGCTTCTGTGGTATCGTTGCAGAGTGGAGAGAAAATTGAGCGCTTGACTTTGCGGGGCTTCCATTCCTAGTCTTGCATCTATGCATTTGCTCCGTTTTGTTGTTGTTTTTATTTTCTCTTCACGGGACATGCTCCAGCTACAGTCTGCATGTTGTGCTCGATCGGACGCGGGAGGCCGGGTGTTTAGAAGTCGCTGTTTAGCACTTTGTTTTCTTCAGTAGGCAGCGATCTGGTGCAAGCTCTTAATGCAAATACTATAAGGTCAGATTCTTGCCACCTACTACCCTTCCATTGTCCCCTTTTTATATTTTAAATCATGTGACAGTTGGAGAGTTTCTCTTTCTACTTCCCCCCCCCTTGATTTCACTGTGTGTGCTGCTGCCCTGTCCACATAAATGTCAGGAAAAGCCTACTCGAACAACTGAACTTTATTTGGGGTTAATTAGATACTTTAAACGGTGGCAGTGTTGTAGTATTCATGAGCTGACTGACCCCCCCCCCCCCCGTTACGTGACCGAGTTGGGGCCCTTAGCCACGATTTGATCGAGGGGGCCGATTATGAAGCATGAGCATCGTTCCGGCAAATATTGACGTGGAAACAGCAAGCGAGCCAGCGCGCCCACGGCAACAAAAACAGCTACAACAAACACACACACACAAAGTCATGTATGGCTTCAAGATGTCTTCATAAATATACAGGCGCTTACGCAGCGTAAAAGGCCCGACCGATGGTGATTTTGATTTACAAAACAGTGGAGGAGGTCCATTCTACTTTTTGCTTTACTGTGAACCCCCATTTGCATGACATTACATTAAGAGACAATATCAAAAACTCCTTTTCTGTTTTTCTTTTTACTCCTCCCACACATTTTAAACACATTTAAACTTATGTAAACACACTTTAAAGTTCACCTTAGCGCCTGTTCTCACTCTCTTGCTCGCACATTTCTCCAAATAAGAGGCACAGAGTGCTTGCTTCAAGCTGCTTGTTTGTCAGTCTTAGTTGAATGTTTGCTGTAAAAGTGACACAACATATGCTTATTTAAACCTCAAAATGTTCAACCAGACCATGTAATTGTTTTTAATGAAAGTTCGCTAGTTTAACACACATGGAGCAGCAACACATACAAACGGATCATACAATACTCCCTGGATATAAAAAGTCTACCCTCCCCTGTTCACCATGCCGCTGAAATATAACCATTTTTTTTTTATATAGAACTGATTTTTTTGAAGTTAGAGGAAGAAAGTTAAAAAAAAAAATGTAGTTGCACAAGTGTGCACATCCTCATATCACATTCAAACTCCTTTTATATGTTAGTCAGCACACACCTGCCACCATAAAAAAACTTCAGATGTTCTAGTAGGCCATTCCAGATATTTTTGTATTCACATCTCACAGCCCAAGCTGTGGTCCACAGCTGGTACTTAGACTGAAACTTTTCCAGTTGACCTCAGTGCTGCCCGGATTGTTGCGGCACAACGTGGCGCTACACTAAAAGACCCTACGTTCGGACTTGCCTACATACTGTAAAAACAACCCAAAAACGATGGCTTCAAAATCCACAATTCAGCAAACGGAACCGTAATATAGAACAATGTACTCCTTTGCTCCTGAGCCTGAAGATCGAAGACAAAGGCCGAGGGTCTCTGCGGGTGAGAATGTGAAAAGAAACGTCCCACTCACTGCGAAGTCTGCCGGCAGGCCACACAGGCAGGACTTTCCAACAAATCCCGTTCGCAAGTTATGATTTGTTTTCCTCAAAGTTTGTCAAACTCAGCCTGTGATTTCCACCCAAGAAGTCCCCCCACCCTCCCCCTAGAAGCCCCCTCTCCCCTCTGTCACGAGTTCCCTCTTGTGGCCCGTTCCCGCACATGCTCCCCCACATAATTTATGACTGCCTCTGGTCCTGATGACAGATTATTAAAAGTAGAATTAGTTTTGTGCCTGGGATTTTTCCTGTGGGAATTGGGAAGGCAGGGCTCTCCGTGGAAGGTCTCTGACGAGGTCTCCATTACTAATAGAGGCAGACTTCTCTTTTTTTTTTAACACACCCCCTTCCCCCGTGTGATGGCAAAGCGAGAAGACTAATGATTTGAATTTACTGTGGCAGGCGTCACGTGCTGTGAAAGGCAGCGTTGGAGGAGAGGAAAGGTTAAGTTCTTCCCCGCAGAGAGGTTTATTGGATTGTTTAGCACCAGAAGGATAATGTTTTTGTCATCGACTGCCGCTGCGGTTGCTACTACACGGACGCCCGGAACCAAATCGGCCGCCGCTTTTGCGGCACGGTCAACACTGTGACATCACGGGGAAGGAGATAACACGTGAATGTTCGCGCCCCCCACTACATCGCGGATTTTTAAACGTCGTTCTTTACGGTACACAGGCAAGTCCGAATTTAGAGTTGAGCGCCTTTGGTGTCGTAGCACATTCCAGCGACGTGGCGGGCCCAGGGCCTTGAGTTTGACACCTGTGTTATAAATAATCAACCAATTATTTATGAAGTAAAATAAAAGTGGTTTTAGTTGAGTGTTAAAAGTTCATGCTCAGAGTAAACACTGAACGAAAGCAAGAATTTACAAAGTCATTGACAAAACTACATGCAAAGAAAAGCATTGCGAGCGATCTAAAAACAAAAACAAAGCATCAGGTGAGCGGAAAACAATGAAAACTTTTGGGAATTTTCCAATACATTTTAAAATGTTTTAGAATTACAAAGCAATGAACAGAACTGAATGAATTCAAAAAAACATGAAGTAATCAATTTTAAGGGGGGAAATGAATCCATCCATCCACCCATTTTCTGAGCCGCTTCTCCTCACGAGGGTCGCGGGCGTGCTGGAGCCTATCCCAGCTTTCGTCGGGCAGGAGGCGGGGTACACCCCGAACTGGTTGCCAGCCAATCGCAGAGGGGGGAAATGAATGCAACAAATATAACAGGATTCATGATCATGTAAATGCTGGGCGGGCAGCATTGAAGGATGGAGCGGGCCGTACGTGGACTGCATTTCGCCTGCCCTCGCTGTAGATTATCGCTTGGTTATCGGTTGTAGTTTTTCCCCGTTTATTTCTGTTTTTCCCAAGTCGCCTCCAACTCTCTGATTTTCTCCCCACAACCGCTCTTCTCGTCCCCCCTCCTCCTCGGCCGCCGCACAAAAAGCCAGAGAATGTCGGCTTTCGATTCTGTCCCCCCTCCCCCCCCAAACCCCCCGTTCACCTGATGGCCGTTTGGAGCCTGTTCCCCCAGCGTGTGTCTGCAGCCTGGGAAGCAGAGGGGAGTCTCAGCACAGCTGAGAGGCTCGGCTTAATCTTATGCATCATTAAGCACTCAGCGGCACACCGCAGCTCCTCATATACATCATCCACGCTTAATAAACATAATGATGACATAAGATGTAATTCCAGATGAATTTTCATTTTATAGGGAAATGGTGAATTCCTGTAGTATGAGAGGAGGGAGGGCCAAAAGGACAAGAAAGACGAAAAGAGGGGAGAGAGAGAAAAAGTAAATTATCTGGGAAGTACAGAATAAATGATGTTTTTTTTTTCTCCACAAGATGGATTGCGGCTTTCTGGGGATACTTGGAGTGGGAGGGAGGGGACCGAGAAAGGTGAGGGGGCAGAGGGCCAAGGTGGCACCGAGGGCTGGGGGGGAGAAAAATGTCGGTCATTGCGAGTGTTTTAATCGCTGCGCTTGACGGACAGGCCGAGAGGACCTGAGGTGCGGCCGTCCGTCACGGACGGGCCGGCAACTACGGTGGAGAGAAGGTTAGAGTTTGGGCGCGAGGAGGAGGAGGAGGGGGCTGCTAGGCCGCGGCGGCAAATGGGATTCTGATCAGAGGCCAGTGAGGGCGAGTGGAGGCGTGTTGGAAAAGGCAGCGGGAGAAGAGACTTGAATAGCTCGGCGGTCATGTGACGGCTACAGACCCTGGGGTGGGGGGGCTGCCAAGAAGAACCGTGGAGCCCTGAAGCAAAAATATCCTTTATTAAATTATCAACAGATACGAGAAACAAATAACCCACAAATCATCTTTCCCCATTGAAATGAAAGGGACTGCCATTAATCCGTTCCAGCCTTCCCCAAAAAACATTATGTAATGTGTACTTTAATGAGGAAAAATAGCACTCTAAAATATTGTACTTTATTCAAAGAAATACAGTAATAACATAATTCAATAGAATGTAAAGAATGAAATCGTGTTTGCCACATGTTTTGCTTCAATTCAATGGTCATTATGCTGCTCCTTCTTGTGTGCACGACTTGGCCATCTGGGGGCAGTATAGTCCAGACATACGGATGTACACGGAGCCAGAGGAGACATCGCAACTCCTCAGGAGTAATATTAGTCATTCTTCCCAGATGATAAAGAATGCGAGTATTGTTCCACTGCATTATCTTTCTATATTTGTGTTCAAATATCGGTTTCCTATAACACCGTAACATAGATGCTATTTTTTTAGCACTTCTGTGCTGTTTCCCATTAACCAAGTGAAAAAACGAAACACCTACAAATACGGAATGGAAAGTACCAAGTACATCCCGAAGGCCCATCAGCTACATTTCAAAACCCCATTCCCATTTGTGGTCCTTTGTTTTACCGACCTTTATTGAGCCAAGGCACATTTACATTACATTATGACTATCTATCTATCTCCTTCGAATCAATCTTGATATCTTACCTATGTGGTATTCATGCGTTTTGAGGCACTTTTACAGTTTGGCCAACTCACAAACAAACCAGCAAATAATGAACAAAAAAAAAAAAAGCAGAAAACAAGTATAAGGGGAAAATAGATTGCCATAGTAGGATTTGAAAATGATTATCATATCGCTTACGTTCCGATTGAAATGTAACAGATCTCTCGCTGTCGCGCTCGCGCCTTATCCGAGATTCTTGGCACGGATGAGATAAAAACCTTAAATCTACAGTGTTGTCATTATATTTCAGGAATGAAAAAAAAAAAAAGTTTCAATTCCACATGTTTGCCACTGAATAGGTTTTTTTTTTCTTTCTATTTGTATTCCAAACACCATTGGGAAATAAGAAACTACTCAGCTATTGCTGGTTTGTTGGTGGGGTGCATGCGTCCAGCTGGACCCCATCCCAGACTCCCATGCATGCTTAATGTGGCCAGCGCGGGCTGCCAAAATTAGAATTCATGCTGTATATTGAACAAACAAACAATGACGACACAAGCACATCTTATGTGTGCAAAGAAGTTTAACATGCAAAACAGATTTCAAATGAAGCTACAGTAAGGATCGATTCTTTATCTTCTCCCTGCAATTCTCGTGCGCAATTAACTTGCCTTGAGGTACGAGTTTAATTCATATGCTTGTAACTCAAAAGACTTGTATCTCAAATCATCTTTCTATATTGAAATGAATGGAAATGTCGTGGATTTGTTCAGAATGACCTCGTGAAATAGAACGTGAAGAACTAAACAATCTGTGCCGCATTTATTGCTGTAATTCAATAGATATCTGGCATGTGTGCCTTGTCCACCTGGGGGCAGAGACACGCACAAAGACGAGTTTTACAACTGACTCAGTAAGCTGCAGTAATAGTAGTCTTTTTTTTTTGCGCTTTATAAAGAATATAAGCATGTGAGTATGGTTATATTGTCTGCGTACACATGTTGCTCTATGTTTGTGGTCAAATATTTGTTGCTTAAAGGGTTATAGGACTGCAACACTGATGCTATTAGTTTGCCCGTCTATGGTGTTTTGCAGTTTTTTATTTTATTTTGGTAGCATTAAGCTGAACAGACTTTAAGGCAAAACTACTTTCGTAGCAGAGATGTGATCCTGCACGGGTAAATGAGCGCAGCCCCGCCTGGTGCCGTGCAGCGAGGGGGCCGTCTGAACCAGCCCGCCCGCCACCTCGCCTCTGGTGGCCTGTGCTGCACAAAGGCATTTTTGGATTCAAACCTCAGCATGTTCAAGGCCGGCGGAGCGTGCTGAGCACTATGCCAAGCCGTGACGAGTGCCAAGGGTGCCACTAACCAGAGCCTCATCACCTCCACTCTGTCGTCTCACGGACAACACAAAATGCTGCAATATAACATAAAAGGCTGCATGGAACAAAAAGCACACAAACAAGGAGAAAAAAAAGGCAAGAGTTATTTTTTTAATTATTATTAATTCCCTTTTGAATGTTCATATGATTTGAATGTCCGCCCGCCTTATGACACGTGGCCCTCCCATTGACCGTGCGAGTAGAACCTTCCAGAGATAATGTTCTCATAATTGATGCGCGCAGTTTGTGTTGTTTCTTTCTCGTACTTTTCCCTCCGCCGCGCTCCGCTCCTGGCACTGAGCACAGATTACATCTTGTTTCCCCAACTACTAAAAGTGTCAGAGGCTGTCTGCCTTTGCTTTTATATCGTGTTATTAATGGCAGCCAGCACGCAGCGCCCCCCCCCCCCCCCCCAGTCTTTTTTCTTTTTCTTTTTTTTTTTCCAGAGGAGTGTTTGCTTGCTTTTGCTGCTGGTGTCTAATTAAAAGATCTCTGCTTACAGGAGCAGAGAACATCTTCGATAGAAAGCAATAATTGCAAATGTTATTACTCTGGCGACTGGGAGAGAGACGAGATGAGGTTGAAAGGCCATATTTGTACGGTGGATTGTGAGCTGTGTAAAGAAGGGCGAACATTTAACCTCACAGATCATAATGTCAGTCACACGTCCTACAAAACAAATACAGAAAAAGAAAAGACTGCTGTGGGGATATACTTCCAAGGGTAAATAAACGCAAATGAAAAAGGCTACAAGCTGCTACAGCCCCTAAATCTTTTTGTTCTACAAATGAAAAACTTAGGGACAATTCTAAACATATTGCTCAATGATAATGATGCAGTATGTGCTGCTTATCAGGATTCTCAAACAATTCTCCAAATAGGAAATAATGTAGTCAACCCTCACTATTCATACATAGCAAAAATACAGGAATAGGAGACACTGCTTCAAAATGTTTATAATAGTCAATTTACCAAAACACTTGGATATCATTCCAAACTCATCTTACAACATCCATCAGTACATTTTCAATAGCACTTATCCGCTTTAGGCTAGCTTAATGCTAACGCACAATGGAAAACTCCATAGGTACACGGGTTAACAATTAGCATCTATGCGGCAGTGTCGTTACCCTTTAAGCAACTGATATTTGAACAGAAACAGTCGAGCAACACAAGTGGGCAGACGATATAACAGCACTCACGAGCACATATTCTTTATCCTCTGCGAAGAGCAACTAATATTACTGCCGTACTGAGAAGCCAATAGTACTGTGTAGCCGTTAGCTGTCTTACACGGCCCCCACGTGGCCAAGGTGTGCACACAAGAATGAGCAGCACAATGCACATCGATGGAGTAAGTGTGACAAAAACTTTCATTCTATTGAATTATGTCATGTTTTTAAGAAAGCAGAATATTTTCTTTCCCCCCCCCCTTAAAAACACATGACAAGAAGTATTTGCCCCGCGATCTAGTGGGGGGAGAAACTGATATTAATAATATTACAGCTGTGTGTGTTCTCTTCATATGGGAGCGCTCAGACCATTTTGGTACTTGAAATCGTATTTCTTGGCAAATGGCAGCGTTCCGTGCTCGTGCGGACTCGGGAGTGTGACCTTGCAGATCCTCGTGGAGACCGGGCCGGGCCTCTCTCCCGCAGCCCCGGCGCTGTCTTAACCTGAAGAATTATGTGCTCAGATAATTAGCTCTTATAGGTACACTCTCCATTTCTCCACTCCACTGGGCACATCATCTTCCTCGCCTCTTTATTGTTTGCTTTGCTTTGTCAGATCGATGTCTTGCTACTGCGTAACCGGCACTCGTATGCATAAATCACAACAAGGTTTCTGTCGCTTGGGAGAGCGCCGGGGCTACACGCGCACACACAACACACAACACGCACACGCGTAAACAAGAGGGAAGGCTACTTTGTGCTTCGCGTGACACCAGCTAGCTTGTCTCTTCTGCGTCAGTGAGTTGTTGTTTTTTCAGTCTGAGGAAACACTGCAACAGTTTTTGCTCAGTTAACACATCTGTTTTCCCCTCTGTTTGTAGTTTATTGCATTTAAGAGACACTCTTATTACCATTTAAAAGAATGGAAAGATTTAGCGTCACATGATTCTATATCATGATATTATTTCTTCTTTTTTTTTAAACTAAGACAAGTGGAACGTGATTGTATTAAATGCAAACAGAGTATATTGTGGATTTTTGAGCAATCGTTTTGAATGGGCTTTTACCGTATACAGGCAAGTCAGAATTTAGAAGTGGCACAACTTTAGTGTAGTACCGCGTGGTGCCACAACATGCCGGGCGGCACTGTTGTCTACTGCAAGGAAGTTGTCTACAATGTAGCGGAATTTAGAACAAGAACGAGAGGCAGAGAAGGTCCCCAACAAGTGATTGTTGTTGTTCCCACTGGACAGAGAGAATATATGCCTGTGAGTATTGTTGTATTCTCTAGCCCGTCGAGGATGTTTTGCATTAGAGTTTAGCATTAAGCGCTCAGACGTCCATGAAACAAAATTATTCAGTTGAATGTTTTTATGTTTAAAAATACAGTGTTAAATTCTCTTTTGTCTTATGTCAGTTTTACAGTATTTGAATAACTGTGTGAGCGAGACGGTTTTGGTTTCGTTTTCCTCAAAAGGGATGTTATACATAGGTAAAACTGTTAAAACCTTTTTTTTTATATGGTCTATATAACCGATTTTCAGAAAAAAGTTGAAATTCATATTCTGCTCATATGTCAATTACAATCTAGACTCTGGCCCATTTTACAACATGGAGCTGCCATCAGAGGCGTGATCGACACACAATGAGGGTGACACACGGCGAGATTTAACGCTAAGCTCTTAAGGAAAAAAAAAAAAAAAAAAGTACACAGCCTTGATTATGGTGCATGAAATGAGGCAGAAACACAATTGCGTGTGTTAGGTCCTGCAGGCTTGGATCGGCATCCCACGTCTGCGTGTGCGCTAATGTCGCCCCTTAACAGCAAGCTAAACGCTGCAGGTTCGCAGACATTAGCCATGCCTGCTAAAACACTCATTTACCACGCAGGCCTCCTCGTCGCACACAATGACAGGCCCCAACACGCTGTTCTATTAGAGGGCATACTCCATAGAGCAATGCTCAGCCAATCGTGTCCCCTCCTGAGTGAGACCCACGCAGAGAATATGCTCATCGCCGGCTCGTATGTTACGCTTTAGAATATGCGGCTCGCTCGACTGTCACGCCCGCCGTTATGTCAGTACAGTGGTGGGATGTCAATTTGGGGCTTGGGCCTTCTGGGGAGGGGGGGGGATTTATCCCAACTTAATCCGCCTCTTAAGAGCCCGATTGGACACTTTGCAATTGTAGAAGCCATCAATACTGTACAAGAACACAACTGTGCCACATATCATCTGTAGAAGTTCACAATCATTATTTAGCTCATAACATGACAACACATTAAAAAAAAAAAAAAAAAAAAAAAAAAAAGAATACCAGAGATGTTGATTTTTACATACACATCATTAATGTGCGCAGATCACTACGGACGTGTTTAGCTGGTTGAACAGTTTTGCTCTGACAACCAATCAGAAGATAGAGAAATGCTGGCCTCAACTTTCACGACAAGTTTCAAATGTGATAAGTTAAAGAAACAATCCCATTGATAATATAGTTTAAATTACATGGGCTAGCACTGCTAATTCCGAAGGCAAAACAAAAGTTGTCATCAGGTTAATTGTGAGCATCGTCTCCCTGCTCCTTGTGAGTGTTTTCATTTTCGTGTGTTTGACTGTTTGTCTCTCTTTTTTCATTTTCTCACTGCACTCAAACGGCGTATACGAAGCTCGCTCGTAATAAAAATTTTAGCTCGCAACACAAATCCCCCCCCCCCCCCCCCCAAAAAAAAGGACCAAGGGGAGCTAAAAAAAACTATGCAAGGTACCGCTACTGTATATTAAAATTTAGGGTTAGTCGGTTAGTACTTCTGATAGTATGGGGGTACACGTGTGCTAGTCAGGGCTAACCTCGTGTGTGTGTGTTTATACACTGTATATAGCTTTACAAAGCTAAGAAAGCGTGGGTGGCCAAATCGTTCCTGCCAGCTAACTGTCCCTTTATCCCGCATGCCAAATCCACTGTGGCGCATGTGAGAACACACACCCGCAATGCAGATAGTTTTATTTGCACGAAAGCAAAGGCACACGTTGGCAGCCTCTCTCGCCGTTCAACACCTGCTGAGCTGTCAACATCTCATGCTGGTTCAGCGTTGCAAATTGGAGGATGGAGGCCTGCGCAGAGGGTTCGAAAATCCTGAATGGAAATGCAAACTCAAATTTCTGTCTGCAGGGATGAACAAGAAAACGGTTCTTCAATAAATGTCATTTCAAAAAAGTGTATTGGGAAAATTAGGGAGAAGTAAGGATTCAAACAGAATAATACAAATATCATCAAGTATTATGACAACCAAAAATTATTTTTATTCTTATTATTTTTAAAGGAATGGTATTCAAATGAAGGGGAGATGAGTAAGATTTACAACTCCAGCTGTAAAGTCAATCAATCGTTTAAACTAATGTACTACTACTACTACAAATAATAATAATAATAACAATAATAATAATAATAATTGTATTATTTTGCTTAAATAACTATTTATCCCTCCTTTTTTAAACAATAAACATTTTTTTTAAATATAATTATGAAATCATGTGTGTACTTTCTTGTTCATTCCTGCTGGTGAATTAGATTTTATATATTTTTGACAGCGTATTTGCAGTTGATTCATAAATAGGGAAATGAGAAGAGAAATAAAGAAAAAAAACAATGCCCGAGATTCTCTTTGAGGTGTATTTTATGTTGGTTTCCTAAATTAGCCACATGAGAAAATATTAGAGGCCCGTTTCAGTTGAACATCACTTTAAGTACAACCACAATAATTTTCCTTTTAATCCATTGGCTATTTTTTTCTTTACTTTGGCTTCGCCATAAATTTTCTTTGGCACAAAAGAGGTCAGACGAGCAGGTTATTTGGTCAGAGGTGGTTAATTCAGCCCGCTCCTGTTTGTAAACGCGCAAATGAAATCCATTTGCTTGTTGCTTGCTCGTTAGCTGTTGACTGTACACGTAATATTCCACAAAACAGTGACCCGCTTAACCCGGCCGGCCATGTGAAAAAGAACCACCAAACGTTTATTTTCTTTCTTTCTTTCTTTTTTCCTTTTTTTTTTTTTTATGTGGCCTGCAACCCTAATAGGATGTTTTTGCTGAAAAGGAATTTGTTTACGATGGCGGCTCTTTATGTGCTGCTCTCTAATTGATGTGGATGACCAACGCATCACAATAATGAATTGGAGTCATTGTGTCTGATAAACTGTCTCCTACCCATGAATGAGTGTGTTTGACGCGAAAGTACTTGATTGACAGCGTTTGGGACTACACTGAAGGCACACAACTCTAAATTCAGACTTGCTGGATACTGTAAAAAACGATTAATAAACAACTGCTTAAAAATCATATACAGTATACAGATATACAGTCAGGTCCATAAATATTGGGACACGGACACACATCTCATCTTTTTGGCTGGAAACGCCATCACAATGGATTTGAAATGAAACTAAGAAGATGTGCTAGAACTGCAGACTTTCACCTTTAACTTGAGGATGTTTGCGTCCAAATTAGGTAAACACTGTAGGGATCAAACGTAATGAGACAAGTAAAGAATCATAAATCAAACTTTTACGTTTTAATTTGGTTAACTTGGTTGCAAATGCTTTGTAGTCAATTACAGCCTGAAGTGTGGAAGGCATAGACATCACCAAATGCTGGATTTCATTCCTTGTGATGTTCTGCCAGGCCTCTACTGCAACTGCCTTCACTTCCTGCTCTTTCTTGAGGCATTTTCCCTTCAATTTTGTCTTCAACAAGTAAAATGCATGCTCAATCGGATTCAGGTCAGGTGATTGACTTGGCCATTGCATAAGATTCCACTTTTTTTGCCTTCAAAAAAATCGCTGGATGCTTTCGCAGTCTGCTTCGGGTCACACTGCGAAGTGGCACCCAATACGTTCTGAAGCCTTTGGTTGAATATGAGCAGACAATATTGCCCAAAACACTTAAGAATACATCTCGCTGCTTTTGTCAGCAGTCACATCGTCAGTAAATACAAGAAAACCTCTTCCATTGGCAGCCAATTATGTCAACGCTGTGGCACTATCACCACCGTGGTTCACTGATGAGGGGATAGTGTAGCCGGCGAGCGAAGGATGAACCGCAATATCGCCGGGGGTTTTGCTGTACTCTTTCTTCTTGGTGGTTCGGAAACTCCAACATAGACTACAACGCGCATGTGACTTTCACAGTGCGAAACTACGGTCATTACGGGCATAATTCACGTGCGATACTTTCCGACATGTTTCCTTAATGTACCATTTTAAATGCAAAAGTGTCGCGGACATACGAGGCGGCTGTCGGGCCGGCCTCTCGCGTTGTTGCTATACCTCGTCCAACCGCTTGTGTAATGTATGCGAGCCCAGCCCGGCAGTCACGAGGCGAAGGATGCATTGTCTTGTCTTTGGCTGTCATTAGGCGACGTCTGGGGGGGGGGGTGATGTGCAAGCAGTACGGGGTCCGCGAGGAAGTATTTATGACCCTGTAGGAAAGTCATTGGACTGCGGCGATCGCGGGGAGATAATGGGAGGGAATGGGATGCAGCGAGGTGTTCTGACTGCAGCGAGCAGACAAGAGAACAGTCAGGATAAATCAATGTTGGTCATTTTCTCTTTGCCGCCGCCATCGCTGCTCGCATCAGCGCATCCACCGCAAAGTCATTTACACATTCCATCATTAGGACCCCCTCAAGAGTTTCAACGGAGACTCACACAGGAGAAAGACAAAAAGGCCAAGCAAATTCTATGTAAAAGTGAGCAGAGCACGACGTTGTTGTTGTTGTTGTTTTTTTGTTTTTTTTTAAACCAATATTCTGGTGTAATACGACAGCGTAGTGATTCCCGTTTGATTTAATTCCGAGGCCGTCGCTTCAATGACTTTTCTGGTGACATTGGGAGGCATACAAACAAGACTGCACCTCATTAAACAAGAACAAACCGAGGGGAAATTACACTTAGTTATGGAAATGGATTTTAAGCGTCCAAAGCATTACTTGAGTCTAAGCTGGAATAAAAAAAACAAAAAATAAAATAAAAACGGTAAGCGCAGGGCTCGGTGACAACGCGGCAGCCATTAAAAAGAATGAGGAGCGAGGTACAAGTTCACCTCTGATGATCAAAAGAGACAACTCATTACAGAAGTATATTGACCTTAAAGATGGCTTAATTTAATAAAGTACTTCCCCCGAAGTTAGCAGAGCTATATTATGGTCACTTGAGGACAAGCCACACAGATAAAATGGACTGATGAGCTACTGCAGTAGGAATTTCTTTTTTTTTTTTTTGTTGTGTTTTATTTTTTCATTATTATTTTTTTTTAAATACTTCAACGCCATCTCAGGAACATATGTTAAGATTTTGTATTGAAAAAACATATATAAATTGATTTTATCCTAATATACCGTGACTCACAAGTTTAATTAAATTATATCTCAAATTAGGAGTTTTAAAAAAATGTTTTAGATTTATATATTTGTTGGGGGTGGGGCAGATGTTGCAGTACTTGCTGCCACTATCTAGCAGGTGCACTGTAGTATCCGTATGTGTGCCCTTAAGGTGAGCGACATCAGGAGCTGGAGTCACGTTAGCTGGGTTCGTCTGCGTGTGAGCATCTTGGTGTGAGTTGTGGCCTACAGCAGATCCTTGACAGTGTTATCATTTTATATTTGTGTGTTTTTATTTTACAGGTGCAGCAGTTAATTGATTAATCGACACCTAATCGATTATCAAATTAATTGACAACTACTTTGCTCATCATTTCGAGGCCTTACTTAACTAAAAATGGCCAAATCCTCAGAATTTCAGCCTCTTAACAGTAAATATGCTTAGATTTCTGTAGTCCTAAAACTGATTATCATTGTCTAATTAAAATAAGACATTTGCAAACAGCTCCCTACACTTTTTGTTAGAATTCTAAAACAAAGACGTCTGCTGTTCAAGAAAAGAAAAATATCAGTTATAGGCCTCCTTGACCACAAATGATCGATATCGACCCTGAAAAAAAACATCGATCTATCTCCAGTTACAATGCATTTATTAGCTCTTGAAATATATATATATATATCATTTTATTTTTTATAGTTTTTGGCTTCCGCGTTGTGTATTATATTTATCCAGGTATGTATTGTACTGTAAAGGTGACATACATTATCCAGGTATGTATGTATGTAAAGGTGACATTGAATGGGACGGGCGCTTATCTGTCGCCCGCAAGCTAATCTGTTTGCGTTACCGCTTGCATTCCGGTGCTCCCATTATGTATTAGAAAAGCAATTAACAGTTCATTAAACTTGGAAGGTGTTCATACAAGTCATAAGACTAAGCCAGCTGTCGGATTCCTCTCCCAAGCCCGACTTCCACGCCGTCCCCTAAACGACGTTCGTAACCAATTAAGCTTAGACTTGGTAATTTAAATATTGAAAATAGGACACCTACCGCTGGCTGTCTAATAGCAGGGCTACATATGGTGAGGGTTTTGGGGTGGAATAATGAGGAAGGGTTAGCATCCCTAATTTGTCTGCTCATTTATTGCTACTTATACAAAATTTGAGAGGAAGAAAAGAACAAAAAAAACAAAACAAAAAAAAACGACAGTATTGGCAATTGTAGCGTGTATTAACGAGCCAAACACTGCATGAACAATGATGGGCTGCAATTTGTCGACTAGATAAATGTTGTGTTTGGTCTCATCTGTGAACACGACAAATGAACGGGGTGAACACGATTTCATTCATCATGTTTCTTGAGGATTTAGCGAGATTTGCTCTCATTAGTGACTCATCCGTCAGGGAGAGACACTGATCCCGCAGAGATAGCGAGAGAGAGAGAGAGAGAGAGAGAGAGAGAGAGAAAGAGAGAGAAAAAGAGAGCGAATGCTTCTCCACACTTAATTGGAGGCTGCACACACACTGAAAGAGACGCAGCAGCGATGTCAGCCTTCTACATCCCCAAATCTGTCTTCCAAACTCAATCCGTCAACATCGTAATTGGCGCTCGCGTTAATATCACTGCGTCGGACCGTCTCGAGCGGATGAAACGGTCAAATAGGCTAAGTCTGGCAATCATCTGTTTGCATCAATGTTTGACGTGAAAATATTGGCCTTTAATACAAGTCTGTCTGGATGCTACAGCGAAGAAAGTTTGCTTTGCACTGAGCTTTTACAGACTAGCAGGGGCGGAGCCAGGGGGTGGCCACACCCGCTGAACCCGATCATTTGAATAGTGACAGTCAGCAGTCTCTGCGAGGGAAGGGCATAAGAATCGATTCGTATATGAATTGATCCAAAAAAAAAATGTGGCCGTCAGGAAGCAAAACTGGAGTGGCACTCGTAGGCCAACTGTTGACTCAATCTCAATTCATTGTTAACTTTGCCCATTGTTGACCAAGGAAATTGAGTCAAATTCAAATCCCTAGGCTAGATTATAAAACTCATTTGTTTTGTCAGCCTCAAACATTTTCTACAGGATATACAAATTTTCATGCCACCATTTGCCGTAGCGCTTGTCCTCATTAGGGTCGCAGGTGTGTTGGAGCCTATCCCAGCTGACTTTGGGTGAAACGCTGGGTACACTATGGACTAGTCGCCATTTCCCACTCACACTCACACCTATGAACAATTAAGAGTCTTCAGAACCAGCTTTATTGTCCAAGTATGTTACAAGACGCACACGGAATTTGTCTCCGGGAGTTGGAGCCACTCTAGTATGACAACAAACAGCCACTATGACAAAATAAACATTGAGAACAAAATTAAGCACAAGTATGGAGAGCTATTGTTTTTTGCTTGTTTGTTTTTTTTTAGCAAATAATCATTAACTTTGAATTTTGTGGCTGCAACAGGTTCCAAAAAAGCTGGGACAGGTGGCAAAAAAGTTGAGGAATGCTCATCAAACACCTGTTTGGAACATCCCGCAGGTGAACAAGCTAATTGGGAACAAGTGGGTGCCATGATTGGGTATAAAAGGAGCTTCCCAGAATTGATCAGTCATTCACAAGCAAAGATGGGGCGAGGTTCACCTCTGTGTGAACAAGTGGGTGAGAAAATAGTCAAACAGTTTAAGGACAATGTTCCTCAACGTACAATTGCAAGGAATTTAGGGATTTCATCATCTACGGTCCATAATATCATCGAAAGGTTCAGAGAATCTGGGGAAATCACTGCATGTAAGCGGCAAGGCCGAAAACCAACATTGAATGCCCGTGACCTTCGATCCCTCAGGCGGCACTGATGCAAAGTGGGAAAGGTGTTCTGTGGTCCGACGGGTCCGCATTTCAAATTGTTTTGGGAAATTGTGGCGGTCGTGTCCAAAGAGGAAAAGAACCATCCGGACTGTTATGGACGCAAAGTTAAATAAAACAGCCTCTGTAAATGGTATGGGACTGTGTTACTGCCAATGGCATGGGTAACTTACTTACTTATCTGTGAAGGCACCATTAATGCTGAAAGGTACATATAGGTTTTGGAGAAACACATGCTGCCATCCAAGCAACGTCTTTTTCATGGACACCAATGCTTATTTCAGCAAGACAATGCCAAACCACATTCTGCACGTGTTACAACAGCGTGGTTTCGTAGTAAAAGAGTGCGGGTACTAGACTGGCCTGCCTGCAGTCCAGACCTTTCACCCACTGAAAGTGAGTGGCGCATTATGAAGGGTAATGTACGAAAACAGAGACCCCGGACTGTTGAACAGCTGAAGCTGTACATCAAGCAAGACTGGGAAAGAATTCCACCTACCAAGCTTCAACAATTAGTGTCCTCAGTTCCCAAACGTTTATTTATTATTATTGTTGTTAAAAGAAAAGGTGATGTAACATGGTGGTAAACATGACCCTGTCCCATCTTTTTGAAACGTGTTGCAGCCATAAAAGTTAATGATTATTTGTTAAAAACAGTTAACGTTTATCAGTTTGAACATTAAATGTCCTTTCTTTGTAGTGTATTCAATTAAATATAGGTTGAACATGATTTGCAAATCATTGTATTCTGTTTTTATTTGTTTAACACAACGTCACAACTTCATTGGAATTGGGGTTGTAGTTACAGTACACAGTATTCTCCATCCATAAAACTTACCCTAACCATATCCCTCTTTAATTATATTCGTCTAATTATACCTCTTTTAATGTACCCACTCTAAAACCTTGCACTATCCATAACCATATGGAGACGAAAGCGAGAAAACCCACAAAAGCGCTAAGAAATTTCAACCGAGATTCAAACCCATGACCTCTCGACTGTGATGCAAAAGTGATAACCACTAGCTCACGTGTAAAATTCAGATAAACACACATTGTTTTGTGACATGAGATTTGCCCATGATTGCGTGAGTTTGAACCCCAATGCACTTTTCCTAGTCTGAGGCTCAAAATGACCTAACTTTCCAGTGGTCTGCAACGCAGCGTTACGACAAGAACTGCAAAGCAGCGAACTAAGCTGTCAACTGTGTCCCCATCAAAAGGAAGTAAAACAAACTGCGTTCAACACAACCCCCGAATGAGTATCGACATATAATTCAAGGAGCTGGCAGCACAACGGCTGTCATTAGTCTTGCGAGAGTCGGTAATGGCAGATCACCTCTTTGGGCCACACAATTGACAAGCCTGCGCTCCCCCTCAGCAGATATCGGAGCGCTTTTTATTGGCTTCCTGCTCCAAACAACACCACCACCTCCACTCCCGCCTCTTAATGCCACCCGATGGCCTGGTTAACCTTGGCGATGCCTCCTGGAGTGCAGCAAAAGTATCACGCAAAGTTCACTCATTCATTAGCACCGCGGAGGCGCACGATTCTCACAATGCTCTTAAGTTTGATTGATACTTAACCTGTAGATGCCTGGTAGTATTTGTAAAATGTGCTTACGAAGCTAACTAGCTAACTAGCATGGCTAAGATCAGTTGGATTCCGATCTGATGTTACTTTACAAAGCGGAGAAGAGCAGAAAAGTAGCTACTCATTTTCTGCAAAAAAAAACAAAAAAACAGTACTATATTTTGATTCTAATTAAAAAATATTCTATTGTATATTTTCTTTTTATGTTTGATAATGTATCTAATGGAGTGTTTTCAATGGAAAAACTATTTACCCGACCAGTTAAAAATAATCCATTTTAGAGCTGTAATTGCGATACCATGGTACTGTGAAACTGCAATATTTTTGCTCATGATTAACATACCGTTAGAATCTGGTAGCAACCCATGCCAAGTGTCCTCTAAATTTTAAGCAAATCAAGTCATTACTTTGGTTATTAATAATGGTCCCAATACCAGTTTGCAAGGTTTGCATACACTGGACAAAATATATTTTGGTTCCACAACAAAAACAAATGTTGTTTTTTTACCTTATAAAATGCAGATTTTCAAATGTAAACAGGTGAGACTTCTGAAGTCATGTAGTTCAAGTCTAAGTCACGTCTCATGAATATCAAGTTAAAGTCAAGTCATGTCTTCTTTTTTTTTGTCCTAAAGTCTTACAATTGACAACTTAAGTCTGACTCAAGTCAAATCGTGTGACTCGAGACCCCCACATCCTCTGTGAGCATGGAGCATAGGCGAAAGTTCTTCCTGCGTTTTAATGAACAGGTGTCTACATAACACAGGCCTCCCCGCAGATGGCGGCGTAATTAGCAGTCATTATGGTGGTCTCGAAGAAGGCCGGGCACAGAGCGCCTAACCTCTTCACCCCCTGACATGGCCCCTGGGGTGGTGGTGCTAGCGGGGTGCCTGCTGACACGTGTTGTTCTCCGGCCGGAGTTAAAGGTGGAGGTCACTTTTCACAAGGTGTCATCCTGATGTGCTGCAAACTCCTGTGAAAGACGGTGAACATGTCACGGGATAATTGGGAATCGTGGGCGAGTTACTTTCCAAATGTACTGCTAGTTACTGCCATTGGAAAGTAGGACTGTGAAAAAGAAAATTGGCTAACTTGGCTAAGTAGACCACAAAAATTGGCCAACGCAAAAATGTCTGCCACGAAGTGATTAAAAAATATTTATAAAAGCATGTTTACCGCATGGACTTTCGTTGCAGACGGCCCGGCGACCAGTGAAAAACCTACGCGTCTGTAAGTGATTTTGAAGACACTATTAGATGTATAATCTACATTTAACATGACGTATCAGTGGGATTAATGGTAGTTAGCATTTTTTTTTTTTCCATCAAATAGTAATCGCTAGCACGCTCATGCTAATCACCATTTAGCCAAGGCTATTTTTGTTGTCTTGATTATTAGACTACAGGGCGAAATATCTGTAGGATAATCGAGTCTCAAGAGATTCGATTGTGATAGTCCTATTGGAAAGAATTATTGTAGCTATATCACAATTTGACTGCATGTCTTGGAATTATAATGGGTAGTGCTACTTCTGCGTTACTTTTGAGTTACCGCGTTAAGTGTGACGTACACCGCTGACCTTTAACAGGACAACCATGACAAAACAACTTTTGAACTTGTTTCACAAAATCAATGTATTTTTTCTACTTCGTATTTTTCAACCTGAGATTAAAATCCGGCGGCACGGTGGACGACTGGTTAGAGCGTCAGCCTCACAGTTCTGAGGTGCGGGGTTCAATCCCCGTCCCCGCCTGTGTGGAGTTTGCATATTCTCCCCGTGGCTGCGTGGGTTTTCTCCGGGCACTCCGGTTTCCTCCCACATCCCAAAAAACATGCATGAATTGGAGACTCTAAATTGACTGTGAGTGCGAATGGTTGTTTGTTTCTATGTGCCCTGCGATTGGCTGGCAACCAGCTCAGGGTGTACCCCGCCTCCCGCCTCCTGCCCGATGACAGCTGGGATAGGCTCCGGCACGCCCGCGACCTGAGTGAGGAGAAGCGGCTCAGAAAATGGATGGATGGATGGGTTAAAATCTGTATTTTGTTGCTGAACCTGCAGATGTAATTGGACCAACATGACATGACAAAAAAAAATTGTTCTTGTTTTACGGCAGTCATCAAACTTTGCCGTCGGGCTCTGCCGTCAGCTTGTCAACCTTGTCACACAACTTACGAAATGCTTCGGGTGAACGCACATAGATTCCAGGAAATTAATGCACTGCTCATGCATTTTTTTTTTTGGGCCCAAAACCAAGCGGATGTTTCAAAAGTGGGACAAAGATTTTCTCGGAAAAATTAGTTGAAAACTGGATCGTATAAAGACTAGGGCCTATGAGAGACGAGGTTTCATTGTAATTTGTTTCATGCCGGTCCATCAAAACATTGCTTTATGCGAAACCGGTCCATAGGGCGAGAACGGTCGGGGACTGCTGCCGCATTTACAAGAAGCGATTGTAACTTTTGTTGACTTAGGCAAGAAGTAAACAGTGGATTATTATTTTTTTTTAAGCAAAACTGCAACAAAGAGATACCACGTATGTGTCTGTATGAAGTGCAATCTTCCCGCTCGACAGTGGTTCACGGTAGCGTGTATGCTAGCGTGACCTCACAGCGGTCTGACCTTTAAAACAACACCGCTCGCTCCCTCCTGCTGCACGCAAGGTGGTTACGGATGTGGTTTGCAGGGTCATTCCCTGTTCATGTCGATGTTCATGCGCGACTACACCGCCGTTGTCGGGCCGCGGCGGGGGTTAACGCAAGCGGATGCGTGTATGTGTGTGTGTGCGTGCGCCCCGATAGGCTTGTAATTTCCCCTCACTTAGAAACGAATTCCATCTAATCTCATTCATGTCAAATAGCACCGTGACACGCTGTTTTATACTGTAACATTTGGTTATAGCGAATCACCTGACTGCCTCCCGCTTCACCCTCTGGATATTAAAAGTGGGACCTATATTTCACTGGATGTGACTTAAACACAGTGCATTACCGCGCCCCCGATAAATACTTCCACTAAGTTTTGTCGCCTTAGAGCGGAGTTCATTCGGCGGGGAGCCATGATTTACCATCAGCTCTCCACGCTAAGAATCAAGGTTGAGCTTACAGAAGGAGAAAATGACCACTCCTGGTTTCAATAGACGAGGTCAGTAATGCAGCCATTCAGCAGATTCATGGACGAGCTGCTAATACAGTGCTTGCTTGTTGTCACTTTGCAAGATGAAGCAAAAAATGACACAGAATTTAGGGCTCTTGGTATAAAAAAAAAAAAAAAAAAGAAATGCAGTGAACCCAGTTTACCGCGGACGATATCTTCCAGACCCACCTGCGATAGATGAAAATCATAGAGCGGCCTTAGAAAAACACATTTGTTGATAGTTTTACCGTTCCCACACAATTTAAACACAAACCTATTTAAAGCTTTTTTTTTTTAAGGCAATCCTTCGCGCCTGTTCTCGCTGTTTATCTTGCAAAGTGCTCCAAATACGAGGCAAAACGTCGTGCTTCAAGCTGTCTATTTGTCACTCCCGGTTGAAGTTGTGTTGAAATACACTTTAATGTACGGTATATAAAAATGTGTTTTGACAAGTTTCAGTGTGTGTATGTAGGGGGTAAAACAATCTAAAAATGTTTTTATTTATTTATTTTTTTTTTTATTATATGGTCTCTGTTTATCACAGATTTTCACCCATTGTGGGCAGGTCGGAATGTGTCCCCTGCGATAAAGTAATAAAGTAGAGTACGGTGATTTGCTTCAACTAAATATTAACCGTTCATGCATTTTCCCCACCAAACAACAAAATATCGTTTTTGTCTTACAATAAAATTTTAGTGGTGGCAGAATGGCGGTATCAACTCATCCATTCCGAATCATAATCAGACAGTTTCGGATGAGGCAGTTTGGCTCCACTGCTGCCCCCCTCCCCCTTTTTTTTCCCCCTCCCATCACCAAGTCATTATTACAATAGCGCTATACAGTTAAGTTGCACGCCGACTGGCTGACCAGCGTCGCTAAGCCACACACAACTGAGACATAAATGGCCAATCGGCTCATTGCTTTTGGCCATAAAAAGAGGGCGAATTGACTCCTGCTATTTTATTTTTTTTATTTTTTATGCCGACTCATACCTGAGCGTTTCTTGAGTGCTGCATAAAAATGAATAAATGGACATGGAGATTTGTGATGTTCATATTAAAACATTGCGTGAGTTTTTTTTTTTCAAAAACATACTTTTCGTTTTTATCTTTTTTTTTTTTTTTTTTTTCATAGACATACAAAACTCACAAAATTTTGAAATGCAGGTTTTGCATTGGACATGAAAGTTTAGTCATTTTATCCAGTGATTCTTAAACTTCATTGAGCCATGGCACATATTTTTTATTTTAAATAAAAATTGTTTTTTTAAAATACAAATCTCACGACATATGACCAAACAAAAATGGATACAGAGTGTACGTGATTTTGTACCTTCTGCCATCGAGTGGGAGAGCAGGTAATTGTTCGGCCTCTTCATTATATGTTGCTGGCATCGATAGTTGAACAAAGATCCGTTATTTGTAGTAAATTACGAGTGCTGTATCATGGCGGTAATTCATTTCACTTCACAACAAGCAGCTGTTTGTCCGGTTGGTATCGGTAACATTGGTAATTGGTAACTATTCTTCTTCAAAAAAAAAAAAGAGGCTTCGAGCGATTTATTGCCATTACCAAGTTGAAGTTTACTGTCAAATTAAACAGAAAACAAAGAGAATTGCACCTTGTGTCTTTAAATCAACTTGCATAATTGAGCCTTTAATCCGCTAGCTTAATGCTAATGCTAACACATAATGGCAAACGCCATAGGCAAACATGAGCATCAATGTGGCGGTGTTATAATCCTTTAAGTAATGGATATTTGAAAACAAAAGTTGCAGCAACACATGTAGACCGAATGTAACAGTACTCAGTCATATTTTTTCTTTGTCCTAATATTACTGCTGAGGGGTTGTGACATCTTCTCTGGCTCATGTATAGCTGTATGGTTGTCTTATACTGCCCCCAGGTGGCCAAGGCGTGGACACCAAGAGGAGCAGCACAATGTGCACTGAATTGAATCAGAAAGTGTGACAAAAATGTTTGAATTTTATTTGATTCTGTCATTACGGTATCTTTTCATAAAGTATTATATTATAGAGTATTTTTATTTCTAATTAAAAAACACATTCCCAAAGGCACTGATCCTTAAAACACACATAGTGGAGACAACCACTTAAATGCATTTGTCTTGTATTAAGCTCATTTCCACGGTTTGAGGAAATGGACTGTTTTTTCTCCCCCTTTCTTTTCATCTTCGAATAGGATTTAAGAAGCATGTAAGTGTCTTTTTTTTTTTTTTTTTTTTTGTTATTGACACCGGGCCTGGGCCCCTAAGTTTATCCTGCCTCATACGGAGGCACCTTAACAGGCAGTGAGGACCGCTGACAATGCCTCTTGGCAGAAACAAAATGACCGCTGTGTTTCATGTGTTGTTATGCTAAAGAGGCGCTGGCTCTAAATGACCACTTGCATGCATATGTGGATGGCTGTTTGCCTTTGCTCAGGCGGAGAGCCCAGCGGCTCATCCTTCTGTTCCCCATATGGCGGCATTGTGGTGAAAATGCTGGACAATCACATCGCCCTCCCCGGGTGAAAGCCCCGGGACGGTTTCACTTTTGACTCAAAGAGGCCAGCGGACAGCCTGCGGGCATCCACACATGCACAGGATCAGTCCCCTAGAAATAGGAAATAGAGAGCCGTTTTTATTCAAATAATGCATTTTCTTTATTTGGAGCTATCAGTGTGTTTTAATCCACTAAGGGAGCTGACTGGAATCGAATAAGATCATAAGCCTTCTGATTTGATCTTCGGCTTCCCTTGCCTCCGATGCGTGTCTGAATAAATGTATTCCACAAACACAGCCCAAAAGGATTTATACCCTCTCCAAATTATTTGTAGAATGGACTGGAAATGACACGAGATCTTATCATTTTGTACATTATAAGGCTGTGATGTTACTATATTGAGAGCATTATGAACTTATCCTTGTAACGTCCTTTCGCTTAATGCTGGCAAACAATGCAAAACGCTACAGACGGGCTAATTTATAGCATCGCGTTTGCGGTGTTATAATCCTTTGACACAAACGATGGAGCACCACGTGTAGACAGGCAATATAATAATACTCACTGGCATATATCCGTCATCCTTTGCGATAAAATGACTCAACACTGCAGTGAGTCAGTTGTGAAACTCTTTTTCGTGTGTCTGTATTATACTGCCCCCACCTGGTCGAGGTACGCACACCAGAAGGAGCAGCACAATATACATTGAATTGAAGAAAATTGAGAAAAAAAAAAAAGAAATGTGTTTAATTCTTTACATGCTATTCAAATGTCATCACTGCAAGTTTTTTTGTAACACACAATATTATAGACTGCTATTTTTATTTCAAAATAAATATGTTGGGGTCTTGGGGCATGCCGGAATGGATTAATAGCATTTCCAAGTTCCACAAAGAAGCAAAGGTCCATAGGCTGTAATGGCTGACTTGACTAATTATTGGTTTTATTTCCAAAGTTCATTATTATATGTAAATTCACAGCCGCCCAGAAAAGTGCTGGCTCAGCATATGTAGCGTACGTGCTGTTTTTTTTTTTTTTTCTCCAAATGCGCAACGCTCGTCTCCCCGCAGACAGATCACGGGATACCTCCTCATCCGCCTCCGCGTTCTCCGAGGCCCTCCATCCGCCCCCGCCACCCCTCCCCCGCTGTCGCCGCCGCTCTCTCCGCCGCGTTTGCATGGCTGTCACATCGGCCCCGGCGTTAATGGAGAAATTAATTACCGCCGGTGTCATCTCTCGTGACACGGGAGTCAATTTGATCATGTTAACCAAATGAAAGGACCACTTGATATACCCGTCCTTTGTAATCACGCTTCCATGCAGAGGGGCCTCGAAATGCATTTAGGCTGTTTAACGGTATTCATTAGATACGACTGCCACGGTGCAAAACGAACTATTCATTTAGCCGAGAGGTCGCACTCGCACTCTTTAACCTTGATAAACCAATTGAGATGTTGCATACATGAAATTTAATAGGAATGCCTAAATCAGTGCAAGGGGAACCTTTTTTCCGACCAGGGGCCATTTGTACTATCAGACAAAACATATTGTTAGCCTAATAGCGTAAGTCTAAATGTACTATTACCAAATAAATAACAAAGTAACAATTTTGCTTGTTTTCTGAAAAAGTTCTCATATGTGGCCAACTTCAAAGTCAAAGCCTAAAGTGGCATTGACGTACGAAGCTTTTATTTTGAAGTTTCGTTTCGTTTGTGAGCGTGCACGACTGACCAATGGTCAAGCAGAACCACGGAGATGGAGGAGGACTTTCAAATGAAAAGTCGGCGCTTGCAGCCTTATCGTGATTGCGTTTTATGCATTCATTGTATTTGCTTCCATTCAGTCGCAATTCGTGATTGCACGTCGTAATAGCACATTGATTCAGTTAGCCCTTGCTAATGTCGAATCTTTTTGGGCTACATTTACTTTTCATTATTTCCCATCATTTCTTATTTGAAGATTCATCTTGCGCTGAAAAATGTTACATATAGCTTGTTGAAAAGTAGCGCGACAAAAATCACAATTCTTTTTGGGAGGAATAATCCTGATTAATAATCATGATTACAATATTGATCAAAATAATCGTGATGATTATTTTGGCCATAATCTTGTAGCCCTAATGATCAGAGTCTTCACATAGAGTAGATGAATATCATTATTTATTAATAATGTGAAAATAAATAAATAAATAAATAAAAAATGTTTGGTTTGTTTCACAGGTATCTCAAACTGTTAGCATGACACATTAATCAGTAGCAGTAGTACAAGTAGCTCTGACCCCTGGTCCCGCCTTTGTGACATCTCAAAAATGTATCTCATTCAAAGCCCGAGTTCGTGTCATCTTGTAATTTCTCGTAAATGGACCTCCCCCGCTATCCACTTGAAAACACACGGGGGAGCTGTCAAAGGACGTCTTTGTTGGCCTCGTCATTCGTTTGGTTTTCTCTCCAAAACGTTCCGCCGCTAAGCCTACCCCGGCCTTTCCCCCTGTACGAGCGTCGCGTGAATGTGGCTTTGTCGCTCCTCGCAGGTTCCTCATAGGGCTCAGGCCAAGCTGAACTAATCACTCATAAATGTTGCTGAGTGGACAGCTGCCGCACACAGCAAAACAAATCACTCGCCGTGAACGCTTCTAATTGGCTTGGAGGTCAGCGGCGAGCCGGAGACGCGGGCGGCGACAGTGCACCTGTCGCCGGAGGGGACAACCGCATCTTTCGCGGTGACTCGTGTGTCGGAATACAGTGACGTTTATCGCATTACAGACCCACCGATGACGGGTGAAAATCTGCCATACAGACAAAGACCAAGTCAAACAAAATGTTCTACAGCTACAAAACATTTTCCATATCAGTTATAATGTAAATAGTACTTTTTAAAGTATTTGTTAGTTCCCAGTTCTCTAAATAAGAGGCACAGCGTGCTCGCTTCAAGATGTTTATATGTCACTCCCAGTTGAAGTTTACCGTAAAACTGAAAAAAGATAATTAAACATTGTATATTTAAACATCAAAATGTTCGACCAAACCATTTTTTTTTTTTTTTTTTTTTGTAACAGTAGTCCACTTGCTTAATGGAATTCAGCAAAAGTTTTTATTTCAAAACCAAGATAGATCCAATTTAGCTATACATATATAACAAAATACCTCAAGAACTATACATTTGTGACCATGTCTTAGAAATGAGGATCTAAAATAATATGACCTAAAAATCATATTCAGTCTTCCAGAAGATTCCAGTTGGCCTAAAAAAGCGTAAATACTTTTAGGGAAAATGTTGACATATGTGAAACGCCATTGACGGGCTACTAGAAACTAGGAAAAATATGAAGGTAATTAAAAACCATTTTTATTCAAATATCTGTCGCTTAAAGTGTTATATCACCGTCACATAGATGCTAATAGTTAGCTCTTCAAAGGGGTTTCCCATTTTGTGTTATCATTAAGCTAGCATACTTTAAGGCTAGCTTTAAGTTATTTGGTTGTCTTAAATACACAATGTGTAATTATTTGTTTTATATTTAGCAGCAAATATGAGTAAATACCGTAAGCGGTTTGAGTTCAGAGCTTGCGTCTCAGATTTTTGCTTGTGAGTCAAAGCAAAGAAATTGTCTGAAAGATGGCTCGTATCCTGAAAAACCCTTAAGCCAGGTCACCCCAACACCGAAAACAACATCACACAAAACAATGGCTTCTAAATCTGCAAAATGGTGCGCCGCGAACGATGAACCGCGACATAGCGGAGGGTTCACTGTCCATTCGCCTCGAGGCGGCCTCTCCTCCACCTTGTGAATTGTTAAGGAGTAACAAAGCTGTTTTTGTGACCGCCAGATACGAGGCAGCAGCGAGGTCGGGCCTCTCTATATAAATACGTTGGCTCTTCTTATTACAAGCTGTGTCCGTGGCAAAGGACAAACAGCTGGGGGAGAGAGAAATGCTACATGGCGACAGCGGACAAGGGCCATTTTCAGCCTGGCTGGTCAGACGGTGGGCCCTGAGCTGTCCCCGCCGAGCCTGTTTACTTGACCCACAGGAGAGAGAGAAAGAGAGAGAGAGAGAGAGAGAGAGAGAGAGAGACAGCTTAACCCCCCGCCGCTCGCTTCGCCCGCGTCGTCTTCCTCCATCCCTCTCTCTCGTTCGCTCGCTGATGACAAAGATTAAGCCTCACAACAACATCCCCAATGAGGAGGAAGGGTCATCAATTACCCCGCTGATGCTCTTCATTACCTTCCACCTGTTCCACCCACCGCCACCTCCCCCTCCCCCTCCCCAATGACACCACGACACGCTTCACGGGACGATCTACATACCTTGCTATTTGTCAACGGTACATAAAAACAAGCTCGCTTTTGGATTAGGGATTGATTTAGGCAGTGGCCAACTAATTCAGCAGATGGCAGTGTGGTGAAAAAAGCTCATTCTTTGATGTTAATGTAGTGAGTTGTATGAATCAAATTGTCACTTGTAGTACAGTGGTGCCTTAAAATACGAGTGACTGAACTTGTCGACGACCGACTTTTTGCTTTGACCTGCGAGCGCAGACTTGAGATATGAGAGCTGTATGGTGCCAGTTAACTCAGTTCACTTCATTTCATAATAAGCAGCAGTGTGGCAAAAAAAAAAGAAGCTTCTAGCTGTTTCTCGGGGACATGCTTTTTATTGGTGTTTATTTTAGTTTTAGTTTTAAAGTAGAACATTTTTATTCAGCAGTGAAAAAAGAGGGAAATCAGGGTCCGGGTATTTGATTGATTTATTTGTTTTGTAATTTGACACGGCAAATGTACATCATATTTCTTTATTCCCTTAACATATTCCATCTTCTTTTTTGTATTTTACTCCTGAATGACATTGCGTCTAATTTGTGGCTCTGTCATTGGAAACTGTTTATTTGTTTAATTTTATTTTTTTTATCAACTACATGTCTTGTGAAAAGTAACACGCCTGGCTGTGAAGTGCACGAGAAGAATGCTTTTGAAACCAAAAAAAGAAAAAAAAAAAAACAAACAGGAAAAACAAAAAAAGCAGACGAGCACTTTTAGCACTTTCCTTCTTTAACAGCTTGCCGTCGCAGATAACTCTGTTTTACAACTTTGTTAATTAACACCGAAGCAAATGTCATGTTTGGCCAGTTCATTACCTCCCGCTATTCATCTCACATACTTTGATTGCCCAAATCTGGAGGATCAGCTTGAACGAAAGTTATATTTTTTCCTCCTTTTCATCCCTTTTAATATCTGTACTTATCCTGATGGGCTTTTTAATTAAGTCTTACTACCAACAGACGTTGTCCACATAAAAACCATCTAGCAGCACCAAAGCGATGCATCTTGGCTTTTAATGGCACGGTATTAAATGGCTGCTAATTACAGACAGTAGCATAAACATCAGAGAGTGTTTTTTTTCTTTTTGGGGGGGGGGGGGGGGGGTGGTAAAACACTGCTAAAATATATTCCGTTTGTCGTGTTGAAGGACCTCTTGCTCCTGTTATTTATGTATGTAAACAAGATTCTTGATCTGGCGAGAGGTTGTGCGCTCGCTGCGTGTCAGACGGAGAATTTGTTAGTTCAGTCGGTTCTGGTTGCCGTGCTTCTCATTTTGTGCTTTGTGCTCTCTGGGGAATTGTGCTGATGCGGCCGCTGCTCCTCCTCTCGCGTGATTAATATTTAAAAGATGTCTGCTATCTTTAAATATTCAACACGTTAATTAATTGCTCAGTTAGGGCTCGGGAGTCATTGTGGTTTGTTTTCGTAATGTTTTCTTCAGCTCGGATCGCAATAATTACATTTAGATACACTCGGCGGTAATGTTTTTAAATGAGTTGAAATTGTCGTATTTTCATAGTTTCTCGCAATTCTTGCACCCTTTAAGTAGTGACTTATATGACCCCATGCAAAATGAATAAAGGCAACCTAATTCCTCAGGGAGGAGGATTTGTCAAGGTGTATTTAAGAAGCAAGGCTTGTAATTCATGAGCTCCCTACTTATTTGATTTTTTTCCCACTTAGTAATGAAATACCACCTGAATATTTAACATAGTTGTCGGGCAATGTCTGCGGCGAAACGAGAGCAATGTCGTTTGGCCTATCAAGTAACTATTGTCTTACAGAATGAGATATGAACTGAATTGAAACGCATCCACTGTCGCATTTGATCATTTATTTGCATAATTAGGCCTTAATTTTAATTCTCTATGCAAATATATGCCCCCACCCCGCAAGTCTCTCTTTTTAAATTGCATTTAAATGTGAACTGGCTCTACTGTCAGGGCCTAATGTGATTGCATTTAATTGTACTATCTGGAAAGCGTGAGCAATTGTTCTGGGCGAAATAAGGGGGAATAGCAGGGATAAATATTTGAAATTAAAAAGGGGAAGAAAAACATTGACAAATCCTGTAGTGTCTTATTAATAATTGAGAACTAGAACACTGAGAACCAGAATGGCTTAACACCAATGAGAACTAGAGTGGGCTTAAGCTTCTAAAAGCTTAGTGCAGTAGTCAAGTGCAAACAGCCGTTAAATCTATCAATATTTCGTGAACGATTTCAAATGACGTCGTCCACTCATGCTAACATGCAAATGCGCTGGCACCCGAGGTTAAAAAAGTGCTGAGTTGAATAATAGACTGCCTCCTGGATGTCAAAAGTGGATCTGTCGGGAAACCTTCATTTACACCGGCATTCAACTGAGACTTACGCCTTCTCTCGATTCATTTCTGCACTTAACTAAAAAGGCGACAACAACAAAAAACAAACGAGTTAGCCCACCGTCGTTCTCAGTGGATCAAATGCAAACTGGTGCTACAATAACTCAGCGAGCGAAAAGGCTTTCTGACGACCTGTCTCTTTCGGAAACCTTACGGTGGTGACTGTTCGCGGGTTCACAGCAGCATTTAAATTGTCGCACCAGAGTATTTACTGGAACAGATAATATTCACATTGTTTTTACAGCATCGCATTGCAAATTTGTGTTGAAACCAGAGCGACTTGAGATGGTATCCCTTTCTATTTGGATGTCCCCGGCATGTGAGGGGAGTGTTGTCTCCTGTTTCACATTTTTGGAGAGGATTTGTGTGCAGAAGAGGCTTGTTTTGTACATCTATAATGAATGGTGTGAATCAAACACTGGTGGCAGGCTGAGAATGGAGAGCCGGCCTCCGGTGCGGTCCAATGGTGGCCTTTGTGGGCCGAGACGAGACAAAGTCAGAAGGAAATTGACCTGCCTGATCCTTTTCGCCGGGTGGGAGGCATCGTCCCCGTCCTTTCATCTTCTCCCAAAGGGCCACGCTTAACAAACAAAATACTGTCTGCAAGTAACTCGGGTTGTCTTGACGAACCGGGACGGCGGTGGGCTGCTAAGGAGGAGGCGGCGGGTAACCTGAGACTGACAAGCCTGTGGGGTGAGGAAATAGCCAAAAGGGACAAATTAGCTTGAGAGAATAGGGGACCTTCTCCACCAGGGGGATAATTAAACGTTTCTTCATCAAAGCCGAGACAGTTTGCAAGCTGCTCATTTTGTAATTCTATCATGTTTGCCCGCGAGATGTCTTTTCTGTCTGGGTTCGGACCACCCCCGCCACTCGGAGGCCTTCCTTAATACACCGCCATTGCCATTAATTTAGATTCTGTTTGATTACCCTCTTAGGGGTGTTAATTATACAGAGTTAGCGCTGGGCTAATTGAGCTCAGTGGAAACAGAGGGTCTATTGGGGTGATGGCTTCTGTATGCGCCCCAGTAGACAGCACAAAGGCCTTTGTTTTATTGGAGACACTTGCTCAACGTGAGAGCAATTTTATCACAAATATGTTACGAAGAAGAACACCTTTGCAAAACTACAGTGGAAACACAATTCCGAGATGCTGGTCAGCCTCCAATTTGTTTATTTGTTTCTAATAGGTGGAAATTTGGACATAGAGACCATATAAAAAAAATAAATAAAAAAAAGTGTTTCATTAGCCTATAGCAGAGTTGCCGAAGTCATTTTTGCTAAATATTGGCCCCGTGGCCTACCACCTGCACCCAGGAGTAACGACAACTCGCATTTATGGACGGGATAAAATTCAGATACCCCACCCAAATCCCAGAAGTCCACAGACTTCGCCAACAAGGTCCGGAACTTGAGACTCGACGTCGTTTGACGTGCCCTCGCCGTTCACAAGATCCCCAGCGCTGCTGCCATTGATGCAGCCAGCGCACGACTAAAACAAGACTCCGGCCTACAGAACAGAACCAACCTCGGCCCACGCCAGTTCTGTAATCATCTTCAAATGTGCCTTAACGCCGCATACTTGCAATACAGTAAATATTTCAACAAGCAAAAACACGGCTTTGCCGTGGGCTCACCAGTCTCCCCCATTGAGGCTAATATATAAATAACCGATAATTTCCTTTGTTCAACCAGATAATGCAGTCGACAACAATTTCTCATTTGCAAAGACCGACCTGGAGGCAATTTAGCATTCGGTGTCTTGCCAACGGACGCTTCGACAGCGGACAAAGATCGTCTCGTTGAACAGGAAGAGTGGCTCTGATGAGCTGTTTTGCCACAAGGTGATGGAACGACCGATTGGTGCAGGGCGGTCATTTTACGGCCCACATTGGGCAACAACAACAACACCCTATTGTTGACCACACCCACCGAATAAAAAGATGGACCCCACACCGAAAATGTAACTGAAGAAGTCTTTCGGGTTGAAGGTGAAATATCTCCAACCCACAAGAACAGTCCAGTTGCCTTGATTCAACCTTTGTGGAGCACCACTGTCGTATTAAAAATCTGCGATATGGTGGACGAGTGCTGTCAAATTGCACATTGCAGGCCTTGAACTTTCGAGGTTTCAGTGTCATTAAAAAAAAAAAAAAGAGAAGAGTCTTTTGTCGTCAACAATCAATAATGTTGATGAAAAGTTGGACAAATAGATGCCACATGCCCCGTGAATGCACGTATGGATAAAAGACATTGTGTGACGGCTCTTTCTCCCTGGCCACTGAGCTGTGGACCACAGGGTTTGTTGTGTGCCTGGGATCACACGGAGGAAGCTGAATGATGTTGGCCCAGCTCTCTGAAGGAAGGCAACGCTTGGCCGCTCCCACAACAGCCTTAACAGGATATCACGCAAGAACCGGTGGCTTTTGTGCCCGTTCTTCCCTCGTGAAAAACTGTGTCAAAGGGAGCAGGGCAGGGTGTTTTTCTTTTCGCGGCAGATGTTAGAACAGTGCGGCGCGGGCACTCTGCGAAGCTTGTACCCACAATGGCGCCTATCAAAAAAAAACAACCCCGTGACATCGTCAGAGAGCACGCCGCGTGGCGCTGGCCCGCTCGGAGTGTCGTATTGGAGACGTTTATAAAAAAAAAAGCAGCGACGTGTCTCTTAAGGCGCCGGTGAGCATCGCTGAGCTCCAGTGAAGCCCCGCCGGAGAGTTTCCTAACACACTGCTGCGACAAGGTAACGCGGAAGTAATGAAAAAATATTTCATTACTTCCAGTCTGTTTGTCGTTATTGTATGTTTTTATAAAGTACAATCATCTAGAGTGCCATTTTACGCATTCAAAAACTCATGACCAAATGTTTTGTTGCTTTTCTTGGGAAACGGATTAATGGCATTTTAATTCATTTCAATGGGGAAAGAGGATTTTCGGTATGAGTGTTTTAAGTCACAGAACCGATTAGACTTGGAGCTCGAGGCGCCACTGTACTGAGTTACAGTAATGCCCTCGCAGGTGTGAAAGGCGAGCCGATGCAATCGCCGATGCACTTTTCAGCCATTTTTATTCATTCACACATTCACACAGAAGCCGCTGTCAGCCACAGCTCACGCCCAGAGACTCACACGCAGTGTTCGCCCACTACATCGCAGTTCATCATTGGCTATTTCACCTTTTTTTAAAAGCTATTTTAAGACAATTGTCTTTAAATGCCAAAAGATAGCGTCAAATCACTATTTTTGTCTAAATGAAGCTCCTCAACTAACTTCAGCATAGTTCCCAGGCACCAAGATGCCACAAGATGGTGGCCAAGCATTACTTTTGCCTCAGCGAGACTCCTCAACTCACTTCAACATTGTTCCTTGGCGCCAAGTTGACAGTCAAGAACTGCTTTTGTCTAAATGAAGCGCTGCAATTCACTTCAACCACATTCCCTGGCACCGACACAGCAATTACATGCTATAAAAACAATATATTTCTTTACATTGTTCTATTACAATGATGTATGTTTTTGTACAATACAGCGCTCATATTTGTTTCTTGAAAATACATAATGAAAAAAAATGTGTTGTGTTTTTGGGGGGCTAAAATTGATGAATGAATAAATGAGTAAAATGTGTAAAATGAGTTCCTCGGTCACGGAACAAATTGAACTTGGAGGTCAAGAGACCACTCAATTTAAGAAAAAAAATGAAATCGACTATCCAGGTATCACCAAGTCAAAAATGTAATAAAATGGCAAAGAGGAAAGTAGTCATTGGTATTTTTACAGATGCATTTGTAGATGGAGCCCTGTTGCCAAAACAAAAGATTCCTTACTGTGGCTTCAAATGTAATTTCTCATCAAAACACTGAAGCAGTCCGTCATGATGTGTCTTTGTGTGGCACAGGCACACAGTATGACACGTGTTCGCACGGGGAGCGTTCGCATGTCGCTGTCAGCGGCCCATCGCTGCGAAAGCCGCAGCCCCGGGGCTATAAACGGACCCCTGGGAGCCCGCAGCACTCAAGGGTCTATTTGTTCAACACAATGTGTTATTCTATCATAGCGAGGCTGTCACAGCGGCAATCATTCAAACAGACATCCGTTTCTCCGAGGAATGCCGAGGCCTGTTTGTTTAGGTTTGGAGTGGTTTAGCCTCTTGATTGTCTGTTTTAGTCGGTGGGCGCATCGAGTGTATTTCAGAAACAAGTTTCCTCATCCTATCCCAGTGATTCCCAACCAGTGCGCCAAGAGAGGTCGTCAGGTGTGCCGCGGGAAATGATCCAATTCCTTTGAATAGCGATGAAAATTATTTATTTGCTACAAATCCTCTTTGTCATTCAACTATCTATGCCAGCGTCATATAGTGACTGGCAGAACGATTCAATGCTCTTCGACTGAATTGCAGAAAGTACATTAAGTCGACTTTTTGTGACATTTTGTTTGGTGATGTGCTGTGAGATTTATTTTTTTTTTTTTAGCACTCGGACTGCTTTCAGTCGTGGGTGAGCAGCAGCCGAGCCCAGCTGACTGGTTGCCAGTCAATCGTAGCGAGTGGAAGTAATTTCCGGATCTTCATGATTTGATTTTAAAACTAACACATGGCTTAGCCTTCAAGTCTGTTAGCTTAAGACCAATGTTAACACATTATGCACAACACATTATGGATATTTGAACACACGATGGCGCAACGCGTAGACAGATATAAAAATACTCACGTGCATATATTCTTTATCCTCCGCCAAGAATGACTAATATTACTGGTGAGGAGTTGCGACAGCTCCTCAGTTTCCATGTATATCTGTATACAGTACATTATACGTTATATACTACAATCTATTTAATGATGTCATTGCTGTATGTTTTATATAGAGTACAGTAATATCGAGTGCTATTTTTCCTCATTAAAATACACATCACATTTTGGGACAGCTGGAACAAATTAATAGCATTCCCACTCATTTCAATGGGTAAAGATGATTTGAGATGCAAGTCGTTTGAGTTTACCAGCGTGGTCACCTCGTATGCTGTGACCTATGATCCTGGGGCGCACGTGCTAACCAGTACACCACCGTACTACTGAGGATAATCCATTTCCTCTCAAATTATTAGTCCGCTGCCATTCCAAATCCGCCTTTGTCCCCTGCCGCTCGTGATTGTGTCTGCTCGTTGAAAGCGATATTTTGACCCACGTTGGTCAGTGCCTGTGAAGACGGGCCTCCGCAATAGACCTGTCAGGCTTGATAGATGTCCACCACAGCTGGGATATGGCTCCCCAGACCGAAGCCGGTGAGAGCGGGGCCGCCACGTAAAACAGCGGCTCTGGGATGCCCGTCCTCACAAACACACACAAACAAACACGCACGATCTTGTGAGTGTGTGAAATCGCGCCTGATCGATAGCATATTCTGATGAAGAAGAGGAGGGCGGGCTGAATTATATGAGCATGATTAGAATGAGTAATAATGCAGAGAAGTGAAGGGGGCAGTACTGATAGTTTTTCATAATCAGAATTGAAAAAAAAAAAGTGAAATCAATGAGAAAGCAAAAAAAAAAAAAGAAACGGCAATAAGTGTGGGATCAGGAAAAAAATACTGCCAGAAAGAAAAAAAGGTTAATAGGTGAATTCGCCCTTTGTGCCCTATGCAACTGCTAAATGATACTAATACCGGAACTTGTGATCTAACTTCTAGTAGTTTTAAAATGAAGTAATCAGGAAAGTAACTTACTTTTAAAGGAATAATTTGTCTTTTTTTTTTTTTTTTTCCCAAGGTAACTGTGGCAACACCGTTCATGGCGAATCTTTTATTATGTATCTTTATGTATCGTCATGTTGTTGAAAATGGACTTTTTCTACCATTTCCTACTTAGCCCTAAAACATGAAGCCAAACCAGAATCGCACTCGAATGGGGCTGAGTGTTTTTCAGCCCCCCCCCGTGGCTTCATACACGAATCACAATACACCCCCCCCCCTCCCCCCCGCGACCGTTGTGAATATTTCAGTCTTAATCTGCAGATGATTTTACACCACCTGCAGATGATTGTACACCACTTGAGAAACAAAATGAGGTGCCCCTCCGATACCAATTAATTAGGAACGGATGAATATTTCAGTGAGCTACGATACTGGAGTGGCTTGCCCGCATGCTACAGTTACATAGTACAACAGCTCCTAATGGATTATTAATAATGAAGTCATTTTATATTGTTGTTGTTTTTTTTTTTTTTTTCAGTGAGTGTGTACATGTGGTGGAGGGTTCACACACTGGTCACGCTCCTTTATGGATGTTTGAGCTATTACATGCTCCGGTTAAATCCGATTATTTGTCAATAAATGTCCCAAAAAAATAATAATCATAACTGATCATTTGACTAATACAAGTGGTTCGACACTAATTTTGGTTCTTCAAGTTTAGAATGCAAAATATCAACATCGACACAAATGAGTAAAGCTTACTTTGTAGAATTTGTGGTTTTATCACCAGACTTCCTTGATTCAAAATTAATTAGATAAATGTGATTAAATTATTATAAAATATATCATTTTCTGTAAAAAAGCAACAAGAAAAATGTGTGTGATTGTGGGGCGGGTTTAGATCAAAACGAAGGTTGATAGTTGATTAAAATACCACTCTATAATATTGTACTTTAGGAAAACATACAAGTATGACATAATTAAATAGAATTGAAAATAATTAAATCGTTTTTTTTTGTCACACTTTCTCATTCAATTCAATGCACATTGTGCTGCTCACTGTGGTGTGTGCGCCTCGGCTACCTGGGGGCAGTAAAGGCAAATTCATATTGCGTGTCCTGCCTCGAACTATGTGGGATTCACATAGTTGGTCTTTATAGAGGATAAAGAATACCGTTCATAACTATGCGTACTGTTATATTGTCAGTCTATCATACTTACATGCTTGTTAAAGTCTCCTCGTGTATTCAAGCTATGGCAAAAAAATTAATAGAGAGAGAAAGAAACTGCCTGCAGCTCTTCAAAATCCAAGTGTGACACGCATGCCAACAATGTGCAATATTCACATTAGTTTCACATTTGGCAAATAATTCCCTCATGTGGCTGCGCATCATTTTCTTAATACCAACTAAGATTTGCATAAAGGTGATCACATTTACCACCGGGGAAATTTACGGGACACACACACATTTCTGTGCCAACAAAAACATTTCAAAGCTGTTTTGGATGTAATTATTTTCCTATATTCATGCCAAAGCTGTAATTATTTGCACATTAACACCTGCTGCATTTCCCGCGAGTGTGTGTGTTTGTTTTAATCTGATTAATCTTCCTCATTTTGCCGTGCACTCGTGTCTGTTAGCTTGTCGGACAGCGCTAATGTGCACTGGTAGGATTTTGCAGGTGTTTTTTTTGTTTGTTTTTTTCATCGTCTTCCTTCTTTTCTTTGCTCTTTGACGTTATTCATGGGGCATGTTCATTTCCTGCAGCAGCGGCGGCACGCTTCGATAGTGAAGCTGTGAAACAGTTTCGGCTAACCCATAAACCCATTTGATGAAAACAAATTACACGGCAGAAATATAACTGACGGAAAACACAACAGCCGGCAACGGAATCACATTAGCGCGGGAACGAACGCTCAAAGGCGGGGCAAATAAATGTACAATTAATAAATGGATAAATACAACACATAAAGCTTGCTGTTGGCAAAAATCGTTCATCATGTTCATCATGTAAATGTCTCCCTCTTTCCCCCCCCCCCCCCCCCCTTTCAAATAAATGGGACACTTTAACAACCTGACAGTTGGCAATAACCTGTTGACACGCGTGTCCTTTAAAAAAAGAAATAAAAAGGAAAAACACTTTAAAAAATCACTTTGGGGCTGGACTTTGACGCCTTTCACATGAAATCACTAATGGTTATAATCCTTTGACAACACGAGATGAAATTCTCCCTGATTTGTTGCCGCCATGCAGGACTATTCGTGTTAATGAATTTTTAATATCCTTAATGACAGGAGAGGAACGATGTAATTAAAAGAGCAAGTTAAGAAAAACGCTGAGTCCAGCTCTTTATGGCGACCATTTTAATGTTAGTTTAATTGGAACTAACACATTATCTTAATGAGCAGATTGCCTTCAAGGAGACCATTTCCTCTTCCCTTACAGCCTACTCAATGTCTCCGCTATAACGCATACAAATATATTTCTTCAGAAATCAGCCAAATCGTGGAACCTCAAGATCAAACACAATCTGTTTTTTCAGTGGCGCTGGTTAACTATTCATTTGTTTGGATCCGTATAAAAAAATAAAATAAAATTCCCAATAGAAATAATAATCACGTGGCGGCGCACTTTTTAACTCTTGCGTCTTGAAGAAATACGACTTTAATATCATGACATTATATGGGTTTTTTTCTCAAGAAAAATATACATTTGTTCATATTGCAATTTATTTCTCAAAACTAATTTACTTTAACTTTAATTCCTATGGCATTTCTACGACTATGAGGGAAAGGATTTCTCCCTCGGCCCATACAATTTGAGAACGCCTGGCATAGAGGGATGGAATGCATTCCGATAGCTTGAATTCTGTGCTTTTAAATGATTAACAATATGTTTATTTTGGCCTTTTTAAACAGTAATCCACGCCTTCATCATGTCTTGGCTGGATTACTGTTATTGACTTCCTTTTGGAGTCAGCCAGTCCTCCCTCAAACATCTCCAGTTGGTTCTAAATGCTGCCGCTGACCTCCTAACTGGATCACAAAAGAGAGCTCATATAACTCCTATTCTGGCCTCCCTGCACTCGCTGCACTTGCACTTCATCGTTTTGCTTATGGTCATGCACTTCACTTTGGAGTCAGCCAGTCTTCCCTCAAACATCTCCAGTTGGTTCAAAAAGCCGCCGCTCGCCTCTTAAATGGAACACGTAAGAGGGAGCATATAACTCCTATTCTGGCCTCCTTCCACTGGCTGCCTGTGCCCTTCAGAGTTCATTTTAAGATTCTGCTATTCGTTTTCAAATCTCAAAATAGTCTCATCCCGCCTTACCTCTCCAAGCGGCGTCATGGCTACACTTATGCCCGGTGCCACTGAAATTTAAGCGGAAGCTCAGAGGGGCTCGGGATTTATCTGTGACTGGTCCAAACTATGGAACGGACTGATGGTGCACATTCTAGACAATTCGCTTTGCTCTCCATTTTTAATACCGAACCTAATACCCACCCCCTTTTCACTCCTTGGCGTTCAACACATCATGAGACTTATTTGCTGTAATTTTTCCTGTTTACTGTTGTGCTCAGTCGTCTTATATTTTAGATTCAGCGGTTTTTAAAGTGTTGTATAAATGAAACTGAGTTGAGTTTAGGAACCTGTGAGGAGAACTGGGAGCTTGTTGGGTCAAGGGTGAGCATTGGAAAGGCATCAAAATGCTCATTTATTTGGTGTGAGAATAATCTGGCAACAATTTGATTAAGGCCCTTGCCAATGTAGTAAAAGAAGAAGAAATGGAAGAAGCTCGGCTCATTGTTTCCTTGTCAGGTCACTACATTGTGATTCCCAACTTCCCAATCACAGAGTCCACAAAGCAACAACAGCACTTCGGTGTTATGAAGGATTTGCCATCAGAAAAAAATACCACACCCCACACCGCAGGATAATCGGGCCTTTGCTGACTTTGATCGCAAGGGAATTTGGCCTGGTTATCAGTTTGCATGCACGCCGCTTCGGAAGAATTGCTCACGGTATTTTCAAAGCTTTTGGAGTGGTGCCCGCGGCCTCCCATTTGTCATTTACCTGCCAGAAAATCAAATGCGACAGTTAAATTGTGACACTGGCACAAATCTACTCGTTGCCATTAGAGCTAATGTCATGTTTCTGTGCTAATCCCTCATCATTTTAGGGCCTCATTGCCTATTTTTCTCCATGATATTAAGTATTCAAAGCTCATTTACATTCTTATTTTTCAATTTGCTGCTGCAGTAGTTTAATTTATTCCATATCATTTATTTTTCTGAGAGGGACATTAATCATTGGCTCTACATTTTAGCGCCTCTGGGACTTTTTTTTTTTTTTTTTTAATCAATAAAATAAAAGGGATTGTGCTTTAGCAAAAGCTTGTGCTACAAAGGAAGTGGATCTTAATGTTGTAATTGAATTAGCTTGTTGTTATAATTTTATTTTTTTTCTTGTTCGCGGATGTGTTTCATTTCCCATCACTTTTTATACGCAGAACTTTGGGCAACTTATTCCTGTTTGTCATTTGTGTTGTTAACAAAAGCACGTGGCGGGGAATAACAGTCATATCAACGAGGAGCTCCCCGTAATGCTTCTCCTTGTTCTAGATTTCTGCTCTGTCGAGCTGGAGGCCGAGCCACTTCCATCCTCTTTCTTCCTCGCCTTTCTTGTTGTTTCTTCATCCTTTCACATTCATTTTATGCTTGGCTATTCCGTAGGCTATCAGTGTATTAATGCCTTGGCTTAAGCCGAACAGCCTCGGCTCGAGATAAGCCTGCGCGCTCGTTACGTGGCTGTGAACAGTAAGTTCACGCTTTTCCCTCCCGTTTCCAAGTTTTTTTTTGTTTTGTTTTGTGTGTTTTTTTTGTGTGTTTTTTTTAAATTATAAATTTTCTCCTTGCAAACTTTGCCGAGACGTCACACGTCTTCATTAGCCGTCGACAAGTCTAAAAGGATTGACCTTCCGAAGGTGTGACTGAGGGCGGGGGCGTGATGGTTACTTGATGGAGAGGGGTCTGCGGAGATGGGGGGGGGGGGGGGGGGGGGTGTTAGTGGGGGGGGGGGGGGTCTTTTAACTCTGATACATAATGCTGTGGGCTATAATACTTTGCGCATGGCCGCTCGCAGGCCTACTAATCACGAGGAAAAAGACCCCGCTGTCTCACTCCATAAACCCGGGGCCCGGCTAGGAAGACGGTCACGGGGGCACGATGTCACTTGTAAATCCCAAATTAAACTCAACTGCCCAAAGCTGGCCGGCGTAAAAACCCCCTCAACTCAATCCCGCCTCCCTGCGTCTCCCTGTCAGCCGTGCAGGCGGTAACGAGCGGGCGCGGCGACGACAGGCGGCTGGCCGCGTGTCAGCCGTGTCAAGGTTGCGCAGTGGTCAATTTGGACGCTTGTTGCTCTCGTGTGGTTTTATGCATTTATGCGTTTCGCCACCCGACGCCGTGAAACCGTAATCCTTTGCTTCGTGGAACAGATCATGCAAAAAATAAATACAGCGGCACTGTGATCGACGAATTTCACTCGTTATGTAACTGAGCTCGTACTTTAATTTATTCAGAAAAAGCAATTTTTTTTTTTAGCCCTTTTCAAATTGACAAAAAATTGGCCATTTCATTTTTTTTTTTTTTTTTTTTAGATATTAACATATTACAATATCAGACTGAGATACTATTATTCAAACAAACAATACAGGAAAGAAATAATGAAACAAATAGCCCCCCCCCCACCACACACGCACACACACAAACGCGCGCGCACACACACACACAATCAAAGCAGAGCAAATTTACTTCTATATCGCATTTCATACAAGAAACTCAATATGCTTTACGTGATTAAAATAATTTAAAAACTAAGAAAAAAAAAACAGCTTATAAACATTTAAAACAAAAACATACAGTGCAAGAAATATCATTTAAAAGTGGAAATGCTCTAAAAAGCAGGAGGAAAACAAGAGTTTTTAACGGGGATTTAAAAACATTCACACTCGGGCAGATGGCAGCACAAGAAAAGGAGCATTTTTGCAAAGGTCTTAATCCAGACATGATTCTCTCCAACATTTGACACCATTGCACCAAGACGACACCAAACAATTCATCGACAGCACTTTGCACCGGAAGTGGCCACTGAGCTATCAGCGGGTCGCAAAGCAGAGACCGGAAGTGTCACAGAAAGGTGTGAAAGTGGACATCCTTGGATATTTTCATGTCTTCAAACACTTGAAGTTTGCCTTTCGCCTCTTTGCTAGAGAACAGCAAGTCGTGCACAACGTACTGAAACCTGGAACAATTGAACACGCGCATTCGAGTTGAGAGAAATTCAAATGAGGTTGATGTGTAAAGCTTAGAGTGCATTTTAGGTTCTTTCTAAACTTTCACCCAAAAGCCGAATTTCCCCGAGAGTACTTTATTGTATCATCGATTTATATACATTGTGTATCCCGCTTAAAGCAGGAGAGCGTAAATATGAGATCAAAAGCGTCACTATACAGTGGACTGCAGTAGCTGCTTTGAACATGAACAACGTCTGCAAATGTTTTTCCAAGCCATGCTCGCTTCCCCCCTTCGCAGAAGATGGAATGCGTGAGCTGCATCGAGCGAGGTTCTGTCACTCGGAACCTTTAATTATAACTTCCCAGTATCAGTTGCGGCAAGCCTGCACAGATGCTAAAACCCTCGGAGGCTTGGCTACTCTACCTTGCTTAATCTGAGGCGGGAAGGCGTCGCATCAGCCAATTCAATCTGCGCCGGCGAGCCCCCAACACACACACACACACACACACACACACACACACACACACACACACACCCCTCCTCACCGGAGCCAATCCGGGCACTAGTTACAATCACGTGACATCGCGGCTTCTTAGCATCCTTCATCAACACTTGTTTTCGCCCGCGTTGTTATCTACCTCCTCTTGGACGCTTCACGCGGGCGCTCTGCTTGCGGAGGATATAGTGAGGTGGTCTGCGCGTGCACGGCTAAAGACGCTATAAAAACCGCTGAGGTATAAAATCGAAAGTGCTCAAGCTGTCCGCGGCCGGAATTGCCGGCTGGCTGGCCGGCGAGCTGGATGGCTGGGGCCTGTTGGAGGTGGTGAAAGATCCCCCGCAGCCAAGTCCAACCTGCTCGCATTGTAAATCACGCGCGCGCGCACACACAAAGTTGGGGCTTGTTTGTTTACATATTCCAGGCTTTACAGTGGTTCTGCTGCGGTGTGCAAGAAGCTGTGCTTGGCTCAGGCTTGATGCACGGCCCATAAAAGTGAAGCACCCCCGCCGTTCCCGTTGGTATTGACTGGCGTTGTTGGGAGCAGGAAATATTTATAAACAGGCCGATTATTTCTCACAATAGCTAGAAAAATAAGAAAAGTGGCTTGTTAGTGTATCCTCAGACACGCATTTACCAGAAAATCCGTGTGTCTTATATCTCAGAAAACTCTTTCCCCATTGAAATGAATGAAAATGCCATCAGTCCTTTCCAATCTACCCCCAGAAAAACAAAAAAATACAAAGATAATTGATTTTTTAATCAGGAAAAAAGTACTATTCAGGAATAACATAATCCACTCTACACGGAACGTCACATGACCAACGCGGGACATATGCAAACGATTATAACTAGGATTGATGTCATTGTTTGAACTTTCTACAGTTTTGTTTTATTTATGGCTGATGTCTTCGAACAAAACTTAAATACACGTACATCATATCTTTCATTTATACAAATACGATATGATCCACATAAACAAGAACCAAACCCAAACACTGTCTGTTGTCACCGTCGGTGGCTCTGTGGTGACATCTTGTGTTTCAAGTTCCTGCGGCTGCTTTGAAACGGTCCCGTTCCCCATTCGCCCCGGACGAGGAGGAGGCGCTTTTACCCGGGTTGCCGAATGCGGAAATCATTTTCACACATGACCCGGATTAAATAAAATGTTAAGGATTACAAATGATTAATTTGCTGAGGCTCCTTCTGGTGTGTATCACCCGAGGGGATTGCATAATACAGACATGCAAACAAATGAAGAAGAATTTCACTCAGCTACTGCAAGTGACGCAGTAATCTGCAGTAATATTTGTCATTTTTTGAAGAGGATAAAGAATATATGCCTGTATGTATTGGCTTATTGTCTGTCTGCCTGTGTTGCCGCACCGTTTGTGTTCAAATAGCCGTTCCTTAAAGCGTGACGAGAATGACTGAAAGCGGGACACGCCGCCGCATGAAATTCGTTAGCCCGCCTATAGCGTTTCCAATTATGTGTTAGCATTAAGCTTATAGGCAAAGTCATGTGCTTGTTTTGTGAATTTTTGTCAAAGTCAATAGATGGGCCAAACAACGGCTCGCATCTTGAAAACCTGGTCGCTCGTATCTCCAGCCACCACCGTACTCGAAAAACGACAAAATGACCCAAAATATGACACGATAGTGGTTCATCTCTGTGGCTCGTGGACCTCCTGCGGGGAGTACTTTGCGACGTAATCCCCAGCTGCTTCACTGACATGTACACGTTCTATAGAGTACATTTTGCAAACACCCACTGGGGTGTTACCGTGTGCGTGTTTGCAGGTGAACTGGGAGTCAAAACACTTATCCTAAAGAGAGATCGAGCCTGCATCGCTGTATCTTATCTGCGCTTACAGTGCCGCACTTGTACACACTCACTTGTGCGCCCTCCTCCTCCTCCTCCTACTACTACTACGACGCACGCTCGCTATAATCCACACCAGTGCCGCTCTCGTTCTCCGCGTGTGTGTTTGTGTGTGAAGGCGACGGAGGTGAAGTCAAGCAAGTTTTCCCGCACGTGTCACCGGCGGCGGTCCGTTTCAGTGTGGTCATGTGGTCACAGCTGACTTTGCCGTAGCGATAAGGAGAGATGTGGATTCCCGAGCATCTGAGGGGCCTCGAAGGACCCGATGGGGGCGCGTCGTCGTAGCATAACACAAGCTGCTACACTGGAAACTCCAAAGTCGAACACCCCCAAAGTGGTACAATTTGGAATTTGACAAATATATCTCGGAAATAAGGTTTTGTACAGTGAACGCGTTTTTATTGCAGGGGGATACATTGGAGACCCATCAGCAATAGGTCCAAATTTGAGGCATACCCACCATTTAACAAAATATTTATTTGAATAGTTGTTAATCCTTTCCTCAGGCTTTAAACACTTCAACTCATTAAACCTCCCTTAATATTACCAAAACACACTTTTTAAAGTGTTCCTAAGCAGCTGCTCTCACTATCTCATTTGTACAGTTCTCCAAATAAGAGGAAAAGCGTGCTTGCTTCAAGCTATTTGTCACTCCCACTTCAAGTCCATTGTAAAACTGACACACATAACAAACATTGTACAGCATTGTAGATTTTTAAATACCGAAACGGTCAACCAAACAATGTAATTCCATCTATCAAAAGTCCACTAGCTTAATTGCGCACACATCATGCCATAGACACGCTTATGAATATTAGCATATATGGCACTGCTACAGCAACCCAATCATTCATACGCTTATGACAATTAAGAGTTTTGAAAAGAATATGTAGGTATGACACGGAAAACTAGTTTCATTATTTTCACAAACATTGTCTGCATTTGATTACATTGTGTAAGTGTGTGTGCGCCCTGAAGCACGAATGTAGGAACACATGCAGGATGCTGTTTTGAGTCTTTTTTTTTTTTTCCTAGTGTCAATTTAACAAACTCTGCACTTCTTTTTTGTTTGCATTATTATTGCATTGCATTAAAATATAATCCTTTTTCCACGTACATGACAATTAAGAAGGACCGCCACTGATTATGCTTTTGTCATTTGTTAAAACAAAGAGCGAGTGTTTTATTCTTTTTTACGTTTTACTAATAGCAGTGGTTAACTTGTTTCTTCACGTCGATGAGCGTTAACAATAACCTACCCTAAACCTAACCCAGGAACAGATGATTGCAAGTATTTCATACACAAAATTGTTTCAAAAATACAACGAGCTGTTGCTTGAGGGAACAAGTTGTGTCTCAATTCCAGTAAATCTTTTTTTTTTTTTTTTTTTTCCCCCCCCACTAGCATGTTATTCGAGAACAACCTTCACCACTCACTATACCCCGACATGACAACGGGGGAGGAAGGCTTTAGAAAATAAATAAATAAATATTTTTTTTAAATGAAGGATGGCGGGAGGTGACAGGTAAACAAATTCCGTGTCATATCCTCCTGCTGTCTCCACTGTTGCCACTTGGCATTTTAATGGAAGGGAATGCGATGTAACATGTAGTGGTAAGTACAGCGGCAGCCTCGTCGCAAAAACGGGGAGAAAACTTAACTCCTCAGACCTATGCATTAAACATATTGTAGAATAGAGTGTAACATTTATCACTGTCATTCCTGGAGAGTTTGTGTAAATTTAAATGCGCTCAAGCGTGCTGAACCCCCCCCCCCCCCCCCCCCCTCACCCCCACCCCCCATCAACAATGTATGCGCACAATGCCACCCCAAAGCCCATTTCACTGAAATCCTTCTCATTGTTCTGCACGACCATCCCACCAAACGGCTATTCATCTTTGGGGAATATGCTGTACAGAAATGTCTTTGTACGTGAGGCCTGTTCCATGTTGCTTCTTAACTGTCGGCCTATTTTCCGTGGTTTAGTCAAGTTAAAAAAAAAAAAAAATCACATGTATATAGTTGCCAAGATTGCAGACTTATTTTCATCCTCATTTCAGCATGTATCACTATATACAAAGGGTTACCGGCTTTCACTTTTATTACAAAAATATTATAATAATCACTTACTGGTTCCAACACAAATGGCTCTAAACCAGAGCAGACGATTAAATAAAGGCTTTGTGGATTATTCGTGACAAGCCCTTTTCCGGTGGGGGGCGAAATGGAACAATCGTGCCTTTAAACGTGGACCATGTCGGCAATCGCGGCTGACACATTAAACATTAGAATAAATTACCTAACCTTTACAACTTGCAGTGCCAATAACAGTATAAAAGACAGATCATGACTTATTATTCACTCCGAGATCCTACACATAATAATGATGTCATCAATAATGGCCGCTATATTGCAGTTTAAAGAAGAAGAAGATGGAGAAAAAGAAAACACTCAAGGATGTTAATTTCTTCCTCTTTTTAAATCAGCCATCTGGAAAGAAGGACTCAAAAGATTGTGAGGGACACAAAAGAAAAAAGCAAAAGAAAAATGTTCTGCATTATGTTCCTTTTAGCAAACTGCGCTTATGAGTCAATTTGGCAAACAACGTGTGGCCAACTTGACTGAAGAGGCACATCAGCGGCGCTGACACGGAAGCTTGCCAGTGACCGGCCGACAACAAATGGATCTCATCTGACAAATATCCTGCAGGGGCCTTTTTTCTTCTTTCTTTCTTTCTTACGCCGGTCTTTCATTTTAGCCGAAGGTGCCGCGTCGTCTGCGGTCCTCAAGTGGAAGTCATGGTGATGGACACCCGCACATTAAGCTGGTAAGTGTATATGTACGGCCCACATGGTGTCTTAATGCTTGTCACACTCCACTGTCCTTGTCTTTGCTGAGGGAAAGGCTGTTGGGCTTCACACTAGTGAAGAAAGCGGGCACATTTTGCACAGTAAATGGGCTTTTCAAAGAATTTGTGCTTGATTGGGGGTGCGTGCACATATGTGATCTGTTTATCTGGACCAGTTTTATGTGCTCACTAATTGGAATCAACAATGGTACCATTCAACATCGGGCTTGATTGAAGAAAGTTTAGGCATTGGGGGAAACAAACTTTTGAACGGAAGGTTCCCGCCATATCATTTCATGTGGCCTGCGTAAGCAAATAGTGTGCGTGTTTTTCTGTTTATTACCGTATGTAGGTAGGTTTTTTTGTTTTGTTAGTTTTTTTTACCTTCGTGATCATTTTTATGTTACAATACACATTTACTTGCCACCTTGGTCACCTCAGCAATCTCGTTTATTAGGGAAGAAGGAAATCAGTCACTAGGCCACGCCCTTTAAAGGCACACATCCAACATACACACAAGTATGTCTAGTAATTACACATTATAAAACTGTCTTCTTTTTTTTCCCATTCTCTCTTATCATATTTTTATACAATACAGTGCTATTTTATTTATTAAAAACGTAACATCGGGAGCTGTCAATGGCATTTCAATTAATTTCAGTGGGGAAAATTGATTTGAGTCACATGCTCGGTCACCGAACGTATTTAACTTGCAAGTTGAGCTACTACTGTTTCTGCATGTCGACTTTGTGGTGGGGGGGGGGGCTCTACTCATGTTTGTCGTCGTGTTCAGACGTCATTAGCGATGCGCAATAGAAGCCGAACAGCAGACGCGGCTCCTCACTTTGAGATGATAGCTCGTGATTGATGCCGTCTGTTGGCGCTGATCGTCCATTATAGGACACGTCACATGCGGCGCGTGGCATTGAGGGTCATTTCCAGACAGCCTCGGCTGAAAATCTTAAATAAATTTAATTGTCTGCATCCGCCATCAGAAATGACTTTATGGATTTTGCTTCATAATTAAGAGCTTCCATATCCATAAACTTAAATCACTGCGCACAGATGTTGAGGTGTAATTAAAGCATTAAAATGTGCGAACAATCAACTGGCGCTAAAAAACATCAACAGCATCAGCCACAGCACTTTTGTTCAAAGGAAAGGACCTCCAGTGTTTCTCTGTTTTGCAACACCGGGAACTCATTGCCATAAATCTCACCGCTCCGCTTCGGCATTCGTAGCCCAAGTGATGCTAACGCCATTAGCTGTTGATTTAATGATGCGCTTTCTGTCATTCCTTTTTTTTTTTTTTTTTTTTTCTACCCCCTCCTGCTGGCGTGTGTTTTCGAGGACGAGACTGCTGCAGACGTTCTCATGTCACCTACCTCCATTATGCCAAGGTCACTCCATTGCTTTTCTTAATGTGCTCAGGCAAAGTGTCACTTTTGCAGTTCTGTGGCAGTAAATAAGAAGTGGCTCTAATTTGAATGTTGCGTACCAAAGGCCCTTTATGGGTTGTTAATTTAGTGTTTAAATACATTTAGCAGTTGAGAGTGGGTACTGATTAGGCAGGCCCTCCCATTGACGGCAGTTTTTTTTTTTTCTGCCCATATTACTCGACGAATCTGACTGTCTATATATTTGTAAATGTGTGCTCATCTTACATGATTGTAGTTCCACTTTCCAAAATGTGTGTAAAAATGTATCTCTAGCGTGAAAATTAAACCAAAAAAAAAAACGATTCCGTGATTTGTCATTGCGTTAGTATTTTTTTAAATAAAGCTTTTTAACATAAAATGACTGACAAAAAACATGTAACCACCCTATTATGTACAGTATACAGCATGATGAATGTCATTTTCTATTGTTAAAAAATCAAAAATGTCATGTTTTTAATATAGACCTTTCATGTACATGAATGTATATATATATATATATATATATATATATATATATATTATATCAATAATAAATATATTGTTGAATTAATACCTCACTGTATATAACTTTCCATGAGTTAACAGAGGTCTTTTTTTTTTCATCTTCAGTTCTGTCAAAGTTGGGATTACTGTGTTCATTTACAGTACTGTCGTTTATTGATCCCTAAGAAAATGTTGGTATCTAATATGTAGCCTATATCCATATATAATTAATAACAATAACGAAACATATGACAGCAAACATCTTAGAATAACAAATATGTTACATAATACTAAGACCGGGGTCAGGGAATAGTCGTAGATACCGTATATAAAATAGAATATTTTAAAATTTAGTCTTACTGGAATGCCTGCCTAAACAAATGCGTTTTTAGCTGCTTTTTAAAAAAATCATCACTCAAAACTAAGGGCATTACACAATATGGGGGCAATGGACTGCAAGGATCATCTTTAATTTTTTGTATTTTGTGTGAGGGACATTAAAGGGGAATTTTGCAATTTAGAAGGAAAAAAAAAATCCCTTTTTGTTATACAGCATTTGTTAAAACTGTCACTATGACCTGGCAGAAGTACATGGTAAATATGATTTGTTTAAAAAAAAAATTACAAAAAAATCACCTGTCATCTCTTTGCAAGAAACCACCGTGCCCGAGGGGAAGCAACCAATCGGAGACAGAAAGCGCACTCTTGTGCAGATCAGATGACAACTCTTCCAAAAAGCTGCGAGCTGAAAGTGGCCTGTGGAAAACCAATAGCACCTCCCGACACTGCAGATTGTTCCTGACATCTAATGCCGCTTATGAAATTGGCGGGATAAGTTAATGTGTCACAGTAACATTGATTTTTCATTTACCTCCCTCTGCCCCGCGTCCCTCAGCCGGCCGGGTCTTTTCCTTCAGGCGTCAGGTTGGATTACAGGCGACCGCTGTTGAGACCGAGCATCATGACCGCGAGGAGCAGATGATGCGGGTCAGCGTGTGAGCTGCCACACCTGATTACAGGTGACGTCATCTCCAGTGTCAGGTAAGGTGCTACGTGGACTCCGCAGTATCTGTTCAATCCCATACCGAAACTGTTGGGGTGTAGCGGACTTTCCTCGGAAGAAATCAATGGCGTCGCTAGGCCTATTTTTGGCTTGCCCCCATCAATAAAACGCAATGAGGCCCCTGGATGAAATGATGAAAAAAGCTGAAATTATGGCTTTGTTGACCATTTTGGCATTTAAATATACAATGTTTAATTCTCGTTTGCTTTATGAGTCAGTTTACATTAAACGTCAAGTGGGAGTGACAAACAAAACAAGCCCGCGCTGCCTTCTTTTTCCGTTCCCTGCAAGTGATATGATACGATAGGCTCCTTTTTCTTGACAGCGAGAGCGTGAGACCAAGCGCGAAGGAATCATTTGAAAAAGTCTTTCAAAAATACGTGTGAGATTTTTAAACGTTGTATGTGGCCCTCCTCTTTCGCCGATTTTCACCTGTTGTAGTTAAGACTGGAACTAGTTAAGACTCCCCCACAATAAACGGGCGTTCACTGTCTTAATAGAAGACCTAAGATCAATTTGCATATTTTTGCAATAATAAAGGAACAGAGATGACAATTTTTAAAAAGTTATGAATATCCTCTGGCAAATTCAACATGAAACATGAAACTATGGCATAAAATGTCCCCGGAATCATCACTCAATCATCAGCGTTCATGTGCGTGCACTAAATATATCATTCATAAAGTACAACTTAACGATTAGAATTTTCTTCTTGATGAATGACAATTAACGCAATTTATTTTCTCCCCTGTGGTCACCTCAAAAGTGGGCCTAAAACGAGAGCGTTAAGAAATCTACCTGGTTCCTATGAGAGAGAGAAAGGCGGCTGAAAGCGGCTCCCGTAACAACTGCGCGCTGCTCAATGAGCTATGTCGTCAGTTCCATATGAGATTGGTTAATACAAAAAAGCTTGCCGGTGAAAAACATTGTCCTGCTGCCAGTGACAAAGACAAAGTGCCTGCGTTTGGCGTACGCGCGAGTCAAAGGGACAGGTGACGACAGGGAGGGCGAGCAGGGGAGCCAATTTGAATTTCACATCTAGGAGGAGGCAGCGTGTCATTAAAAAAGCCTAATTTCAGTGTCAGGTAGCCTTACAGGTGATCCATCATCTTGTCACAAGAATTTTATTTTATTTTCAAAGGAGTTCAAAGCCAGCCTTCCTGACTTTTTCGCTTCACTTTCAATTAGATTTAAAGGCAATTAAAAGGGAGAAGTCTCTCATGCACATCGGAGGGGGGGATGGGGGGGGGGGGGACTTTTTTCGGAAAGCCAAACATTATGTCGCTTCTAAATCACTAAGAGCATATTTTCTAAAAGTAACTAATATAGTGTAGGGCTGGGGGAAACAAATAATAACTCAGGTAAATCGACTTCAAACATAGGCAGCACAAAATTTCTACCTTGTCGCTAAGAGCAAAAAATAAATAAATAACGGAACCATGTTTATGCCGTAGGATCACACGTTTCACGTGGACATTTATTGCAGACGGACACAGTGTTGGCGCAATGATAAACTTCCCCAGAAACGACAAAGGAGCGTCTATAAGTGATTTTTATGACGCCGTTCGATGTGTAATGTACATTTAACATGACAAGTATGAGTGAGCTGAACGGCAATTAGCGTTTTTTGACCTGGAGTGGCAATAGCTAGTGCGCTGATGCTAATCGCCATTGCTAACCGTTTAGCATTATGCTGTCTCAAATTCTGTACGCCAAATTTATACCCTACACTCAGTACCAACGTATGCAGTTTAAGAATGGAAATCCATCCCTCATAAATGAGAATAAATGCATGTTAGTAGTAAAAAAAAAAAAAAGTAACACTGGGCGGAGGTGATTATTATTCGATTATTCGATCAGTAATCAATCGGAGAATCGATTCTAAAAAGATTCGAGTGTGATAGTGATAGAATTTTTCGAGATCCGAGCCGTCGTTCAGCCGCGATGGATGGTGGCAGCAAACTTAACAACAAGCAGCAGATATTGAACAATCCCTTGTATAAAAAGAGACCGAATGCATCTTAAAGCTATTTATTTCCATTTCCACTCTAATTTTTGTGTCAAACTAAACATGAAACAAAGACAACTACATGTATATTCAACCAAACTACATAACTTTGCTGAAAGTCCGCGAGCTTAAGGCGAACACATGATTGGAAATTGCTAATGAAACTAGCATCAATATTTCGGTAGCTACGTACTTTCAAGTAACATATTTTTGTACACAAAAATGCAGAGCAGACAACAATACTCACAGGCAAATAGTCTTCCATCCTTTGCCCAAAATGACTCATATTACCGCAGCTTCTTTTGTGTTTCGTCACTGCCCTGTGACCAAGTTGCGCGCACCAGAAGGCGCAAAGCCCATTCAATTATCATGATGCACAAACGGTTTAACTCTTTACATTCTGTCTAATTATGTCGCGACTGGATGTGTACAGCAGCGATTCTCGACTGCGGGGTCGGGACCCACAAGTGGGTGGCGGACAAGTACAGCAATAAAGAAAAATGACAGAGAGTACTCGACGGTATCGACATACTGTACAATGTTTTGAGGTTACAAATTGTTCTATATAGATGGTCACTTGGCACCCTCAGTTAATACCGTACTTGGTGTTTTTCATTGGAGTCTTTTATATTGATCAGTGTTTTTCATAGAAATAGCTAAAGTAATTATGACTTGTTAGTTTAAATTAGTGACTTACATGAAAGATTCTGTATGTAAGCAAAAAAAAAATCGAGGACCCCTGTCGAATGAAATATTCAGTGTATCCCAGGTGGGACTTGATCTTTATTTGTCCAATAACATTATTTTGAATTTCCCTAAAAAGAAGAGATCAATGCCAAGATGAGTGAAATTTTGTGGCAATATTTTGTGCAATCATGATAACTAATAACCTTTTTTGTATATTGCCACGTTCATCCTCAGTTTCTTAATAAGGGGCTCTGAAAGGCACTTTCAACATGTAAGCATGTGTTATTATGTTTAAATATATGACGCACGTATGTTTCCAAAGGCTATTTTTGAACAATTCATCTTCTGTATTGTTGTTCACTTTTGTAAAAATGGTTTGTGATTTGGCGGCAATAGGGGAATGTGAAAACCACTGGTGTACAGTATAGTGTTATTTTCCTATTAAAAACTAGTGCTGATATTGTTAGGGCGTTTGGAACGGATTAATGGCATTTCAGTTGATTTCAGTGGGGAACAATGATTTGAGATACAAGTGTTGCGAGTCACTCGTACGGTCACGGAAGGAATTCAAGTCGAGACACCACTGTAGAGCGTTGCACACGTTTGTTCGTCAAGTCGCCCCAGCAAAGTGCACATCAGCACCCTGAGAATGCCATTTATTGCTACATTTCTGAACCTAAACGCCTGTCAGCTCCAATCTGTCCACAGGAAGGCGTCCTGGTAATAAAATACATCTGAGGGAGGTTGGGAGGGTGGGGGGCAGCGAGGGGGGGACGCACGTTCTCCTAGATAGGCGGTGACAAAACAACATTACCATGTCCGCTTCACACGGCGACTCGTACGGGACAGATGGTTGTTTCCGCCGACGACTCCAGCTTCAGGCACAAACACGTGCGCGCGGAGAACATTCTCAGCAACAACAGGCAGTGTGGATTTTGGAAACACTTTTAGATATCAACATGACATTTATATTGTAACATAAAAGTTTCCAAGACGTGTCATGGATCTCATTGAAATACAGGAAGTACTAAGTTTGTCTCGATATTTATATATATGTATATATATATATATATATATATATATATATATATATATATATGTGTGTGTGTGTGTGTGTGTGTGTGTGTGTGTATTTAAAAAAATTGCAACACTCAAACTTGTCTTACTATTAAAACTTTATAGCTCAGTTAGGCTGAGTTCCTTATATTTAAACCTTAGTGTGGCTGCCATTAATTATTCGAATAAATTAAATTAGAAAAGAATGTGCAGTGAGTGTGCAGAATTTGATACTACTTTGACTCCATTAACTTTATCGGTCGTGTTGTACAAGCATCCAAAGTTCCTCGTGACTTTGCTCGTTCAAAGAGGAGAGCAATCGGCGCGGGAAGTGGGCACAGTTCATACGTGCGGGTGGGGGTGGGGCAGGGGGCACGCGAGCGCAACGTTGGCAGCGTTCCGAGGGACGCGGCGTCGTTACATGGACATGTAAGCACCGTCGTCCGCGCATCACGCCGCCTAAGTGGCCGAAAATGCCAGGGCAGCAAAAAGTGGCGAACAAGCGCGCGGATTCATTAGGCGAGCCCTTCCCAGCATGCTTTGCAATGACAAATGATTGACTTGGAACAATATCTAAAGTGATCAGGATAAAGTACCAGCCATTTCAAGGCTCAGCAAAATTCAAATTCTAATTAGACCTTGCACCACATTCCAAATAAAAATGGCTCCCTCGGTGCTTGAGCCTATCAGGTGTCTCTCCCAGACCACTGGAACAAAACGAATAAAGAAAATGATTAAAGCGATAACAAAGGCATAAAATTCAAATTATAACAGCATCACATCTGGGATCGGTATGTCACTGCACTGCTCTTTCTGCCAACCACGCACGCACACACACACACACACACACACACACACACGTTTCTGCGTGAGGACAAGGAAAGAGTGAGAAGGAGATGTAAAAAAGAGGGGAATTAAAAGGTGGAGAGCAAGAACGCAAATAGGCTCTCAGCTTTAAGGTTATTAATGACTCCTCCAAAAATGTGCGAGCTTTCCAATCTCTGTGAGAAGCGCTTGAAGGAGCCTGCAGATGAAGCTGACCTTCACAATGTTCTTTGGTCTTTAGTTAAGAAATTCACTCACCATTATGGCATCATTAGGGAAACAAGGATAAAATTACTCCATGGTTAATGACCTATAGGATCCCCACCAAAATTTGTTTCAGATCTAATAAAAGTGAGCCTAACACACTCCAATGAATTATGAGGACTGCTACGCCGGGTCTTAAAATGTGCGGGAAATAGATTTTCTGAAGCTAGGAGGACTGGACTTTTCAAATCAGATAGTAGAATGGAATTTTATGGGCAATAAATTCCACCATGTCTCAATTCCATTTTTTTTTTCCTTGCCCTCACAGAATTTTTGAGCCTGTGATGGAATCTGTGAGTGGGATAGCCTCTAAAAATTCATTGCCAATTGCCGTCTCCTCCTCTCTCCCCTTAAGGTAGATAGATTGATGGATGAATGGCTAAATGGGTGGAGAAAAGGTAGAAGCCAAGGAAAACTCGATGTATGATGGAAATAAATGATTAGATACACATATGGCTACTCTCAGTCTCAGAAGGAGCGATTAAAGAGGAAAAGACCTCTAAAAATACATTTTTAAAAATATGTGTACCCATATTCTTTCACAAATTGAAAGTTTTCTAACTGTTTACAGCAGAGTAGTCCCATTACTCGCTTACTACTTTGGCATGGGAATTCATAAGCGATCCGATTTGATTCGTGATACTGCTTATCGATCCCATTTGGGAGCAGTTTTCTTATTGATTCTCATTGGGTGAGGAAATGAAATATTATGTGACATGATCATTTTCACCTATTGCGGGGTGGGGGTCTGGAATGTATGACTGTATGCAACCAACAGCGATTGACTGTCCCTTACCTAATATGTTCTGTGCGAGAACTCAGTATCATACAATTCCACCTCCAAAGTCTTCATTCGCATATCTCTCACATACAATTTGGTCCTTGTGAGCAGTCTTATTGTTGTTATTGTTGTTGTTATGTTGTGATGGTTGTAACAGACAGGTTGTCCTGTCAAAAGCAGAAGTGCCCCCCCCCCTCAGACCCATCCTCAGTAGGTGAAAATCTGCAATAGAGAGACCATATAAAGAAGAGTTTGTTTTGATGTTTTTACGCCTCCCACATGCTTTAAAAAAACATTTAACCCTATTTAAACACGTGTTAAAGTATTCCTTAGCGCCCGTTGTCACTCATTTGCTTGTACAGTTCTCCAAATAAGAGGCACAGTGTGCTTGCTTCAAGCTGTTCGTCACTCCCACTTGAAGTTTACTGTAAAAACTGACATAAAAAACTGGAACCAAAATGGGTCAGCCAAACTGTATCATTTTGCATGATAAAAATCCTCAAGCTTAATGCTAACACGTCATGCGAAACACCATAAACTGGCTGTGGGAAATTAGCAATTTTAGGCCAGCAGAGGACGCACAAAAAGTCAAAATGTAAAACTCCTACGTGAAAGTAAAAGAAAAGGGCCGTCAGTTTTCAAGTGGCACTTTTAAAGCGGCGTAGGATTAGCGTGGCTGCTGGCTGGATGCAGCCCCCAAGAAGGAGTTTGCCAGCTAATGGCATTTGCTCTCTTTAAACTTTAATCTTTCCTATTAATTCCCTGCAACTGGAGAATGTGCGAGAGTTAATGTTCCATGAACGTGTTTCTCACTCTGCACTCTCCTCAAGCTAATTACCCTCAGGTGCTAAATGGGGGGAAATTGCAATCCATTTGGAAGGGAGAAATTTCACCTCCCCTTAGCCCCCCCCCACACACACACACACGCACACACACACCTACCGCCCACCGCCCCCTCGCGTGCAGTGAAAAAGTAGAGAAAATCAAACATTGAGTACGTTGAATCCAAAATGGACAATCAGCGCTAATGTGTGATGGGCTCGCCCTTCTCCAAGGTGGCTTCGGGGAGCGTAAACGGCTCGCCCTCGTTTCCCCGCCTCACCGCTTATCGCGCGGGTCACGCCGAGGTCAGCCGCGGAGGACCCGATGCCGAACAGATGTTTGATTGACGTGGATGCCGCAGATTGGCCATCAAGAGTTTTTTTTTTTCTGATGGGGAAGGAGAAGCGAGGAGGAGACACCCGAGGAAGTCAAAATCCAAATTAAAAGCCGCTTATGCGGCGGCTGACGGATCGGCGGTTGCCGTCACGGGACATTAAACGGCGGAGAGTGACGGCGTATCCGTCAATGACAGAATCAAGTTGCCAGTATACAAATGTTTCCCGAGTCCATCGCTAATCAGTAACGCGGGATCAACGGCTGTCGTCGCAGACAAATAGCTTTGATACGTTTTGGCTTTTAAAAAAAAAAAAAAAAAAGGGAGGAGAGGAAGTAGAGGGAGCTCTGGCGGGGGGGGTCGCCTCTCTCCTATGAGGAGTGTCACTTTGTCCTCCGTTTGATCTTTGTCTTCACACAACACGGCAGGAAATTAAAGATGAGAGGAGGTGCTGACTACTGTCCCATTAACACTGAGGCCTCCTTTTCTGAAACATACAGGCCAGCAAAAGTCACGATGAGATTTGTTGTTTTTGCAATAGCATAATGATTTCATCATTTCATAAAAACATTTTTTATTGTCCTGTAAAATATAAATATAAAAACATACAAAACACAGTCATCGTCGTCAGAAGCCTGGAGGCAGTCGAGTTAGTGAGTGTGTGTATCTTCATGCGCTTTGCAATTGTTCTCATTTTGTATTTGGGGTATGAAACAGAGGAAAGCGCATCACGAGTTTGATGCGCATCAGGACTGTGACGACTTGCGAGGGCAAGGAGACGTCCATTCGGCGAAGAATGCATCCCGTAGGAGAGCTGGTGCTAAAATGAAGCCAGAGAGAGGACTAAAATGCAACAGGAGAATTGAACCTTTACTTCTGTATCCGTGCTACCTGCCAACTGACAAATTGTCGGCCGTTAGAAAACTGCAGTTGTTTGTTTACGTTCAAACTCAGCTCGTAGCAAACGTGAGGGACGTCACGTGCGCTTTAATCGCGAGATTACAATTTCAGGATCCGGGCCATAGACAGCTATGATCCCGGTGCCCTCATACTCTCATCTACTAACAGCTTCGCAACATGTGCAAGAGGGAATTCAACTCTGCACCTGTGCAGCTTTTGTATATTTTAATGAGAAAAGAAAATTGAATGCAAATGTCCTATTATGTACAGCGTTTTGTTACAGCTGCGTTTGTTCTTAAAGTGCTCAAGAAATATTTGAGTTGAGCTAATTACGCAAATAAATAAAACATAACGATGATGACCACACAGCAAGCAAAAATATCAGAATTCCAACACTTAAAAGAAAAAGAAAAAAAAACAGCACCACACCACACATTCCCCCCCCATCCCCTCGAGCATATTTCTTGTGTGCAATAATAAATGAATTAGTAGAGGGAGGAGTGAAAACAGTCCATATCTTGGACAAACAATCGTAGCACCAGCCCTGAGCTCCCACTGTGCGCAGGACTCACTCCCTGCCGTTTATCTCCGCAGCAGAGAGCAACCAAACATCAAAAGACCAGATAAATTGAGTTTCTTGAGGGAGGGGAGGACAAAAAAAAAAAAAAACTTCCACACTGGTGACTAAAACCCAAAGAGGCCTGATAAGTTTTTCCATTACACCCCGTGTGGCCTTTCACGCTGTCATTTTGTGGCGTTCGCTTGAAGGCATAAGTAAACTCCCGAGTGTCTGTTGATGTTTTTTTTTTTTCACCTCCCGAATCTCATCCTGTAAAATGTCAAAGCTATTTGGTTAAATCATTAGAGGCGGGCGGCGAAAGGTTATTTTCTTCATGAACACTTGAGGGTCCGTTGAGCCCCTCGTAAGTGTCTGTTGGAAAATGCGTTGACATTTTACATGAATGGGGGAAAAAGAGCCTCCTCGATAGACTCTCTGTCAGCGCTCTCCACGTTTCAGGTCATTATAGCAGCAATAGAGGACCACTCAACCAATGTTGCTATTACCTTGGAGGAAAGCCTGATACTACTTGGACGGCCACGCTAGGAAAGTGAGAGACGTTAACCTTTGCCCTTAGCATGTCTTACATGTGTTTGGTACTCTGAGTGTGTCACTCTTACTTATATTTTTACACCACTACATTTTTTTAAAAAATGGATAAACGATCGTATATTTGAATGAATATCTACAATGTTTTCTAAGATTTTCTTTTTTTGTTTAAGCTAATTTTCTTACTTTAAATGAGAAAGCTAGCCTTCATTCCACCTTTTCTCAACCTTTACGCAAGGCAAATTTATTTCACACACAAGGGAACTCAATGTACTTTACATGATTAAAACGTTTAAAAACAAAGCGCAAAGTACATTTCAAAACAAAAGTACAGTAGAGAAATAAAATACAGTTTCGTCGAATTACTAAAAGAACGTACAGTGCAAGAAAAATATATATTTTTAAAGGATTTTGAAATGCTTTAAAAGAGTTCAGTCATAAGCATGAGGAGGAAAAAAAAAAGTTTTTCATCTGGATTTAAAAACATTCACACTTGGTTCTGACTTCACTTCTGTTGGAAGCCTGTTCCATTTGTGTGCAGCATAACAGCTAAATTCCGCTTCACCATGTTTGGGTTTGAACTCTGGGCTTTACTAAAAAAATAAAAAACACTGAGAACCACTGTAACATTATGCCCAGTTTGAACGTTATCACTGTACACAAGTATAAAAAAAAATTAAAAAAAAAAAAAAACTTTACTTAAAAATATATGCACAAAAGTAAAAAAAAGATTCATATATTTTATTAAAACAAACTGTTCTAAAATGAAACATGATTCAGCCTCTAACATCATGCAGTTTGAACACACTGCACTTAAATATAGGGGGGAAACAAATAAAAACAAAAACTACATAACATTTCAATTCAAATGTATTGCGCAAAAGCAATTGGATGCGTGTGAGCGTGTGTTTGTGGGCTCGCATGTGTGTGCGCGCGCGTGTGTTTGAGTGTGGGCATGTGCGGAGAGGAGGCGTCCGGGCTTCCGGGTCCAGTCGGGCTGAGTCGCATGCGGCCGATAATGTGGGTAATTGTGTTTCTGGAAGAGTGAGGCCAGATGAAAGCACCACATGGACAGATACCACAGGCATACTGGCCTCCTCTGCCGGAAAATTCCATTTTTTCCGGCAGGGCGGCATGAATGCCGAGTCTGAATCCAAATCCGGTTTTTCCGCACTTTATCAGCGTGTGGCCCACCAAGTGGTGAGATTGTGGGGAGGTGACGGTGCGGAGGTTGGCAGGGCGGGGTGTTGGTGGGATGGGCGGGGGTGGTGGGGGGGGGGGGGGGCTGCGTGGGGAGGAGCCACTCAGGCGAGACCCTCCACTTTAATCCAATTTACAGCCTCCCCCAGCAAAAGATAATTACAAGCTTTAAACCATCTTGGAAAGGGGTAGGAAGAAAAGACCTCACTCGAACCCAAACGGTGCATGTGGCCCCCCGAAGTCTCCAAGTGGACAACAAGTGGGTGTGGGGGCCGTTAGCAGGACTCAAGCTAAGGCTTTGTGACAAACTTTGAGCGTGAAAGTGATTTTTCTCTTCTGAATTTAGACTCATGTCGTCACTTGACTGCCTTAATGTGACGACAAACTCATTCATTCCAGTATTTCCTCCTATCTTATTTAGTCAACTGCAGATGGAAGATGTTTTTAAAAAAAAATAATAAATCAATCAAAATAAATAACATTTTATCTTCATATTACAATACAGTGGAACCTTGACTTACTAATTAGTTCTGTGACCAGGCATCTAATTTAATTTGTTCCCTATTAAAATTAACCGAAATGCCATTAAACCATTTCAACCCCCCCCCCCTCCCCCCAAACATTTTTTTTTAATAAATACTAATACTTAATAATACTTTTGTGTACAAACATAAAATACTGTAAAGAAAGTGGTATTATGAAGTGTAATTACAGTACAAGATATGTGTTGGATGTGTGCATTTAAGGGGCGTGTCCCAATGAGTAAGCAACATCAGTAGCTGAAGTCAGGTTGGCCGTTTAGTTTTGTGTGAGGATCTAGGTGTGAGTTGTGGCCTACAGCAGCACCAAAGCATGTGAAAAAAAAAGATAAAGCTTCTGCCAAACCATGTACGTTCATCTAGCGAAAGGCCTAACGGAAGTTAGCATAGATGTTAAGCGGTAATTAATAAAACTTCAAACAACAGCTACTTTAACACAAATTGAGCAGCAGCACACAAACAGAGCACACAACAATCGTCACAGTCATATATTCTCTTTGCTCCGAAGGCGTACGACTCTAAATTTGGACTTCCATGTGCTGTAAAAACCCTCCAAAAACTTGAAAACCTGTGAGATGGCGGCAGGGTGAATGACGAACCACGATATAGCCTGGCTTCACAATACAGGAACTACAGTAATGACTAAATGTGTCACCTATTTCACTTGATTTCACCGTTACGAACAGCATGCGAAGTTTCCTTTCTTGATGCCGCATCTTTGTCGGACAGTCTTTGAAGTGAGCGCGGAGAAACGGGGGTTAACTCTGGCAAAAGAATTCGAGGAAATAATAATAAAGGACGACTCGCAGGGGAGCGGAAAGGCCGGCCGCCCGCCCGCCCGCCCGCTAATTAATAGAAGGAGAGACACTCCCTAATTCTTCCCATTCACAAGCTCACAATGGCCGTCTCCAGCTAGCAGAACCTGGAATGGACGATGGGAGGCGTGAATGGAAGGGGGGGAAAGGGAGGGGTGTGTGTGGGGGGGGGGGGGGACTCGCGTCCTTATTTCCCTTAGAAGCATTAAATTGTATTTTATAGCTTTATGCATTTAATGGAAACGTGTTTAAAAGGATCTTCGGTGTCACTTTAGCAAACGCGGGTCGTTGTAGGAGAACAGATTAAAGGCAGTGCCGCCGCCTTCTTTTTTGGTATCCTTCCATCCCCTCCTCAATATTGGGCTCTCTTTCAGGCGCTTTAAAAGTGACCCGAGTCAAGAGCTTCCAGCCTCTACGCGGTGGGGGCTTCAAGATGGCGGCCCAGGGGGCTTGTTTTGCCACAAGTCAAGAGAGTGGTGGTGCTGGTGGGGGGAAATGGAGGGGGGGGTGGGGGGGGGGGTGAAGTGTGGGCACACCTGCCACTGATTATCCCCCCCCCCCCCCCCAGTTCGATGCTTTAGGCTTGACCTTCGAACTTCAGAGCTGCCCCACACCACTAATCTGTTAATTAACTGGGAAATACCCTGCAAAAACTTTGAAAATCCATTGTGTACGTGCGTGTGTGTGTGTGTGTGTGTGTACGTGTGTTTAAGGGGAAGTGACAACAAGAGCAACAGCGAGAGAGGATAGTGAACACAGGATAGTGAGTGTTCTTCTGTTCATGCCTTCAACCACGACACCCCCCAGCACCCCCCCCCCCCCCCCCCCACCATTAGCCAAACTTGCGCAGTCAATAGAATTTGTTACCATCCCCAAATCAGAAAAACTGGCATAACTGTATTGCATTTGCCCCCAAAAAAATATTACAGTCTGCTACCTTAATGCTAACATATAATGGGAAATGCCATAGACAGGCTAACGTATTGCATCTATGTTGCGGTGTTATATAACCGTCCAAGGAATGGATATTTGAACAAATGGCGCAGCAACACACATAGACAGACACTATAACAATACTCAGAGGAGTCACAATGAATTAATCGTGACGCACAAACTGTAATTATTTACATTCTGTTTCATGATGTTATGACTATGTTTTTATGAACTCAAATATTAAAGAGTGCTATTTTCATAATTCTAAATATATGACAGAAAATATTGTTCTGCAGCCGCTCTGACTGGATTGATGGTATTTCCATTCATTTTAATACGGAAAGATGATTTGAGATAACAACTGTTTTAAGTCAAGACAAATTGCAGTTTTGGTCCATTTTTATGTACCTGTTAACTGCAATTGTTTCACTTTAAAAAGAAGTACAGTTGAACAACTGCTGTTTTAAATTCAGTTTGAGGAATTAATATTTTTTTTTTTTTTTTTTTTAAAGCATCTGATGTTCTCCTTTGATTATAAAAACACAAGTTGAAAATCCTACAATTAGAAAGATCCCTCTTCAAAGGGCATCTCTTCTAAAAGTCATTTGTGGTTCTTTCCCGACGAAGAGAGAAATAACAAGCTCTATTTGGAGGAGACGAGGCTCACCTTGCCGTAAACAAACATCTCGGAGGTTGCGCTGCCTGCTGAGGCGGCTGATAAGTGGGGCAACAAAGTCAATTAGTTGTGTGATTATTAGTATGTGACAGGCGCCGGGGTCCCGCAGATTAACTCGCGAGCCTTGAAGGGATGGGACAACAATAATGGTGAAACATGTCCGTCCGAGCAGAAAAGTAAAAAGGTAGCAAAATTGAACAACAGCGTGTTCAATTAATTACGATGAATTAATGGCGTTCTGCTTGATTAAACGGCGATGGCGTCGAAAACGGCTCGTTTTTTTTCCTGACATAATGGCCGCTTTTACATAAATTACAGAAGCCTTTATTGTTGCATTATCTGTTTTAAACCACACGTCCCCTTGAACCCTCAATCTATTAATTAAGGCTATTGGCCTCCATTAACCAATCAGCTCTCACCCAGTGTGACCTCCAGCCTTCACCTTTGCCTCCACGGAGGCGTATTGATTGAAGGCAATGTTTTATTTTCAGCCCGGCCTGTAAAAAGAGTAGCTGATGAAGTGTCTTCTCATGGGCCCCGGAGAGCTGTAACTATTGTTTTTGGACATTTGAACACACATATATGAAACACACGTATATGAAATAATGGTCACGATGACGCGCAGGATCGATAGCACGCGTCCTCTGAAAGCCACCCGTGCAACAAGTTGCCATTTCGCTCACAATAACGCGCTATTTGTTTGATCGCGTTCAATGTAACGAATGAATTATTTGTCGCATGCGATTCGGTGTCATTGACGCAACTGTTAGTTTTCACCTCGCTCATTAATCAGAGCTGCGTTTCTTCTTCTGCCGTAATGATGGAACGTCTTCCACTCTTTTGTGACAAATTACACATGCAATGTTTGCACTTGCAATTACAACTTAGCAGCTGTTTGGGTAAATAAACAAGGCGTCAATGCACGTGCACCAGGCAAAGCTTCACACCATCTTGGCCTGGTTGTTTACCAAAAAATGTACGCTGCTGAACAGACAAAAGAATATATGTATATATTATATAATTTATAAAAATAATTCCCCCCAAAAAAAAAAATAATAAAAAAGCTTGACAGTGTGTATGTTGTCCATGTATCAGCAAATGTTTTCTGTTTTTATAACCCAAAAATATTTATTGGACTGTGACAATATGCTTATTGCTTGAAACAAAATACACCAATCTGTCAGTATCTCTCAGGAAATGGAAATTTACGTCATTTTTGTCCGTTTCCTCGCTAATTATGCTTACTGCCACTCCCAGTTGAAGTTTACTTTCAAACGCGAAACAAATACAGTTGCATGTTGTGTATTTCACCAAAGCACATGACTGTCTTACAAAAGCCCACTAGCTTAATGCTGACACATAGGAAAACACTATAGACTGGCTAAGGAAACTAGCACCAGTATTGCTGTAGTGATAAACCTTTACACAAATGGTAGCTAGCAACACATGCAGGCAGACAATATTACAATACTCACGGGCATATATTCTTTATCCTCGAAGAAGAACGACTAATTATTACTGCAGCCGAGTCGCAACGATTTCTTCAGTTTCTTCATCAAAGCTTTATTCATATTTGATTTATTAATTTTATTACTGTGTCTTCATAAAGTAAAATACTGTCATGAGCTATTTATCTTATTAAAAACCTGTTACAAATGTTTTTTTCCCCCAGGGCGCTGTGACGGTTTAACGGCATTTCCATTCATTTCGATGGGGAGAGATGTGTCTGTTTGAGATGTGTTTTGAGTATGAATTTGAAACAAACATTTGAATTGAATCACATACAGGGTACACAATATGTTTATTATTGGGGTGTAGAACTGCACAGCATCATACATGACATGCTTTGTTGTTGTTGTTGGAAAGCAACCATTTGGCTTACTTGAACAAAATGCGTTGTATAGACAAGTAATATGTTTATCTATCATCAGTAATAATGTGATTTTTACATAATATTAAGTGGAAATATGGGATGTATACAGTACACACATTATCAGCCACAAAAATGCTATTAACAATCAGAGGTATGAAAGACAGTGTTGAGTTTTATTTCTTTATAGCGAGGTATGGCGACTCATTTGGAGCACCTCCAGTACTTAAATTTAAGATTAATAGTTTATTATACTGATGTACAGATGCACTTCATCTCATTGAGCTATTTACAGGTTATTATACAGTTTTACACCGAAAAACATTGTTAGCATTGCTCATTTGGTACCTCTCTCACAGTCTCAACACAAATTGAGCATTATTGTCTTTGTACTGTAAGTGCAGGATAGTTGATAGAAACCTTATCCTTAAACAAAAAGACAAAAAAAGGAAATATTGTGTTTATTTGGATGAGTGTATCCCCTCACTCACTGAGGACATCTGTCCTCGTCATCCGACCGGACACTTCATTACGAGTTTGCTAATATTTAAACTGGCAAAGCAAAGCAATGCTGCTTGAATCTGACCTCTGAATGGACGCTTCGGGTTAACGGTTAACAAAGGGCACGTTAGTCTTTGATACTCACTAAAAGATCATCAAGCGTGACCTTTCAAGGGTTTCAAACGCCACTAGCAGGATTACAGTGCGTGTCATCATAGCCAATAAGCGCTGCATTTGCCCAATGTTTGGCAGTGGTGAGAAGTAACAAAGTGCAAATGCTTTGTGACTGGACTTCAGTAAAGTATTCAGGTATGTCTGGCAAATAAATGACATCCCCCGACATCCCCCTTAAAAAGGCTTGTAATTGGGTATGGTTTCCACAAGATGGCGAAAAAGCGTAGAGGATCATAAAAAAAAATCAACGCCATGCTTCTAGCATGTACACGATCATAAACCCATGTTACATAAATAACGGTATTCAGTAGTTAAATTATCCAACACAAACAAGCCACCGTCACATGATGTGTATCAATGCACAAATGATTTAAAGTCGTTCAAGTCACATTCTGGCATTTATACACAATAATACATTTTAGGGAATGCAGGCAAATTGTAACGGCGAATTAAACTACGTCACTTTTGAGTCACATCAGGCGAGAAGCAGAAATATACTTTCACTTTTGGCAGAAAAAGTAGTAAAAAAAACACAGGCAAGGTGTTTTTTTTTCAGTTGTTACTATTAGCTAATTTAGCATGTTTTTATTGAGAGGGCAGATTCAAGCTGGATTGCTTTGCCTGTTGAAATATTAGCAGACACTTAATGAAGTGTACAGTTGGATGCCTTTGTGATGACAAGGACGGATGTCACTGTGCGTAAGGGGATACGCGAGCACAAATACAGTAAGCACTAAAATAGTGCGTTCAGTCCTGATTATGCTGTCAGAAATTAGTGTCCAGTGTTTTTCTTTTTTCTTCTCAGTATGAGTACTATGTAAGTTCATTGGAGAGGAAAGCTTTTCGTGCAGTTTTTCTTCCCCCCGTAGTGCCAAGTTATCAAAACAGTCTACAATTGACAGTCAAAATTCAGAGCAGACAAAAATCAAATACAAATTGAGAATATTACCTGTGTGTTACATTTTATTGCTAGTGAAAGTGGACTTTTATGTGATTGTAAATGCAGTGCAAATATTCAATATAATTTATCTACAAATATATATCAATACAGTGGCACCTTGATTGAAATTTTGGCTCACAAAAAAAATCTGACAACTGGTAAGTTGGTACTCTCGTGCGTCAAGGTACCGCTGATATTTTAAAATCTCTTTTTTTTTCTTTCTTTTTCATTCACAAAATGTGCAAACGCAGCCACGAGATTCGTTTGAAGATGCTTCAACAGCGTTGCCCCGAGAAACGCAAAAAGCAAACTCCACCCACGCCGTTGAGCGCTTATTCATGACTTTTAACTCCGTGGAACAAGCGTTACATTGGGGTTTTGTCTCCAACCTGTTGCATAAATGAGCTGATCCCGCTGAGAGGGACCGAGCTTTAATGAGTGGGGTTTAAGCCCCTCCGTCCTTTGACTCCTGCAGCCTCAGCTTGGTCTCCTAATGAGCCATCATCATGCAAAACTGCCAGCTTGATACACATTAATTGGATTTTCACTTTTTCACCAATTAATTGAGCAGCATTGTCATGTTGGCAACACTCCCCCCAAGCCCCTCTCTTCCTTCTTTTTTTTTGTACTCATTGACTCAAATAGCCACAGTCTGGACACGGGAAGCTTTTTATTCCCGCTCTTTTCTTCTTTAGTACAGATCAGCTATCTCATTAAAGGCTTATGACATTTGTTGGAGGCGATCCCTTTGTGGAGAGAAAACAGTTTGTGTGCTGCTGCTCAATTGAAGCCTTTCCATTTTGTTAAGCTACCTCTCCCAGCACCCCGTGGGTGTGGGTGTAGGGGTCGGGGGGAGTTGGTGAGTCAGACCACTTGCAACCTCGAAGAGAGACCACAGGGCACGGGAGAGCAATCCCACGCCGACTTGTCCGACAAGCACCCAGACAGCGTGCAAATGCGCCGCTCATTGGATATGTTGACACACACTACACGTGCTGTAGTGCAGATTCCAGTTCCGCTTCTAGCGTGCGAAACCTGTGAAAGATCACGCTTGATCCGAGGGGGGCAAAAGTACTCGCTCTGTGAACTGAAGTGGAAGCGAAGATATTTGTTTCAAAAGATATGCTGGCAAAAGTAGAAGCCCTTCTCTCCAATCTCCAATGCCGGGTGCGTGTCTGTTGGATGTACTGAAACCACGCCCCCACTGACAATCAAATACCAACACTGCGAACTGGAAAAATGACTGCTACTTGGTCTAGCATTTTTCTTATGCCTACACATAATATATATATATATATATATATCTTGGACTATACAATACCTTTTCCACATCGCAACAACGAGGCGCTCTAATGGTCACTTCAAGTCGAACTTGATGGTTTTCTGTCGCTCTTTACATGACATGCGCGCACTCACCTTCGACAACGAGGCGCTCTAATGCGGTCGTGCCAGCTGACTGTCCGAAGGAAAGATGTATTTTCGGGTTGTAGGCATAGCTAGCTAGCTGCTGTATATGCACGTCGCAATTGCGACAGATGACCGTCGATGCGAACGAAGGCGCTCAAGTTCTTACGTAGTGGGGGAGGGGCGACTCATGCCAGACTCCGAAGTGCGTCACTGGGCCCCGTTTTGGACACGAAACCCCGTCCGCCAAAAAAAATAAAAAATAAATTAAAATAAAAACAAAATATGGAAAACTGAAATGGTGAAAAACTGTTTCATGCTATATTTCCACAATCGATTAAGACTTAGTTCTCAGTCTCGACCCGTTTTCAGGAATTATCTTCAAACGTATAGAATGTATTGAGAAACAAATCTCTTTACAGGATTTTTAAGCAAAAGTAAAAAGGAGAGATGAAAGTGTACCTATAATGTAAAAAAACAAAAAACAAAGATAATTTCCGGTAGCACAGTTGATAATCTCTCACTGTAATATGATTGGTAATCAGTGCATTAGATTGTACACATGTCCCTTGTGGTAAAACCCACTGTTCCGAACTCGCAATGCTTTCATTTTCTCCCCACAAGCAAGTTTTCAAAACAACCTCGTGTAATGGCCTTTTCCGAGAGATGATTGCACTCTCCCGGCCACTTGTTAACTCCAGCGGTGACAAAATAAAAAATGTGCGGCCGTTCATTCTCGAGCGGCCGGCCCGTCGTTCGTCTGGCCCGCGCCTCCGTGATGTGTAAGATTAATACTCTTGCCACACTCTCATAGAATAATGTCACTTTAATCTTGTTTGGGGCCAGATTCGAAGTGGAGTGTGTCTACTCGTTTCCCCGAGATTACTTCATCTTTCTTTCGGCACTGGCGTGTGACTCTGGCGCCTGCTGTCCCCTGGCGCTGGATGTCCCATTACCCTTCACACGCCGCAACTTTCTGCTGTTTGCACAAACGCCGGCCACAGGAGCCCAAAGCGGGCCGCGCCGCTATTGATGTTTTCGGGCGCGTTGCCTCGCTATTGCTGAGCTCGTTCTGCGCCTCTATCGAGGTGTACAGGCCGAGGGGCGTGTGGGCTACCGCCGCCAGTATCTGTGCAAAAAAAAACAAAAAAAACATAGCGTAGATGATAGGCGGTAATTATAAAACTTCAAACAACTGCTAGTTTAACACACAGGGAGTAGCAACACATACTGCACAAACAGAGCATACAACAGTTCTCACAGGTATATATATATCAAGTTAAGAATGTTAAATGTTACTTTCAAATGAAAAATGAGGAAAAACTCCTCACTAATAAAGCATTTCTTGCCGATCCAACAACAACACGGCTGCTATGTGAGCTCTTGGGGCGGCTTGTATTTGTCTTGTCTGTCACCGGGTCGTTGACAGCGCTGCGTTAGCGCCTCTTTCCCACCGTGTTGACCTCACGAACGCGCCGCAGCCAGCCAGCAGTAAATCTCTAATGAGGCTTGATGTAAATACCACATCGCACAAAACCACATCAACCCCCCCCCCCCGTCCCCAACCCCCTTTCCCCTCCCTCGCGTAACAACTCATCATGTGCACACGCACACACAAGAAAAATAGCAGCTCGACCTTGTGCGCAATAGCCACAATTCACTCCTTTTCGTTATTGCTCGTTGTCCTTTTTTTTTTTTTTATTTGCATTGTAAATGATTTATCCTGACGAGCACATGGAGCTACGCTGATTTGGCTAATTGTACTGTTTATCGTTCTTGTTAGTGGATGTGATTTACATTTTATGGCCACTGACGGTGACTTGTGCAGCTTCTTTAACTATTGGAGGAATGTATTTTGTTGTTTAGAGCACGGATCTCAAACGCGAGGGACGGAAATGAAAGGGGATCCAAACAGCAATTAAACTAGCACTAAATTCCACCAGAATTAAAAAGTTGCCTATTTGAGAAAAAGTCATCCTGTTACAGTGACACATTCATATTTTTAGAGGGAAAATGATGCACTGTAATTTTTACACAAACAACAAACATGGTAAAAAGTTTTAATCTTACAAGAACAAAGTGATAATATCACAATACTCGAGCCAAACTTCAGCAAGGGAAGAAAGTTATTGTAACGAGTGAATTTCAACAAAACAATTATTTGCAGTACACCTTTTGTTCTAGGGGAAAATAGGACTTTTTCTGTACACTCACCTATTTATCCCACAAGTTGAGAAGTGGTGTGTGTGTGTGTGTGTGTGTGTGTGTGTGTGTGTTCACCCGCCCCACCACTGACCCTCCGCTTCCTAATAATCTATTCTGTTCAGCCAGCTGCATACATTGACAAATGTCTGTGTGTATTTACCCAGCGTAAGGTAAAAGACGCAAAGTTTAGTCACTCCACACTCAATCGGAGTATGTATATGTGTGGTATAAACAAAATGTGTGGAGGTAGGTAGAAAGTATGTATCGCGATCGTGAGAAAAGATGACGCAGTTCATGGAATGACTGACGAACGCCATGTAAAAAAAAAAAAAAATTAAAAAAAAAAGCCATTGACGTAGAACTTCGAGCCATGTGGTGAGTCAGCGGCGCTCACAGGGCGTTTACTAGTTGTTTACTGTCAATAACTTTTTTTTTTTATGTTGCCATCAAAAGCCCTTTCTCAGTCTCGTGTTTGTGGTTTGAGGTGGTCACAAAAGTACAAAAATATTAGCCTCAAAGTCACTGTTTTTCTTGCCGTTTCTGTCTTTCTCCGCTTTGAAGTCACAAACCAGTGCTTTTGGTGAAACCGACCCATGTTCTGCTGCTGATTACTAAAGAACAGAAAAAGTTAGAAACCAACTTTTTTGTTTGTTTGTTTTGTTTTTTTTTGTTAGTGAAAGAACAGTCACCTCTTTCGTTTGGTAGATTAGGTGCTTGTATTGTCACAGATTACACGATTCTGAGGGGCATGAAATTTCGTCCGAATTATTTCAACACAACTTCACTTCCTCCATTTACCCCCCAGCCCCCCCCCCATCCCCACTGACCCAGTCGACAACCAGGAACACTTCTCCTGCTTGTGCTCTTCTGTTTCTTGTGGTACACTGCTCAGATTTTATTCTTATTCCGTGCTCACAGGGCATTCTTGAACGTGAAACATTGTGGCCGCTACTGTGATGACATGCAATGGAAGTGGACGATAGTGGGCAAGAGGATGAAAGTGAAACATAAGGTGACTTATTAGAAAGGATTTTAATGTTTCGCTCTCTTGCCAAATTGCATTCCAATAAAACATCGCTTCGTATCCAAGGATTGTTTTTTGTTTGTTTGTTTTGAATCTCACAGTCACCTCCCTACTTAGATTTTGACTTAGACTTCGTGTTTCTATGTTGCTGTACTTGTCAAGTTTGTGTTTCGTATGTATTGAGCTGCTCGAATTATTGTTATAAATTGAGGAAAATGGAAAAAAAAGAATGTTGTTGAGCAAATTCCAAAAGTAAATCAAAATTTTCCAAGGGAAAAAAATATTTCACAAGATTCCCCACCCCCCTACGGACATATAGTCTTAATATTACGAGGGAAACAAGTTATTTTAGGAGAATAAAGTCGTAATATGAGTGAACGATTCTGATTTATCATATAGCGGCCCGAGATAGTTCCCTAAAAAAGTCCACTAAAAATCCCAATATAAAATGAGTACGTGGTTCTAAAAAGAAGCCATAGCGTTGGGGGAAAAAAAACAACATAAATGCATTTATTTATAGGTGTCCACCTCCTTCCCGTAAACAGGAATAAAAGAATGTGTTGTCAGGATTAAAGGATAACTCGAGTGAGCGAGGTCTCTGTTGTTGGCAAAATGACCACAGGCACCCCAAGAATTTAACGAGAGTTAACACGAGTAGCCCGTTCCCATACATACAGTATATTGCCATAGCCGCAGCGGCCCTGATTGAATTTCTGACCTTTCCTTGGAATGAGAACACGAGGGGGTGGGCCGGCGGGTGTTCGGGAGGAGGGGGCGCATTTCAATTTTTGTTTTTTGTCACTGACGTCCTCAAATAACTACAGGCGAGGAAAGATCACAGCTCCGTTCAATTATGCTGCTTTGTAAAGGCTAAAGATGACTGTTTTGGACATGGAACCGACAACGGCAGACATCGCTTCGGTATAATAACCCTTGAAATATCCATGCCAGCTTACATTTGGTAGACAATGTGGTTTTTAAAAGGATTCATTTTAACATCCAACCGTGATTTTGAAGTACCACCTTTAAAAATTACTTGCTTTTTAGGTTGGACCATAATGACCAACATTACTCTCGCGCCCCCCCCCCCCCCCCCCAACCTGGAAAGAATGTATAATAGAATTGTAAGCCACTGTAACATCATGCAGTTTGAACATTAACACAGCACCTAAATATAGAAAAATGAATACATGATGTTTTTTAAATGAAATGTTTTGCACAAACATTACATTATTTTTTTTTTACCGAAATAAATGTTTGAAAAAAAAATGTAATACAAGTGTGTTGCACTGAAAAGTTAAATCCAACTAAAATGTACTGTACTGGATCTCCCAGCCCCAAAAACATTAACAACAGTTAAATGCAAATATATTGTACTTCAATTAAATAGAAAAGAAATGTACTTAAATGTACTGTGTTGGATTAAAAAAAAAAAATGAAGCCACTGTAATTCACATTTAATTCAGTTATTCTTTACCTACCACAAGGGGGAGCCCCCATAACAATAGAATACATTTTTTCAGAACTTAAATGAAGGTGTGCTGTTGCACCCTAAACAGATCCGCTGGTAACAATGGTAACATGACATATTTTACTTCCATGAATTGGGAAAAATATATTACAAAAGGAAAGTCCAAAGGAAATGTTAAACTCAAACTTTCTTATGCATTGGATCTTAAAGGTTAAATGCGCCCTCCTGGTTGGTCAAATAGCAGGTCGTTAAAGAGATCAAATCAAGTCAACACAAGCTGCCAGGATCAGGCCCGGTTTTCATGTGAATTAAAGCACGATGATGAAGTCATGACTCACCTGTAAGCAAGTTCACATTAAAAACTGCTGACAGCCGAAGGGGAACGTTCCCACTTTCATGTGGGCCAAACTCTCGCTCCACAGGCCTGATTTTAAATCACATTTAAATCCCACAGTCTGACCCCCAGAACACATAGAAACCACCCCCAGACATTTTCTTCTCTTATTTTCTTTAATCTCCTAATTTCACTCCCTATCTTTATGAAAGAACACTGACCAACGAGGCCACCCAGTGACAACCCGCTCCCCATATAACCTGGAAAATCAGCTGATAGGACATTTGTGTGAGTGTGTGCTTCCTTTGAATTCTTCATATAAAATCTCAATTGAGCTCATCAGCAAGACGACTTTAATTTGAACATAATTGTAGCCAATGATTCATTTGAAGTTGTCAGTTGAATTTTGAGCCTTTGTTTCCAACTGTGTGCTTTGCCTCATGCTCCCTGTTGTGGATCTCTGCTGCCCCTTAGAGGTAACATACTCAAATTGGAAGATCAGCACTACAGCAGTACTAAATTACTCATCAATTCATCCATTTCATATACCACTTACAATAATATAATCGGTAAAGCTTCCCCCCCCCCCCCCCCACTCTCATCCATTATTTAAATGACATTCATTTGCAGTGTTTGTGATATAAGAGTTTCTCATAGATTTAGGTTAAGCACCTCAAGTGTTGTTATATGACTTGTTGTTATAGAATACAGTCATACGTGACATATACTTGACAGGTAATAAGAAAAGCAAATACCAATTTTAAAAAAGTAAAATAAAGGATAAGCAGTAAAGGAAATGAATAGATGGATAAGGAATAAACAAATACAAACAATCTAGTCTGCCTAAACATATGCTTTAACTGCTTCATAGTGTGCGTGTGTTTTTCGTAGTTTCTGGGGATATGTCGGCGGAAATCACGCAACACTATAAGTACATTTTGAACTATGAGGACATAGCCAGAGTCCTCCTAACTCAGTCTGTCCAAGTTTTTCAAGGGGTGTATAAAGTTCAAATCCAAAGTTTTAGCGCATGTCCCCGCAAGCCATATAAACCTGAATTTTGTGTTGTGCAAACAATAATCTCTGAATTGGAAACTTAAACTATTTTTTTACAATAATAATTTGAAACAAACGTGGATCAGTGGTTAGCTGACACATAACGATCAAAATTGGGATTGATTTCTCATTTGTGAACTTGGAATGCTTTGAGAAATTGCCGAAAAGAAGTCACCTCAAACTAACTAGCTCACTAAGACAGCATTTCACACTCAAACCAATTAGAGGGACAGGTGATGTAGTTATTAGGACAGGTGACCAATCAGAAGCTGTGAAATAATTCAGTAGGGGGTGCATTACCACGCTCAAGCTCCAGGGGCGTTCTTTGTTCTTTCATACACAGCTGCAATGGAAAATTTGAATTAATTTCTCATGATGAGAAAGTTAGATTAGTTATAATTCTACCTGTCGTTGAGTTGCATGCATTTTACGTCAGAGAATGTTCGGATCTAAATATAGAACAGCATTTATACAAAACCTTTAAAAGTGAAAATGATGTTAATGTTGTTTGTTACGCCCCCTAGTTGTTCAGTGCTGTAGCAAGGACTGTCGTTCTTATTAAAACAACATTGGAAACTTTGGCTGCGTACTTGTGACATGTTAGTTACTAAGACGTTACTTTTCTTTAAAGTTGCAAGTCCCACGGTGTCCTTTGAGACGAGACGAAGCGAGGGCTGGGCAGGTGGTGTCGTTTCAGGTATCCTGGGGCATAATTTATGAGAGAGGTTAAAAGTCAAACGAAGACAATGGCCAGCAATTAGATGTTGGTGAATACTGCAGAGTGTGACATGAGCCCGGGCTCATTTCTCTGGAGGCTGGTTTCCCTCTTTTCTCACTGTTTAACGAGTTCAGATTCCTCATGTGAGAACTGTAGTAATTTTTTGTTGGTGTTCTGTATTTAATTTTATGCATTTGATCATGGCATAGGATAGTAATTGCATTTTTTTTGCGATGAATGTTTGGTTAGGATTACGGCTGGGACTTTAGTATGCGATTATGAACATATACAGCATATGCGCAGTTCAGCATTCGCAAATTCATCTATTTATGATATTTGTTATTTTTTATTTCAAAGCCCGGTAAAATAGAAAAGGCGTGCTTTGTTGTGATCGTGTGGAACCTACAGGCAATTATACACCTTTTTCGATGAACACATGATTAAGTACAAAGCTTCTAAGTAATTTTAAAAAAAAAACACATTTCATATTCTGATACATGCTGTGAACAATACGTTTCAAGAAACTTCACGTGGAACTTTGGCCCTTTCAAGGGAGATGGAAATGGAGTGCCCGAGAGGGAAAACATGCAATCTCATCATATCCTGAGGTGTTAAGTTGCTTTTTGTGAGTATTAGTACATGCACTTAACCTTCAGTCCCTGGTAGCAGTTCCCCCCTTGGGCTTGTTAGCTAGAAAATACATCTGCTCTATTCTCCCTCTGAAACACGTCAAGGAGACAATGTAGAAGGAAGTGAGAGATAAAGTTGCCGGAGCTCTGTTTATTTGCTGTGTCAACGATTGAGAGATGACACTGTTCCTACGCGGTAGAGGAGGAGGAAGAATCTGGCGCAGCCTTTCCTCGGGCCAAAAACATCACTTGAAGAGGCCGAGGAGGATTACTGACACTTGCGTTTAGAGCCCAATATCCTGACTTGACGTCCATTTAGTGGGAGCAGAGTCATCATCAATCATTTATTTTAAGTGGGCGAAAGGTGCTATACACCGCAGTAGCTTTATTATGGTTTAGATGCATGTGAAACGTCCTCAAATGATGTCCGGGGGAATGTTTATTTACCCCATTGCCAGGTGTACCAGGTGTTCATTTGATTTGGCAGTAGTTTGAAGAAATAATGTTACTGCTTTTGGCTTGCAACATCAGGGGTCGCCACAGCCAGTCAGTCGCTCGCGTGATTTGTTTGGCACATTTTTTTTTTTTTTTACACTTGGGAGGCTTGCTAAGGCATTCATTCACATTAGCGGAGAGTGGGGGAAACAAAGAGGAGCCATCTATTATTAATTATTTCAGACTCGATGTCGATCAGTGTCGAGGCCACAATTTGAAGAATTTCAGTATACAAAAATTCCCGACGTGAGTATTGGCATATATTTAAACCGTTCCAATCAAACCTCTTCTTACCTGTCCTTTAAGCCACTACACTCAGTTTGCGGCGGTAACTCTAACCCGCAAGCTGTCGGCGGCGTGATTGATCACCCGCAGATAAACATCAGATAGAACAGCGCAGACATTGATCCCCAGGAGGAAGAGAGGACTTGTCAAACACACGCACACACACACGCGCGCACAGCGGCATACACAAACCTCTGTGAGGCATCCGTCAAAATAGCACAACACAGAACTGTATGCGTGTGACTAACGTGCAGACGGCTGTCACCTCTTTGGGATGCTGCTTGATGAGCGCAGGCAGAGTCTTTCCAACTGCAAAGTTCCAAAGTTAACAGTAACGCTTTATGACTTTTATATATAATATACTGTAATGTGGGCATTGTGTTCTCCCACGTTGTACAGCCTGAGAGCCACAAAATGCAATTTAACACTTTTTTTTTTTTTTTTAAACATACCTGACAAGACTTATAATACAGTGAATTAGATGTACTTTGTTTTATTGAAATTTGGACAGTGGCCATTTCTGTTTTCAAGCAAAAGAGGAAAACTAAAAGGTGATTTTTCACATTGCTGTATTTAATGTAGCCATTAAACTACAAATTATGCTTACTTGAATATAAAATGGTATGAATTGTCCTCATGAACTGAACAAAAAAAAGAACAACTATGTCAATGCAATGCTTTGCGAAAACATCTATTGATACATTGATCGGACTTTTATTTTATCTGTTGTGGTTCATTTTGTGAATTCAAGATAATGAAAATAATAAAATGAATGATTATGTCAAATTTGCATTTCTTTTCATTGCTAACTTTGCCATGTAACATCACACACACATTTGTCACATTTTTGCAAATTCTTTATGGTGGTTGATTGATTTTGATTGAAACTGCAAATGTGATGAATAGTAGCTCTCGCCTTATCGTTGATATTATCGTGAGCAAAATATTGTGATATCGTACCGTGAGTTTGTCTACTGAACAGTAGTCGTCTGAGTACTCTGCCAATAGGCAATCATGTTTACTCTGATGGACATGGGGCTGGGCATCCTGCCCTGAGGTACACCAAACCGCAAAAAGGTGTTGCTGTTAAGAATCCCTTGTGGCAACAACAAATAAAACTGAAAGTGTCATAGACTTTTTTAATAAAATAATTTAATTTAATTCCTTTACCCATTGTCTATACTAATTATCTGCTAAAGTCTATCCCAGCTGACATCAGGTGAAAGGCCAGTGTACCAGTACACCAGTGATCTATGATTTAATTTTCAAATAATTTAATTATTGACTCAGTCTTTCTCACCTGAACGGGGCCCTTAAATACAGTCTATGTCCATTCCCATCATTAGCCAGAATCCTCATGCGGTACGTAAGCAAAGGAAGGGAAAGAAAAAGAGAGAGGTGAACCGTCAGTGCGTCAAAAAGAGGCCGGCCTCGCGTCGACAGGAAGAAAAGTCTCAGCGCCCTTTATGTGGATTTCCGAGTGCGACACTGTCACTGTGTTTTTGTCTTTAATTCAAACAGTCACAAGTTAGAGTGAGCGGTGAATCAAAGGAAGGGTGGGCATGCCGTAAAGGATTCAACTCTGTACCCCCGATTATGCGTGGGGGTGCACGTTTGGGAGTCAGACTGGGATGAAGTGGACTTAAGATGGGTTCATTCCCATGCTCAGTCACTCAGGACTAGCCATTGGTCCTGCCTACTTCACTCGAGCGTATTTTGGCTCGCAACACAGAGCAAATAAATAAATGAGTAAAAATCGACTGAGTGACGGCTTGTGACGAGAAAAACTTGGGTGCTCGTAGGTCAAGTTGAATATTAAACATCATTAAGAGAAACAAATACTGAAATCTCATCACACCAAGTATGGATAAATACTGATACCAGTGATATCAATACTGGTATCAGTATTGATTTCAGTGCATCCCCTGAGAATGCCAACTTTATGTGACCGTTTCTTACAGTGAACCAAATAGGCTCCTCCAATAACAAACCTTGTCATGTCCAAGCAGCATAACGCCGTAGGAACAAAAGCTCCGGCCGGCCCATAGGATCTCCGCTCTGTAGTTTTGTCATAGTAGACTGTCATAGTAGTACCACTGGTAGTCTAATTAAAATCGCGTTATTTTTATTTTTTTTTCGAGCCCTGAAGGTTTTGTTTGGGGACGGCTCGGGAGTGCCCTCTCGGGTTCTCTAGCAAAGTCTTTAAAAGAATGACTGGACGTTTGAATTATGCAAGGCAAGATTCATAGGGGGAGAAATTGCCCGTCGTAGCAACTTGAGAAGGTCGTACCTGCGTTCTGATCGACAGAGGGTTCCCTGAGAGGACTGCTGGACACAAGGTGACGTGCAGTTAAACCTTCTCTCTCTGTGTTTGCATCATTCGATGAAAGTGTCCCCCAAAAATGAAGTGAATCCAGTTGTCTTACGAGTGCCCTGAGACGAAATGTCGCTTGGTTTAAGCAGGCTTCAGATAAACTGCTACTCAAGTGGAAAACATTTTTGGCACAATTAAGGTACAGTGGTGGCTTGACATACGAGTTAAAAGTGAACTAAACCCATTGTCGTGTTTTGTTTCTAAATACATAATGACTGAGTGCAATATAGTTCTGAATTGTTGAGATGTAGCTTAAGAATTTCTTCATCTCTTTTGTCCGGATTTTTTCGGGTGACGTCAGCAGGCTGGGGCATATACTTTCCAGCATGAGGCCCTCCCCCACTACAAAAACACCTGTGTGTGTGAATGTGTGTCTGTCCGGTGTTGGGGCCCCCTCCCATTGTATTGAATCAACACAGAAAGTGCTGAGGAAACAATGGTACAGGTGATTCTGGAAGAATTCACACCTGGGGGAGCTGCTGCCCACCTGATAGCTAACAATGTCTGTCTGTCTGTGAGTTCCAATCCCATTATTACTGCTGCTGACCTGAGAGTGGAGTTGTGTCTCTATCAAACTTCCTTCCAGCAAGACGCTGCCCTGGAAGTGCGAAGGCCACCTGGTAGTCTAACAGGCAGGCCGAAGACAGAAGGCGGTCTTTGTCTTCCAGGTGGGTATTCTCTCAGAGGCGTGAACCATGGTACAGTTCTGGTATTCGGCCGCTTGTATAGTTTATCTACTGGTCCAGTGTCCCCGGGTTTTGTAAAATACCTTTGGTACAATTACAGAAACCTAGTGTTTAGAAACTGCGACCCCTGCTATCCTAACGAGCTACTACTTGTACGACTTGTAGCCGGCAAAGGTGCGATCTCAGGCGGATACGATTAGCACGAAGCGCCGGTCCCCGCAAGGTCCTGCATGCGCGTGTGTGCGTTCGCATTAAGGACGCAAGGGGACATGTCTCCAGATGGTTTGAGGACTTCTATTATTAATCCTCAGACAGGTGGAAGATAAAGAAAAAAAATATGTAGGTTGTTCCATGCAAGTACCCGAGCTCCATGTTATTGTGTCTGCACAAATGAGCAGTCACCCAAAAGGAAGCCATCCACTGTTATGTGGGTAAAAAAAAAAAAAGGTTAACATAGGTGGAAACGGAGTTTCCTACAAAACCAGGGGGCCCCGACCACCATATGCTCGGGGCCCTTGGGCAGTGCCCCCACCCCTCCTTCCCACGAAGTATAACGCCCCTGGTTCACGGTTTCCAGTTGCATGTGTTACAGCATACGGTGCAATGTTGAGCCCGGCCTGGCTGTCATTATTTGCGGATTAGTGCTGCTGGCCTGCACCCGCTTTCATGTGGACATCTTTCACACTTCCGTCCCATTGAGCTCTTGCGAAGGAGCGGCAAACACAACTCAGCGGTGAGGAAGCAGCATTACAAGAAATGTATCACGCTGTTAATTAACCCTGCACAAATGAGCAGCCACCCAAAAGGCGCCTCCGTACTCATACGTGCAAATATGTACAAAACACAGTGTAAAGGCATTTCTGCACTGAACGCCCTGTGTTTGTTGTTTGTACCTTTTACTTTGTTGAGATCTATATTCCATAGCATAACTAATCAACCAGAACAGGGCCAACGCATAAGTGAACTAAGTATCTGCTGAGGGGCGCGAGCGATAACAGCCAGAGCCTGTCGTATTGAGCAAGAGTAACAAAGTTTGAATGTTTGAATAAAGGTTTATTTAGATTTTTGCAGATATTTTTACACAGTTTGAAGACCTAATTATTTAACTTCGTAAGTTTTCTTTCTACCAACTTTTATGAGATACAAGTATTTGCTTGACATTTTCTTATTTCATTACTCTGCATTTGTACATTTGAACTCGATATATATAGTATTCCAAAGTGATTTCATTTTTTTAGTCTAGCACTACAAATCTATCTTGCAGCTGTATGATTTTTTTTTAAAGCTTACAAACCATACATTGAGTTATTTTCTTTTTCTTTCATGAAAATATTCAAGAATAAACTGAAACGGTGTAGGCTGAAGCTCAAGCTTATAAACACCTACCCCTCTTACATTTCAAAAAACGAAAACATCAGTCACATGTTTTAAACCACGAAGCATAGCTTATTTATTCACATGTATTCTTTTTATTGTATTGACACATTTCTTAACTTTCTTATTTCTCCCACATTTCGGTTTTACTGTATTGGCACACTACTTGAAGTTTCCATAATATATTCCCACTTTAAATAGTTCTGAAAGTTTCTTAAACCTATTCAACGCAGACTGGCAAAGCAGACTAGCAGATATTTATTTTTTGAAACTTAAAAGTGATATGATTGGCAGAAATGGAGGGCGCCCCAAAATATAATTTGGGTTAGGGCCCCGGGGAGGTGTGTGCATCCACCGATAATGATGTTGACAAAATAAAAGTCGGCGAGTCAACTATAATAGGGAAACACAAATCAGCATTTATTGTCATGCTATGGACTCTGCTTCCCTCTGCAGGACCAACAAGCACTAGCAAGTCAGCGTTACGTAAAACACTATCACTGAACAGTGTATACAGACAGACTCTGCTTTCTACGGCTATTGTTAGGTTTCACCCCCCAAAAAAAAAAAAAACACACATTCTTGTACGGGGTCACTGGTAGGGTCCAAACATTTCCTAAAAGGAAGTTGAGAGAATAAAAAAAAATATATATCAGTGGTTTTGTGGGGTCAAGTGTGGGCAGAGACCACCTGCCAGGTCTTTAGGCCTGGTCACAACTCCTCTCTTTGGGGTCCCTGTGATTAATCCATGTCGAAAGAAACAAAGAAGAAGACTCCCTTGATGAAATTAGCGCTACGGTTTTGTACACAACGTAACTACAACTCATGTTGAATAATGTGCAGTACTGTAGGTAGGCCTACATGTGTTGGGTGCACAGAATTTATTTTTAGAAGCTTTCAGGGACCGTCTCCACGGTTCAATTATCGGAAAAAACGTAAACATCTGTCTTATCATTGTGTCTTTATGAGGGGCAAAATGCGAATTGTGACTCTCAAATTGTGATGCGAAACTGCTCATTTTGAGCCTTGCATCTAATTGGTTTCTCAACGCTTCATTTTCTCGCGAACTTCCCTATTGGCAAAAAAAAAAGAAAGAAAAACCTTGATTGTCATTTAAACTAAAAAACTATGTGCTATGTCGTTTTTCAGTCTTGCAACACATGGGAATAATACCTCAAATTACAGCACCGTAACTCGATTTTTGTGGGCTTCACTTATGTAATTTTTGGTTAATGCTATGGTACGAAAAACATTTTTATTAAGAAACAATATTTTCTCCCTGTATTGGCGTGGATGTAAACAAACAAACAAAAAAACACATTGCTGAATAGACAATATGTCGAGATAATTTTCTGTTTCTGGCAAAACCTTCTGGCAAAGTTCCCTTCACCCCCGTGGCCTCTTCTTGTCACAGTAACGGGATCATCGTCTGCACCTGCCTTGGAGACATTTGCTTTATATATTCCGGAGATATCTATGCAAAGGCTAGTAGAGTGGAGCCAAACACAAGACCTCTGTCAGCCGGAGCAGCTCGAGAGGCATGTGAGGCCCCTCAGTGTTCCGGGCCAACCGCAGCATTTATTTACCTTGCAAGCGGGGGCGGTCGAGGTGATGGAGTGTACGCTCAAAGAAGGGTAGGGCTACAGAGTGTACGTGTGTTTGCCAGAGGTGGAGAACTGAACATGAAAATAGACGCTACTCACAAAAACAAAAGGTAGGGATACAGTTTTCAAGGTTGGGTTTGAGTGTCACATGGGTGTTATTATGAATCCCACTTGAGCTCCAGGCACGACACGCCCCACTGGATATGATTGCGGGAAGGGCAGGCTATGCAGATGTCATGAAATGACCATTTCAAATATGTATCACATTTGCACAAAATTAAAACAATCATGTTTGTTTTGGTTAGGGTTAGTAGGATTCATAGTAATGCTGCCACACTGAAGTATTTGAAATGTGTGCTCACCCAATAACTAACTATCTCACAGTTGCAATTGTGGATAGCTACTGATCTGAACAAAGATGTTCAAGTTTTTATAGCCTATAGTGGGGTTGGGGGGGACTCATGCGGGACGCCCAAGTGCATCATTAGCCACATCCCAAAAATCTGGGAAAAAATGGTGACAAACAGTTTAACACGTTATCTCCACAATTCATTTCTACATAGTTCTCAGTCTTTGCACATTTCAGCACTAATCTTCAAATGTGTATACTTTATCAATCAAAATCCAAAATAAATTGGCCAAATGGTCAATAGGTTTCGTCAATATCTTCTACACAATGGACACATTTGCTGTTTCGCTGGCTGATTCCTCAGATTACGAAGGAGGGTTGGGGGCATCCTGATCAACAGCTGTTGGCTCTAAAACGCTTTTTTTTTCCCCCCCTGGGGTTTGAAACTGGGCAAAAGTATTTAGGCATGAATGAGCTCCCTGTCTTCGTCTGTTTTACCACTCCCCTGTCTTTTGGAGATCCACGGCAAAACTGTGCATGTGGAAGTAAAGCTAAAGAGTATGTGTCCGTGCTAGTGGTTTGCGTCAGTAGACACATTATATTGATTTTTCAGAAGTTTCAAGAGCCACAAACCAGTGTTTCCTTGGAAGGTACCGGTAGACACTTCCATGTTACCCAGTTATATGACCCTAACCCGGACCCCAGTAACCCCAACCCATGTAAAAAGATATTTTTGTTGAAATAGTTTTACCCCTCCTGCATGCTTTAACCATTTTAAAACAAGAGGCCACCACGGCTTCCATATTAATGAAAGAAACCTTTTTTAGGACAGTTTGACTTTTAACCCAAAAATAATTTACTCCTTCAACCTTATAGAGCAAACCTGTGATTAACTTTTCAGTTTTCACAAAAAAAAAAAAAAAGGTCATACTTGAGTGGGTTTTTCAAGCCTTTGAGTCAGACTTGACCTTAAAGGCTTGAACAACAAGAGTGCTTATACTTTACGTTTTAATGGAAAACGTAATAGCCAAATAGCAATTCGGGCATCTGAATGAGTTGACTGTACAACTTAGTTCAGGCTCCCTTGTGACTTCACTGTACCCGTTTTGTCTTAAATGCGTCCACATTGCCCCCAGGCACCTCGAGACGCGCCAGCTGCAATGCTTTCATGCTCACATTTTAAACCAAGGAGAGTATAAGGCATGCATATAGGCACCTTCGATGCATATCCCTTTTCACTTGCAAAAAATGGGTAGTTTGAACAGAGCGCGGGCCAAAGTGAACACAATGCAGCCATTGACGCTGAGTCACAGTGGATACCTTCATACAGCGTCAGGAGGGACAGTTAGCTCGACAGCACCTGGGTTTCACTTAAAGACACAGGCCACATTTGTGCACTCAAAATCTTGTCCTCCAACCATCCCAAAATGCACATCTCATAAATAAAGCGCCACAGAGAAGAGTGTTGTTGACAACCCTGCCAAATTTGAATGATTAAAAATAGAGGGCTTGAAAATCGGGAAAAATCAAGCTATTCCCTCTCGCTGCAACCACACCCCGCTCAACTGTCAATCAAATATCACGTCGACGACCCGGAAAAATGAACAATTCTTTGTCGAGAATCTTTCTTACGCCTACACATAACTACATGTTTGAGCCCTGAAAATATACGCTAAAGTCTCCGGGGGCTGGAATATCGCCGGGTTGTTGCGGTGCTTTTCCACGACACGGCAACGAGGCGCTCTACAGTGGCCACGCCAGCCCGAAGTCCTGGTCCACACACTGGCTGTCAAATCAGACATTTAAAAATATGTCTTTTTTTTAATCCCCCCCCCCCCCCTCATTGCTATATCCTTGCCTTTCTCTGCAGGATGTGCGCACTCACGGCCAACAACGAGGCGCTCTAAAGCGGATATGCCAGCGAGCAAGCTGAAGGGAAGGAATAGCTAGCTAGCTAGCCAACTGCACTTCGCAACGGCTGATCCGAACAAAGGCGCTCAAGTTCTGACAAAGTGGGGGAGGGGCAACTCGTGCCGGGGCCCAAATGTGTCACTGGGACCCGTTTTAGCCACGGGCCAAACAACTGGAAGACTAAAATGGTGACAAATGTAAATTTTCCAGTCTTAGCATGTTTCCAGCAATTATCTTCAAAGCTTTTTATTGTATTTAGAGGAAATCTCTGAATTCACTTCATAGCATCTTAAAGTAATTACCAAACACATTTGTATCCACATCGTCTTATGGACAGATGTAGCAGTTTATTAGTGCTTATTAGTTTAGTTTAGTTATTAGTTTATTATGCTACAAAGGAAAAAAAGACAATGCAGGAGGTTACAGGAATGACTCCAACTTCAACACACAATTGAATCCCTTTAATACTGCAACAATGCTTTGAAAATCTTCATGTTCCATAGTGTAGTCTGTATAGCACAAGAGAATTTCTTGAAATGCAATTTAATCGAATTCAGCTTTTTCGTCACCAGAGTCCAAGCCAACAGAGTTAAAGCCTCTTTCGTTTTCTTGGGCACATCTATCACAGCATTACCATCAGTGTTGAACATACACACAAAACACATCCCTGAATGTCCAAATATAATCCGCTACCGATAAAAGACACTTTTTGTTCATCTGCACAGTTTTTGGCTTGTATCTGGCTTCTCAGTGGGCGCAGCATACAAATAAATACTTCTCTTTGCCATGCGGCTCCTCAGTGTTACACGGATGCACCCCAGCTTGTCTTACAGGCAAAATATGAGCAATACTTTTTGGCCTGTGAAATACAGTAATCCCCCACATGTGCGTGGTTCAGTATTCACAATTTCTGTGCTCCCCGCGATGCCACCAACGCCCCGGCTAAATAGGAAACTAGTAGAGTAATGTGCGCCAATGAGGTATGTTGAAGTGATACATCTTGACTGAGAGACAAGCTTTGTATGTTGGGGGAGAACTAAGTTTAGCCTGGGTAGTTAGTGGAAGTTACAAAGAGTCTTACGGTGCACTTCTGGCGCTTTTTTGTTTTTCAAAATCCAATAACTAGTAAGCCATTTCTTATTTTATGCATAATATTAGATTTCTGACAGTTTTTAGATCATAGTATTTGGTACATTCCCAGTTTAAACTATGAATACAGTGGTGCCTTGGTTTTTTGCGATGCGAAATGTCGATTGGCAGATTTTTCACACCCCCACCGCAAGATGCCGGCAGCACACTTCAAAACTTCCAGCCACCATCACTTCACATTGATTTCCTTGGAGTGGGAGGAAAATATCAGTTGGTGGCAGTAATGTGCGATTAAGTTGGTTTTCCAACTGCCAATAAACCCCACAGAGGAAGGACAATACCATTAAGTATGCGCCTGTTTTGTACTCACATTTTCTGTGTTTGCAGGTTATATGGATAGCAAATATTTGTTACTGTGTGTTTTTATACAGTTTTTAAGGGGGAGCTGGAATGGATTAATTGCATTTCCATTCATTTCAATGGGAAAAGATGCTTTGCGATACTAGCCTGGTCACAACAAAATTGAACTTGTATCTCAAGGCACCACTGTGTAGGCAATCATAAGTGTTTTAAACGGGAGCGTCCATTTCCCAGAAGGGCTCGGTACAGAGACCCCACGAATAGCGGGCGAATACTGTAAAACAGGGGTGTCCAAATTCCTGCCGGGAGACTTATTTGTGGTCTGCCGTCCATTTTTTCAGTGACCTGCGACGTACACTAAAATTCACAATTGACACAAGCCGTGCCAACTTACGCCCTACAATGGGTGGCAAGGCAGGAGAAGAGGGGAAGAAATTAATCTCACACCAATCACACAACTTTACCTCCAGACTGTATTTCAAGAAATAAACATCATATATTCAAAATATATTTCCCTTCTATTATCTATTTTATATTTCTCTTCTCTATTTCTTTATTTCTCAACTTCGCATATGGTTAGGTGAACAGCGCAATTGCCGAAGTCATTTTTGAACGTTTGTGGAAAACAAGAAAATACACAATAAATTTAAAAAACAAGAAGAGTCCAGTTGCCTCAATTCAACTTTTGCGGATTACCATGATCTGAATGAATGAGAATCTACACATACATAAAAAAGAAAAAAAAGAAAAACATACAACTTTTAGCAAGCACACTTTTGACAATAAGTTAAAAATGACAGGTAGTTATGTTATATCTTTACCTACGCTGATGGATTGGTGTTAGCGTCTCAATTAAATCAAGGATGAAGAATGTCAATGCGGCCCTTTTTTCCCCATCAATTTTGCTCTATGCGGCCTACGGAAGAAAAAGTCTGGACAATCCCTGCTGTAAAGGCTTCTCATGTCTCGGAACGCACGTTTAGTGAAATGTCCTGTCCTCACACAAGCTGATGGACTTATTAACGAGCGTGTCTGCATCGTCCACAAACTTGTAGCCAAACAGCTTCATGGTGGGCCCGCAGAGTCGCTGCACCGCCTGAGCCAGTGTGAAAGGAATGCTGTATCTCCATTTCTCCGCCTGCTCCGACGAGTTCTTCTGGGTGGAGTAAATGTCGTTAGCACCCTGCGTGGTGCGGGTGTTCCTCAGGATCCACTCGCGGGCTCGGGGGCTAAACGGGATCCCCGTGAACCTGTACATCTCCTCGGCCTTCTGCATGGGGTAGCGAGCGATGTCCTCGTAGCGCACCAACATGTAGTGTCTCCTCAGCCAGCGAGGCTGGCTCAGCCCCACCTCGGCGGACCACCTGATGTTGTCGCAGTTGCCCTGGAGCCCCTTCACCTCCTCGTCATTCTCCGGCACCTGACCGTCCTGCACCAAGGCCTTCCACGTCTGGTACTTTGAGGAGAATGCCACCATGCGTGACGCTAATATGGCACGTGGATCTCGGACTAGCTGGATTATTTTGATGTTCAGGCGAGGGTCCTCCACCAGAGGCCGCAGCGTGTCCCACTGGTGTACGCGGACAGTCTTAATGGCTTGGTATTGTTTGGAAAGGCACGACTGCGAAGCGAGGGTCAGGTTGAGCGGACCGCACTGCCGATTTTTGCAGTGGAACCTACAATGAGAGCACATTTTAAGCAGTAGGACTGTTTCTTAAACCAGTTGCATTTCCAATTCGTCCTCACAGGTCCCTCGATGATGTCAACCTTCATCCATCCTCTGATTGGTTTGTCAGAGCAACACTTACTATAGCAAACCTCCTCTAGAAAACATATCTGAAGCAATCTGCACATTAATGTATATAAAAATCAGCATCTTGGCTGAGTGTGATGTAATTTGATTGAAGTGTTTCATGTTTTTGTTATGTTATTATAATATTAATTCTGAACTCCACGTAGCACTTTCAGGCAGCCTAGATGATACTGACCAGAATCCAACCTATGGAACTGAAGATGATGAAGGTACCGCAATTAAAAACACAACACACGCAAAACACACAAGCAATATGAACCAATATAAATTTTCAAATAATATCCAAGTCCAAAATCATTAGACAGAGTTTCCAAATGTTTTGGGATTTTGTTTCAGGTATAATTGGGGCCGAAGGCATTCGACGGCGTCGCCGTCGCAGTTTTTGTAAGCAAATCATTCCCTTGGCCATGGCTCGCCAATTGATAATTGAGCGTTGTGAAATTGACACCTGGCAAGAAGTTTTTCTGTCCCCGAGTGTAGTTCAGCGCGTGTTTGAGAGGCTTTATGGCCGTCAAATTGCTCCAACGTGTAGTACAATTTATTGTACAATTTACATTTTCATGTTGTTCAAAGGCTTTAAGTGGAAGATTACGATGCCTAACAAACATAAATTTGGTGCGGATAACACTTTATAACTCTTAGAAGCATTGGCTAAATTGAGATTTTGTTCATGCTGAGTTCCAGTGCAGCGCTGCGAATAAAAATGTCCAGGTTTTGCAGGTCGAATTTTCCTCGTCTCGTTGACAGATTCGTCGTTATGGTGGAAAAACAAAGCAAAACAAAAAACAACAGAAAACAACCTGCTCTAGAAGTTCTGTGTTTTGTAAAGAACAGATCCGGTTTTGGGAAACTGGTAAATTGCACTGTGGGTTGGAGCAGTTTGAAGACCATACGGACTCTCAAACTGGCGCTGAACTACAGCCGAGGAAAGAAAAATCTTTTACCGGGAGGCAATTTTGCTACGCTGTTCCAATGTCGATTGCCAAACAATACGATATGCTTACAAAAACTGCAAAACCTAAGCGCTGTCAAGAGCTGATGTTCCAACGCGTGTCCGAGTGATACCTGAAACGAAATAGAAACAAGGAAGTGTATCGTGACTTTTTAGGACACTCTGCCCAAATCTGAGGAAAACTACAATTTCTGTTAAAACAGGTATCCACAAGAAGTAATCATTGCCATATAAGTACCAAGACATTAATCCTCCAAATGTTATTGCTGCCAAAAACTTGAAAACATCCTCGTACAAAATGACAAAACGGGAGTTACTCCAATTTCAACAATGCGTACCTCTCAAAAACCTCCTTGATGACGGGGTTGCAGACATTCTCTTCACACAGCGACAAACTGGACTGTCTGCGGAACAGGCCCGGCGTCACATGGTTCTGGGGTGGTGGAGAGATGAACTTCTCCAGAGGGGAGAAGTCACACAGGAAGAGACCCCGGAGTACATCCCGATAAATTCCCGGCAACAGACTGCCGTTGTACGTCTCCGCAGGCTTGGTCAGCATGCGTTCTACGTGCCACAGCGGCTCATACAGGTAGAACATGTTCTCTCCGTGCTGGTTGAAGAATTCTCCCACAAATGAAGAACCTGATCTCGTGGTGGCCATGAGTAATATGTGCTTACGGCCCCCGTTTTGAAGTTCTTCTCCGGGCCGCTCCTCAGTTTGATTGGAGCGACTCTCTTTTGTCGCGTTGGCTTTGGAGAGCAGCATGTTGAACACGGTCAGGCTACTTTGTGTCGTGTTGCTGTAATCCAGTGAAGGTTGTGTGGTCTGCTGTGGAGTTTGCCTCTGCAACATTTTATCAGACACCCTGATGAGAAACCAACTGGATTAGATAAAAAAAACAATTAGCAAACGAGTCATTTTTGGCATTTAGCCTAAAGAGGCTCGGAGCTTTGAAATGCAAAATTAAACAGCAGTCTAACTCTTACCTTGATATGATATTACTTTCCTTTTCAATGATGACCAGGGCCACGATAAAGATGAAGACAATGGCATATTTAATCTTCATTTTTTTTTTTTTTTCAGTCGTGTTGTGGCAACTCCAATTCTAGAAGGTCAATGTGGGGGTTCTCATACAGAGGCTGAAGTTTCATTCTGCGCCGGAAAAAAAACAAGCATAGTATTTTTTACATAACGTCCATTCATCCATTTTCTATAGTGGGTGAGCTTTATAATGAGGAAAACATGTTCAGGTCCATAAAATCTAAAATACCGGGGAGATCATGCTGATATTTTCAGAGGTTGAAGTGGGCATAAGTAGAGATGTCCACATAAACTTGGGTGTCGATCGATTGCAGTTTTGTGACATTAAGCCACGTTAAGCTTTTCCTTTATAGTGAGCATTGGGAGAAGTCGCCAATAGGTCTCCAGTAAAATCGAACATGTTCCATTTCACTGCGACTTCCTGGCGACCTGGCTACTCTCCAGCAGACTCCAAGAGATGTCTCCACAACCAGTGCCATCAGGTCACCAGCTGGTCGTCAGGGGTCTCAGATAACATTTTTTTTTTTTTTAAATGTTAAGCCAAGCACAAAACCTAAGATTGCAAAATTGATTCCACTTTGTTCAAAACCTGAGGATTAAATCGCTCACATATCTAATTTCAGTATTATTTTTTGGGACATAACAGTTGGCGTGATTTGAAACCTCCGAAATGTTCAACAGTTTTTACACCAAGCGGGTTTTGTAAATAACATGCCTCCCTTCTCGGACTCTCGGAAAAAGACCGCTTAGACGGATGAGCGATGGGGAGATGGGTGGCGGGGGTCACGCAAACAGGGATGCTTTTCAGTTCATAGTGGAACGCATCCACGTGGCACCGTCAAGAGTCGCCTGTGTGATTTCGGCACACGTTTTTCCCCCAAATTTGGATGTGTTGCACGAGGTTGTTGGTCAAGTGTGAGCACAAGCTTCGACCTGCAGAGAGTCCGGTGGTATTTGCATGTAATGATCAAGAAGTACGCCCAGAGGCCTTTTCAGTACCATATTCATTGATTCTTCCTAATTGAGATTCTTTTCTTTTTGAGGATCAGACAAACTATCTTCAACACACACACACACACGCGCACACAATCATGCGATCTGGACCTGCCAAGAGAATGATTAATTTTCACATTTCAAGTATATCATTAAGGGGAGAAAAACACAATTTGCTGGCCCTTGTCAGGCGATTGTGTGCTCTGTAAGTAAATATCACCCAATTATCTGAGTTTAATATGTCACGGCCGTCAAAGACTGAGGCGCTGAAGCTTGAGCACTTTTACATATTCAAGAGTTGCTGGAGCGTTTGGCAAATCGGACTATTTGCTCAAGCAGAAACACCCATCAGTCTGTTTATCATCTCGCTACAAATTGCATTAATGGCTGCCTTCACAAGTGGAAACGCTGAGAGCTAAATTCCCACTGGAAGCTTTGCTAGTTTTTTTTTGTTGTTTGTTTTTTTTCCCAAGGGATGTTACTGTAAATCACCAAATGCCAACGGATAGGCAAGAAATTCATTAGAATTAATTGAAGCTGCAAGCAATGATTAACAGCCCCCCCACACACACACCCCACCCCCCTGTCTGTCACGGTTGAGAGTGGATGGAATTGAGGACTCAAAGCGAGTTTTGAAAGAAATATCTTGACTGCTTTGACTCCATCCGTACATCCATCTACTTCTGCTTATCCAAGTTCGGGTCGCGGGGGGGGGGGGGGGGGGGGGGGGTCAGCTTAAGCAGGGCCTCCAGACTTCCCTCTCCCATTACTTCCATAAACACGGTGCTTTTGTGTTTCTACTCGAGATCATCATCATCATCATCGTGTGTTAACCAAAAGGGCACCAATGCACCCAATGTTTTCTTTGATCACATCCGTTTGCAAGGGCAAAGCATGTGCTGCGTCTTTGGTTGTCCTAGCAACTGGAACAGGAACGCGTCGGTTACTTCACTGCTATCTCACAGTGAGACAATGAGCTATTGTCATTTTGGCTTAGTTGCACCCAAAGAAGGTGAAATGAACTCCCCTCCCCCCAACTTGTGCTGCCAGAACAGCACGAGGAGGTCCAACACCAAGATGTTACCAGCAGGTTTCCACTGTGAGGCCAACTTGAATCAAATCTTTGTACTAAACACTATTCTATTCATTTGAGTACCATCGGCATGACCAAAAAAGATATAGAATATAAAATAAGGGGCTTAAAAACAGGGGGAGGGTTTCACAGTAGACAGGCAAGTTCAAATTTAGAGTCGCATGGCTTCAGTGTCGTGCCACGTCGACATGCCGGACAGCACTGAGGTCTATCGGAAGACACAATTAAATGCAAGAAGAAGAGGCAGATAAGGTCCTCAATTAAGATGCAATAACAGTCGTCGTTCTCACAGGGCAGAGGGAATATATGCCTGTGTGGATTGTTGTATTCTACACATGTTGCTGCCCCGTCTCTGGTAAAGTAGCAGTTGTTTGAAGGTTTATAATGCCCTAATATTTATGCTGATGTCCGTTAGCCAATCTATGGTATTTTGCACTGTATGTTAGTGTTAAACTGGCAGACTTTGTGAGAGGAAATGATACGGTTCGGTTAAATGTATTGGTGTTTAAATATATAATGTTTCATTTTACTTTGTTTTGCGTGTTTTACATTTTGACGTCACTTGGGAGTTTGAAATAAACAGCTTGAAGCAAGCACGCACTGCCTCTTATTCGCAGAACTGCAAGCGGGAGAGTGTGAACAGACACGGTCATGAGATGGACACGATATGGTCTCTACGTTTTACCGATCGCGGGGTGGCTGCGGAACGTAAGACCCCCGCGATAAACGGGGGTTCACTCGATAGCCGGACAACAAAGCGCTCGGCAGTTCGGAGATCAACTCTTCCTCCTTCGTCGTTTGAGCAAGGGCGAGCAAACTCACAAGCCAGCGAGCCATAAATTCTACGTGGACCGCCAGCAATTCTTGCATCCTCATTTTTTTTTAGCATGGCCCTCGGAGGTCTTTAGAACTGAAACAGCCCCGGATCGGAAAAAGCTTCCCTCATTTATCCCGATAGAAAGTCACATAGATAAGCCCACTATGGGACAGCATTGAGTCTGTATGGAAATGAGACAGCTGAAGCTGCGGGGAGCTCATTCAAATGCAGATGCTTTTGTCACACCACCAGCGCCAAGCAGATACGTGTGCCTGCGTTGATGTGTATAGGATACTGACACTGTAACAGTCGTGGGGGTCATTTCAGAATTGGTGTCAGCATTTCTTTCTTTCTGTCTTTATTTTCAAATCGAATATATACCACTTGTATGTAAATATGCCGAAAATGAATGCAAATGACGGTTACAATATGGTGCAGGGAGCATGGCTGTGTTGCATTTCCTTCAATAGCAAGCATATAGGGGGGGCGGGGGGGGGGGGTGACTGAATGGACGCGTTTCACACCTCCTCACGTGTGGTGAACCTGAATGAATGCACACTCATGAATATTGGCGAATGGAATTCGAAAGTGTGCCGCGCGAGGCTTTTGCGCCTATGGAACACATCTGTTGTTTTTTGTTTTGCTTTGTTTTTCCACCATAACGACGAATCTGTCAACGAGACGAGGAAAATTCGACCTGCATGAGCATGCAAAAGCTCCACATTTAAGCGAATGTATATAATGTGTGTGTGTATACATTGGTAAAAAAAAAAAAAAAGTGATAAACGTTCGGTATCATTTAGAACCTTTTATATATATATATATGAGCGGCATATATACACGAGCGTTGGTTTTAAAAGTGTCCGATCAAGCTGCAAAATTGCGTGCTGGAGGTGCACACTTTTCTGTTAAGTTTGTAATTATTTCACCGACCTTTGCGTTGCTCTCTGTCTGCCTGCGCTCGGACACAAGCGGGCGTGTTCGTGGGAGGAACGTCGTCCACGGAGCATCTTGCCGCATTGTCGCCTGCAAGGACGCGCTGCATCATCGTGGACGCCCCCCCCCCCTCCCCCCCACCCGCACACGTGGGCAGCAGAAACGTCCTCGGGAAGACCAAATGACAACGATGACCTATTGAGCATTTAAAAGAAATGGGGAAAAAAATAATAATTAAAAAAAAATTAAATCTCCAATTGTGATCGGGACTCGCGAAAAGTTATCCCAAAAGTTTCCCCCCCCCCCAAAAAAAAGTTATTTATCACCTTTAAACTTTTGTACTTCTCTCAGTCAGGTCTAAAACGTGTGGCTTGTCTGAGCACACACACGTACACACACACACACACACACACACACACTCCACACGACCGCGGTGACGTCACACGACTACGCGCGTGGGATGTCGGGTGGGCAAGGTCACGTGACACACCCCGACACCTTCGACTGTGCGCGTGCACGTGCGTGTGTGGTGGCAAGCTGTTACCACCTGAAAAAAAAAATATATATATATCTACATACATATACATATATTGTCTATAAACAACGGCTATACTACTGTGACTGTTACTACTAGTGCAACTACTTTTACTGCTACAGATATTACTGTTACTATTACCACTAGTACTGTCCCTACCACTACTACCGTGACTATAGTACTATTATTACTGCTATTAATAGTGTTAAAGGGGAAATTTGCAGGTTTAAAACCGCTAGCATGATTTGAATGTAGCCACACGAAAGTTGATCTCATCTTTCGCCTGCTCAAGCCACATCTAAGTCCTGGTGCAGGCTAGACTGGTGGTCTAACGGAATTTTGGTGAATTTCATGGGGGAGCAGGCGGACAGATACCGGGGCTGTATTTAATAAGGGTACCCGCTCAACTTATTTATTTATTTGTTTGTTTACTTAACCTCAAATATGAATTTTCCAGCCCATCTGGCCGATTTAAAAATCAAGTGTGGCCCTGCAGCACAAAGGTTTGCCCGCCCTTGGTCCAAATGCAATATGGTGTTATCTTGTGGTAACCGTTTGTGACCGCTAGGGTGCAGCAGTGTACAAGAATATGCGAGTAAGGCTGCAGCCAGCCTCCACTTCAAGTAAAAGAAAGGAGAAATTGTACTTTTCGTCTGAAGCTTGGATTGAAAAAAATAATAATAAATAATAATAATAACCTTTTGCCTAGATATGAGCATTGATTTTTGTTCCATTAACGCAAGTTTGAATGTCACAAACATGTTTTCTGCAAGCCCTTGAAATATGCTCATGGTCTCATGAGCATATTTCATATATCATTTTGGTCACTACATCTTTTGAACGCAGTTCAGATAGCGCATGCCTTTTGCATCACAAGAAGCGTGTCATGTCTCGTGGGATTTGCTTGGAGTTATGACTCTGTACAGTCACTGTGCGCGTACTCTCTGCAGTTTATTAAATGAAAGAAAGAACAAAAAAGGCTGTGTGACCCCACAGTACACTCTGCGTGGACAGATTAAAGGAGTGACCTAGTTTTATTGGAGTGGACCGGGACTAAAAGCGAACCTCTGCCCTTGGCCGACCACACTGGAGATTATCAATAATAATCCAAAATGGGCAAAGCTGAAGTGGGTATCTTGACAACAGGTGCTCGGGGCAGACAGTGTGATCCAGTGCTCACAAAAGTGATGCAAAAACCTTTCTTCTTGAGTCCCGTCTCTACTTCTTAATGTATGTCTCGATATATATAAATGCAGTTAATAAAGACATGATCCCCCCCCCCCCCCGCCCCCCATCAGTCCTTCTTAGATGAACTCGGGCCCAGAGAAGCTGACGGCGTTTCTGTTTTTTTTAAGATAAATGGCTTTTGCTTTGCATAGTAGAGTTTCAAATTGCACTTACGGATGTAGCACTGAACTGTATTTACTGACATTGGTTTTCTGAAGAGTTCCTGAGCTCACGCGGTGATATCCTTTACACATTGATGTCGGCTTTTGATGCAGTGCCGCCTGATGCATCGAAGGTCACGGGCATTCGATGTTGGTTTTCGGCCTTGCCGCTTACATTCAGTGATTTCTCCAGATTCTCTGAACCTTTTGACGATATTATGGACCGTAGATGATGAAATCCCCACATTTCTTGCAGTGGTACGTTGAGGAACATTGTCCTTAAACTGTTCGACTATTTTCTCACGCACTTGTTGACAAAGAGTTGAACCTCCCATCTTTGCTTGTGAATGATTGAGCAATTCAGGGAAGCTCCTTTTTCGACCCAATCATGGCACCCACCTGTTCCCAATGAGCCTGTTCACCTGTGGGATGTTCCAAACAGGTGTTTGATGAGCATTCCTCAACTTTCTCAGTCTTTTTTTGCCACCTGTCCCAGCTTTTTTGGAACGGGTTGCAGCCATCAAATTCCAAGTTAATGATTAATTGCTAAAAACAATAAAGTTGATCAGTTTGAACATTAAATATCTTGTCTTTGTAGTGTATTGAATTAAAATATAGGTTGAACATGATTTGCAAATCATTGTATTCTGTTTTTATTTGTTTAACAGAACGTCCGAACTTCATTGGAATTGGGGTTGTATGTTGAAGTTAGTTTAAGAGCGTAATTGAGACAACAGTAGTGTTTTGCCGCATCTATAGGCAATTATAAACCTTTTTATGGCACCAATTACTCCTGGGTTTTCGCCACTCGCGTCACGGCTTGGTCCCACACAACCCGTCACTTTGGATTTCAGTAATCTGAAATGTTCCTGGCACGTATTCTCTGCGCTCTACGTTCTCCTGACACTTTTACGCAGCATTCCACAGACATGTTGCGGACGAAGAGCCAAAGTCGTTCTCGGTGTCGACATCGCTCCTTGACGGGAGGCCAACGAGCACGCACGGCGTCATGCACGCCTCAGCATGTTTTCTCATATAATCCCTCCATGTCGTGTTTTTTTTTTTTTTTTTAATAAATACACTCAACACTAAAATGTTTGATTTGGATGAACTGATTTACCAGATTTGGTACGGTTTGCTTCACTCATCGTCATAGACATCATGATTAACGCTTTTAATGCAACATTAGCGCAGTATCCTACATGATACAGAGATCAAAGATTCATATTTCAAATGCTGTAATTTTTTTCTGGACCAACTTGTCTAGTAACGTTTGTCCAATTGAATTTTCTATTTTTTTTTAAACTTACAGTGTCAGTCGACAGCAGAGGGCGCTATTGCACAACATGGCTGCGCCCTGGGATCACTGAAGATTGCTGAATTTATCTGTTTAATTCTTATTCCATAAACAATATGAATCATAATACCGTATCTAGACTAGTTCTATATACCAGACGTATTCTTGCCCCAGAAATTTTTGCCTTTCCTTCGCCTTTAAGTTGTACAGGTAATTGGTCACATTAATGATGTAAAACGTTTTGCAGTGATCAATCTTGGTCTCATTTTTTTTGGGGAGACTTTTTATATCCGTTGATTATTAATATGAATTGTCAGCTGCCATTTCTATTCCTAGTTCCATTTGTAACGACGTGGGAGGCCTGCAAGCCAAACGTGGCTCGTTGCCGATATTTCAGGAGCACATTTAATGCACTTGGCCGGGTCCATCGACGACAAGTAATCCACATCAGATGACGGGCGTGCATGCGGCGACGGGCTCAAGTCATAAGCGCATGGCTGACTTTTCCCAGCAGGCACCCCCGCTGCTTCTGACAGAGATCAGCATTAGATGAAAGGCCAGCTTTAACTCTGTTTTCTCATTTAAAAAAAAATATATATATATTACTTTCTTTACAATGTGTATGATGTAAAACAGAGATTTGGGTTTTAATTGCACGAAAAACAACAACAACAAAAACATGTTCGTGAACATGAGCTCAGGGTTGAACCCACGCCGTTGCGCGCCCATTGTGATTTCCTGCACATTGAAGTCCCATGCCCGCACAGACAGAGATGAGGCTGGATTAGATCACTGGGGGTTAATCTTTAGGCCTGCCATCTGCCAGCGGCATGAGAATTCAACCTGAAGCTGTGGCTTCCACCATACATGTATGCACAAAGTCGCCCATCTTTTCCAATGCAAAAATCTTGATGCACGCATTTAAGATCATCTCACATGGCCATTGGTGCCTTTCACTTTGCACTTTTCCTTAAGGTGTCCACTTGTATGTACTCGACTACTTGTTATTCATTAGGGATGCTTTTTATTAAAGGCTATCCTGTGAAAATATGCGTATAAAATACATATTTGTTTAAAGGTTGTGACCTTACCACACGCTTTAAACACACTTAAACATATTGAGACAGACTTTTTTTTACGTATGTATTTGAACACAAAAAAAAAAATGACAAGCACAAAATGTATAGAAAATAATGTACATATTGTCGCATCCGTGTAAACGCTTGTTCAAAGTTGTGTATTTAAAGCAACCGCATCGGTTTGCTTTCGACGTACTTTTAGCTTCATGCTAACGAACAATGCAAAACGCCATAGTCAGGTTAACAAATAGCATCAGTGTCGCGGTCTTATAACCCTTTGAGCAACAAATATTTGAACAGGAACATGCAGACAGTTAATATAGCCACTCACTAGAATACTGTATATTGTTTATCCTCTGCAGAGAACAACTAATATGACTGCAACTTCCTGAGAAGCGACCATCTCCATGTACATAGTGGACCCACGCTATCCGCGGGGGATAAGGACCAGACCTGAATGTGAAGGCAAAAATCGGCAAATGATTGATACACGTTATAATTACCATGAAAAAAAGTTTTTTACCCAGAAAAAAAAAAAAAAAAAAAGGGACTAAGTGGGGGATCATGAAAAAAAGCACAGCGTACCAGTGGGGTTTTTCTCAAGAAACAGGGGCTCCCCCCAAAAATCCACGAAAAGGTGAAGTTGCAAATGCCGGATTTGTCTGCGTGAATGCTTGAATATGCGGGGGTCCGCTCTATCTCTTTGTCTGTACTATACTGCCTGCAGGTGGCCAAGGTGGGCACGCCAGAAGGAGCAGCACAATATCCGTTGAACTGAAGCAAACAATGTGGCCAAAGCATATCATTACAGTATTTTTTTTATGAAATACTATATTATTAGTGCTATTAAAAACATACTACCAAAAAAAATTAGCTCTTTTTTAGGGGGAGGCTGGGACAGATGAATGGAATTTCCATTCATTTCAATAGGGAAATATGATTTCAGTGTTTTGGTTTACGAGCGCGGTCATGGAATGAATGAAAATTCATACCTTCTCAAAAAAAAAAAAAAGATTGCTTGAAAGGAATGATATGGTGGGAGAACACTGTAAACAATGTGTCATTAGTATGGATTCCCATTTCAGAATGTGTGTTGTGGAGGTCAAAGTTGCTTCCGCAGTATCTCAACTGGAGCTGTGTAATCCCATCAGATCATTCGCTGCTCTCATCTGCATCATCCTCTGTTGTATGATTCTACTAATTGGAGTAAATAGTGACTTTTTTGGTTTGTTTTTTTCTTAGTGCAGCAGAGGGTTGCGGAGTGCACAGCAGGTGGTGCACAACATCAAGTAACCTCTGGCACACCAGAGACGCTGCCTGCTTTTTAAAATCACTCTTCTTTGTCCACTGCAGTTGACCAAGCGTTTGACTTGGTGATTAAACTAAGACGTTATACTAAGAATTTAGATTTAGACTCAGCATGAATCATTACATTGGATGTTGGATGGATGCTTATTGTCAACAGTATGTGGACGGCGATTCCCAACCGCTGCGCCATGGCATATAAGCGTGCCGTGAGAAATTGGGACGTGTGCTGCGGGAAAATATCCAATTTCACAAACAAGCATTTTTGTCATGTGTTTTTTTTTAATATGGAGAATGGTACTCTTTAATATTGTACCAATGGGCTTCTCGGAGCTTGTGGTGCTCCGAGAAGCCCATTTGGACTTGAGCAACACCAGGAGGGACTCTTTAAGAAGTGTCATTGGATTAGCCGGGGAGCATCTGCCTTTAGTCGGCCGGCAAACACTTTGAGAGGTGCACCTCATGCGCTCGCCTTCATGGTGCCACTTCATCGCTTCAGGTTCTAAAGGATGAAGCATGTGAAAATCGCTCAATTGCCGTTGATCTTTGCTTTCTTGCACGTCTGCTTGGGTAAGTTCATTGTCATAATTAACAAGTGTGCGTGTGTGTGTGTGTGTGTGTGTGTGTGTGTGTGTACTGTGCATTACATTGCTATTGTGTATAGCTTTAACAACCAATTGAATTTGAAATCAGAAGTCATGGAAAATAGTAACAACTCTAACAGCTCGGGCCCCCAGGCCTTGTGTTGGACACCTTGGTTAGAGATATGGGGTTGATTTGATTTGACTTGTTTCATTTATGGATTCGGGCTCAACAACTGTCTTGAAATTGCAATCTAAAAGTATTTATACACAAAAAAAGTGTAGCGTGGAAAAACAATGAAGAATATTCTTCCCCTTCATGCGCCACATTCCAGGCATTAAGTCGACCAAAAAATTCCTTTCTTCTCAATCAGTTGCTTTGTGGTCGCGAGTAGCAAAGACGGTTTGGGGAAACGCAGTAAAAGTATGCATTTTATTTCAGAGATGGAGTGGCGTAAAAGGGAAAGATGGCAGAAATATAAATAAAGTGTAACAATTGTACTCAAGCACCGTTGCAAAGTATATGCACTCCATTACATAACAAGCCTGGCACGATGTTGACACATTTCTTCCTATCGCACTTTAAAAAAAAAAAAAAAAAGTAATTCTGCTCCATCCTTTTCTCGTACGTCCTCCAGCACAGGCAGACTTCGCCCCGAATTTCTTCGACAATGGACCGTATAGCGGCAACGGCAACATGGCGCTCTTCAGCCTCTCGGAGGACACGCCTGTCGGTGAGATTGTCTCGTGACGCTCGAGCTCGTGTATCAACGTCAGACACACAGCGGATGTTGCGTGGCACACAACACGCTATCACGCTACGTTTGCCATCTACTGGGGGGCAACTTGTTTATTTGAGGGCTCCCCTTCATAGCCTCGGTTGCAGGAGGCCTACAATACTTAAAAAAGCAAGAGGTGGGGAACTTTTGTCACGTGACTTGGCTCGAAGCAGACTTAAGTCACCACTTTTAGGACTTGAGAAAGACTTGATTGATGGATTTATGGTAAGGGCGATGGTTGGGGTTGGGGTTAGGGTTCGGGTTCGGGTTTGGGTTAGGCTGCTTTCTAGTTATTGGGATTCATAACAACACCGCCACACTGAAGACGCATAGTTCTTTTCCTTTCTGGATGCAGTAGGGCGTGTCCTACCGTGATCCTGTAACCAATCATATTGCAGCAGGGCATGTCCTGCCTTCTACACGAGGGGGATTCTTAATAATGCATCCCCTACCTTATTCCGCCAACGGCCGAAGGTCGACATATTATATTGTATTAATTGGTGGAGGGGGGGAAAATCTGCAACAGCTGACTTTTTTGATCTGCAACGAGCCTTTCCACTCGCTCACCGCTATCTAGAAAACCAAAGAGTCTCAACCAGGTTTGGCACGAAAGTCATTTTGATAAAGACACGTTGCTTAATAAATAGAAAGGATGTAAAATGAATGCATTACTTTTTTAGGTACACAAATTTATTGCCTTAACGGCACCGACCCTGAGGGCCAGGAGGTGAGCTACGGCGTTTCCTTTGACCCAGGTTTCAAGGAGTACTTCACTGTTAACCCCAAAACGGGAAATATTACCTTAGTGCAAAAGCTGGATCGAGAGGTGAGTATCAGAATGGTTCAAATTAAGAGTTCAGAATGCAGATATGTGGGGGAAAATAATCTAACTTTGTGTTCCGTCTCTGCTCAGAAAGAGGATTCCTTTGATGTAATGGTGAGCATCACTGACGGGAGAAGCAAGGTAACGCTCTTCTCTCCGTAGTAAGTCTCTGCTACCTCGTTATTTTTTTAGCAAAGAATCCAGAACTCCACCAAGGCAATGCAAAACTGTTCATAAAAGAAGAAATTGGTGAAGTGTGGAATGGTTGATGGCTTGCGACTAGCTAGCCAGCAATTTGCCAAGGAACTCAATTGAAGCGAGTTGAGGCGCTTCATCGAGACATTCGTAAAATTCGTAAACGTACTCCGCTGCTGTCAGCCACAGCTCACGCCCGTACGCTCGACACGATGATGTCACGCTGCAGCCCGACAGGTCACGCCTCTTAAAGGCAAATGCTTGTACACGGACGCTACAAAAAGTACAGAATTGTCTACACGTGATGCTTGTAGGTTTTCTTTTTTTTTTATTTTTTATTTTTTACAATGTGTTTAAAAAAGTGTTTTCAGAAGTTGAAATGTGTTTAAAGCGTATGAGAGGTGTAAAACCATAAAAAGATTTGATAGGGCTCAAGGCTTTTGCACTGTTCTGCATTCGGTATGATCTAAATACCCAAATGTGCTTTGATTCAATGGGCTTCCCTCCTTTCAGGTTGTGGAACGAGTGACAATATTTGTGATGGACACAAATGACGAGAAACCCGAATTCCAAAACATGCCGGCCATCATTGACGTCCTTGAGGTATGTGAGATAGATAGATAGATAGATAGATAGATAGATAGATAGATAGATAGATAGATAGATAGATAGATAGATAGATAGATAGATAGATAGATAGATAGATAGATAGATAGATAGATAGATAGATAGATAGATAGATAGATAGATAGATAGATAGATAGATCGATTCCATTCTATGATTTTTTTTGTCATTCAGTTTTTTGTCTTTTTTAAATTTGTATCTTCATTTTTTTCCTCTCTCTCTCTCTCTCTCTCTCTCTTCAATTCTTACGTGTGTGCTCATTGTAGACCACAGAGTCCGGACACAGCATCTTCAAAGCGGAGGCTTTGGACAAAGACACGGGTTCGGGGGGATCGGTCACCTATTACCTCCTGGTAATTGGCACTAATCTCCCCTCACATTTCGACAACCCCACGGCATGTTTACACTCTCGTTTAATTATTTTCTCTCATCAAATGATGCATGCGATGACCGCCCCCAGACGCGGTGGACAATGATTTGCTCCGTGTCACAGCGAGCGTTCATGCATTAGTTGTGAGGATTAACGTCACAATTTCATTTGGACACGTGCGGCTGATTTGGCGAGCGAATGGCCGTCCGATGTTAGTGTGCACTTTGGGGCTTTGAAGAGCATCTGGCCCGCAGTGGCGAGGACCAGTGAGACGGCGCACATCTGGGCACGGACAGCTTTCACCTGCATATATAGAGCATATGGGCTTCTTACATCCAGATGGAGAACGAGAAATGCGCTACGCGGCCTAGTTCGGGCCGCGTAGCGCATTTCCATCCGACCGTGCTCGCTCACGTGAGAGCTCGTAATTGGGTTTCTTTCGACTGAGAGGCTTTCACTCATCTGACCTTGTTTGACTCAATGTTCTTTTTTTCTTCTTTAATGTCTAAATCCTGCTTTTATTGTGCTCTCTGTTGCAGAACACTCAGTCCACTTTATTTGCCATTGACAGACACAGCGGAGTCATTCGCATCAAGCGTGAGGAAACGCTGGACTACGAGAAAACAAAGACGCATTTTGTCATTGTGGTCGCAAAGGTATAAAGTGGTATCACAACACGTTTTGATGTTCAGCGATAAAAGCTGTCAATTTAGTTGGAACCAGTGACAGCCTATATTATTATTATTATTATTATTATGATTATTATCAGTGACACCCTATGGGTTGAACCAATTCGTCGAATAATTGACTTTTAACATTTGGAGTCAACTTTATCGCTGATCCAGCAGACTCTCGACTCTGCGCTTGTCGTCGCTACGCGTTTAGCTCCCGACCAGAAGTTTGCTGCGTTATCGCACATGTACAACTTTATAACCAGAGTCTTTGGGTAAAGATATTTGTGGCCCAAGGTGATAAAACACAGATGAACCAACCAACTTTTCTCATTATTAATTACCAAATATTTATTCTGCTTATATAAAGATATGGTACAGTACAGTACATTTATTTTGAAAATATTTGTAGTTTATCATTTTGTTATTATATTTTTTTTCTTTATGTCTTCTTGGTGAGTTGTGGATTACAAGCCACTACTTTGCTGAAATATAGTTTCATTTGTATTAATATTGTAATATTATTGTAATAATATTATTATTTCCGTAACTGTAACAATATTGCCCTGCATTTAAAAAAAAAATGAATTTCTTTTTGTAAGCACATTTGCAGTTTGACACATTTCATGTAGGTTATTATTAGCGGTTGTTTTTGTATTGCATCCACATCCATCATAGTTGATCAAATAATTAGTATACTGTCCTGTACTGTAACTGCTTGTAGAATTTACGGCAGAGGACCATTTCAGGAATCTATAATAAACTCAACAACTTTACATCACTTTTTTTTTGCAGGATGGTGGAGGCACTTTCAACGGCAAAGAGCAGTTTTTGTCGTCCTCTGCTACCCTGACAATTAACGTAATAGACGCACAAGACACGCCGCCGTCGTTTATCGGGACACCTTACTTCGGCTACGTGTATGAAGTTTCACTGCCTGTGAGTGTCTGCTTGCCCTATTCAGCGCTCAAATTTACTCATCATTGCCACTTTGTATTTTTTGTACAAAAATTAATTACAATAACTGTGATATTTTGGGTATCTTTTCCGAGGGGTCTGAAATATTCACTGTTGCAGCCAAAGACGGCGATGTGGGAAATCCAAATCCAATTCGTTATTCGTTTGAAGAAGGTGAGCATGCGAAAAATGTGTCCCACGTCTGTTGCCACTCTTGTCCACAGCTTTTTTTCATTTGAAGGTGACGATGGAGTTTTTAGCATCAACGAGACCACTGGTCGGATCACCCTGCTCTCAAGTCCCATGTTTCTAAAGCGAGAAATCTTTAACATTAAAGTCAAAGTAAGTACTCATAAATATGTAAGTGAAATAAACAGGAGCGATATTATTATCATTGTCACTAAATATTCTCCTTAAATGTGCATATGCAGGCGTGAACGACGGCATAGCAGGCGACGACTGTACACAAATTAATAATACTACGCACATGTCGTCACTGTAGGGCGGAATGTTCAGGAAATAAAAAAAAAACTACCATCTTGGAACCTTATATTGCTATCATATATATATATATATATATATATATATATATATATATATATATATATATAAAATCCTGTTCCATTGCTAATTTAATTTGCTAAAAATAAAAATCGCTAATGTATCATGCTGTCATTGATTAAAATGGTATGGACATGTCACCCTCTGCACTGAAGTATTACAGCTATCCATTTAAAAAAAAAAAAAAAAAAAAAAAACAGGCTTGCTCAAATGTATCTAACTATTTTTTTAAAAAAACAACAACTTTAGACTCAATCTTGAGGCAACATCATGTCACACGGCTCCCGCAGGGGCGGAGCTTTAGAACACTTCTCAGACAGTGTCCAAGAGAGTTCATAGATTTGTTCTCAAGCTATTTTCAACACTTTAAATAGGTACGAAATGTGTAAAAATAACAGACAATGTGGGGACAGACCAGTAGCATCGATTTGTGAAAAAATATGAAATTGACCATATTTGGACATTTAGCGGTTTCCACCCGAATGCGTTGATATGCAGTTACATTAACTATCAATAGTTGAGATAACATGTCCCTCTTAAAACAGAAAATAAACATAATATTTTCTTTTCTCATGCTGTATATTGATTGATATTGATTGAGGATTATTATTATTTTTTTCAAAATGGCCTAATTTGGACCCAGGCATCTGAAATAAGTCCTAACGGCCGTCTACTGGACTACGGCGAGACCACAGTGATGATCCGCGTGGTTGACCTGAACAACAATCCGCCGACTTTCTACGGCGAAAACGGCACCCAAAGCACGTTTGAGCTGACCATGTACGAGCATCCCCCAGAAGGGGAGATACTGCGGGGGCTTAAAATCGCAGTCAACGACTCCGATCAGGTGAGCGCACCAAAGCAAAGAGCAAAGGAACACCGATGTTGCGTAACACTCCACATGTTCACATTTCACCATTTCACTAATGAGAAATGGAATGAACCAACGTGGTGACCTTTATGGCTATGCGATGCCTTTGAGCTGCCATTATCACCCACAATCCTGTTCAAGGACACAAATTAAAAGCCAAAAGCGCCTTTTGTCAGCTTACGCCAGACTCGCTGTGATTCCAGGTACTTGTGTGAGCCTCATTCAAATGTGATACATAGAACAGAACGGAGATGTACTCACTTTGGTAAGATGTATTAGCAAAAATTTGATTACGTTGACTGAAATTCTATTCATTGTTTCCTGTTTTGCCATTAATAGTACTATACAATGCTTTTAGTCTGATTGAACTCGCTGTTTATTATATGGATTGCATATATAGCACATTCCCACATGTAGTGGATAAGGATGTTTATTTACTGACGGGGGGGCTTTTTTTTTTTTTTTTTTAGTTCTCGGAGGTTCACGCCCCGCTGCATTATGATTGGCTGCTGCATGCAGGCAGGGCACGCCCTACCACAACCAGGGCAGGTTATGCAGATGAAACAAAATGGCCATTCCAAATATGTATCTCATCTGAACGAAAAAATAATAATAATATTAATAATAATATTTTTCTTACAATTACATTGTAAGAAAAATGAATGAAGGTTCATGGAACTGCAGCAACGGTATGGCTACTTTGCAGGAGCATGTTTACATCATCCGCAAACACTAGTTTACGGTGCTACTAGAGAAGCATAGATTTCAACAATATTCTACATTGTACACAAACGACACCAGTGTACATTCCTTGAAAACCGGTTGTACTACCTGGTATTTTGAGTGCTATTTTTCCACTGGATATATGTGTGTTATTGTCATTGCTATTATTGTCATATAATATTAAGGGAAAATACTATATCGAGATATATATCGCTTTCGGTATACAAAACAATGACCTGTATCGGAATGACACAATACATATTTTTTTGCATTGTACTTTTAGGGGGCCAATGCAAAATTCAACTTGAGGCTCATTGGGCCTGGAAGAATGCTGCGGGTGGTCCCACAGACAGTACTGAACGAGGCCCAAGTCACAATTCTTGTGGAGGACTCGGCAGCCATGGATTACGAGAAGCATCACTTCCTCACGTACAAGGTGTGGGCATTCGTAAAGACAAAGCGGCATTTTCCCCTGCCCTATCCACTGTCATCGAAAGAAAGAGTCATTGAAAGAGTTTTGTTTCTTTCAGCTACTTGCCGTTGAGATCGATACGCCGGAGAGGTTCAGCTCCACGGCCGACATCATCATCCATCTCCTGGACACTAATGACAACGCGCCGAAATTCTCCTCCGACTACTACATCGCCAGAATTCCGGAGAATTCACCTGGCGGCTCGAACGTTGTGTCCGTCCTGGTGAGTTGGCCGTCATCCCTTCTAAAAATAGACCCACATCAGCGTACGTCACTGCGAGCTCAAGAGGAATGCTCGATTTGAACAAAATGCCAGAATGGGGTTTTAATTCCCTAAATGTAGACTTTTGGTGCTGAGTTAGGGATAATATGTGAAAACATGTAGATAAAAGCTAGGCGAGGGAAGCTGCCAGATGGCTATCACTTTCATTTTGTTGTGTAACACCAAATTCCCATTTTTTTCTCTCTTTTTTTTTGTAAGCTCTACTAAATATGCGCAGACATACTGTGTTCAGAACAATTTCAAGGTCATGTTAGCGCGAACGTCAACACCGCCGAGCTGATTGATTCAAGGCAGAGAAGGGCACCGATTTTGTGACTTTTGACATCCAGTCGTCCTTCACGTGATCGCCGCGCGGGCTCAGACGGGTGCTCGTAAATCCTCCCGTTGCGTGAACGCCAGCAAAGGCTCGCTGCCTTGATCCCAGGCAATTTCAATCAGATAAAAGAACAGCCGACAAGTGACCTTGCACACACGGAGACAGTGAACAGGCCTCACTGATGCAACAGATTAGCCGATGACATGATGATGTGATGATGGCATCAAACAGGCGTTCTTTTTATAACCGTAACATCGTGTCCCTGACCTGTCGACACCACTTCATTTTCGGATCTTTCTGCAGAAACAAAATACAGCAGTATCCGTTCCGTGTTTTTGATGAAGAAAAATAACAATCACTGGCCACCAAATGGTGACCACTTGTTCTTGTAATTAAGTTTATTTACTTCCAATTTCTCAACTTAACGACACAAATGTAATTCTTTATAAAAACCTCAATCGCAAAATATCATTTTATATCACAAACGTAGCAACGTAGAGCACCAGAATTGCCCAGATTATTTTTCCTGGTCACGTCACACCTTGTTGCTAGGCAGAATTTGGAGACCACAATCCTTTGTGCAAAGGCTTGGTCAATTAATTTCACTTATTGTGTTCAATCCCTCTGAGGACCTACAAAAAAAAAAAACAAGTAAGGATTATGAAATTTATTGAATCACTACTCTGTATTGACTATAAAATATTGAAATGGAGACAAAAACGGCACAAGCCTTACAAAATGAATACTAATAGATAGCATCTTACAAACTCTCAAATCTGATTAATTTCTAAATGCTGTAGATTGTTGTCTGACCAGTTCCAGAAATGTTCGATGGATTCTCCCAATAGGTGGCATATATATGCATGGTCAGCCAGTATTACAGTCCTCAATTATTTTCTTTATTTGGCAGATATAATTGGGTATTACCTCATCTTTCCACAGTTCGGCACATTTTCGGAGGGTGTTTTTTTTTCTGTAAAGTATTTGTTTTTAAATTGAGAACAGTATATAATAATAATATAATAATCAGAATCAGAATCAGAATCATCTTTATTTGCCAAGTATGTCCAAAACACACAAGGAATTTGTCTCCGGTCGTTGGAGCCGCTCTAGTACAACAGACAGTCAATTTACAGAACACTTTGGAGACATAAAGACATTGACAAAAAACAATTGTGCAAAAAGATGCAAAGTCCTCTAGCACTTAGAGCAGTTCGAATGACTAATATTGCAATAGTCCGGTGCAATGACCATTGTGCAAAGGGCGCTGAGACTTCAAGGAGTGGATGCGGTTTAAAGTGACGAGTAGTGCGATCATCTGGGACAATGTCGGTTGTGCAAATGTTACAGATACTCCTCAATCAGTGTGCAAATGGAGCAGATGCTACTCTGGCATGAGTGGCCAGTATATGCAAATAGTAGCAGCATGGCGAGACAACTACAGTGAGTGCACGAGTAATACATAATTGGCCCCACAGAAATGGGACAGCGAACTCAAGTCAAAAAATTGCCAGCTTGTTGTAATGGAATTATAGGTTAGGTGTTTAAGAAGTTGATCGCAAGAGGGAAGAAGCTGTTGGAATGTCTACTGGTTCTAGTTTGCATTGATCGGTAGCGCCTACCTGAGGGAAGGAGCTGGAAGAGCCGGTGACCGGGGCGCGAGGGGTCCGAGAGGATTTTGCACGCCCTTGTCTTAGTTCAAGTCCTCAATGGTGGATAGGGGGGTACCGACAATCCTTTCAGCAGTTTTGATTGTCCGTTGCAGTCGGAGTTTGTCCTTTTTTGTAGCAGCACCGAACCAGACTGTGATGGAAGAACACAGGACTGATCAATAAATAAATAATGATCTGGTCCACCAATATTAGAGGCCCATAAAGCAAGTAATCCTGTGTAACCCTGAAAATGACAGTAACAGCATTCTCCTGATGCCAAACCAGTGTAGCTCTAAAATTTTAGAATTGCTATTTCATCGTAAAAAAAATAAAATACAATTACATATTATTGTTTTCACGTGTTTTCTTTTCTGATCTTTAGGCAATAGACCCGGACTCAGGACCATGGGGTGACGTGGCATATTCTGTCTATGGGTCTGGGGCTGACTTGTGAGTATATTAAGAACGTAATTCGTCACTGCTTTTTGGGCACTGTAGAAATAAAACGTTCTACTCTGTACAGTTTACACATAATATAATATCTTTGCTCGTGGGCGCAACACACTGCATCCAATGATCAGTGCAGATCAGAACTCGTCCTTCTGAAGATTTCCTGGTATTGTCCCTCGTCTCGACTTCAATAGATTTCCTGTACATGCAAATATTTATAACTCCAGAGAATCCAGGTTCAGGTGGGGTCACTTTTCCCTCTGGATGTCAGGGTGTAATCCCAGCCTCCATCTTGCAGAGACAATAACAATAGTTGAAATGTTTGCTTCAGTGGCATTTCTGTGAGCGTCTGTTACTACTGAGCGCATGCCGCAGTCTTTTTGATGAGTATAAATGCGACTAGTACAATCCTAAAGAACTTACTGCTTTACTGTAAATGTCTTGTGGAAGACTTGAGCGTGGATGAGATCATGAAATCTTTGCTCCCCTGTTGCTTGCCCTTGTTAATCCTATAATAGGATTGGCGGTGAAAATAGATTGTTTACTTCTAACAAGCGCGCGCTCTGCCAAAGTCGCACGAGAGTAACTAAACACGTCCACCTCACTCAAGATCTGCAGCGTTACTTTACGGATCCTTGTCAGGGCTGGAACGTTGTTTTGAAAAACCTTTGGAACAAATAAGACAGTCCACCTTAGCTCTACCAACAAACTTGGGTCAGATTTTTCTTTTTTTTTTTTTTTTTTTTTTTTTCAAATCTACTGAATCCTTGCTTTCAATATCACTAAGAGTTTTTTTTTTTTTTTTGTGGGTCAAGTTCTCAAGATGAACCCATACAATACTCAGTAACGTCAGCCATCTTGTGTTAGAAATCAGTCAAAATCCAGATGTATTTTGTCCACACATGAAAATCTTGTCGCAGCGAGTGGAGGACTTCTAACATTTATTTCTGCGCTCCCACAACAGTAGATGTCATGAAGCGTTATTATGACTTATGAGTCCCACTCTAGTTCTAGGCAGGACACACCCTCGCTACGTTTGTCATGGCTACGATTCGGGCTAAGTTTAGGGTAAAGGCGATTCATAATAACGCCGCCACGCTGAAATCAGATACTTCTTTTCCCACCTGGAAGCAGTAGGGCGTGTCCTTCCCGGACGCAGCAGCGAATCATACGGCAGCAGCGCATGTCCTGCAGCCAATCATATGCAGAGGGGTGTGTCCTGCCTAGAACTCGAGTGGGATAGTGATGATCGTTATTCTGAGACCAGATCTGAGTTTCTGGTTCGCTGAGACTGATGGATCGACCGATGGATTGATCTATCTATCTATCGATCCAATATATCTAGTTAGCAAGCTAGCTAGCGAGCTTATGGTATGACACATGAGAACACACACAGGAGAAAAATCCTTTAGTCTCTCATTTTGAGGTACCTCAGTGAAATTGAGTGAAATTGACAATTTCCTCCGGCGCAGTTGATAATCTTTCCTGACTTTGACAGTCACAAGTTAATAGTAGTTTACTCAATCAACAACACAATTAAAAACTTAACCCGCGACCTGGGAAAGGTTTTTGAATTGTGAAGTCTCTGATTGGCCCGTAAACTCGCTGTAATACAACTCTTTGAATTTAAATTCAGTACGACTGAAAACATTGTGTGTTACCCATGCTCAGGCTCTCAACACCATGGTTGATTAATAGGTTATTGTTCTTGCTTATATCATGTCCCACTCCTCAACTAAGTCTCACAGGAAATATGTTGGATTTTGAAACCACACGGTCCATTTGCAGGTTCTTGATCCAGCCGTCCACCGGGATCATCTACACACAACCATGGGCCAGCCTGGATGCAGAGGTGCGGTCCAAGTACAACTTTTACGTCAAGGCAGAGGACTCGGAGGGCAGGTACAGCCTGGCTGAGGTGTTCGTCACCGTGTTGGACCTGAACGACCACCCGCCTGCTTTCAAATGATAACTTCCTGGAGAAGACCATGGTGATTGGTGCACCAGTCAAAATAGAGGTGATGGTCCTTGTGTCATATATTTCATGTCCTAAATCAGGGGTGTCCAAAGTCTGTTATTAAAAGGCGGTGGGGGCAGCGTGAAAAGTGTGGGAGTCGGAAAATGCCTCCTTGGAGTTTTCTGTATGCAGCCCTCGGAGGAAACAGTTTGGACACCCCTGGCCTAAACGCTGCACTGTCCAGGAGAGAACATTAACTTTGAAAGCCGTTCCGATGCCAGGCTGTCGACGACGATGCGGAGATACCCAACAACGTGATCGAGTACGCCATCATGAAAGCCGAGCCCGACAACAACATCTTTGACATCGACGCCGACACCGGCGAGATCAACCTCAAGTCGTACATCAAGTCCTATGGCCATCATTAAGAACATCACCAACCAGAGGGACTTCACCTGGTCGCTGGTGGTGCAGGCCCGCGACCGAGGCCAGCCGTCGTTCAGCACCACCGCCGTGGTCAAGATCGACATCACCGAAGCAGTGAGTGGCCCCGTTTTTACACAATAGTGCAATCTGAGTCGTGTTGGTTTGTGCAAAGGAGGAAATCACAATCGTCTTCAAATGAGGGCCGCGAATGTGTAGAAATATTCTAGGACTATTTCGTCTCTTGGCGGCAGGTATGTCTGGTTGGAAATACATTTAGACAACCACAAGGTTTCAAATGAGCAGTTTGCAGTCCTTTTTTATGTGCATCATAAACATCTTTGGCCAAAATACAATTTAGAGTGCACAGCTACATAAGTGCATAGTTGATGACTTAGGAACTTAAAGCGCTTTTCTGGTTCTCACCCAAAATGTTTCTTCAATATTTCAGGCCTTGAATTATATGTTTGGATTTAATAGCATGGCCTACGTAACATCCTCCATCAGACCAATTTGAATGTGGTAGTGTGTTCAAAGAATCTCTTGTGCCACGTTGTCATGTTCTCAGGTCAAATCCAGATTTGTGTCGTACTTCCTGGGACTAAGGAAACGCCCGGGCGCTGTGTTTGGGATTTTCATGACCGCTGTCACCTTCGCCATTTCCCTCACAATCTTCATTTCAACTCTCATATACTGGAACTCTGTGAAAAAGTCCCGTGTCAAACCTCAGGGCAAGATCAGAAAGATTATCAGGAGGCCATGAGTGAAGCTTGCCTTGAGCTCATCAGCACAAACATTAAACTGTTGTTTTGTTGTTGAACCTTTTGGAACTATTGGATATTTGTACAGTGAGATGTGTCTGTAAAAGAGTAAAGGAGCACAATATGACTCAGGAAGTTCTCTTTTTTGACAAGCATAGCGCCCAAATTATTTGGAATTTCCTTGTTAAATGCTGAATGGTCTCAGCGATGGTTTCCTGGACAACCTCTGATCTTGTCTTGAAATACCAAAGACATTATAATATCCAGACTTAGCGTGTTTGGATTTCAAGTGTATGCGGTATATTTTTATACTTATGTTACTGTGGCAGCTTATTTAGTTTCTAGATTTTTTAAACGCCTTTGGCCAAATTGGGAGTTGGCATAACTAGAGGGAACACTAGCTGGTTAAAACGTAACAAATGTGTGACAATGGATGCCCGTTCTCCTTGTGCTCTTTTACAGACCCAACTCAAAGGGGGGCCTTTGGGATCATTTTTAATGCACAATAAAAACAAGCCCTTGCAAATCGTAGGCGGGCTCGCATGCGTCATTAGCTTAATGGTCACGGTCACGGTGTTCGTCTCCACCGTCACCTTCGTACGTAACAAGAAATCCAACCGGGTCCTGCCCAACCGCCGCGTGAGGAGGAGACCGCGCAACCAGCACGCGTGGACCTTCAAGAACCCCTTCAGGAGAGCGGAGAACCCCGAGGAGAAGTTCCAGGCGGAGGAGGAAGATCAGGACGCCAGGAACGTGGCGGAAAACCTCAACCACAACAACAACGTGGGCAACGTGGTCCGGCACTGGCCCCCGCCTCCGCCGCCGCCTAGCGCCCCTTGGCTCCCGCCTCCTCCGCCGCCGCCCTGCGTCCCGGCGGAGAGGAAGTGGGTGGTGCCCACCGTCTCGGCCGCCGTGGCGGCACGGCCCAAGAAGAAGTCGACAACGCAGGACACGGTCAACAAGGCGCTGGTGTCAGAACTCAAAATGAGACTGGAGCAGAAGAGGATACGCAATCACTTATAGTGCTGTGTGCGCATGAATGTGGACGTGTATGCGGGCGTGCGGGCGTGTGTGTCTATATGCAGTACTTTGCAAAAGTCTTAGGCCACCGCAAGCTTTGTTGTTTTGTTCATTGCTATTTATCACACATTATTTGAGTTTCTTCTTAACCTTCAAGTTTCAAGCAAGTTCCAATTGCAAAAAGCAAGGAAGTCAAAAAGCAAGGGAGTCGGCCATTTTGCAACGCTACTCCAATGCAAATTGGCAAAACCATGGGCGAGGGCCTTATGCTAAGACTTCAAATCATGTAGATCCAGTTTAAGTCAAGCCGAGTCTCATGAATACCAAGTCAAAGTCATTTCCAGTCTTTTGTAACTTTTAGCCAAGAAAGTCCCAAAGACCTAAAATTGACAACTTAAGTTTGACTCTTCGGGTCATGTGACTCGAGTCCACCACGTCTGATTTTCATGTGACGGGAGAATCTCCCGGAATATTCTGGCCTCCTGTTTCCATGCCAGTGTCCAATTGTTAGTCACTAACATGCACGTTAGATTCAGTTCAATGGCCTATTGGTGTCAATGGCCTTGCGACCAGTCCAGGATGTAGACAGCCCCTCGCCCGAAGTCAGCTGAGAAAGTCTGCAGATCATCTAGGATCCTAATCAGAGCAACTAGTAAAGAAAATGAATGTATTTTTGTCAAATTTGCAGATGTCTTTTTTCTTATACCGTTTTGTCGCGCTCATCATAGAAAATGAATGGTTTACAACAGTAAACACTCAGATGCATACAGTACAGTTAGCACTCAAAATACAAAATCAATGGAATTTTCTAGACGGGCGGTGTGTGGGCTGAGATAAAAACTGTAAAATCTTGGTCAGATTGTGAATAAAAGTGCCGACACAGGGATTGTCCTCTGCCATTTGAGTCGCCATAACATCAACGAAACCAGCCATCTATGTGCTGTCCTCCATGAACCAGGAAATTCTGGAAGTTTGAACTATCTTTCCACTTTCCAGAGCACTTGTCCACGTTAGCGTCACGGATGAGCTTATCCCAGATGACGTTTGCCGAGCGCTGGGGTACACCCTGGACAATTTAGTCTTCAATTAACCTAACATGCATGTTTTTGGAATTAAACCAGCACAAGCATGGGGAGGATCCGCCAACCTCAAAGCTTTGAACCGCGAACTGTGAAGCAGACGTGGTAACCACGTCTGCCAGGAAGTACATTTTTATAGCATACACACTTCTCAACACTACAACTCCAGTAGTGTTCTAAGACTTTGCACAGTTTGCCTGGTTGTACAATATGAGTGGCCATTTTTCCAGCCTCCAAACCTTTGTTACTTGTACGTTGTGTGTAAAAGTCTCTTTTGTCAAGGATTGAAGGCACATTGAGACAAGACTGCATATTTGGATTCCAACCAATCTCCTTTACGGGGAGATTTCACTTGACACCAGTGCTGGCTAAGGAGATCAGCCTGAGCTGGTCCAAAGGAAGGAAACCACAGTGATCCGGTTAAGACCACTTTTAATCCCAAATACTCACCGGTACACAACACAGTTCTGCAAACTGTCTGTTTCTTCTCATTTAAACATGATACCTAATATTCCTGAAATTGACTGTGTTATTTCTGTTTTTCGTTGTATTTTTGCCAGTAAAGTTGTCCTCAAAAGGCTTATCTCTGTGTTTATTTTCATCCTTTCAGATGCTTTAAGGTTAAAATACTCATAAGCGTGAGTGTCCTTATCTCACAAAGTCACTTACATTCTTAGACTGTCGCTTAACACTTCAAGTAATTGGCTTGTTTGTTGGATCTAGCGCCTCCTTCTGGCAATCTAGAAGAAATTTAGTTTTTTAAAATCTTTTTATAAGGGCCCACAGGCAGGGGCAGATCAACCTGAAACCAAGGGTCACGGGTTTCAGGTTCCTGGACCATTCATCCATTCATTTTCTTGTGCTTGTCTTCATGATGGTGGCGGGTCAACTAGAGCGTAAAAAACTCAGGCCACATACAGATTCACACTCACACTTACACCTATGGACAATTTCGAGCAGGGACTTTTTTCCATTAAGGGCCACATACAGAAAAATTAAAGAGTACCTTGTGCTTAGGAAACACACTAAAAGCAATTAAATGAGCTGCAACAGATGCAAAATGGTAGATCGTATTGGAAGAAAATCAAGTATTAGTTTGATGTCATTTAAAAAAAAAAATTATGTAACCAACTTTATTTACATTTTTTTACATTATGTTTTACAAAATAGTGGCATTTTGTCAAATTCCCATTTATTAACGTTTTAAATAAAAAATATATACGGAGTGACAAATTTTCATTGAACCTTGATTTACATTTGAATAATGCAAATTAAAATTAAGTGTGATCATTGAAAATAAATTTTAAATTTTAAATAAAAAACATTGTCTTGCAATTTCGTTTTAAACATTCTAAAAGAATCATGTGGTGTCCAGTAGCATTACGCATTTTTTACAAAGTAGTTCACTGTGCTGTGCCCCATCTGACCATTTACCAAAAAAAACAAAAAAAAAAACTATGGCAAAACCTTTCTTTTTATGTAAGAAAAAAGTTTAAAACTGCAACAATGAGAGAGAAATTATTCCATCCTTTTCCTTTTTCTGCAAAAGTAAAGAAGTGGAGGACTTTAGTAGGACAATAAAAATATGCTTAACAGTGGAGGTGGGGTTATACAACAGTCCTTGTCATGATGTTTTAGGGTTGTTTATTTATTTTAGCAAATATCCGAGCAGATGTTCTGCAAATAAATCACATTTGACTCACGATGCGTACAATCCCCAGTGCGGCACCACCAGCGTGAGCACTACCAATTACCAAGTTACACTCAAAGCGCCCTCTGAGCATTTTTGAGCCAAACATGCAGCAGTGGCATATTTTCAAAATTACATAAAACACGGAATGTGCAGATTACCCTTGCTAATCCAAGAGCCAACTTGTTCATCTTTCTGCAATATTGCAGCGTTGGCTACAAACCAAAGGTTCATCTGACCTCGTCTGGTTTAGCCTGTGAGTAATGAACTTTCGGGCGTATTTTTAAACCGGGCAGCGTGGGCTGAAAATAAAAGGTCAAATCAATCTCCCCATAAATGAAAAATAAATAAATAAATACAATCTAAAGGGAATTGTGTCACAATTTCAATGGCTATTAAAAGCGAAACGGACCAGGAATAATACGCGAAGCAACCCAAATGACCGTGCATTATGCCGTGTAAGCGGCGGCCAGGATTACTGCTGCACAGAGGATTACACAGTGGGAAGTTGCAAAAAGCGCTGATGCTGGACAGACACAAACTAGGGACAGGCCACTTCATCATGTTTTCAGAGTGCCGCCTTGAAATTCAAGTCGCCTGACTTAGGAGTCTTTCAAGATGCGAGCCGTCGTTTGGCTGATTATTTTATTTATTTATTTATTTTTTTTGCTTTTGCTTGTGAGCGCTGTGTGACGGCAGTGTTCACAATTCAACTCGCCTCCCAATGAGCAGCGGTTTGGCAAATTCATCGAGAAAAAGAGGCTTCTGCCATAACCCAAGTTTACTAACATTTTCTTCGACCATCATGTCATCAACCCCTAATTATGCAAGTTATCGCAACATACACGGGGAGTCCGCTAATAAGACGCTTTGGTCACGTGATGTCCGCAACGCAAAACGCGAGAGCAATTGTGACGTTCATTTCGGTCGACAGCAGAGGGGGATATTGCGCGTCATGGCGGCCCACTTCGCGACGAGGTCGAACCCAATTAGGCCAGATCATCTCAGAAAAATGAGAGCTATTGAGCTATCACACTGAGCTATTGGAAATACGGATGCCCTGAACAGCGAGCCTGTGTCGGTGTTTGATGCCGTACATAAAGTATATTGTACTTCATCATATTTATTAAACCACAAAAAAAAATAGAATAATAGTTCAGGAAGTTAAAGGTCGCTCAATAGGTTACTAGGCGGGAATGTAAGCGAGTGTTGTGGGTATTTTAAAAGAGGCTCGCTCGCTCCCATTCATTTGAACATACTCAGATCGGTTTGAATGTAATATTAATCAGAAGACTGTGTTTACTGTAGTGGGGACATATACAGTACAATGTATTCTTACAAACAATATTTGGGCTTTAGTTCCCTTTAAAGCCCCCGGTAGCTGGAATAGATCTCGCCCAGTTGTTGTGGAGCTTTTTCTCGCTATCCACCCGCTAGCTGGCGCGCTTGAAGGCTTCCGGAGCGCCCGTTGGCCGGCGGCTGGGCGGCATCCTCGCCCGTGGCGTCGCCCCCTCGCTCGGGAAGTTAAATAACGACACCGAACTGTTCTGTAAATTGTCGCATCCACGGAAGATCTGTTTTCGGGGTGTGGGACATAGCTTGCTAGCTAGCTGCACACTGTAGTGCTCGAAATGGGCCTAGTAATAATAATTACGCCAGATAACCACTGATGTACTGACTACCTAATGAAGTGTCCCATGTGGGAACACATGCGCTGCAAAGGATTACAACATCATTCCCTCGTCTTACACGTATGTATACATGGCGAGGAGATGCGATTCGTGTGTGAAACAGCAGGAAGGCCTGTGTTTAGCGAATCGGGATAGACGACGTGATGTGACTATGCCGGTGGATGCCGGCGTTTGGATCTTTTTATATCAAATGAACAATGGCCCCGTGCATATGCGACGTGCCGTCTGTCTGGCTTCCCTCGGCGCAGATCGTGCCCGGCGCGTGCCCGTCGCCGCTGAGCCGCGTTTGCGTTTGTTTGCAGGCGTCCAACCCGTGACGTATTGTAAGAGTGCGATGACGCAGGCGGGGACTAAAGATCAACAGATGAAGCATTGTAGCATGTGCGCACGCACACACACACACACACACACTTCGGTCACTTTGGACATACTGGAACTGTGATTATCTTACAATGTGCATGAAATGGACGCTGTAGCATTTTCTACATGTTTTTGTCGTAAAGTGGCAGTTTAAAGATGTTGATTTTGTACCATTGCGTAAAATAAAGATTTCACACATATGAACACAGTTTTATTTCAATATCTTTCTAAAGAATATATTTTACATGAGCACATAATTGATTCAAAGAAATATACACAAGAGGTTTCTGAGAGTTTTGTTGGATTTTGGACAAAATGTTCTTTTTTGTGTGAATGACATTTTTAATATTGTTATGGGGCAATATTGCAGCCATGTTTGTTTCAAGACCTGTCATTTTGGGGATGATTTATGAATATTATATATATTCAAACAATATGAGTTCCTCGTAAAACATCTCTTGTATATATTGTGTGAGGAAAAAAAATAGACAAAATTAAATCTTTATTCATGACAATTATTGCATTGGAATGAATTGGCAAAGTGCAAGCTCAATAAATAATTTCCAATCATATGATAAGGTTCATACAAGATTATGGGACCAAAAAAAATGCATCATCGCCGTCAAACAAAAGACGTGTGTCTAAATTGTGTTGATTTTTTTTGGATACGAGCAACAAATATCGACAGCTGTATCGAAAAAGCATCTGGTGTTTACAAGGTTGAATAACACTCAATTTTCTGCCTAACATTGAGCCGATCTATGACGTCTCCCATTATATGTTAGCATTAAGCTAGCGGAGTTTTGTTTCACTTAATTTAATCGGTTTGTTTGAACATTTCGGTGTTTACATATGCAATGTTTAATTTTGTTTATTTTATGGGTCAGTGTTATCGTAAACGTCAACTGGGAGTGACAAATAAAACTTTTTTTTCCCCTTGTTTGGACCACTGATGAGCGAGTCAGAGAGCGAGAACGAGTGCCAAGGAAAATGTTATAAAAGTGTTGTTTTAATACATTTAAGTGTGTTTTAATACGTTTCTTATATGGTCTCTCTATATCGCAGGTGGATCTGGAACGCATCCCCCGCTACAAATGACGATTCCATGAATCTTTAACGTGCTAACACAAAATTGTGTACAATAACCGCTGTAGAAACAGTAAATGTGCTACGTATCCCAATTCGGTCGCAAAGGCAGCAACAACAATAAACATACTGAATAATAACAGGATGAATTCAGAAAGAGAAAATCATGAAGTACATCTCTACACTGGTGCAATCCCTTGAATAACAATCTTGACAAAAAGGTGAGCAATCACACCTTTTCAACAAACCTCCCGCCCTAGAACAGAGGAGAGAGTAGAAAGTGTCAGCAGGGTATCACGCCACGTCATCACACGTACAAGCATAGAGTGTTTGGTGCTGTTTAGTATAGTTCTGCAGTGATTCTGCTGTGGTCGGCCTTGCTCTTAAGCGACCTGTCATCTGACCTCCGCCTCACCTTCCTGTCCTCACTGGACTCTTTCCGGACCAGGGCCTCGTCGCTGGCTGCCTGCAGGCTGTCGAAGGTTCCTTGCCTCTCGCGCTCCAACCCGGCCGATCCCCTCTCGCCACGCCGCTTCTTCCAAAACGCCATCAGGCCCTGCGGGCAGGTGAACTTTACGTCGGCGGTGCAGGCGTACATGCCGACGGGCACGGCAAGCACCATGGCGAGGATGATGACCACGATGTGGATCAGCTTCTCCCGCTGCTCCATCTCGGTGATGTCGCTTCCGGTGACGAACACCACGCACTGGCCAGGCCGCGGCGTCTGGTTCTTAAGCGTCACGCAGATTTCGTATTTGGTGGCGGGCATCAGGTCGGAGACGGAGTAGGAAAGGATGCCCGGGCCGATGTAGACGGTCTCCTTCTTTTTGGCGTTGGCACGGCCCAAATGGATAGTGAACCACGTCTGGTCGGGGCGATCCAAGACGGCGAACCACTCGATGGAGATGCCGCGCACCATCTGTTTGGCGATACGAATGTCGATGTAGACGTTCTCGTCATCTGCCGGTAAGCTGGAAAGGGAAGGCGACCAGGAGCCGTCGGGAGAGACGACGTCCACGTGGATGTTCGCCGAGGAGTTTCCGATGAAGTTGACGGCGCTGCAGGTGTAGACGCCGCGGTCGGCTGCGTGGAGCGAAGGGATGACCAGGACAGATCTGATTGTGTCTTCATCCACTCTCTCCTGAGACTCTGAGAGGAAGATAATAAGTATACTGAACATTGTTTGAGTGCTAAAGAATCAGAACTGAGGAACACCAAGCTCTGAGAAGAACATGTTGCCATGTCTCAGTACTTTTTGTCAATATACAGTGAACCCTTGCTATATCGCGCTTTATCGTTCGCACCACCACTTATCGCGGATCGTTTTGGAATGGGTATTGACGGGCCCGTCTGAATTTAGAATTGCGCCTTCACTGTAGTACCACATTGTGCCACAAAATGTCGGGCAGCACTGAGGTCAACTGGAAGAGATGCTTAATCCACAGCACGAAAAATAGCAAAACACGTTCATTCGTTGTTCTTACAGGTTTATCTAGTCTTCTTATCTGTGGGTAAAACTATCAAAAATGTTTTTTATATGGTTTTTCAATTTCACAAATTTGCACCTATCACGGGTGGTTCTGGGGCATATACCCTGCAATAAACAGGGCTTCATTGGAATACTAAAATGCCGCTGGAAAGAAATCTGTGATAAAACTGAAACGTTTCATTCAACATTATGCATACGTAATGGGACTTGTGATGCTAGCTCAGATACGAGCGCTAACACAGCATGACATCGGTCCTGACTGGTCCACTCACTATTATAAACCACTAAAGTGTGTATAATGGGGTTACCATGGAAATGACAGAGATGATATTCTCTTTATGACTAAATAGTTGTTCGTCTCAGTTGGAAACATGATGTAATGTCGCTTTAAACTTTTTGTGTTGCTCTTTAAACAATATCGACCCAGAACACGGAAGATTGTCCATGGAGTTAACTGGCAACTATAGCCTCGGTTGTACCTTGCCTCTCGCCCAAACTCAGCTGGGATAAGCGGAACAGAAAATGGATTATTGTCACTTTAAACGTGAGCGTGAAATTCTATACTATGGAACTTTTATGAAGTGCTTTGTCGTTACAGTTGACTCAAATGTAGTGTTGGTTCTAGGAACATTTGGAGCACCATTGTTTGTTTGAACGGAGGAAAATATGATTTGAATTTAGTTCCAAGATAATTTATCAGTGCTTGCTTTGGGGTAGAAGCTATGGCTGGTACTATGGGTCTTCCAGGACCTGTGCCAGAGGAATATTTATTTTCTATTATATTAATATTTTACTATTTTACCAGGAAGTAATATACCAAGAACTACAAGTTCCTGGTCATTTTGGTTAAAATGCAGTTATAGATGAAAATTAAACAGAACCTATTCATAATATTTTCTTTAGTATTTACAGAGCTTTACAATTTACATTACAAATACATTTGTATGAACACCATTTAGTTGTCATTTTGAACAGGACTGAGGACTTTCAAATGGAATTCATCTTTTTTTTTTACTCACTAGCTCACCTCACTTGCTGTTGTTTCCTTTCATTTCATCCACTCCCAGAAAAATAACATGACGTTGTAGTTGCAGTTATTATTACTACTTATTATTGCAGCTGGGGCATCTTTTTATATCAACATATTGCCACTACAGGAGGTTCTAAGTTTACGACGGTGCAGGCATACAACATTTCGAGGATTCGAACGGCGTGCATTTCGCTGTCTTAAGTATCTCAAATAACTGAATTACCATTAATCTAGTCCAGAAAACACGCTTTGTTGCGGATTTTTAATCAACTAAAAGAGCACTGTATTGTATACACACATAACAAAATACACTAAAAGAAAATGTAAAATAAATATAGTGTAATTACTGTACTATACTATTATTATTATACTATTTGTCCCTTTCAGTCAATGGCTGAAAGCGCATCGGTGACTGTGGCTTTCCTTGTCCACATGCGGGGGCATTACAGTACTGCATTTGTCAAGGTACCACTGTGTTTGTATGTGTTGATTTTTATGACAAAAAAAATGATTGTAATTCTGGCGCGTTCTGACTAACAGTACACACAAATTTGGGCCCTCCATCATAAGCCGAGGATTCAAGTAATTCCCCTGCAAAAAACTGAAGTGCCAGCAGGTTTACTCGTGTAGTTCCAACAGTCGGCTGACACCGGCTGTCCGAGCCTGCGCGGCGCACGATAATCTGCAACACCGATGGTGTGCGGCTCGACAGACTCAGTGGCCAACATCCAGATTGACTTCTCTTAAAGGAAGCTTTATCGAGGTCTGTGATTAAATTGTGCGTGTAAGTATCTAATTTATATATCAGGCGATCCGCATGCCTGAATGTCACACTGCGGATATCGCACTCTTACCATGAAATCCTCTGATTATCTTCAGACCATATGTCCACCACACCGCAGGATCCGGCCGGGCCTTGGCGAGGCAGCGCAGCGTGGCGTTGGCGCCTAGCGGCAGGCTGACGTTGGCCGACGGGGTGGTGACCACGGGCTTCGCGCAGGCCTGCGGCTCGACCTCATGGAAGAACTTGCCCGCCCTAAAATCCGGCCCGGAGCAGGTCAAGTAGGAGTTCATCAGAATAATCGGGGGGCTGAGGGAGCGGATGAACTCCACGAAGCCCTTGAGGCGGCAGTCGCACAGCCAGGCGTTGTCGTGGAGCGCCAGGACGACGTTCGGCCCGGAGGAGCTCCCCTCCTGCTGCTCTGCGCTCTGCATCTTTTGGTATAGGGGCCAGTTTTGGAAGACCTCCTTGGATATGACCGTAAGCCGATTGAAGGATAAGTCTAAGTAAGTCAGATCTGGCAAATTTTTTAACGCGTGTTCCGGCAGCACATCCAGCTGGTTGTGCTTCAGGTCCAGGATCCTTAGACCCGGGGTGTCCTCGAACGCCGTCCATGGCATGGAGCGCAACTTGTTCCCTTGCAGGCGGAGCTCGGTCAGGTTGCCCAAACCTTCCAGGGCCTTCGAGTCGATCAGGGTGATGTCGTTGAAGTTCAACCACAAGTTCTCTAAGGCGGGCGTTCTGAAGAAAGCCCCACGCCTGATTTCAGTGAAGTGTGATTTTTCTATTCTGATTTTGGTCATATCATGAGGAATGTTCTCTGGTATGGCCCCGAACGCATTCTCCTCCATGCATATGAGAGACCTATGGGTTAATTCAAGCACTCATTCAGACTTATATTCACTACAACTCTAGAGAAAAGATAAGAGACCACTGCAAATTTTGTGGCAAATTTTGCGTTAAGTTTGGCAAATTTTCTTTGCCACACTGACACAGAAACAACATCCACCTCGGTGAAGATTAGAGCTTACCTTCCATGACGGTCTTCTATACAGCTACACCCCCGCAAACATTGAGAAAAGCTTTCATACCCTGGAATGTGAAGCAAAACTATAACTAATAGGTAACAAATCCTGTCCATAGTCTGCCTAAAGTTGCCCAAATGGCGGGCGGCATTCGCCCTCAAGACATGTCAAGTGAGGCAGACGAGGGAAGCTTATTTGGACTAATCCCCGAGTGCACAACACCTAATTCTTGACAGAGTCAGCAGGTCTGACCCACTATTCGTTTAAGCAGGTGACGCCCACTGATAAGAAGCCTTTTAGGAAGGGATTGTAAGGTGCTGCTGGCTAATGACGTTACCAGGTCTGCTGTTTGAACCTTTATTTGCATAAAGTACACTACTTTAGTTGATTCCCTGACGTTGGGCACTGACAGGTACTCAGTATGATGCAGTGCGGTCCCTCAAAAATATAACTTCAACCGTAAAAAATAAGCAGATTGATTAATATCTCTGAGAGCAACGTTAATATAAGAACAAACACATTGCACATATACGTGTATAGATCTAGAAAAGTTTATTAAGCTCTATTCAAATCCTCAGTGGAGTAAATAAATACATTTACTGGGGTAGTGGTGCCTCTAGGTGGCGCAAAAACAAATACATGGAGATTGTTCTGGGGAATAGAAATAGTTCCACGTCTTATTTACACGCCGTCATAGTTCAGTCCTTTCTGGACTTGTCTCCAGCTCCAGCTTCTCTGTGTTCACCATGCCTGCGTATATATACAGTATCTCCTCTGAGAACGTATGACAGATATATACAGAGGCACAGACTTGACCGCATATGTAAGTGTACACTGTCCATAAAAGTATTTACAAATCATACACATACATATTGACAATGGAGTGTCTATTGCTTTTAGTTCCCTTTGGGTTGCATCAGACTGCTTCTTCGCTGTGATATGAACCGTTATGATTTCTTAAAACTGAAAGTGAAGCGATATGCTATGGAAATATCCAGAAGACAAAAACGTTGCCTGATAAATATCCCCTATACAGATATTTCCATGATGGTGCAGCGTGCAAAGGTCCTTTGATAGAAATTGGCTCGGGGTGGAGGCGGAGTCGGAGGCGTGATCCAGCGAGGGGGAACGGGAGGGGGGGAATCCCAGGGCATGTGTGGAGGGTGACCGGCGGGCGGGCTCGCTTGAGGATGCGGCCGGACGTGAGGATACGGGTGGTGCTGGATATACGGATGCGGGTGGAAGCGGGGCTGCGGGCGAGGGTGCGAGCGGTGATCGGGACTTGGACCCGGCGGTGGAGGAGGAGGAGGAGGATGAGGATGCGCGCGAGGAAGGTGACGCGGCGGAGGAGCCGGAGCTGGAGCATGACGTCAGCAGAAGTACTCGTTAGGCTGTCCTTCGATTTTAGCCGTGGCCTCGGAGTCCAGGCTGGAGCGGGCGGACAGCAGCCTATTGGACTCTTCCGGGTTAAGTCTGTTCAAGTATTCACCCTCCAGCCCTTTGGCTCTGGTCCCGGGTGACAAAGTCTCAAAGGTCACGTAGGAATCCTGGATGTCCTTGGATTTTTTCCCCCAGTACTTCTGGATACGCCTCTTCAGAGCCCCGCAGCACACGATGACGGTGAGGGGTACGGCGATGATGCAAGCCACCGTGATCACGATCACGTTGATCAGCTTCTGGGTACCGGTCGCGCTGGCCGCCTCGTCCGTGGAGAAGATGACACACTGTTCCTTCTTGGGGATGAGCCCCCTCACGCATACGCAGGCGATGTACTTGGTCCGGGGCACCAGGCCTTCGATGGTCACTCTGTTTTGGCCTGCCCCCACGTTGATCTTCCTCATGTCCCTCTCTCCGAACACGGCATACAGCACGCTGAAGGCGGTCGTGTTCTTGGCCTTTGGAGCTCGCCAGTTGAGGGAGATCGTATTGTCCGTGTCCCCCACCACCTTCACCGAGCGAACCACCCGCTCCGGATCCTGTTGCAGGGACGAAGTGTTTGCAGCCAGGTTGCTGAGGTTGGTCTTCTCCAGATTCAGCAGCGTGTCCGCATTAGACGATGCAGCCGGGTCGGGGGTTGGACCGGAACTGTCCAAACGTGGCTCAGGAACTTCAGGCGGAAGGCCGGGATCCAGGGCTGGCGGCGGGGATGTAGGGGTGGAGGTTGGCACCACGTATCGGACCACCAGTTTCTCCTGGTAGGCTGCTTTTCCCACCGGGTTGGATTTTTTTACTTTAGCCTTCTTCTCATTGTTGGTTTGATTGCCTTCCGCTTTTGGAGAATTAGACACCACTAAGGAAATGACAGCTTCGGCATTCCCGGCGTAGTTTGTCGCCTTGCAAATGTATTTCCCAGAATCGCGGTAAGACACGGCCGGGACACTCAGGATGGACCAGGTGATTCCATCTTTGGATGTTTCCTGCTGGACTGTGAAAACAAAATGAGACGGTGTGATGATCGTTTGGCTTCAGTTGTGGCAAAATGTTCTACTTTGCGCAAATAAATACAGGACTGCCTCACAGTTCTGAGATTTAGCTGTTTGCATTGCCATTTTTCTTCAGGTGCTTCTGCCTTCTCCCACATTGCCCCCCCCCCCCCCCCCCAAAAAAAAAAAATCCAAATTAGGTGAAATGAAGACTCGAAATTCACCATAGGTTTGAATATGAGTGTGAATGTTTGTTTGGCTAGATGTGCCTTGTGATGCCTCTTACTCAAAGTCAGCTGGGATTGGCTCCAACTCAACCGTGAATCTCATGAGGACACGCGCCCGAAAAAAATGGTTGGCTAGTGACCGAGCCTTGCAGTTAAAAGCGAAAATTGACGCTGTATATTATCGTGTAAATGCCCACAGTTGCCACAAGATGGTGGCAAAGGACTACGTTTGTCTTAATGAAGCTCCTCAATTCATTTTAACGGTTTCTTGGCACCAAAATGCCACGAGGTGAGTGTGAATAAGAGGCTGGCTCCCCCCAAAAAAATCTGCGAATAGGCAAATGTCCAACCAACCACGAAGATGTTTCACCGTACTTGGAACAAGGCGTGCAAGAACACCTTGGTTAATGAGCCACATGCTGCTTCACAATGTCTAAAGACATTAGTCACATGTACCAGCCTGTTCTTGTAAATTTCAGTCAACAACAAGTCATCTTCATGAAGTATAAATCGGTCGGGCCGATAATCGGCGGCAATTTTCAGAATTGTGACGCATATTGGCATGACATTTTTATTTATTTTTTTTATCTGACGGCTGAGAATACATCAATTTAAAACTGGGTAAACTTCCGTAGACTGTACATTTACTTATTATCCCAATTTTCAATTCACTTTATAAGAGACGCTGCTGACCATGGAGAAACATATCGGTCAATCTCTTGTCTTCATACGGAGAGATCCGCACACTCACCCGTTCCATTGAGGACTCGCTTATCCGCCCTCCTCCACGTCAGGTCAGGAATGGGCACCCCGATCGTCCCGCAGCGGAGAAGCACGTTATTGCCAACTGCGCTTCGGACCCGCGCCACGGCCGTGTGGATTTGCGGCGGCTGACAGCGCCGCAGCTCGGCGTCGCTAAACAGAACGCCCGACACGCTCTCGGGGGCCGAGCAGCGTAGCCTGGTGTCGATGAACGCCACGGCCAAAGTGGGAGACTTCTGGAACTGGACCAAGTCGTACAGGCGACAGTCGCACGCCCACGGGTTGTCATGGAGACCTGCGTGGGGCGGGGTTACAGGTGAGGAAGGTCGCGCGACGTGATGGAGCGGCTTGCAGATGGCCAATGCGGAGGATGTTAATCTTGTAAGAGGATTAGCATTTAATTCATAAACTACATCATGAGCATGACTGTGGCAATGATGATGATGATGATCAAGGTCGGGTTCTGCTGTCATTTCAGCTTCGTGACCTTGACCACCAGCTTTTCTTGAAGTGTAAAATTCGATAACTGTACTTTAACATGCTACACATGCAATGCAATTCTTTACAACAACAACAAAAATAATAATACTACAAATAAAGGCCCCGGATGGTGTTTTCTGCTCCAAGTCACATCAAGTAGAATACTTTTCTCAATTCAGTCACAAACAAATGTTTCAGAAGCCTTTTTGGTGGTTTAAATTGGTGATTTTGTTTTTCAGATAGTTTTTAATTGCCGTGCCCAGCTGTCATTTTGTATAAAACGAGTAAAAACATACATAAATTAGTGTTTTCACGATGGACAACTTGAAAATAGTTGATATATTTCATGGACGCACTTCACTATTTCTAACAATCTGTTCATTTATCTGGGGGAAAATTATCCAATTAAATTGAATTCATCCAAAAATGGATGTTTATTTATGACAAATAATGTATCTTCGCTCATCTATCTATGCCAGCCACGTATAGTGACAGGCAGAACAATTTAATGTTCTTCCACGAGCTGGCAGAAGGTGCATAATTAACCTGCGTATCCACTTTTGTGACATTTTAGTTTTCTATTTTTGCTTGGTGTTTGTCGTGAGATGTTTTGTTTTTTTCTCGGGCAGAACTCCATAAATGTATAACAGGACCCAATCTGAAAAGTTTTTGATCGAGTAAAGTAGCGAGTGAATTCAGACGCCATCGTCATCGCTTCAGTGTACGGTGGTTGAACAGTGTCCATCCAATTAAAGCATGAAATCATGGGAAAATATCAGCGAGCATTGCAAAAAAGACTTAAGTTCGGCGAAAGTCAGGTGAAAAAAAGTTGCAGTTCAAACAGAATATATTTGTTTTGGGGGGCTATTGAGTTAATTTGTTGGCTCGTAGTAGGTGGTGGCAAAACGAAGAGCTGATGCAAGACGGCGGATGCCAGGACACGCTCTTACCCAGGATCATTTTGGAGCTCTCCGGGCCTTGGGAGGGTTTGGCCGCCAGCCAGTTGGCCAGCACGGCGACGGGCAGCGTTAGCAAACTGTTGCTGGACAGGTCCAGGTAGGTGAGGTTCCTGATGTGCGTGGTGGCCTCCGCGGGAAGCGAGGTGAGCTGGTTGTTGTGCAAGTCCAGAAGTCTCAGACTGGGCATGTCCGTGAGCGACTCCCAGGGGAAGGCGGCCAGCGCGTTGCCGTCCAGGCGCAGCTCCTCCAGGTTGGAGAGTCCGCAGAAGCTGTCGGCGCCCAGCGCGGACAGCGCGTTGAAGGACATCCACAGGAACTCCAGACCCGAGAGGTAGTTGAAGGCTTCGCTCGGTATCCGCCGGATGGCCGTCTTCTCGATGCGGAGCTTGGACGTGTCCGCTGGGAAGCCGACAGGCACGAGCGAGATCTCGGGGTCGTTGCAAATCACGCTCCTGGGGGCGACAAAGGCACATAAAACAACACGAGTCGCTTTAAATGTCATTATTCTAACTGGACACAGCATTAGGTACACCGGCACAATGCAATACCTTAAGATACGACGAGATACGATTGAATATGATACGCTGGGATATGATTAAATACAATGAGACACGATCCGATGAGCTATGATACAACAAGATACGAAACGCTAAGACGAGATACGATACACTAATATACAATAGGCTAAGATAAGATATGATACGCAAAGATACAATATGCTAAGATATTATCCGATTTACTAGGATACAATATACTACGCTATGCTACGGGGCAATCAACAATGATACAATTTGCTAATATCCGATACAATACGCTGTGCTACGGTACCATACGCTGCGATACGATATGATAAGAGTCCACCGGAGACCGTAAAATAGGGTATGCTGAAATACGATACGATATGATTCGATCCGATACTCTGAGATACGATTAGCTACGATGCATGATGAGATCACTATTGCACTAAACTTTTAGTGCCAGTCGTGAAACTTGATATCATCTTCCTGCAAAATCACAGAAATGGAGTTAGCCCACTCTGGTTCTCAGTGGCTCAGTTATTGTTGTTGAACTAAAACGGGGCTGATAAACTCAGTTTGGTAGCAAGCCACATTATATTTAAGGCCGTTATGACACTAAAAAACATGTAAATATATAGTCACCTCATCATATTATTACAGTACATATACACAAACCACTCTACTACATTTTTTTGTCCAAAAGAAAAAAAACAAAGCCATTTATTATTTTATTTTATTTATTATTTATTTGTTATATATATATATATTTTAAATATGCACAACCAGTCAAACGTTATAGAACACCCAAATGTTTCCTATTTTTAAAACTGAAATCCATGCAGCTGAATGTTTTCACAAAACATGAACAATTCAAGTCGCAAACGAAATCCAGGAATAAATCTAAAAACAGAAATGTATTCTAAACACTTGATTCATTCAAGCAGCCGCCGCCGTAGGCAGATACAATAGCCGACACGCGAGTGGCGTTCTTTCTAAAATGGAACTCAAATCTTCTCCAGAAACTTCTTTCCAACTCTTGCTCTCCTTTTGTCCAGCTCATCCCAAACCACCTCGATGGGGTTCAAGTCTGGAGAATGTACCTTTTTGGATAGATCTGAAATGTACATTATTTTCCTGTCTTAGGTAATCTTAACTGTTTTTATTAACCTCTGGCAGTTCACCAGTTAGCTTAGTTGTGCCATTTAACGCTATTTATTTATTTGATTTAGACTGATTGCCTTTCTTTATTTTATTCTATTTTTTAAATGGATAAAATGAGGTGTTGTAAAACGTTTGACCGGTAGTGTGTATAAGAGTCAATTAAAGGTGCAATTGTATGTGTGATGGTATGATGAGCTGACTATTCATTGGAACTGTTTTCATAGTTTTAGCAGCCTGCTGAGGGAATCCAGCTCCAATGTGGCCCGCCACCAAATAGAAACTTGACACCACCGGTGTCATGTGTGTACATATAGTAAGAAACGCATCGCTAACAGTAACCAAAACAGCAGGGCAACTCTGATTTATGAATAATGGCTGTAGGAATAATGTAAATTGATATTTAATTGTGCTTTGAACAAGATCCATGACATGATGTAAGGAAGGAAATGGGTTTTTTTAATATATATATATATATATATATAGATTTAGTGTTATTATGGGGTTGTTGTTGTGTTTTTTGTTTTTGGATCTCATGAGTGGTCATAATGTTAGTGTACTTGAATGGTGCTGTAAAGTCACAATTCGTGGTGATGCACTCCAAGGTTGTGTGGAAAGGAAAGAGAATACTTAACAAAATGTTAAAAATATATAAATAAATAAATAAAGTTTGAAAGATAATCCTGCATTAAATCAAATTGGACCGATTTATGCACGCCCTCTACTTCCACGCAAACCTCCAAATGGTCACAAATGAACGACGCGCGTATGCATGTGCGTAAAAGCGCACGGAATCAGTCCGGGACGAACTCGTGTGCGGTATTACCTGGCCTTGGAGCCGTCACTCAGGTTGTGGTAAAAACAGCTGCACTGGGACGGGCAGCTGCTCACCGGGGAGAAAAGTCCACCCGTGGCCGCGTACAGCCCCACGACCAGGACGAGGAACATTTTGGCGCGCCGAACATGCATGCACTCACTTTGCATCCGACTTTTTCTCCCCCCCGCCCCCCCCTCTCTCATCTACGGGGATATCATCCGCATGGCTTGTCTCCACCACTCCGCTGTCCCATAGTGATCAGACCGCATATGAGTCCCCAGATAAAAAGGATAGACAAGGATTAGTGCATGGACTGGCGTTCTTTTCATTTGGATGCGTATTGCATCCCGGAATCCGATAGGCTGCGCAGCGACGTCCCCTGTTTGCTGTCACATGGGCAAGTGGGGGGGGGGGTAAGGGAAAAAAAACACTTCCGAAATGGTCCTAATCCTCTGTGATGTCTGCTTGATTTTTTTTCCCCTTCTTTTTCCTCTCAAATGTAGTTTGTTCATTTGAGCCGTGCCGTGACTGTTAATCTGCGAGTTGACGCATCTGTGCTCCGCCACTAGGTGGCTCCTAAATTTCGCTGTGTGTTTTTCATCAATGTGCCCTTCAGCTGTCATTCAGTACCGGCAAAGCCTTTTCCTGACAGTATTTAAAAAATAATAAAAATCAAAAATTGGGAAAACGAAAATTAGAAAAAACAAAACTGCTGAACCATAATTAACATAAATCACAGTCATAAGGCACATGCATACATAGACCTCAAGTGGTGCTCAAGCACCTGTCCTTTTGCACTGGATGAAAAAAATCCAGTGCCCTGTTTGCTGCAGCCCATTTATTTCTTCATTCATCATTTCCATTTTTAAATGATATTTCTTGAACTGCACGCTGTTTTAATTGTACTTTTATTTCATAAATGTTTATTTTCTTTTCTGTTTTAAATGTTTAGAAGCTTTTCTTTTTATTTGTTTCTAAATGCTTTTAATCATGTAAACCACATTGAGTTACCTTGTGTATGACATGCGCTATATAAATACATTTGCTTTGCTTTCCATTCATCAATATTAAAAATAAAAATAAAAAATAAACGACCCTCTGTGTCATCAATTGTACCCAAAGTGTTTTGATATCTGACGGGCATTTATTTGAGTCTTTAGCAGAATTATACATATGAGATGATTACATGACATTGATCCTTTTGAAATTTTGCAATAATAATGATCAAAATAATAATAACAATCATATTAATAATGCATTCTATCGATAGGCACCTTTATGAGCACCCATGAGGTCACCTTACTAAACAAATAAAAACAAGGAACCACAACAGAACAAATACAGAGAATAAATACATCCAGATTCAAATTCAATATAAAAAGTGAGTGTAAAACGTGTGTAGACTCAAATGAACTGGAGATTAATAATAATAATCATAATAATAATCATAATAACGAGACTCATCTGACGTTGAGTGCAAAGGCCTGTATAACGCAGCCTATAAAAATGTGGATATCAATGTGTGATTTTGGAATATTAGCCGATACCTTAATTCGGAGGTGCATAAACTAAACAATAAACAATAAACAAATGAACTGGAAATATTAGAGGTGGTTACGGTTATGCTCCGTGTGTACCCGCTCCATATCCAAGCTGAAAATATTTGATCGAACTTGTGCGATGAGTTAAGCAGGCTAAAATTGAATTAAGCGTTCCGAGACATCCAATCGTGTTTGAGGATCTTCTTCCTTTTGTTCTTGTCCTTCCGTTTCCTCTTCAGACTCTGTGTCAAAGACATAATTATATAATAATCAAATTAAAACAAAATCAAAAATCTCATCTGCCAGGCATTTTGGACCAACTGGAATAGTTTGAAAAAGGGCATCCTGGGCATTTCCAACCCGAATTATCTTGCAAACCAAATAAAAGGGCATCAAAGATTATTTAAAAAAAAATAAAAATAAAAAATAGAATAGTTGTGGCATGGGAACTTTCGTCAAATATTACGTTCGCAACTTAAAAAGCAATCAAGTGTTGCATTCGACGGTCCCAATTTGAATACAGACAACAAACAATAAAACACATAAAATACAATAATAACAATAATAATAATGAAACCTTTTGTTTCCCCAGTCAAATCTGGAAAGTTTTAACAATAAAACTGCTCCAAAAACAAGCTGAATTATTGCCATGCATGACACCACATGAGAAACTGGACGGAAAGATGATTTGAGTGATCATCAAAGGTTTGATGTTCTTTGTTTTTTGTGTGGCTTTTTCGAACACTTTCTCCAAAACAAAGACCAGCCTTGACAAGATTACATTAGACAGGAAGAAATCTTGAATAGCACGACATTCCCAGTAAAGTTAATAACGTTTTTTTTTTTTTTGGGGAGGGTATGCTGGCGGCAGTTTGACCCCATCTGTTGCAATAAATTGGCGGTCGGCAATGTTCTGCTGTATTACATGGAACAGAGAAAATGTGAGTCGCCAGTGAGTGAAAGGAGACTTGAGATATCAACTCAATAACCTATTTGGCGGCAGTCCCGGGGCTGCTTGCGCAAAGAACTTGCGACTACAAAGCGTTTGTTTCATTCTCATAACTTTGTGTATTTGTAGCACCTGGACTTTGGACTTGTAAGACCTTCAAGACCATGAGATACTGACCATAGAAATCCATCCCTCCATTTTCTATGCACATTTTAGGGTCACGGGTGAGCTGGAGCCTAATCGTACTTGACTTGGGGCGACAGGTGGGATACACCCTGTACCGGTTGCCAACCAATCGCAGGGCACCTAGAGATTTAAAAATAATCATTTAAAAAATTCACATACACACATCACATACACACATACACAATTTAGAGTCTCGAATCAACCCAACATGCGGGATTTTGAAATGCGAGAGGAAACCGAAGCACAGAACTGTGAGGCAGATGTGTTCACCACTTGTCCACAGTGCTGCCCTACCTTAGACATATTTGCTGAAAATGCTATGCTAATGAAAATGAGCTTTGATGCTTCAGTAATTATAAACCTTCAAACAACTGCTACTTGAACACACATACAAGCAGAGCATTTCAAAGTATAGAGTAACAATTGTGGGGGTATTTTCATGAAACTAAACAAATTAAATGATGTGTACTACAGTATGCTATGAGTATGAAGTCTTCATCTGATAAGCCTTTTTATTTTTGGGCTAAAGCTGACAAATGGAAACAATTAAGGATCTTTTAAAAGTGGCCTTTCGTACGATTAGTCACATTGTCACCTACATTTCCGAACATTCCTGATCTTATAATCCCGAGACCGAGCGCACACAATGTCAGGTTTGTTCGCCCTGCGAGCACGCGTAGGGGGCGGGGGGCGGGGGGCGGGGGTCGGGGGGGGGGGGGTCACCAAAAGCCGAGAATGAAGACGTAGTCGCGACGCGAAATGTGACAAAGTCACTCAGAAGGCCGGCATTGGATGGCATTTTTTTTTTTTCACACTTGGCGTGATCATCTTAACGTTCGCTAGAGCGGAACTAAACTTGGAGGCTGAACGTTTGACCTTTGAATCGAATCCTCAGGCTACTAACCACTAACACGTGTTATGTGTGCGCATGTTTCATTCTGTTGAGGATACCAAATGATACACAGAATTCAACAGCAAAGCAGCAGAAATTATACACTGTACATTGGAGCGCTGTATATTCGCAGTTTGGCTATTTGCAAATCCATCCTTTTGCGGATTCTTTCTTTTTGGAACCTACCATCTGTTATTCATTGAAAAAAACGTGCCTGTTCTTGATTTTTTTGTAATGTGGTAAAAGACTCAAAAAATTATTTTCATGGCAAAATACTGTTTGCAGTATGTATGATATTTAGTGTATTGTCGTGTCTTTTTAAATGAGACAACAAATGGTTATTGTCAGCCGTAAGAAAACATGACATGCCCGTGACAAAACATGCCCCCACCCCCCCCCCCCCCAAAGATAGCTTTGTGATTGGATGACCGAGTCGTGATTGGCAGTCAGTGAGTGAGGTTGACGAGGATAGCGGCGCCCTTATCTGCTTTGTCTCACGATGGTTTCGCCAAACTAAGACTAAACACGGCATCAAAACCAGCGGAATCCGTATCAACAGCTCAGCTAACCCTGCCGACGAACACCAGTTTGTGTTGTCACCACGTGGACCGTTGCGGGTCAGTAAACACCAACGTGCTAGCCACTCTAGCGCTAACTAGCGTCCCCTTTTCACTCAGTCCATCCATTTTTGTTTCGCTGATCGTTGTTTCCGCGTATTCCGCGCTGACATTTTATCGTTGTTGTTTTATGTCTCCTGCTTGTTTATGTTTGTTTTTTGTTTTTGTTTAATAAAAGCCTTGTTAAAGCGTCAATTCTCAGTTATGTGCTTTTGATAAGTCGCGCTTTCACACAATCGATAACGCCTGCGCTTTCCTTGCACGGTCACACGTTCGTTTGTTGTTGACGTGCATGTACAGATGGTGTACGTTGTGTATGTGCAAACTGAATTATATTTTTAAGGGTACAGCAATGCTTCTAGATGTTTGCAGGCATTTGAAATGCTTTTAAAAGTGTTTCGGGATAAAAGTCTGTGGCATATTTATGGTTTAAGCCAGGGCTGTCAAACTGCTTTTTTGTCACGGACCACATCGTAGTTATGGTTTCCCTCGGAGGGCCTTTATGACTGAATTGGGAAGGTGAGAATACTGATACTAGGTATCACTATCGGGCCGGTACTGGCCTTATTTCTAGGGATAGCGTACTCGTGGGGGCTCCCGACACCGGCCACAGATACTTAAAGCAAAAAAAAAAAAAAAAAAAATCTGACATGGAGTAAGTCCTCCTCGCCAGTAGTTGGCGCTGCTACACTGTTGCAGTTTGACATGTTGGTAAATCCCCATGTGCCAGAAAGAAAGAAAGGTATTTTTTCCCAATTTTCTGTCACTGGTTTATTTGGGGCGGCACGGTGGCCGACTGGTTAGAGCGTCAGCCTCACAGGTCTGAGGACCCGGGTTCAATCCCCAGCCCCGCCTGTGTGGAGTTTGCATGTTCTCCCCGTGCCTGCGTGGGTTTTCTCCGGGCACTCCGGTTTCCTCCCACATCCCAAAAACATGCGCGCTAGGTTGATTAAAGACTCTAGATTGCCCGTAGGTGTGAATGTGAGTGCGAATGGTTGTTTGTTTCTATGTGCCCTGCGATTGGCTGGCGACCAGTTCAGGGTGTACCCCGCCTCCTGCCCGATGATAGCTGGGGTAGGCTCCGGCACGCCCGCGACCCGAGTGAGGAGAAGCGGTTCAGAAGATGGATGGATGGATGAAGTGGACGTACATGATTTGCTTTTACGCGCCACTTAAAATCACACGGCGGGCCGGATCTGGCCCCCGCGCCATGAGTTTGACACCTGTGGTTGAAGCTATGAATATAGGCGATTTTAATCACTTTTAGGGGCGCGTCAATTACTCGCTGAAATTTGCTATTCGAGGTCGGCCGGTCCAACAAAAGTACCAATACCGGATCCATCGAACCCTCTGAATGGTTGTAGCAAGCAGTTCATTGAATGCATCATCATGATTATCTCATCACCCAACTTTATTATCATCACCCAACTTTGTTCTTATCTCAATCTATAAGGCACCCTTTCTGATAACATCCCTGAAAATTACGTTTAGTGTAAAAAAAACAACAACAAAAAAAGGCTCATCACTGGGGTGTTACCCTGAAAAAGTACCGATTGTGTACCTTTGACCCTTTAGTTGTTCCATGTTAGGAGCACATTTGACTTTTGACTAAAGGTCCGATTGCACATCAACGTATGTTGAAGAAGAGCGCCTTCATTTGTGCCAGTTGAAAGACAATGTATGTATATCGCCACATGTGGGATGCGTCCAAGCTGCAAGTGGAGCGTGAGGGGGAGATTTATGTGCAGTCTGCTGCTGGCGGACGACATTTTGCTATCTTTATTGCTTTTTTTTTTTTTTTTTTTTTTTTTTTAATGGCTGAATGCGAGAAGATGCGGCTTGCGGACACCTGTTGTGTGCACGGAGATGAAGATCATCATCATCGTCCACCTCCTCCTCCTCCTCCTCGCCGACACGAGCACGCGCACACAAAAAGGCTGGTTGTGTAAGTAATTGAAGGGGCTTTGCTGTGTTTCGGAGGGTCGCGCGGTTTTAAGACATTCCTGCGCGGATCGGGTGGCGGCTTTACATAATGAACGGCACGCTTTTCACGTGAAGTGGCCCTTTAAAAAGCCGGCGCGCTCGCCGGTCGGGCCAGCGTGCGTGTGCGTGTGCGTGTTTTGCGTTTTGTGCGTGCGGCAAGCTGCGGACAAATCGGCTCCGAGGATGGTCTCGTCGTACCCTTTACCGGAGGGCTTCTCCGAGTTTGATGTCTTCTCCCTGGGATCGTGTCTGCTGGTCGAGGGTGAGTTTTTTTATTTTATTTATTTTTTTATTTTTTATTTTGTTGTTTATTGCGCGTGAAATGCGGCCACGAACAGCAGGCACCCGCTCACCCACAGTGGGCGTGGGTGTCATCCATTCCTTCACAGACCACAATCACCACTCGACTCTATTTCTTTCTTTTTTTGTTTTTAATTGTGTGCAACTGGTTTCGTTCCTCCGACGACGCGCAATCTATTTATTTTTTTGCGCACAACCCCACGAATGACGCGTGTCATCGTGTGTCCCCCCCTCAAAGGTCTGATGGGCTTCTTCCTAAACGCGGTCACCATCGCCGCTTTCCTGAAAGTGAGGGAGCTGAGGACCCCCAGCAATTTCCTGGTCTTCAGCTTGGCCATGGCCGACATGGGCATCTCCATGAACGCCACCGTCGCGGCTTTCTCCAGCTTCCTCAGGTCAGTGACCTTGATCATCTCAACGTCCGACGTTTTACCGACTATAAAAAAAAACAAAAACAAAAAAACATTTTTAATAAAAAAAATGTGGCTCTCCAATGACCACAAATCAGCAACGACATTCAAATACAGTAGCGTAGTAGGGACATGTGTCCTACATTTCATGTCATTGTAAGCCACTGTATCATTCAGTACAGTCTGAACATTAACAAGAATAAATTCAATCAAAATGTGTTGCACATGAAAGTTAAGTAAAAAAGTTTTTTTCCTTCCAGCCAAACATCAAATAATTATTATTATGAATATTTGTATAAATAAATAAAATGTTACAACGTGGAGAGATAAATCATTGGTTTGCGACGAACAATTAATAGCCTTGCTTTACTGCAGATCGCGACAAGTACGGTCTGAAATCGATACCAGTCAAGTAAAGGTGGCGCTTAATATTCCGTGAAATGCAATGTCATGAAGTGCGCTTCCGTGCCATAATCGGGAGGTGTCCGCCATTGTCGTGACCTGCCCGTCTCTTCAATCAGTTTAGTGGACGTAATCTCCTTTGTTGCTAGTTTAGGCGAGAGGGAGCTGTCTTCACGGCGGCGTGAACGCCACACGAGGCCAAACTCAGATGAAGGATGGGAACGCTACGGCAGATATAAGGGATTTTCCTCATTTATTCTGTTCCTTAAAATAAAATTCCTCTTTCTTTCTGCGTGTATGCTCGTGTGTGGTTTTGAACACAAACATCCAGTGGGATGAATATTTTGAATAATCAAATGACATTTATCAATATCGCTGCCACGCTCAACGATTGATAGACACAAAAGGTTCCCCTTCCCCCGCTCACAGGTACTGGCCGTACGGCTCCGAGGGATGCCAGACTCACGGCTTCCAGGGTTTCGCGACGGCTCTCGCCAGCATCCACTTCATCGCCGCCATCGCCTGGGATCGATACCACCAGTACTGCACGAGTGAGTTCCGCTCTGGAAGAACGCTGCCATTAATCAGAGGCGCAAGGCCGAACCGCACCAACGCAGGCTGGGCCTCGTTGCATGAACCGATGAAGCCTGCTCGCAAGACGGGGGAAAGGTCTTCTAAGACAACCAGAAGTATATTTAGGTTCATTGTAAGCCACTGCAACATAATGCAAAGTTTCATCATTAACATGGCTCCTACATGGAGGAAAATTCAAAACAACAACAACAAAATCATAAAATGTATTGCACATAAGTTTAATAAAAAATGCACCTAGATAAATGTTTGTAAACAAACGGTCCTAAAACATTATTTGCAAATGTATTGTATTTAAAAGTTAAATACAACTCACATTTATTTATATTGCACTTTAAGAACAAGTGCAGCTGAAACAGAGTTCAGCACATAAATACAAATTGAACATAAGACAGTTGAACATTTCATAATTTAGAAACAATTCAACAATAACAAAATTGAAAGAATTTTTAAAAATACAAAAATAAATAAGATACCTGAACATGGGCAGCGTCACCAGCTGTATATGTATCACCGAAAGAATATAAACAGGTATAGAAGGCAGGTTTTAAAAATAGGTGGTGAGAGTGCTCGTGGCGACATTTGGGGGAGGGCTGGCTGACTCCAAAGTATATTCATCTAATGAATCCCAAAAAAATATATCAAACAAAATTTGAATTATTAAATTGTAGTGTTGTGCTGGTGTCTTTGTTAGCGGTCATGAAAAATATATCACGTTAAAGCTTCTGTGAAAATTGCCAAATATGATGTCGACATCTACATTGTGGCACAACTCTGCTCCAAGTGATGCTGGCGTGGAAACAGAAGTTCAGGAAATTCAGATAAAAATTCCTAAAATGTGTTGAAAAAAAGGTTGATTTAAAAAAAAAAAAAAAACACATGTAACTTTGTATAATTTTCATGAATGATCAAGGTCAAGGAATGCGCCTCTGCTGGTTGCAGCCAAGTCACGTGCTCCATAAACGACTCATCGTCGATGCATTCGGACAGAATGCTTCACAATCAGTTGTGTGTTGTCGGCAGGGACAAAGCTGCAGTGGAGCAGCGCCATCACTCTGGTCATCTTCATCTGGTTCTTCAGCGCCTTCTGGTCCGCCATGCCTCTCATCGGCTGGGGCGAGTACGACTACGAGCCCCTCAGGACCTGCTGCACTCTGGACTACAGCAAGGGCGACAGGTATTTGAAGCGCACCTCAAAACTTCATCATTATCCCCTCGCGTGATTGGGCACTGACTTTCACTTCGTCCACGTAGGAACTACATCTCTTACTTGATCCCCATGAGCGTCTTCAACATGGCCATCCAGGTTTTTGTTGTCATGTCCTCCTACCAGTCCATTGCACAGAAATTCAAGAAGACTGGAAACACCAAGGTAGGAACAATGAGAACAATCCATCCATCCATTTTCTAAAATGCTCGTCAGCCAATCGCAGACCACATTAAGACAAACAAGCATTCAAACTCACATTTTAATAATAAAATGCAAGATGAATTAAAAAAAATAAGTACAGTATGGGTCACATGATCCATCTGATGGGACTTAAACATATATTCATTGTGCTTTTGAGAGGAGCTACACGGAGGAAAAGCGGGATACACCCTGGACCGGTCGGCAGCCAATCGCAGGCCACATATAGAAAAACAAGGATTCACACTCACATTCAATGAAGTAATGCCGAAAGAAATCATAACTATTCATCACATGATGCACCTAATGGGACTTAAATATGTATTCATTGTGCTTTTGAGAGGAGCTACATGGCAGTGTGGCAGGATACACCCTGGAGTTGTTGTCAGCCAATCGCAGGCCACATATAGACAAGCAACCACACAAATTTATATTAAGTTAAAGTATTGTAGTTTTGATGTACAGGTATGAGTCTTGATTTCATAGTATGTTTGTGATTGTTTCTGGTTTTCAGTAAAACACCCACATACAACAAAAGGGAAGTCAACATTTAAAAACTAAAACATTCAACCGACCCTTATAATTGCATCTTGATTTATGTTAACATATAATGTGAAATGCTACAGAGGGGCGAGCTAACATAAATGAGCATGGATAGTACAATAATTACAAACCTTCGAAAAACTGCTTCAGATGTCACGGGAGTGCGAACAATCAACCGCAATATTACAATGTGCACGCAAAGTCCAGCTTCAAAAGTTGTTGCAATTGGGAACTCGGTAGCCGGCACAAACGGCATTGCCGAAAGCCCGACTCCATCCGACTGTGCTTTGAAGTGACTCACTGGGAGAAACCGCAGGAATTCTCCCATGCTGGCACACGCGTACGCACGCACGCACGCGCGCGCGCATTCCTCATGTGCTCCTCATTGAGAGCGAGACAACAGATTATGTAGGTCAGGTGTGTCAAACTCGGTTTGTGGCGCGAGCCACATTGTCGTCACGGTTTCCCTCAGACGATCCGTTGACTGTGAAACCATATAAATGTTGAGTCACCTCATTATTACATACAAATTGATCGATGGATAGTTTCGAAATCAGAAGTCCAGGATAATAGTTTGTTCAACTATTGCTCAAGTTACCATCAACAGAAAATGCTTGCAATGTCTCAACGCTACTATTTATTGTAATAATAATCATGGAAGTTGGCACAGATGATTTGCTTTCGCGGGCCACGTGAAATGACTTGGCGGGCCAGATTTAGTCTCCGGGCCTTGAGTTTGACTCACGACCCAGTGCTTCTGTTAGCAACGAGGACGGGGAGATGATGGTCCCACAAGAGGAGCGGGAGGAAAATAGCGCCGTGGAACTCCCTCGAGAGACGATGGCCGGTTCAAATAAGTTAGTTGCCACGAGCTTTTTATATCACGTGAGGTCATTACATGCTTGTCTTAGTGGAAACACTTTTATTACAAAGCGCAACCACATGCGTCCCATAAAACTAGCTAGCACATGTGGATTTAGCAGTTCAGAAAACGTTTCAATCAAACACTATGCACGCTTAATATTATTGTAAGCCTCTCTAACGTCACGCACGGTTAAAACATGGGGGGGGGGGGTGACTTTGCCTGTCAGTCACAGGGCACATATAGACAAAACGAGCATCCGCGTCAGTGAGTGGGAATTGAATGCTGTAATGAATTCCTGGCATTTTGAATTACATGAGACTGAGTGAGACTAACGAATTAGCAGCAGGATTTATAGGGTAGCATAAAGAGAAGTATTCTCAGGTTTAATCCCGTACTCTCGGTAAAATCTTGCTTTACTCACCAGCTGACTGTGATGTCGGGAACCACTTTTCCATAAGCGTGCCCTTATGAAGTTGTTATTAATGATTTTCAATCTGTTTGCTAATTAGGTTGCTTTTAGCAATAAACAGAGACACTGGGCAAAAGGTGCCTTGCCAAATAGTGAAGTCTGGCTATATAACAGTTTATAAATGGATTATAAAGGCGTTATAATGCAGTTATAAACCTTTTTGTCAGCAATTTGTAAATGGTAGTTAAGTTCAGAGGGGTAACAGTAATTTTGTGCAAGAAATAGCTTGCCAAATAGTGAACTCCGATTGATAACTGTTTATTATTGTCTGTAAAATGCGCTGTCAAAGTCCCGTGGTGTGCTTCTGACCCGTTTGCAGTTCAACCCAAATACTCCCCTGAAGACCATGCTGCTGTGCTGGGGCCCCTACGGCCTCCTGGCCTTCTACGCCGCAGTGGAGAACGCCAACCTGGTCTCACCCAAGCTCAGGATGGTAAGCGCATCCATGCTGTTCGTATGAGTTAAAGAGCAAAAGTACAACTCAGGAATAATGATTGCAAAGAAAAATACATGCCGTATAAAAACACATTGATGATAAGAGCACAGAAAAATAATTACTATCGTAAAATACTAAAGAAGAGTGAAAATAATCTGGAAAGCACTTGGAAGGGGATAAATTATAGTTTTCAGAACAGATTATTAACTGTTGTTATGATACCACTATAGACCATTTAGAAGATAGCGTTAATTAAGTCAATTACAACTTTGTGGACGTTAGCTAGGAAAATGATAGTTTCTGATGACAAAAAAAAGAAAAGTTTAGGAACTTAATATTTAATAATGTAAGTTATGTGTTTCTTAGTGTATCGATGATACTGATATGAAAGAAATTGTGAGGAAAAACAGAAAGCACAAGCTGTTTGATTTTATCTATTTATTTTATTATTTATTTTTTATATTCTGTGAATATGGTTAATTATTGCACCTCATTTATCGCATTACAAAACATCCTAATGGCCTATTCATCTGTCGTTTCAAAAGGGACTTTTTTCCTAATAAAATAAAACCGGCAAAAATTATTCTACCTTTAAACACCAGACCAGTATCCCTTCTTACCTAATTTTCACCAATTTTAGGAAAGTAATTTGTAAAACAATTGAATCTGTTCACCAGTCAAAATAAAATGTTGATCTAAAACTAGCATGAGTTTTGGGAACACAGGATGGCCAATTGCAATTGCAAATGACAATAATGAATATTATCTCGACCAGCATAAAGAGTTTGATCACAGACGATTAAATAGAGAAAAATAAATAAGTGTGGGATTCGAGGTGTCGCCTCTTTGTGGGTAGAAAGCCACTTGGAAAAGAGACAGCAATGAGTACAAATAAATAACACTGTGTCAGAGTTTAAGAATGTTACCTGCGGAGTCCCGCAAGGATCAATGATCGGTCCAAAATTCTTTATACTTGACATTAATCAAATATGCAGGGTTACAGATTTCGCTTAGTATGTGAATTTTTGTTGATGGCACATATTGTTTTGTTCCGGTAAAGATTCAAAAACAACTGGTGTGGAGTTGAAAGAGAGCTAGAACTTCTCAAGATGTCCTTTGATGTAAATAAACTGTCTCTTCATGTCAAGAAAAGCCAAATTTATTATGTTTGGGAATTAGAAGAAAACAGAAAAAGAAAATCTTGATAATCGGGATATCATCAGCCATTCGGCTCCCGGTTGGAGAACAATACTAAAACACTGAACAATTGGACATAAAAGATAAGGTTAAATTAAGTTCACCTGTAAAGGTTATCGTGCCTTTTAGGCTGATCCGGAAATTTCCCCCGAAAGATCAATATCTCAAACTTTTTGGATAGGTTGCCTCTGAATGCGCTGTAGTACTTCCCGATCTTTTGAGGTCGAACACGCTTCTTTATTGCTGCAGATGGCCCCCATCCTGGCCAAGACCTCCCCCACCTTCAACGTCTTCCTGTACGCTCTGGGCAACGAGAACTACCGAGGGGGGATCTGGCAATTCCTCACCGGGGAGAGGATCGAAGTGCCTCAAGCTGACAACAAGTCCAAATAAACTTAGCGTTGCAAATGTTGCACAGCCATTTCGCTTGTGGTGGTGGTGGTGCTGGTGGTGGTGGTGGTGGTGGTGGTTTTCTCGCACAGGTACCAAAGTAGATGTGTTTCGTCTCATGTTGTGTATGCGTTTGTGCATGTTTGATTGTGTGCGTGCGTGCGTGCGTGCGTGTGTCGTGTCCGTAACGTGCTTTGTCCCTCGTGTCCCGCTTTCGTCCTTCAATTAGTCACTTTAGTTGTAAAATATCACAGACAACAAATTGAATCTGTTTGGTTTTTTTTTCATTTCTTTCATTTGTTTTCATTCACCAAAAATAAAGTCTATTTAAAAAAAAATAATCATAAATAAAAACACTGCTTGGTATAAAAGCGGTTTATGGTCATACTGGTGAGGGGGGGGCGGGGGGGGGGGGACACACACTGAAATGTCATAAGGTTGTTGGAATAAAGTTTTAATCTTAAAAGAAGAAAGATGTGAAAAAATAAATACAAAAAATAAAATTATAAAAAGCAAATGCGTATAGTAAATGTTTAATATTGTTCATTTGTTAAAAACAGTGTTCATCTTTACTCAGGCAGACGTTTTTGCTCATCATACTGCAACTTTAATCTTGCAAAATGACAAGCTTTAATTACGAGAACAAAGTTGTAATATTATGAGGATAGCGGTAATAATTGTAAAAATTGCAACTTTATCCGTGTGATATTAGGGGGAAAAATGACAACTTTTTTTTGGTAAAATCACAATATTTGATGAGGATTTATCCTTTTATTTTTTTCATTATTTTGACTTTATTAATTGCTTCCTATTAATCAGTTAATATTGTTACATATTTGTCAAAAACAATGTTCGTCTTAACTCGGGCAGAATTTATGCACATCATATTACAACTTTATTCTTGTAAAATTACAAGCTTTAATAATTATGAAATTAAAGTTGCAATATAAGGAGGATATTCTGATTTATTCCTGAAAAATTACGACTTTATTCTTCTAATTTCCCAAGGCAGAATTATGAGAATAGTCTATTACAGGAATATATTTTTTTCCTTATTTCTATTTTACCCTCACGGTATTTCAACTTTGTCACAATTATGACTTTATCGTTGGAACGTGTATTGCAGATAGAAATTTGACTTAAATAAAATGTACCTAAATAAATGTTGAAAAACAAACGGTTCTTAAAGTTTAAATGGAAACATTTTGAATTTAAAAGTTAAATACAACTGAACTGGACTTACGTAGGCAGTGATCCCGCATAGCACACTTTTGGAGAATCACGATTGAGCTCGACAACTTCGCGCTACTGTTTGACATTTATGCTCTACGTTTATCTATTTGCGATAGAGACACCCCCCTCCCCCCCCCCACCCCTCAATTGGAAGCACATGCTGCTGCTTGATCTGTGTGTAGAATTCGCACTAATCCCACAAAACAAGAAGACTATTATTCAATCGGACCCCCGCCACAAATCAGAAATTAGTCAGCCGCTCCAAAATACATCCACATGTTTCCAACCTTGAACATAGAATATAAACAACTTCTGTATAACAATGAAACACAATAGTGGACAATAAAGTAACCATGTATGTTTTAACGATTGAAATTGATCCTCATGAATATGAATTCCTCTTTAATCCCAAGGAATGTTCATATGATGACATATTCCTCATGTTTGTTATTAAGGTACTGTAATGCCCTCGCATGCGGGCAAGGAGAGCTATCTGTTTTGCACGGACGTCTGCTTATTACAAAACAAAATATTTATATTTATACCAGTTATCCTTTCCATTCTCGTGCTTCCCATGAATAATTTCCAGTTTGGAATATGTAAGTAATAAATCCCCATCTTAATTTACCATAAAAAAAATGTACCGGAAACTTTCTAGAAATTTACTGGAAATTTTCCACCCCTTTGCAACTGTATTTTTGAGTGACGTTTTAATATTCATAACCGCCACACAAGTGAAAATAAATGTTAACATAAGAAGACGAAATCAAACAAAATGACAGTGATGCCTCGACATACAAGTTTTATTCGTCCTGTGACCACACCCGTTACTCAAATCATATTTTTCCATTGAAATGAATGGCAATGTCATAAATCCATTCCAGCCCCAACCCCCCCCCCCCCAAAAAAACTATATTTTTTGTAATGTATATTTGAATGAGGAAAAATAGCAATCTATAATATTTGACATTATAAAAACATACAGTAATGACATAATTAAACAGAATGTAAGTCACATGTTGTGCTTCAATTCAATGGACATTGTGCTGCTCCTTCTGTTGATGATGCAACCTGCTGAAACTCTCCTGTCTTTTTTTTTTTTTTTTTTCTTCCTCCACAGTGATTGACTAACATAATGAAAATGTGACACGCCCCTAATTACAGTGACGGTTCGCGGTAATATCACCCAGAGGTTGCGGCAGACAGTGGGAAGGTATACGCTCAGTAAAAACAAAAAAATAATACAATGGACATTTCAATAAAAACAGGAATAAAGTCATCCAATGGAATCAAATAGATGTACAGTATATATTACAAATTGAATAAAATATATTTTAAAAAACATGGGAAAATCCAAAGTAAAAAAAAAAAAAACTAATCAAATAAAAGTCAATAACATTTCCAATTTAATCGTAAACTAGAACAGAATACACGCACAGTATGTATTATTACTGTATTATACTATAATTAATAATAAATAATAAAAAAATGACATGAGAAAATGCAAAGTAAAACATTTTAAAAAATTAAATTGGACTAAAAATAGAAAATATTTAAAAAAACATTTAATCTAAATAATACAAAAGAAAAGAAAATATATAAGCACAGACTGATTGAAAAGTAACTCCCTATTTTTAAGTGCTTGTAATTCATTTCTGAGCTATAATTCTTACAAGAAATGAACATGAGAAGAAAGTCTATTGCATATTGTATTGTATTTATTTAAAATTCGATATGGGCGCCAGCATGAGCCACAATCGAGTTGTCACGTGGTCTCTTTGAGAGGATTACACAGCAACATGACCAACGAGGGACGTGGACGTGGATTTCATGTTATTCAATAATTGGCATAGAAAATGAATATACAAAATAGTTTTTTTTTTTTTTTTTAATTATTATTGTATTTTTGACAACAAGCCTGCTAGTAGGGGGCCACATCAAGGAGATTCCGGAATCCCGAAGTGTCATTGTCGAGTCAGCAGGGGTTTCCGGTTGTGTCGCGTCGCTGAAATGGACCAATAGCAGTCGTCTCTTGGGGACCCCAACGAGCCGCCAATCGACAATAGCTGGTCAGGGGCCCTACGCAGGGGATTCCCGACGCATCGTCGTTGCAACAGCTAAACTGATTTGTCATTGATATGGACCAGTTTATGCCATTTCTCAGGTTCCCCTACTAGCCATTAGCTAGCAAGTTAGTAAGGGGGCCTATGGGGGGGATTCCCTACAGGTTGCAGTGTCGAAACAGTGCCCTTGTTTTTGTCACTGATATGGGCCATTGTCAGCCATCTTGCCCGGGTTGCCCGCCCTCTTGCGGCGTCCTTGACCGTCGCTGGTGTTTGCGTTTACGTGCTTTGTGTCGAGCCCGTGACGTAAATCCACACTTGTAAGATTGCAAAGTGACATCATTGACTCTCTCTCTGCGGTATTACGACAAAAAAAAAAAAAAAAAAAAGACAGTATTTGTCTAGAAGAAAGAGTATTTTTACAGGATTAGTGTTTGAGTGTAATCTGGATTAAAGTGGGCCCGGCCGTGCGTCACTGCTCTTTAGAAATCACTCTTTTAATTCATTAAACCGCTCACGTTGACCCGTGGGGGCCGCGCGACGCTGCGCCCGCGACGCAATGTTCACACCAAACAGCTTACCCGCGCGCACTCGCACACACACACACACACACACACACACAAATGCAAAAACACACGACGCAACGACGCAGGCACACACGAAAAGAAATGGACACACATGCGGACAAACACGCAAAAATGCACGCACAGAAGCGCGCGTACACACAAACAGAAACACAGTCACGCACAAGCGAACGAAACCAAACACATACACATGCATGCAGTAAACACACACACACACACAACTAATTTAAAAAACACACACACACACATCAAAACGTGTAAAATACAAAAACAAAGACATATACACACAACACACACACAAAGACAAACTCAAACTGAAACACAAACACACACACAGACACCAAACAAAAACACATACACAAAATGCGACACACACACATTGGGCACAGAAATACGTAACCAAAAAGACAAAACAAATGAAAACACACGTATGTGTAAATATGTAATCTATATATATATATATATATGTAAAGACGAGACGAACGCGTCGTCTTTACATGTAAAGATATGTCGATTGTGTGGATTTGTGGAGTTTTGCGGTGACTCCTCTTCCCTTGCGTCCCGTTTTGGGCCTCACGAAAAACAAACGTCACCGCCTTGGTCACGCTTGTTCTGACATTTGCTTACGTTGTTGCAATGCAGAAGTGAAGTTGCTCCCTGAAAGGATTGCGGCAAGTTCCGCCGCAGTTGGAATGTAAAGCGCGTGGAAAACTTCCCCGCCTGGTACGGCAGGGAATTTGTCGGACACGGACCACGTGACGATCGCGCGCTTCTGTACGTGAAATCCAGCCGATAGGCATGCGCGCAGCTTCATTGTGTAACCGTTCACGCGCAGCCGGGGTTATTTCCGACGTCGGCGTTTGGCTGCGGTGCTTTTTTGGGGATTTGGAAATTAATACGTTGGCAAGTGCACAAGATTACGTGGCCATCTTGAATCTCCTGAGCTTTGCTTTCAGATCAGGATCGAGCAGCAATGACACAAAAACTACACCAAAAACAAAATACGAAGTCGATCCTGCCTCAGCACAGACTTGTTTACCTCTGCGCGTGTGCGTGTGCAACATATATTGTTTGCATGAAGGCGTCATAAATGAATGTACACGTGCGTATCACGTTTGTGTCTGTTTTTGCCAAAATATACAAAAGTATCCTGACGCACCTCAAAAGCGAATCGACGCCACCGTTAAATCTTTATAACTGCCAATAGATGGCAGTTGATGGTTGAAAAAGGTGATACTTTTCTAATTTAAAAAAATATATATGACATTGGTTTGTCCAAAAGAAGCTCCTCCCCTAAATTCAACATAGTTCCTTGGCACCAAGATGCCACAAGATGACGCCAAAACACAACTTTTCTATTAGACACGACCATGGTCCGTCTAATCGAAGCTCCTCCCCTCACTTCAACATAGTTCCTTGGCACCAAGACGCCACAAGATGGCGCCAAACCACTACTTTTTTTTACTAGACAGGGCTTTGGCCCAATCTCGCAAAGGTGGAGAAAAAAAAATAAAATACTCCCATCCTCTGCTTAAGAAGAAGTACAAACAAACAAGACTAACAGCAAACATGCAGATTTAACTTTTGCAATTAAAGTAAAACAGTGTTGCACGAAGAAACTTTTAAAGGTCCATTCATCGGAATTAAAAGAAACACGACTTTTTAAACGAGATTTCTTTTTATTTTCTACCTCAGTTGTCAGTGTTCTTTTGTGTCCGAGTAAACTTGCATTCGTGTGCGAACGTGCGTGTGTGTGTGTTTTGCCTAAGCTTTCCACTTACAGAATGTTCGCCAAGGGAAATAAATGTGATTGCGATTATCGACGCCGACTGACGTAACGGGTCGCCTAAAAATAGAACTCCAAAATGTTGATCCCCTGTTTGATTGATTTCTTTATTTATTTCCCCGGCGGGATTGGCTGGATTTAACGTGTCCTGCGTCACACAAAGACCCGAGAGGAAAGGACAACACAGGCCACGTTCACGTTGTTTGGAGGCAGCTCGGGCAAAAAAGGGCTCAAACCGCTTTAAAGCGTGACGTCTCTTATGTCGAATGTCCTTTTTTGCCCGTCTTCTGATGATGCACAGAAACACGATGTTATCACGTATTGGGACAAAAGCCTTTTTTGGGGGACACCTGTAACTCTCACCGGGTAATTGAGTAACGAAAGCAAAGCAAAGTGTGAAAAAAGCCTACTAGAACTTCTGAACTTTATGTGGGGTTGGTGAGAGGCATTTTAAATGGTGGCAGTGGTGTACCGACTCCCATTTAACAAGCGTTTGAATGAAATTGATCAAATCTGAATAGAGCCACATCCACGGTTATAAGAGGGTGTGCACACTTGTGCAGCCGCATTATCTCAGTTGTGTATTTTTACTTCCCCTCTAAAATTATTATGATTATTGTGTATTATTATTTAAATGAATTAATGGAGGCAATAATGCTTGAAAGGATTTTGGTCTTATTTTGTTATATCACTAAACCCGGGCATTTGAACAGGGGTGTGTAAACTTTTTCTATCCACTGAATGTAAATACATTATATAAGAGAAGAGATATATTGAATTAAACTAACCATATCACACATCTCACGATAAAGCAGTTAAACTATATGTCTGCTAGTAAATCAATGAAGAAAGGGAATTATTATAAATTGTAATGAATTCTTTTTTGTTTTTTTTCTCCTTGTAAAGGTACCATTAATATATTAAATATACATTTCTACGAAAGGGCAACATTCACAGATGCACTGGGATTAAGAAATGTTGTAGAATTATGCAGACAAATGTTTGGTTAAGGGACGACCTCTATTGGTCAAATGGAAACAAAGACGCTCACAGTTCCACCTTTGTAATTACATGACTACATTATTTATTGAAAATGTTTTTTTTTTTGTTTATATATATATATATATATATATATATATATATATATATACGTTATCTTTATATTGAAGTTTCATTTAGTAAACATCTCAAAAGGGATTCCTGGGTACCACATTGTTTAAAAATAAAATTAAAAAAAAAAAGTCTTGACCACTTCCTTTTGTTTCCAATAGATGTCAGTGTTTCTCCTTTTATGTTTTATTTGTTTTGTATTTATTTTTTTTATTTTTTATTCTAGCGCCGAATTAAACGAACCAAGGCTGGATTTGAAATTTGATCGTTACATCTTCCACACTACTGTAAGCTACATATTGCTTAACTGAGTACCTTTTTGAAAACAAAGTACATTTATGGGTAAATTGAGACGAGATCATCATTTTTATTCAGTATTTATAATTTTAATGACATTTTTGTTTGGTGGCGTCCTGTGAGAATTATTTTTGTATTTTTTTTTCCTCATGTGAAATATGTGTTTTGCCTCAATAAAAATTGAGAAACTCCATTTGATGGGAGTAATTCACAAATGCAGTGTATAATGCTGAAGCTTCAATTCCGTCAGAGTTTGTTTTTGGGTGAAGTACTCCAAAGTAAACTAACATTTCATAAAACACTTAGGAGAGGCTGCTTAAAAGTTTGCTTTTTAAAGAAAAATCGTATATATATTTTTTTAATGAACTAGAAATAAACTGGATCACACTTTTAAAGTTAATAAATGTAAAGTATACTGGTTTATTTTTGTTATATATATTTATATATATATATATATATATATATATATATATATATATATATATAATAGACCTAGATAAGGGGTTTTAGAACTGTTTACAACACCAAAAAATACTAAATAAACAAATACTGCACCACAATATTAACAAACATTAAAATAAAATACATAACTATAATAGGCTCATGTCTTCATCGGAAATGAGATTGTTATTCCTAAAGGTATATGTAATATTATTTTACACAACAGTAATAATATATGGGAAGGGGGAAAAAACGGGACTTACATCGTGATTCAATAAAAATGTATTGCACAAATGATTGCACTTCTTTGACGTACCACTAGAGGGAGCCAGCGTATCACTTAGCGACGAGCAGAGAATCACATTTGAAGCATCCCGCAATGTTGAGTCAATGAACCCTTGTCCGCTCTTAGAGGTTTTTTTGTTTTTGTTTTGTTTTTTAAATATACTCATTAGCATTTCTTTAAGGAAATATTCAAAAACGAATGATCAACAATCAAGATTATTATTATTGATCGTGTGGTTTCCCCTCAACAAATATAAATATATCACATCATATCATTACGTGTGCACAATTTCCCCTGCGTTTCATTGTTTTTATATACAGTACGTTACAAAAGTTTGGACACTAAAACGCTACGGAATGACAAAGCCAAACTTTTATACTATTTCTATAGATTTAACAATACAACTGAATTTGAAATCACACGTCACGGAAACCAGGGACGACCAAATATATTTATTGTTCAATTTATGTGAGAAGCGTTGGGGGAGGTGATGCTTGTAATACCTGTAAAAAATTAAAATAACAAAATTGAAAAAGTGTGGGGGGGGGAAATAAATGCAACTTTGCAAATTATTTTCCACCCGAATTATAGAGGAAATACACTTAGCAAAAAAAAAAAAAAAGAAAAAAAAAACTTTACAGAATCTCTGGAGTGTTATAAGTGTGTGTGTGTGTGCGTGTGTGTGTGTGAGAGTGTGTCTGAGTGTGTGTGTGTGTGCGTGTGTTTGCTGAGCATAAAAGGAGCGTGCGTCACTCGCTTCTGCAGATGGGATGTGAGCTTTGTCGGGATTCAACAAGCTTTCCATTTCCAGAGCGCGTCTCGCTCGGTGTGTCTTAAGAAAAGAAAAGACAAGAGCAAGAGGAAGAGGAAGAGGAAGAGGGGGGGGGGGGGGAGCAGCCCGGTCGCTGTGGAACGATGCCTGGGGGGAAAAAGTGAGCGGAGGAGGGAGAGGAGGATGGCGGTAGAGAAGAAGTTCGGTGTCGAGATGGTGAAGCAAAAAGGGAGCCTGTAAAGTCCGAAGTGATTGTCCGTTGAGCGCACACGTTGAAAGCGAGGAGAAGAAAGAAAGAAAGAAAGAAAGAAAGAAAGAAAGACAAATGGAGCCGGAGGCGAGCAGGGGGCCAGAAGCCCCCAATTTGGCGCAGATGGCCGCCTCCAAACTCAGCCAGATGGGGGACAGGAGCAAGCGGCTGGGCAGCGCCATGCAGGAGCCGGCTCGGCAGAGGCGCATCATCCTGGTCATCGTGTGCGTGGTTCTGCTCCTGGACAACATGCTCTACATGGTCATCGTGCCCATCGTCCCGGACTACCTGGAGGGGCTGCAGAAGTCGGCGGAGCGCGCGCAAGTCTCGCCCCCTCCCGCCGGCAACGACACGCGGCGGCGAGAGCCCGCCGGGGCCAACTTCGACTTGCAGATCGGAGTGCTGTTCGCCTCCAAAGCCATCGTGCAGCTGCTCGTCAACCCGCTGAGCGGCACCTTCATCGACCGGGTGGGCTACGACATCCCGCTGGTGATCGGCCTGAGCATCATGTTCCTGTCCACGCTCGTGTTCGCCTTGGCGGAGAACTACGCGACGCTGCTGGTGGCGCGCGGCATGCAGGGCATCGGCTCGGCCTTCGCCGACACGTCGGGCATCGCGCTCATCGCCGACCGCTACCCGGAGGAGGCCGAGCGCAGCCGCTCGCTGGGCATCGCGCTGGCCTTCATCTCCTTCGGGAGTCTGGCGGCGCCCCCCTTCGGCGGGATCTTGTACCAGTTCGCCGGCAAGCGGGTGCCCTTCCTCATCCTGGCCGCCGTGTGCCTGGCCGACGGGGCCCTGTGCCTGGCGGTGCTCAAGCCCTTCGCCGACCGCGAGCGGGCCAACATGCCGGTGGGCACGCCCATCTGGCGGCTCATGACCGACCCGTACATCGCGGTGGTGGCCGGGGCGCTGACCATCTGCAACATCCCGCTGGCCTTCCTGGAGCCCACCATCGCCAAGTGGATGGAGGACACCATGCACTCCAGCCAGTGGCAGATGGGCATGACGTGGTTCCCCGCCTTCTTCCCGCACGTGCTGGGGGTCTTCCTGACGGTCAAGCTGGCCGCCAAGTACCCGCACCTGCAGTGGTTCTACGGGGCCGTGGGCATGGTGCTGATCGGGGCCAGCTCGTGCACGGTGCCGGCGTGCAAGAACTTCGGCGAGCTCATGGTGCCGCTGTGCGGGATCTGCTTCGGCATCGCCTTCGTGGACACGGCGCTGCTGCCCACGCTGGCCTTCCTGGTGGACGTGCGCCACGTGTCCGTCTACGGCAGCGTGTACGCCATCGCGGACATCTCCTACTGCGTGGCCTACGCCACGGGGCCCGTGGTGGCCGGCAAGATCGTGCACGACCTGGGCTTCGCGCAGCTCAACCTGGGCATGGGCCTGGCCAACGTGCTGTACGCGCCCGCGCTGCTGCTGCTGAAGAACGTGGCCCGCATGAGGCCGTCGTACTCGGAGAGGAACATGCTGCTGGAGGACGGCGCCGCGGGACTCTACGACGCCGTCAAGATGGAGCAGAAGCAGAAGAAGAGGAAAGGCCTGTGCGAAAGTCTCGACGGCGACGGCGTCGAGACTTTCGTGGGCCGCTCCTTCTCCCAGGAGGAATCCTCGGGTGGCGAGGGCGCCTGAAGCCGCGCGGCAAACCCCCGCTATTCGCGGGGGGGGGGGGCGAACGAGCCCATCCATTGTTTTTTCCCCTCCAAAATTACTGCTTTATATCAGTGGCTCTCAAACTTTAAACCTAAAAAAAATAAAACATACGCTAATACTCTCCATGTACCACCATAACGACAACATCATGAAAAAAATATATATTTGATTGTAACCCGATGCACAGTTTGAACATTTAACACTGCTCTCAAATAGAGCACAATTAAAAACAGTATTTCGATACTGATTGAATTTTAAAAAATATATGTATTGCACATTTAAGTGAAATTAAAAGTCTACTCTATGGTATTTCAAAGTTAAATACAACTGGACTGTACTTAACGAGCGCACTAGGCTGGATTTAAATAGTTCAGGCCACTGTAATATTATGCGCAGTTTGAACATTTAATTCAGCAATTCTTCACTTACCACTAGAGGGAGCCTCCGTACAACTTTGAGAATCACCGACCTATATTAACAGTCTGAGCAATTCATTGTGTTCCACATCGTAGTTATGGTTGACCCCAGCAGGGCTGTTATGACTGTGGGGGGCGGGGAAAAACAAAAAAAAAAACATATACACTGAACCCCGCAGATTCCTAGTTTGGCATTGAAAAGTCCGCAGATTTTTTTCTTTTCTTTTCAGGGAACATATCCTCCATTATTCGACGAAAAACTCACCAGTTTTGACTGGCATCTTGGTGTCAGAGCAACTGTTATGAAGTGAGTTGAGGAGCTTCATTCAGGCAAAAGTAGTGCTTTGCTGCCATCTTGTGGCAATTCGTATATCATTCTTGCTATTTGAGGCAGGGCTCAGTGCCTACGCCAAGTGAACAACGAGGTTTCACTGCAGTCACCTCATCATGTTAATTGGAATTGTCAAACAATGACACCTCCATTTTTGTTGACTTTCTGCAACTCCTGCTAACAACCCAGGTTAAACTGAGCTCCTCCTTGACAGCAGTATCACTTCAATTGACTTCCTTGACACCAATTACTAGTTTCCGATTCGCCAGGGATTTGGCGTGATCTTGGGGCGTCCTCGTGCGTTACAGAATGTGCTGAAAATATGCAGCAATTCCACCAATAGTGTTCCAACCAATAGCTGAGGATACGTTCCACAGAAAGAAAGAGGGGAAAAAAACAACGCAAATACGTGAATCCGTGAAAGGGCGCAGTTCACTGTACTTAGTTTTAAATTGAAGTGCCAAATGTACAATTGTGTCCTTCCAGCTTCCGCTTTTTTGCAGTAGAAAGGAGCCATGCAGTCAGTGAGTGGAGAAAAAAAAAAAAAAAAAAGTGATTGTATCAATTTACATTTCAGGGATTATATGTGTTTGTACATTTCAGTACACACTTGCAACTTGTCTGTACTTGTGGTCAGTTTGCCTTTGAGTTGCACCGCTATGAACTCGCTAATTATGCAAAAATGATGAATGTGTCCCTGAATATCTTTATTCGTTGGTTTCTTTCTGTTTTTGACGATGTACTCATGAAATGCAAAGCCTCGATGTACGAGCTGCTCCTGTACGTACGTGGATATTGGTGTACAGACATGAAACGGACATTACGGTACGTCTACTCGGGAAACATTAAAAACTGGGTTTCCCAACCTTTATTGCGCCAAGGCGCATATTTTAAATTGGAAAAAATGTCACAGCACACCACAAAACAAAAATCATAAAAAAAGTACACATCATCGCTGTCGGCCGGAATCCTCGCATCGAGTTATTACCGGGTTAGTATGATAGCTAACACAACTGATGACCCTGTTTGTAATTAGTTAACGACTGGATGAATAAAGTAGTTTATGTACAATGAAAAAAAAGTACTTAATGTTCGGTTTGCGAATGATTAAAATGTGGTCAACTGATGTAATTGTCCTGCTTTTCCTCGAAAACAATCAAAGAAAATGTTACTTTAACATATTTGAATTATGTACAACCCTTGTACATGTTCCAATAGTAAAGAAAGTAAGATCAATGTAAAGAAAAAGAATTGTTTTCAGTGTAACATGGCTTCGTGATTGTGTACATGCTAGATTCATGGCGTTGGTGCTTTATGACGATGTTTCGCAACCTTCATTTCACAAAAATCTAACACCACCCCACCAAATAAAAATGTCACTAAAAGTATGGATACGCAAACAATGATAATCCAGTCTCAATTTTCCTGCAAAGTGACTTTGTGTGAAATCCGGACCTGTTTAATTGAACATATATTTTGAGAATTTTTCATTTTCTGCAAATAAACACAACATTTGTATTCATAATGTGGTACTTATGTTGTCAGACGTTTCTAGGGCAAAACTAAAATGGATATTGTACTAAAACATAAACATTACAAAATCAGGGAATGTAATTTACAGTGGTCTCTTAAACCCCCCGCCCCCAACCAGAGCTGAATATATTCAATCTTTACAATATTTTCCTCAAGCAGAATTAAATGGGAGATGCAATATAAATTTGAGGCCCATTACAAAGCCAGTTGGAAAAAAAAGTCTGAAAATACAATAATTTAATAATAATCAATTAAGAAAATGGAATTGGGAAAAAAAGGTTAAATGCATGCATGTAATCATGTATTTATAAAAAAAATAAAAAAAAAGGGAGCGAGAGGGATGTACGGTCCAAATGAGTCCGCGCGTGCACGATTCTGCAAGACTTAAGTGACATGATGATGGCGGAGTGAACGAGTGAGGCGGCGAATAAAAGTTGCCGGCGAATCGCCGGACTTCAGGGAGGAGCCTTGGCAGCAGCAGCCAATCCCCCCCCCCACCGCCACCCCCACCCCCTTTGCCCATCACCCACCTCGTCAGCATCTCTGCGGAACCACGGCGAATAATAGTTGAGCATCTTCTCGGTCACGTCTTTGGATGAAGGAGGCTCGGGAAAATAATAAAGAGAAACAAAATTCGACCTCTCACTGGAGTCTGAGGGCGACGAAGCGGCTTTTGACCACTTGCAGGTAAGCCGACTGTCCATCCACCATGAGATTTCTAATGACTTATTTCAGTGTTTTGGATTATGGTTGAAGTTGAGATTTCCCATGCCACGGTAGATCCTGAATGCGGCATTTCTGATAAACAGGTGTCAGTCATTCATAACAGCAAACTCTGTCAAAATGTCAATTTGTGTTTTAGAGACAGATTATCAGAAGCGTGAAAAAAAAAGATAAATGAAGAGATATAACCCTAATTTGACAAAATCAGAAATGAATAAAGCATAACATTCAACCCCTGAAACTGAAATTCTATCATTTTTATTTTCTTAATTGTGAAATAATAATGTTTTACCACATATATTGTACATAACAGTACAATTGAAAATTTATACACAGTAAATAGAACAAGAATTAATATTAATCTGCACTAAAAATATCATTTGGATGAAAGAAATTCTATACATAGTTGTGTTAACCATTATAGAAACATAAACGATGATGATTGTTTATAATTGTTTTATAACTGTATTACTTAAAATTTAAATTATCATTACGATGATGATGAACATGACGATTATGATTATTAGTAGGAGTAAAATACAGTTCTGATATTGCATATTTTAATTATTATGAATGTATTATCATTCATCTCTTATCCTTGTTAGTATTATTTTAAGTATTACTAATATACTGTTTTATAGTTTTTAAATCATTATTATTATTATTATTATTATTATTATCCCTGAAAACAGTGATTTATTTTGGACTGTGATAACATGTAGGAAATTTATGACTTAAAAAAAAAAATATATATATATATATATCAGCATCCATTACACTGTATGAGTGCCAGTCAGCCATTTTCTGTTTATTTGTCAATAAAAGGGAATCGACTGCTCCTGTGCACCAGCAACATGTCACTTCACAAGAGCGAGTCCTCCAAAGATTGCAATGCCACTGATGTAAAGATCTTATTCTGTCATTTCGCACGTCACGTCACATTTCCGCATGGGGTCATTTTTTCCGTTACTGAATTCCACCCCGCTTGTCCAGGGTGCGCCAAAACTGCCGCTGCCCGTGTTGAAGGACACATTGGACACCTACCTGAGATGTGTGAAACACCTGCTCACCGACGAGCACTTCCGAAAAACCCAGGAGGCGGTGAAGCGCTTCGGCGCCCCTGGAGGTTTGGGGGAGCTACTGCAGTGCAAACTGCTGGAGAGGAGGGAGAAAAAGGCCAACTGGGTAAACGATACACAATAGTTTTCTTTTACATACAGTACATTATTCAGCTTTAGCAACAAATAAGTTGTTGTGGTACCATTAGTTTAAATGCAGCACCGTGTTAAACATAACTTATTTGGTCATATCGGATTTACTTTACTGCAAAAGGTAGAGGGTTATTGGGGGGGGGGGGGGGTGCTTTGTACGTTACATTCAGACATGATACCTTAGCAGATAAAATATAAACGATATGAATTCGAATAAAAAAAAATATTACAGCTTTCTGTCCAACTACCTCACAAACTTTAAATGCCAGCTGAAATGTCAGCTTTACAGATGTCACCTTGTGGCTGTAGACTACAGTTGGCACAACATGCTTTTTCTTTCCTGATGGGGAAAAATTTTAATTAGGAAGTTCTTAAATTGTTAAATGAGCAAATGTTCAGTAGTCAATTGTCATTCTATTTGAGGTGCAACACCGAAACCTAATTAAACTGGAGCAAATAGGAATAAAATTGTCAGTGGAAATGACAGCTTTACAGATGCCATGTCTGCTATGGATCGTGTTGTGGTTGTCAAGCTACTATCTAAACTATCGTATTAGAATTACATTACATTTTCTCTCTATTTGAGGTGTAACACTCAAAGGTGCTGAATCTAATTTGAACCAATAAGGATCAAATGTTTTTTTAAAAAATTATTATTTGTGTGACAATTTAATTTGGCCCTTGAGTGAATGTTTTCATTTGACATGTGTAGGTGTACGACTACTGGTTGAACGACATGTACCTCAACAACAGACTGGCGCTGCCGGTCAACTCCAGCCCCGCCATGGTGTTCCCGCTCCAGAATTTCACAGCTCCCATCGATTCTCTGAGGTGTGTGCGGCACTAACACGCGCACGCAGCAAATGATATCTGATGTCATCTGATATCATCTGAAGTTTGCTCCTGCGGACGATTTTTTATTTTATTTTTTTTTTGCCTTGCAAGCAGCAGCTTGGCAGATCGTGAACAATTCTTCAAAAATGTGCCTTCAAGCTGTTTATTGCCACTCCTAATTGTAGTTTATTGTCATATTAGAAGAGAAAATTAAATGTTGTGTCTTCAAAACAACCACGCAACTTTGCCTTATGAATTTCCGCTAGCTTAATACTAACAAACAATGCAAAACGCAACAGACGGGCTAACGGAAAGTTGCGGTAATATAACCCTTTAAGCGACGTATATTTGAACTCAACATTTTTCCGTTCAGCTTCTTGTTAGAGAACAGCAATTTAAGCAAAAAAGTACTGAAACATTGAACAGTTGGACATGTGTTCAAAAGTTCAGAATCAGAATCATCGTTATTGGCCAAGTATGTTAAAAACACACAAGGAATTTATCTCCGCTAGTTGAAGCCACTCAACAAACCACTATAACAAAAATATACATTTAAGACATAAAACACATAATTACAGAAAGTCATTAACCAATGTTAGGTGTCCAGCAGTGCGGCAATACTGATACAAAAAGTTTAAATGGGGTAAACTTAAGTTCATCTGTAAAAGTTTTTAATTTTACCCAAAAGCCCAATAGCCTTAACTTTTCAGGAGCAATGTACCATATATGGTCGCTTCGTGATTACATCGATATCTGTCGACCTAAATGTAATCCATCTGCACAATAAACCAGCATCATTCAGTCAACTGAAGAGATCTTACCACGGTGTGCTGTTTCTTCCACTTTGCTGCAGGTTTGCTGCCAACTTGATCTCTGGAATTCTTGAGTACAAAGGTCTGCTTGATGCGTAAGTCTGAAAAGATTCAAATACTGAACATAGGAAGCCAATATACGGCTGACAACCTTGCGGCCGGCTGTGTGCAGACATGCGTTACCTGCCGAGTACGGCCGAGGTCAACCTGCCGGAACCCCACTTTGTATGGAGCAGTACTATCGGATCTTTAGCTCCTACCGTCTGCCGGGCCAGACGAGGGACACGCTTGTGGTGCACGACGGTAGAGCGACGCCAGACCCAGAACATGTCATTGTGGCTTGTAAGAACCAGGTCAGATGGCAAAATCTTAACAGTTACACCGCAATCTCAAGGTTACAGAACATATTCGGAAAACCACTTACAGAATAGAACAAGTGAATTTCCCTTGTGGATGAATAAAGTACCTACAGTATCGACTGTACAGTTTCTAACTACCAAGCTATTGATCGCTCTATCTGGTTTGTTTCAAAAAGTGTAGATCTATGTTTTTGCTAGCAATATAGACTTGCGAGACTAAAAATTTAAGTTTTCAATAAAGTAGTTTCTACTTAAATGTTCCACAAATAAAAATGTGCTCATTTGGTAGCAGCTTGGTATGCAATGTGAACTTGTTGTCAGTTTTTTGTGCTGGACGTGATGATCGATTTCCGGCATCTGAACGACCGAGACCTCCTGACCCAGCTGAAGAGGATTGCGAAAATGGCTGACAACCTAGACGAGCGCCAGCCGCCCATCGGTCTTCTCACCTCCGATGGCCGCACGGAGTGGGCGGAGGCTCGCGCCGAGCTCATAAGAGGTACTGAATTTTCCACAGGTGATGACGTGGCGGCTCCATTGAGAATCGCTGCATTAGAAGATATGCTCCTTGCTCTCTTGCAGAGTCGACCAACAGGGACTCTTTGGACCAGATGGAACGCTGCCTTTGTTTGGTCTGCCTGGACGACGGCAGTAAGGCCAAGCTGACCGACGCCGCTCGGGCCATGTCGATGCTGCACGGGGGAGGAGCGGCCGTGAGCGGGGGCAACCGGTGGTACGACAAGAGCATGCAGGTTCGTGCTGGTCGATGACGGTACGGAGAAAGTTGTTGTTATCCCTGTAATGCCACGGGTATGCTCACTGTAAGGACTTGGTTTGGGGCCAAGCGGAGTGGAAGGTTTGTTGACCAACGTTGGAACTCTCAGGGCATCGAATCGATCGCAACTGGACAGTTCTGGTTGTCTTAAAACAATTTTCACCTCTCATTCGAGGCTAGTTAGGACAGAACTGCCTTGGGTTTTTGGTGTCCGTCAATACATGTCGTTCGGTGGAAAGTCCAGTACCTAACGACTCGTGTTGACGGACAATGGCCTCTCTGCCATCTTGACGACTGTTGTTTTGCATTCCAAAAGAATGATCGGATTCGACATTTGGGGGATGCCTCCAACGTTTTCCCCACCAAAAACCCAGCTTAGTGCTGTCCTAACTCAGCCTTGTTGCATGAATTGATGAAGCCTGCTCGGATGAGAGGCAAAAGATCTTCTAAGACAACCAGCAGAGGCCAGTTGCGATCAATTCAATGTCCTGAGAATGAAATGACCTAGTTGAATGAGAATATTCACAGTCAAACTTGGGATTGCTCGTGGAAGCTGCCGGTCTGCATCATTACCATTATCCAGGTTCCCTTGAGCAAAGAATAGGACCCCCAACACTACTGATTTCGGAAAAAGAAGACAAACTACTGTATTGATGCTGCAGTTACCTTAAAAGAAAAAAATCTAAGCTGTTGTTTCTATTTAAATATAGTCAAATCTTTTCTTGTTGTTATATAGTCAAATCTGTTCCCTTACTATACCGAACCGACCAATGACCTTGCAACCTATGTTGGTCCCGAACTATGATTTTTTTGGTGTAGCGTTACACACTTCGTTTTACATTTATGTGAGTTGCCCTCCATAATGTACCAGGTCCGCTCAAGAAGACCATAGCGATGACGTCGCTTGCAATGAAAACAAGTTTAACACCCCTGATGATCTTCAATTTCATTTTACCTGATGCGATGACAACAAAGACATACTTATTTTTATGTAGTGCTACTGTGTGCTTAGATTATGTCTGATGATAGGAGCAGTGCGTAAACATGTAGTTTGTAGTTTGATTTGTAATGAATGAACATGCTACAGTAGGCACACATAGGCCAAACATACACAATTGCACAAACCAGATGCTATGGATAGTTTATGAGGGCACCTCAGCGCTCTGCAGGAAGCCAGTCCAAGTTTCCATTCTTTGGTACCCACGTTCTTATGGAGGCTGTCGCTCTGAAAACAAGGTCATTGTGCCAGTTTGTCGTAGGAGCTGACGGCTGCTGCGGAGTTGTGTGTGAGCATTCGGCGTTTGAAGGGATCGTTCTGGTGCAGTGCACGGAGTACCTTCTCAAATACATGTAGGTACTCAACTCTTAAGACTTGATCAAAAGCAATTTCAGAAAGTCAGACTTAAACTTTATAGCTGATGCCGACGTTGTGGCGCTATAGGATCCGCAGCCCATCCAAGCTGGTGCGGGCTGCGAGTGTGACCGAGCTGCCAGCACCGCGACGACTCCGCTGGAAATGTACCCCGGTTGTCCATAAACTCCTCGCCTCATCTGTGGACAGACTCCACAGGTTTGGCTTTACACTTTCCATCAGGAAAAAACAAGGGGTAGTATAAGTAGTAACTGCAGTTATTTGAGTTCACAGACGCTACTGGTCACGAACTGATGTAAAAGAGTTAACTGCTGAGCTCATCTGAACTCTGAAGCTAACCAAAACAGCAGCACCGAAGCACAGTCTCTCCAATTAATTAAAGTGTGGAGACCTGGATAAGTGTAAAGATGATTTACTAATCTTGCAAGAAGGAAGAACAAGCATACCGCAAAGGCGTACACCGTGGTTGTTCAAAGAATACTTTGAGCTTCTCATTTATACATGTAAAAGTTATGCACCACTGTCTTCACTAAACATGGATTACCATTGTTTTCTCTTACCCTTTGTCAAAATCTGATTTAACCAATCAGGAACTATTCCTTCAACCATAAACATAACAGTCTAAGTAAGAATGTACAGAAATGATGGTACATCTTCCATCAGTTCTGCCCAGTCTGACTCTGCTACAGCCATCTTACTGCATTTACTCCGCAACAATCCTTTTTATTTTGTTTGAAACTCTGTCCCCACTTACATCTCCCCCTCATCTACAACACCGCCACCTACTACTATTTGAAAAAACGCGGGCTATGCTTTGAGCTAACAGCAATGTGTGTCTGCTGCAAAGACTTGTGAAGAATCTCGACATGAACGTTCACAAGTTCCACCATTACGGGAAAGAATTGATCAAGAGGCTGAAAATGAGTCCAGATGCCTTCATTCAGGTGGCTCTTCAGCTGGCGTACTACAGGTAGGATATAGCATAACGACGTCACGGGATATGCTGCCGTGCCTTCTTAACTGCATCTCTCTCTCTGTGAGCCCAGATGTCACGGCAGAGCAGTTTCCACCTATGAGAGCGCCTCCACACGTCGCTTTAAGGACGGCCGAGTGGACAACATTCGCTCGGCCACGCCGGAGGCCCTGGCCTTTGTTCGAGCAATGACCGACGGGAACGTGAGCGCACGTGTAAGCAGTTTGAAGTTAGACTAGAGATGCTTTCACCCTAGCACTGTCTAGTCAGTTTTGATCGTTAGCTCGTTTAGCTTGTGGTGTGCGCGTAGTAATCAACTGGACTCTCTCCAAAAGTTTAATCAATGCAACTGGACTCTTCTTGGAGGACATTTCATCTTTAATCCAAAATAAGAAGCCCTTTCTCAGTCACCCACGTTTAATCGAGGCCAAAGAACTCATCTTGGTCTTCTTTTGGATTAAAGGCAAAATGGACTTCAATGAAGAGGTGTCTGTTTCTCCAATAATCCAAAAGACTTCTTTTGGATTAAAGGCGACCAAGAAGAGTCCAGTTGCCTCGAAGAGTCATCTGGATAAAGGCGCCTTTTGGATGAAGACCCAAGACCTCGATGACTGATTACACAGACAAACTGGACTGTCAAACCCGGTTTGGTAGGTTTGGTTTGACGGTACCAAGTTTTTAGGTTTTGTCTGACCGTACCAAGTTTTGAGGGTTTGTTTGACCCTACTTAATGTTACAGTTAAAAAAAAACTCAATGTGTTTCGGTTCCAGTGAGAAAGTGATCCAACCCTGATTTGCTTCAAATAGCAAATGAACCAATCAGGTCTGACCGTGGACAGCAAGACAGAGACGTAACTCAATTAAAAGATTAAAATGTGAACTATAGCTGCAAAGGTAACCTTACAACTTTAGGTGAAGAATAGACCATAAATTGGCATTGATCCTTGTTTCCACCAGGATGCAAAGATGGAGTATTTACAAGCCGCCATAGCAGCACAGACAAAGAATTCGACACTGGTAGCTATCAAATTCCTATCACTACCTTGAATTAGTGTCACAAAGTAAATACAATGAATACATGGTGTCATTTCCCTTTTCCAGGCTCTCATGGGGCTGGCAATAGACAATCACCTACTCGGATTACGCGAGATGGCACAAGATCTGAAGATTGAGAAGCCGGAGATTTTTCAAGATGAGGCCTATCGTATCAGTCATGAGTTCATTCTCTCCACAAGTCAGGTACTGTTGAAATCTGGAAATAATCCATTGAAATAATCCTTAAATCAATGAGCCTGTCTCTCTTGTTTCAGGTACCCACCACTATTGAGATGTTCTGCTGTTACGGACCCGTGGTCCCGAATGGATATGGGGTGTGCTACAACCCTCAGTCGGACCATTTTGTCTTCTGCGTTTCCAGCTTTAGGGAGAGTCCACACACGTGCTCGTCGCAATTTATCAAAAGTCTGGAGCGGGGGCTATTAAACATGAGGGATTTGTTTCACAAATGCAATCTGCGTGAGCCAAGACATAGTCCTACCCTGGAGCGATCCACGGAGATCCCAGCTGATCTGAGCAAGAACCAGGAAGCACTGCCACTTGCTCTTGTGCAGACACTGAGCCAGACTAAACTGCAATCAGGAGGTAAAGCGTAAGAAATACTGTAGATGGTGCAATACAACTTAGAAGCATAACTTTTAAAAGCGTCTTGACTGTACGTGCCATAATCGATATAGAAACATTACTACAGTGATACCGTTTTTCAAGTTGCGATGTAACTTGGTCGATATTTTTTTTTTTCCTGTTGTGCTGCAAGCCAATTAATCGTCCTGTGCCTCGTCCACTTGAACAAATGACAGCCTCACAACAAATAGACAGCCTCCCATCCGGAAAGGGTGGGGCCACTAAGTTGATCCAATCACCTTTACGACAGCAACATCAAGCGGTCCAGTTTGATTCAAATGAACAAAACACACATCGGCATGGTCTTGCAGCCATGCAGCGAGTGCAAATTTAAAGAGACATCTTAATCTTATCAAAGTGCCTCAAACATTCCCTGTGGGTTTCTTACAACTTCGGAGCGTGAAAAGCTGTCACGAACAAATTAGTCCTGCCTCCAACTGTCCTGCATTATTGATGGAAACCAAGAAGAAAATGACACACGCTAATGTAACATAAGACCATTTTAAATTCCATTACCATTGCGCAATAACGCGGACATACTGTACCCATTCAGCAGTTTGGTAGCTCCGCCCATACACACGGTACAAACAAAGGCCTACTTTCAAACACCTCCGCAGTCGCGTAAATACCCACGGCGACTATTGGAGGAAACACAGGAATAAATACGGTCTTTAGATGATATATTGTCATAGTTATTGGGCTGTAATAAAGGGCCAGTTGTTTTTCTGAAAAAAATAAACAGAGGAAATTGGTATCGGTGCATTTCTAAAGTGCGGATAACAAGAATGAAGCCTAAATTGAATACTTTTGTCATTGAATTTATTTTTTCACAAACAAAATCATTTTAGTTTTGTGTTATAAGGCCAAGAGTAAATGTATAATTAATCAGTATTTTTTTAAAATAATAATAATAAATTGAAATCACTGCTTTTATGTTAGGACTGTACTATGTTGTGTCTGTGAATCAAATCTATTTATTTTTGTATATAAGGCCGAGTTTACATGTGCAGTTGAAAACAAAAGTCTGTGATCACTGTTCTAATGTGTATTTTATGTATAATAATAAATTATGGACTTAAGATTGTACTTGCTGTTCATATTAGCTGGTGTATGGTCATCAATAAATACATACATAATTGTACCGGCATTATAAGATAGCTAGCAACCCTTTATTGCTCAATGACTGTTTTTCTCAATGTCTTTCTGCCTCCAAAGTGTTCTCTGTCAATTGACTGTCTGTTGTCGTACTAGAGCGGCTCCAACTACCGGAGACAAATTCCTTGTGTGTTTTTTAGACATACTTTGCAACTAAAGATGATTCTGATTCTGATTTATTTGTCACTCCTTGTAGAAGTTTATTGCAAAATTGACACAAGATACAAGAGAATCAAACATTGTATATTTAAACACCAAAATATTCAACCAAACCATGTAATTCCATGTAATAAAAATCCAGAAGCATAATCCTAACATATCATGAGAAACGCCATGGACGGTCTAACGGAAATTAACGTGGATGTTAGGGTCATAAAAAGCCTTCAATTACACTGCATCTCTTCCAGTAGACCAGTTTGGCCTAGCAGGTTGTGGCACAACATGGTAGTATACAAAGGTGAGCAACTTTAAATTTTGACCTTCCTGAATACTGTTTATAAAAAAACAAAATCCACAATAGAGCAGAGGTCCACTGTTCTGTGTTCGGAAGCATAATTGCTCTTAACTCATTCACTGTCAGCCTTCCCAGTTAACATGGATATTTGACTTCTAAAGCCGTCAATGGCAGTGAATGTGTTAAACGGCTTCAGAACCGTACGTATTCATAGAGCATTTGTAGTATGTTTATTTACACATGAGGATCTAAATGAGACGACCGAGTGTCAGTATTGTTCTTCACGCCTCTCTGGCTTTGTTGTGTTTTTGCGTCTTATGAGCCCAATAAAATATAATAATAAAGCAAACAAGTCTTTAAGCCAGCTGGCTGATGTCTGCTAATGAAGTGAGCTGTGACAATAAAGAGGCATTCGTTCACGAACAGCTCACATGGCAAAAGCAGAAGCACACATACGTAGGCACACTTACTGACGTCTGTCAGGAGAAGTTTAATTACCTAGTACAAGACGTACAGTCATTTTTATTGTATCAACAACTGGTCGAGAAGGGTGCTTGACTACAAAGGAGTATTAAAAATTAGGCAAGCTGAAGTTAGAACAACACAAGAATAAAAATGCAAAAAAAAAAAATGCAACAGGGAATGAGGTCGTCATCTTACAAGAATAAAGTCCTATTATTACATTAATAGACTGAAAATGGAATGAGAATAAAGCTGCAATGTTACAAAAATTAATGCAATTTATGAGAGCAAGAATAAAGTTTGGAAAAAAATGAACTCAGAACGAGAATAAAGCTGTGACGAGAAAAAAAAGTCCTAGTGGTACAAGAGTAACCAAAGTTGAACGACAACAAAAAGAAAGAAAGAAAGTCATGTGAATAAACTCAGAATGAGAATAAAGTTGTGATTTCATGAAAATAAACTTGTAACGACAAGGGGAAAGTCCTGTTATGAAAGTAAACAAGAAATTGAACATATATAAAGCAGTAATAGGGGAGAAAACAAAAATAAGAGAAAAATAAAATCATAATGTTGAAAGATAAAAGTCTTAATTTTACAAGATTAAACTAAAAGTACAATGAGACTAATGACGGAATGTTACGAGAGGAACAAACAAATGTAGTATGAGAAAAAAGTTAAAGTGGAAGGAGTATAAAGTCGTAATGTTACAAAAACAATGTTACGAGAACGAGAATAAAGTCGGAATAATACATGAAAAAAGTCTTCATGTTACGAGAGTAAATTAAATAAATTAGAGGGAAGACGGACTGTTATGAGAAAAAAGTCAAAGTGGAACGAGAATAAAGTCGTAATGCTACACAACAAGTGTAATGTTGCAAGAATGGTTGTACTGATATAAGAAAAAAGAAAAATGTAAAAATAAATTTGTCGAAAGACGGAATTTTACGAGAAAGAAGTCAACGTGAAACAAGAAAAAAGTCGTAATGTTACAAAGCAAGACGTGATGTTCCGAAAAGAAACTCAAATTGGAACCGAGTCAGACTTTTACAATGACAACAAAATGAGAATGAGGACAAAGTCGCGAAAATAAACGCAGAACAAATATGAGTTATTTACGATTAAAGTTCTGAATGTTACAGGAATAAACTAAAAATAGGAGAATTAAGTCAGATTGTTAAGAGAATAAATTCAAAATGGAACCAGAATAAAGTCATCATTTTATGGAGGGGGGGAGGGGAACAACATAAATAAAGACAATATAAATGCTGTTACAAGAAAGTGGTCCTAATGTCACCAGAATAAACTCAAAGTGGAAGGAGAATAGTTTTAGAAAAAATAAAAAATAAATAAACAATGTTACAAGAATAACCCCCAAAAAAAGTAATAATGTTACAAGAAAAAGGTCTTTAAAGTTCTGAGAATAAACTCAAAAATTGAACCAGAATGAAGTTGTATTGTTCAGAGAAAAAGACGTAACAGCACAAGAATGAGGATAACGTTGCAATGATAGGATTTCCTATTACCGGGAAAATTAATTCCTCCTGGAACAGACTGTGTCAGAATTCCGAGAATCCACTGTGCTTATTATTACTAGCAATTTACGATTAAAATTACAAAGATTTGAGGGAGAAAAATGTGTTCTTAGGTTCTAATCATGAAAATATTTTGTTTCTATGGGCTGGAGTTCTATATGTGAAGCATGATAGGTCCATTTTGAGAGACTACTTAAGTTGTCTGATGAAGGTTTCAAAACAACCGGAGAGAAAACCTGCACCTCCAGTCCGGTTCAAGCTTTCCTCCCCTGGAAGGCGCACAGGTTGAAGGCCGCGTGCATGAACCTTTTCAGCTCATTCAAGTGAGTCGACTTGTTCCCCGTCGCGGGAGCCGCGGCGGGGTCCCGCCCGACATACCTGAATGGAAACAACGAGGAGGAGGATTTTTAATGGACGACGGTGAGCAATTCATATCGAATCAGCGTGATAGCAAGGGAAGGGAGGATCTCACCAGACGGGCCTCTCGTTGGCCACCACGGTGATGAAGCGGGGCCGCACGTAATCGTAGTAACCCATGTTCTTGTGCTCCTCCTGACACCAGACCAGTTCGGCGCTCTTGTGTTTCTCCACCTCCGCTCTCACCAGGTCGAAGGGGAATGGCGAGATCTGGAAAAGAAGACGGGAGCGAGAAATGCAACGCTCTTACAGGGGATGCTAGAACGTCGAGAATTGGGACCCACCATCACACAAAAAACGCAATACAACACATACTGTATCATCTATAACAGTTCGGAAACAAAATTTACCAGATAACATGACAAAAGATTTCATTTTACATTCAAATCCAGTCCATCATATGCACCAGAGATTCTGCTGATTTTGCTAAGTGTTTTTGTGAGCCAGCTGGCTGGCCCTGTGACGCGATGTTGATATCTGATCAGGCCTATGATTGGGCACCATTAGGTTCCACCATGTTGGACCGTACCTGCTCCAGTCTGACGATGGCGACGTCTTTTTCCAAGTTTTGCTGCTTCCTCTCTTTGGTCAATTCATAGTAGACTTTTCCGGTGCAGAAGATCAGCCTTCTGGCCTGGTCTGGGCTTTGACTGGACGGGCCCTCGTCTGGGATCAGTCTCTTGAATTTAGTTCCTGTAGAAGTTAAAAACACGATTTTAATTTAAAGAAGTTTTTCAACCTTAAAACAACATAGTCAATGGGTCGAAGTCCACCTATGGCGAGGTCGTCAAAACTGGACCTGGCATCGGGGTGCCTCAGCAGAGATTTCGGAGTGAATATAATCAGCTGTGGAACAAGAAAACAAAGTTTTGTTCACTTTTTGCCACCGTGTGACATCAGCACAGGGACAAAGCCTAAATGTTCAGTCAACCGAAAGCAGAATTGAGACTTCTCACTGCAAAAAAAATTAAAAAATCATAATATTCTCTTTTGGCATTCCGACTAATTTCCTCGGGGTAGTTTGTTTTCTCATGCTCAACGGAGCGTCACATTTGCAGGCGACAGGGGATCACTTAAGACATTCACTCTAGCTGAAAAAAACAGTGGAGCTGTGCATAAAAGAAAAAAGAATAATTGATGTACAGCCTAAAAGTTTCACTCAGAAGTTAGGTTGATAATCATTAACTCAAGTCATTTTATCCATCCATTTTCTATAGCGTATGTCGTCATTAGGATATAAAAAGTCTACATACCCCTTTACCAATATCAAATGTCTACACAGTTATGAAACAATATTACGATTACTTTTCACAGGTGCTGTTAAAATACTTTTGAGCAGTCAGTCAAGGACACACTGCCCCCCACAAAAAAAAAAAAAGGAATACAATTTGTTTGGGAACATGAAGACAGTTTGTCGTGCTTTACCGGCTTCCTGAACGGCAGCAGGATCTGCCGTCTGAGCACATGACAGTAGTTAGCAGGCGTGGAGCAGTTGACCACAATCCAGTTGCACTCGTACAGCTGCCGCACTTCAAAATCTCCGGCAAACGCCTTCATGTGTAAAAAGATCAGGAGAAAGAAAATGTGAGGTTTACCAGCAAAAACAAAAGAGACTAAATGTCGACATAGGTTCTCAGTCATCCTGGTCATTGTGATCCACAAAGGTGTCTGTTTTGTCAGAGAAACTCAGAAGGATTGTTCTGATGGACTCCAAACCCAGCAACACCCTCAGACTGAAGCCGGTTCCCCCCAAAGGATAAAATCCCTGACTTTTGCATTGGAGAAACTTAGCGACCCCTACACAAACACATGGCACAACATAGGAGAGCAGTCACATTTGGTCCATAGTCAGCGGGTCATTTTCTCAACAAAAAGGATCATCCCTTTGACGACAACAATTTCCAAACTCTGGGCAGAGAGGACCGCTAGTTTGAAAGAGACGTGAAAGAAGCCATTTATGTCAAACGAGAAAGACACACACACGCTCGACAGAGGAGAATTGCGCCATCACTTATCATCTGCGTACAACAATGTAAATGTCACACCTGGCATCAACACCCAACCCCAGGAGGACACACCCACACGAGAGATAAATAGTCAGACTCCACACTTAAAAATGTTGACTTTTGAATGAAAGGTGAAACATTTTCATCCAAGCGAGAACAGACGAGACGAGACACACATACCCGAACGCTGCGCACACACAGGGGATGCTAATCCCATAGTGCGCCCCTCCCCAACTAACGGTTTGATCAATATTCCATTTGGAGATGAATTTGGCAGCCCTCTGCTCAGCTCCCCTTAAATGCTCCCTCATACCAGCTGACCCACGGGACCTGACTAAGCGCTGAACGCCATCCCGAAGCCGTAGCCCCTCAGGGGTCCTTAATAAAGAAATTGGCAATCATCGCTTAAACCGTTGATGACATAGCAGGAAGCCACTGCAGCAGGGTTAAAATTGCAGTCCTCTGCTTTGAACCAAACACACAATATAAATATATCACTGCTGACTTTTGGGGCGAGAGGTGGGGTACACCCTAGACTGGTCAGCATATAGACAAGGAACCATTCGTACATTCCCAACGAGGAACAATTTAGAGTTGTCAGCGAAGAGAACGTGCGTGTTTTTGGAACGTGGGAAGAAGCCAAAGAACACCCACGCAAGCACGAGGAGAACAAGCCAAATCCACAGAGGACGACTAAGAACTGTGAGGCCGACATGCTAACCTCCAGTCCACCGTGCTGCCTTTGCTGTATCATATGAAAGTATTTCGTGAACATTTAAATAGTTCAGGTGGACCTACAGGGAAGTGATCCGGGTCATCTATGCTCATTTGCAGGAAGCGCTCAGGTCGGGCTGAGGAATGTTCTGGACCCTGAAGACAAGGAGGAGAGGATTTTGATTTTGGTACTGTGATGACACACTCGCTTGCTCACGGTTCGGCACCCGCGGTTTCACCTATTCGCAGATTTTTTTTCCCTTCGATTTTACTTTATTGGGGACGGAACCAACCCCAGAAACGTGTATGTATGTATGTATATATATATATATATATATATCAATAAAATTATAATGGGTGCAATTGTCCGCGGATATTTGCTATGCAACAATTGCGCAGTTCTACTGTTCAGTGGTACCTTGACTTACAAATTTAATTTGTTCTGGGACAAAGCTCAAAACAATTTATTTGAATATCAAATACATTTTTGTATATTTTTTTTTAATAAACTATGTTATGTATTTGTTATTTGCTCCAATTTTTCATCTGAACTGAATGTATACAAAAGGCTTATTTCTCTCAAATATTGTTCAGAAACCTAAGTCTGTGTTAGTGAGCACTTGTCCTTCTCCAATATAATACAACCCCAATTCCAATGAAGTTGGGACGTTGTAAATAAACATAAATAAAAACAGAATACAATGATTTGCAAATCATGTTCAACTTATATTTAATTGAATACACTACAAAGACAAGATATTTAATGTTCAAACTGATAAACCTTATTGTTTTTAGCAAATAATCATGAACTTGGAATTTTATGGCTGCAACACGTTTCAAAAAAGCTGGGACAGGGTCATGTTGACCACCGTGTTACATCACCTTTTCTTTTAACAACATTCAATAAACGTTTGGGAAATTAGGTCACTAGTTGTTGAAGCTTTGTAGGTGGAATTCTTTCCCATTCTTGCTTGATGTACAGCTTCAGCGGTTCAACAGTCCAGGGTCTCCGTTGTCAGATTTTACGCTTCATAATGCACCACACATTTTCAATGGGAGACAGGTCTGGACTGCAGGCAGGCCAGTCTCGTACCTGCACTCTTTTACTACGAAGCCACGCTGTTGTAACACGTGCAGAATGTGGTTTGGCATTATCTTGCTGAAATAAGCAGGGGCGTCTATGAAAAAGACGTTGCTTGGATGGCAGCATATGTTTCTCCAAAACCTGTATGTACCTTTCAGCATTAATGGTGCCTTCACAGATGTGTAAGTTACCCATGCCATTGGCACTAAGAAGGGCCTCCCCATTTTCTGATCACAGATGCTGACCTTTGAACTTTGCACCCATAACAGATGGTTCTTTTCCTCTTTGGCCCGGAGGACATGACGGTCACAATTTCCAAAAACAATTTAAAATGTGGACTCGTCGGACCACAGAACACTTTTCCACTTTGCATAAGTCCTTCTTAGATGAGCTCGAGCCCAGAGAAGCCGGCGGCATTTCTGGGTGTTGTTGAAAAATAGCTTTTGCTTTGCATAGTACAGTTTAAGGTGCACTTACAGACGTAGCGCTCAACTGTGTTTACTGACATTGCTTTTCTGAAGTGTTCCTCAGACCACGTGGTGATATCCTTTACACATTGATGTTGGTTTTTGATACAGTGCCGCCTGAGGGCTCGAAGGTCACGGGCATTCAATGTTAGTTTTTGGCCTTGCCGCTTACATGCAGTGATTTCTCCAGATTCTCTGAACCATTTGATGATATTATGGACCGTAGATGATGAAATCCCTAAATTTCTTGCATTTGTACGTTGAGGAACATTGTCCTTAAACTGTTCGACTATTTTCTCACACACTTGTTCACAAAGAGGTGAACCTCGCCCCATCTTTGCTTGTGAATGACTGAGCATTTCAGGGAAGCTCCTTTTCTACCCAATCATGGCACCCACCTGTTCCCAATTCGCCTGTTCACCTGCGGGATGTTCCAAACAGGTGTTTGATGAACATTCCTCAAGTTTCTTTTTGTCACGTGTCCCATTTTTTTTGGAATGTGTTGCAGCCATAAAATTCTAAGTTAATAATTAATTGCTAAAAACAATAAAGTTTATCAGTTTGAACATTAAATATATTGTCTTTGTAGTGTATTCAATTAAATATAAGTTGAACATGATTTGGAAATCATTGTATTCTGTTTCTATTTATGTTTAACACAACGTCCCAACTTCATTGGAATTGGGGTTGTACATCCACCTCACAAGTGTGGCATAACAAGATGATTAGAGGGCATGATTATTGCACAGGAGTGCCTTTGGCTTCCCGCAAGAAAAGGTGACTCTAAAATTTCACCCCTCACCATTCCCTCCATCCCGTGTGGGAGGAGCAGAACGATGCCGTTGTGCCGGACCCACTTGGCCTGCCCCGAGCTGATGAACTGGTCAATGATGCACTGGGCAGTGTTGTTGAAGTCTCCAAACTGCGCCTCCCATAGGACGAGGGCGTCGGGACTGGCCATGGCGAAGCCCAGCTCGAACCCTGGAGAGAGAAAAGGCGGTGACCGGGCGGCGACGGTTTAACGGTCGAACGGGTAGAGGCCCTTCTCGTGCACTTACCGAGCACGCCGTACTCGGACAAGGAGCTGTTGCAGACGGTGTAGGGAGCCTGGTCGGCCCACAGGTGGTTCATGGGGACACAGATGCGTTTGTCTACCTCTTGGTCGTGAAGAACATGATGACGGTGACTAGAAAACATGCACAAAGAACCACAAAGTACCAAAACAACAATTTATTAATTTATTCCCAACAGTCTATTCTCTTTATTTTGCAGCATTTCTCTTGGCTGCACTGCTTCTCGTACATGCATGTTTGATTATTGTTAGTTTTTATTAATCCAATCAGTTTTCAGTCTCTATGTGTTGCCATGTCAAACAAATCTGCCCAGGGAGGTCAGAATCAGTAGTGCTGGCCCATGTAACTTAAACTATATTAGCGATAGAACTGTTTCCTTCATCAATCAGATTTAAAATTAAATTGATTGATTGGTCAGAGGAAGCCCTCTTACAGCCAACTATGACTTAAAATCTTAAAATTTGTGAACTGAACTTTGAACTCGTATGCGTTGAAAATGAATTTTCACAACACTGGCAATAATAGAAAACAGAACATGGTGCAGAAGCATGTCTACATTTAAGAGGAAAACAACAATATTTAGCATTTTAAAAGGGCCAATACAAACAACTTAATATATAAACTACAGCATGTTTTTTTTTTCTGTAGCGTTTTATATACTTTGATAACCTTATTAAGCTTTGTGATCGGGACAAAATATTAGTGGCAGCTCTCAGCATGAGGGAGTGACGTAGTACACGCACTGCGTAAATACTTGGAAATTGTTAAATTGATACGACTGTCTGACAATGTCAATCAAAACTGACCATGAGTATCCTGTCTTCTGTAGATAATGTTGTAAACTTTGTACAACCGTATTTAAATGGCTGAAATTACACACACACACACACACACATCCAGAAACTTATGTGATAACGTCCGTATTTTTATTTTTATTTTTTTTCCTTTTTCTGTACTGCCAGTACTGGACCTCAATTTAATCATTTTCCGTCCGTCCTTCTTGGAACACTCACACACCCAATGTATGTCGTCTGTCTTCGGGGATCCCATTAGTGGGGAGACGGGGGCGCACGCATTCCCACACCCAAACGCGTCAAGTTAGGCGCGCCGCTGATACACGCGCTCAAGCGGAACGCGCCAATATGCTCGGCTCCTGTGAGAAGACGACGTGATCGACGGAAGGAGGAAAACAAAAGTGGAGGTTGGAGGAGGGCGCCAGGATGAAAAGCGAGTTTCTTTTAGACAAAAGTAGCGCTTTGCTGCATCTTGTGGCATCTTGGTGCCAAGGAACTAGATTGAAGTGAGTTGTGTAACTTATTTTACACAAAAGTAGTGCTTTGCTGCCATCTTGCGGCATCTTGGTGTCAAGGAGCTTCATTAGAATTGAATTGAGGCTCTTATACAAAAGCTGTGCTGCATCTTGTGACACTGAAGTGAGGTTAGGAGCTTCATTTAGACAAAAGTAGTGCTTTAACGCATCTTGGTGCCAAGAAACTATATTGAAGTGAGTTGATGAGATTCATTTACACAATAGTAGGGCTACGCTGCCAATATGTGGCATCTTTGTGCCAACAAACTATGTTGAAGTGAGTTGAGGAGCTTCATTTAGATAAGAGTAGGACTATTCTTCTCTCTTTTTGCATTTTGGTGCGAAGGAACCATGTTAAAGTGAGATGAGGAGTTTCATTTGGGAAAAAGTAGTGCTTTGCTGCCATCCTGTGGCATCAATAGGCAATTATAAACCTTCTGGGGTCTCAGATTTTTGCTATTCGCAGCAAGGGAACACTGACAGTACAAATGACAGTAAAGAATTCCATTTTACTTTCCTCTTTTGTACTTAAGTACATTTTAGAGTCTGTGTTTGTTTACTTTTGCTGAAGTAAAGCACTTCCATCGGTAATTCTACATTTTTAACAAGTATTTGCACTTCTGTTTTGATACAGAAGGCGATTCCTTTTGCCACGTCTGAAGCGTAGTTACTTCATGTGCGAGTGAAGAGGCGCAGGAGGAGGAAGAGGTGAAATGATAGGGGACACATAAGACAAGCACGCTGGGGGAAAAAATAAAATAAAATAAAAAAAGACGCGAGCCGGTTGTGTTCACGTGTCACTTGTTCCTTTTGACAGCATGACAACACCACAGAGGCTACACAGGTCCCTGGAGAACAGGCTGACGTCTCACCATGCACGCCAGACAACGACCTCAGATTGTTATGTTCTGCACTCAACTTAATCATTGAGGCTGCATTACGCGGCGAGCTCTCAAATGAGGGATCCTCTGAAATATAAAAAAAATGAAATAAAATAGACATAAAAAAATAGAATTTTATTATAAATAAAATCATGTAAAATAAAATAAAAGCATAACGGAGTGCAGTTCAAAACCACAGCGTATTAAAACCACTCAAATAAATAAAACATTTTGAATTAATAAAAACTAATATTTAAAAAACATTATAATACCTATTTTAACATTTTTTTAAATCTATTTATAAATTGAAGTGCAGTTTTCCACAACAGTGAACTAAAACCACAAATACAGAAATGCATAAAAATGTAATATACATTTATTTATTAAAAAAAACAATGAAAATAATAGTAACCGAAATTTAATAAAAAATGTAACTCAACATGATGGAGTGCCGTTCTACACCACAGAGAACTAAAACCTAAAAAATAAATACATACCTGTTTGAAAATAAATATAAATATTTATAATATAAATTATAATACAATATAAATATTATATATATATATATATATATATATATATAATATATAAATGTATTTTAAAAATTATAAAAAACAATCTCAAGATCAAACAATACAAATAAAAATATATATTCAGTCTGATGCAGTGCAGTTCTACACTGTCAACTACAACTACTATAATGAGAAAGAAAAATATATTTTTTTAATAACAATATGAATAAAATGGCATTTAATCAAATTAGATAACTCGCAAAAACCTAGTATGATGCAGTGCAGTTCTACAACCACAAATAAAAACATAACAAAATAAGTCACAATTATTATTACAGTTCTTGTATTGGAGCCGTTGATATTGCGCACGCGTACCTCACGAAGCTGTCGATTTTGTCGATGCCAACGTGACACAGACTCACCTGAAAGTGCCCCTTTCCACGTCTTGCCCGCTGAGTCGCACGTGGACGCCGTCTTTGAGAAGCGACCCGAAGGCCATGTACTCTCCCAAGGCCCAGTCCAGCTGACCCTTCCTCACCAAGTCGGCTCGGCTGCGCAGGATTCGAGACAGACCTTGCGGGCGCACACAGAGAGATTTAAAAAAAAAAAAAAGAAAGGCAATAGATGAGCAAGCAAAAACTGTAAAATGACAGGTGGTCTTGTCAATTGTGGACACTAAAAGTCTGGCTGGTTTTGGGACTTCTTGGAAAGGAATTCTAAAGCAAATAAAATGTCCAGAAGTACAACTACTGTATTTGTGTTATACAGTACTCACACAGGCCAAAACATTAAGTACACTAATTCAATGCGATATAATCCAAAAACTAAATTAATAATAATAAGGGGAACAATATTCTAATAAGCTCAGTTTTAAGTGACACAATGATTAGAAACAAATCTCAGTGTGACAAAGAAAAACAAAAGTGGAATTGATGTGCCGACTGTAATATTGGTGTGTTGGATGTGTGCCCTTAAGGGGTGTGGCCTAATGAGTGACATCAGCAGCTGGAGTTGGGTTGGCCTGTTGTAGTTCAACGTGAGCATCTGGGCGTGAGGTGTGGCCTACAGCAGCTGCAAGCGAGTCTTCTCATTTTATACTTGACTCTTTGTCACATTCATGCAAGGGCAAATAAAATGGAAAGGAATAATGCAAATAAAATGAATATAAGTATATTGATGAGGGTGCAGGTGTATCTCACCAGGATGGATGGTAAAATCTTCCAAAGGCACGGAGCTGGCGGTCTGTCCGATATGCTGTAGGACCTCCTCATCCAGTCCTGTGGGCGGGCAGCTCATGGTCTTAGGTTCTCCTTCTGCTGTGAAAAATTCTTTAAAAAAGGTGGCTGACCATCAGTCGTGATCACCCAGCAGCAAAGAATAACAGAAAATACCGTATTTACGCAAATACTGGCTCGGGCTGTTTAGTTACTCAATTGTAGATACTTCAGTATAATACAGACATAGAGACACGCACAAAGAAATGTTTCATTACAGACTCAGTCGGCTGCTGTAATATTAGTCATTTTTCACAAAGGAGAAAGAATATATGTCTCAAGCATTGTCAAATTGTCTGTCTACATGTTTTGCTCCAAAGTTTGTGCTGAAATATCTGTTGCTCAAAGGGTTATAACGCCGCGACTTTGGATGCTTAGTTTTGTGTGTTAGCATTAAGATAGCTACGTTTTATGTGTTAACATGAAGCTAGCGAAGGCATTCTTAAGTCGTTTAGTTGTTTTTAAACAGGCAATGTGGAATTCTCTCTGTTTTATGTTTAGTTTGACAGTAAACGTCAACTGGGAGTGGATGACCCACCAGGCAGCTCATTTTGATAGACCCCTATCTGAGGAAATGTGTTTTTAAAAAGACGGCGCTCAGGCAGTTTTGTACCTGGCCAGGGCGAGTCCAGCCAGTGTCGGATGTGCGAGATCTTCTCGTCCTTGGAGCTGGTGTACGCCTCCTCGCATATCTTGTCGTATTTGGCCACTTCCTCCTGCGACCGTACGATGGAAGAACAATTCACTAAACAAATATTTCTTCCTCGCGATGATTGAGAGCGAGCCAGAGGAGAAAAATCGAGCCTTTAGTGGCAGTAGATTGCCGAGCTGTGCGACGTATGGGCTATTTGCGAGCGTCCACATTGCGATGACAAACAATGAGACGTACGACTGTATATGTGAGACTTCATCCGGTGATTGAATTCCATCCATTTTCTACACCGCTAATAAACTCATACTTTACATACACAAACTTACATGCACCCACAAAAGCCTTACACACATACAAGATGAAGAGCAAGCACCTGAAATTCCTGCAGCGTCACTACTCCCTCGCCAATGAGCTTGTCGGCGTACTTCTTCAGCACGTGCCCCTGCCGCCGGATCTGTTTGTACATCAGCGGCTGGGTGAACGAGGGCTCGTCCATTTCATTGTGGCCGAAGCGCCTGTAGCACACCTGCCGTAAACATATGCAGAAACATTCAAAACGATTTAACTGGTCTCTTTCGTCCTTCCCCCCCCCCAAAAAAATAAAATAAATAAATAAATAATAAACATCAAAAAGGTTGCGTTTGAAGTGGTACCTTAACATACGAGTTCCTTGACCACGCTCACAACTCAAAACATGCACACTTCAAATGGACGTTTCCCATTGAAATGAATGGAAACGCCATTAATCCGTTGCACTCCAAAAACAATAAAAACTGTTGTCATGTGAATCTTAATTAGGAAAAGATGCACTCCATAATATTGCACCTTATAAAAACATAAAGTCATGACATCATTGAAAAATAATAAAAAACAATTGAACCGTTTTTAATCACACTGCACCAATTGAATGGCCGTCGTGCTGCTCCTTCTGGTGTGCCCGCCTTGGCCACCTGGAGGCAGTTCATTGACACGTCTCAACAGTCATCAGTACTGCACTAATATTAGTAGTTTTACGCAGAGGATAAAGAATATGTGACTGTGTGTACTGTTAATATGGTCATGTGTTACATGTGTTGGTGTACAGTTTGTGTTCAGTTCTCTCCTTAAAGGGTTGTAGCACTGCAACATAGGTGCTATTTAGTGTTAGCAATAAGCTAGTTGACTAAACAGCTATGTTGAAAGACACAAGGTGAAATTCTCTTTGTTTTCAATTTAGTTTGACAATAAACTTCACTGATACGATAAGGTTCTTGTATCTCAGGTCTGCACTTACAAGTCAAAGCAAAAAATTGGATGAACAATGGCCCATATTTCGAAAAACTTGTAAGCCGGCTCACTCGCATCTCAAGGCACCACTCTACTTCCGGGACGGACCAGGTCAATGACGACATCCTTGTTGAAGGCATTCCTCCACTCGGCGGCCACGCGACACACGTACATGACGGCCTCGGGGTCGTCGGCGTTGACGTGGAAAATGGGAGCGTTGACGACTCGAGCTACGTCGGTGGGGTGAGGGGAGGAGCGAGCCACGCGGGGGTCTGTCGTGAAGCCGATCTGCAAGCAACAAACAATCACTGCAGGGTGAATTGACATTCATGTCATCAAAAGTCCTTTCGTCACCATTTTTTGTATTTCCTTTTATCTAAAAAACATTTTAAGTATTGGATTGAAAATCATGATGTTGCATTATAAGATCTTATATCACGGCTGTCTAATGAAAAACAAATATCACAAAAGTGACTTATCTTCATTTTTCTAACTCAATTTTTTTATTATTAATCGTGTTTTAAAAATCAAATTATAAAAACAATTTGGAGACACAAATATGACATTTTATTTTTATTTGTAGTTCATTCCTAGTTTTGAGGTACATGCTTTTCCATGAACAGTGAGAATGACATTTGATTGCTCCAAAGCATCAATGTAGTTTTATAATTCAATATATTTTTCCAGCATTTTAGAAGTATTTTTTTGAATTTCGAAATTAACTTTTGTAAGCAATCAATTTGCATTCATAAAACTTGACAAAATGAATTGAAATTAGGAACAGTATAAAATTCGCAGGGGATACGGACCAAGGATGATCCCAAATAGTGAAAATAATTGACGCTTCCTTGTAATTGCCATGAAGAAGAAGAAGGAGGAACAAAAAGGAAAAAAAAAAAAGCTATTAGTGGGGGTTTCCGCAAATAATACGGGATAGGGTCCCCCCCAAAAAATCTGTGAATCGGTGAATTTGGCGATGCCAAACCGCAAGTATGCGGGAGTACACTGTATGTGCTTTTCATTGGAAAACTGTGATACCGCAAGCAAAATTAAATAGATACTTTCGTAATACTGTCAGGTGTTACCATTAGTATTAGCCTTCATCAAAAAGGTGATAATAAAACATATCAAGTCATTTCTAAAATTGAATTGAGGAGTGCCATCCCGTTACCTGATTGTTGACGACCACATGGATAGTACCATGTGTGGTGTAAGAGGGGAGTTCACTGAGGTGGAACGTTTCATATACGACACCCTGGCCAGCGAAAGCAGCGTCTCCGTGCATCAAGATGGACATCACCTGGAAAAACCAAATGTCTTTCAAAGTTTGAATACAAGTGACAGAGCGCTACCGGAGTGAAATGCCGACCTTTTTCCCGAGCGCGTCTCCCCTGTAGAACTGCTCGGCTTTGGCCTTGCCCTGGACCACCGGATCCACCGCCTCCAAGTGGGAGGGGTTCGCCATGAGGGACAGTGTGATGTTCTTCTCCGTCCCCCGGTTTATTCTTTCGTGGTACATCCCGAGGTGATATTTGACATCCCCGGAACCCTAGTGGGGAATAACAGAGGGGTTAAGGTAGAGGTATCCTGAGTTGGGCCGCTAGTTCAGTCGAGGTGTCCTCACTTCATCCGCCGCCTCTAATTTGGGGTCGAACTGACAGAAGATCTGGTTCAAGTCCTTACGGATCACATTGGCCAAGACGTTAAGTCGACCCCTGGAAGCAGCGTAAAGCACATCAAACGATCCAGTGGTACCTCAAGCCACTCCCAGTTGACGTTTACTTTCTTAAGTCAACATCAAATAAAGAGATTCCAAATTGTGTATTGAACCAAACCTCATTAAGTTTACCGTATGAAAGTCCGCTAGCTTCATGCTAACACACAATGCAAACTACCTTACACAGGCTAACAAAAGGTTGCGGTAATTATAGACCTTGAAACAAATTATATTTGAACGCAATCGATAGCAATGCAGGCACACAGAGCATACAACAATACTCACGAGAATATATTCTTTATCCTCTGCGAAAAGCAACTGCAGTTTGGTTGAGACAGTCTTCTTCTGTGGTTGATCAAATAAATATACTTTGTTTGTAACGTATTATACTGCCCTCTAGTGGCCAAGGTGCACACACCAGAATGAGCAGCGCAATGCCCACTGAATTATCATGATGTATTTAATTCTTTACATTCTATTTAAGGATGTAACTATTGTATGTGATGATGATGCTCTTTTCTAAATCGAAAACATTTAAACTGTTGATGTGTCATTTGAAGTTATTAACTCTGCTCCTATGTACACATAACAAAAGTATTTTTTTTGGTCTTTTTTTCCCCCTCACTGTACTGCATGTGAACCAAACATTAAAACAAAACAAAGGTATGAACTGTGATTTCAATGTTATTGAAATCATTGCCTGTACAGTTGTTTTACGATGACGACTGCGCATTACCGATGCGGCATCCCCATGATCACGCTGTCGATGCCGGTAGCGCTGGAGCTGTCAATGATGGTCTTGAGAGCCGGGATAAGGACTTCGCAGCCTTCCAGACCAAAGCGTTTCTCCGACGACCACTTCCTGGCCAGGAAGTCCTCAAACCTATAAAGTCAGAACGGGTCTCTATAATAATGCGGTAAGGCTTCCAGAGAGCTGACAGTGACTTTTGAGTTCATTTATCATCAGACAAAAATGAGCTCATATTAAAACTGGCTGCATGATTTCTAGTATGATCTATAATCTGATATTGTGCTGTCTGTGCATTCATGAATGTATCTAGATCCTCTTTTCTTCACTGACCGCGTTGATCGGATCAGTCGAGCCAGCAGCGTTCTCTTCTCAGCACTGGTGAACCGCATGATTGCCGGCGTCTCGAACTTGTGACGGATCCACTGACACTGCTCCACGTTGTTGATGAACATGAATTCCACACCCACATGTCCGCAGTAGGAAGCCTGGATTGGGAGAATGGAGTAAAGAAAAAAAAATGAATCGCATCTTATGTTGTCTAATACGATTGATGAGCCTCATGTCAAGGTCGCAAATAATGCTCAGTCCCTACGAATAGCGAGGAAACACTAGATGCTGTCAAGCCCCATAAAACATATTTTCAAAAAAAGATCGCTTGACAAATCTGCAATATACCGGGGATGCGCACAATGAACCTCGATATAAAAGGGGAAAACTGTATGTACCTCAAGTCGCCGTATGACCTCCCTGAGAGGAAGAGTAGTCTCTCCTCCGCCAATGAAGGTGGTGTGAGGCAAGCGGAAGCGCCGGTCCAGGTCCGACTCATGCAGACCGTAGAAACCTGGTGTTAAAAAAAACAAACAAACAAACAAACACAAAAACATAACATTTGAATCCAAAATGATTCAAACACAATATTTATGCCTACCTCGAAGTACCTGCTTCATCAAACTCATTAATTGGTGAATTATAATGACTTCATTGATTTTTTTCAATAAATATTCGAGGTAAATATGCCGTAACAGCTTACAAATGACCAAAATAGTATTGTTTTTTTTTTAAATGGTAAAATGAGATTTGTAGTGTAGAATTGGATGTTTTTTTTTGTTTTTTTTTTTGAAGTGCATTGTTTGTTACAGGGCAAGTACAGAAAGGCTAGAAATGATCCCATGCTTATCTTTTTGTTCCGCTTCCTACTAAATTCTTACTTCAAACACAACCAAAATAGGTGGCTATTAGTTACACTTTTCTGGAAGGTAAATACTGCACATTCACGGATTTGCAGTATTTGCTACACTGAACACTGAATAACAGCATCGCCGCAGAAGAGCAGGCCACCTGAGAGAGCTGTTCAAGCTCAACGCTCACTCGCCGTATAAAAGGAGACAGGTGCAAATCACATTAAGAACAAGGCAAAGAGAAAAAAGAAAAAGGGGCCAAGAATAGATCCATGTACTGACCAAGTAAAGGACTCATTACGTTTCATTAGTGAGCTGTATCGGCCTTGTGACGATGTAATACAGAATGCAATGCTACGCAACGACACGAACACACACTCTGACTTCTTTGTGCTTTTTGTTGTTGCCCCTTGTGCCTGTTCTTCCACATCTAACCACGACCCACCCATATACAGCCACACCCATGTCCATTGTCGGCGTACAGGTATAACTCAAAAAATCTGAATCATTGTAGAAAAGTCCATTTATTTCGGTACTCACACATTATATAGATTCATTAAACACTTGGCAAATGCATTTCAGAGGGCAAATTCCTCCCTAATTTATACATTTAAAAAAAATAAAATCCATTTGTTACGTAAAAAAAAAAATCTACTTTCTAGAGATGGTGAATTTGGGGTTTTTGTTTTCTGCAAGTTATCATCATAAAAAAGTCTAAATATAAAATCAGGAAATACTTCACTCTGAGTGTTGTGTAGTGCATATCTATAATATCAGTTTCACTTTTTGAATTGAACTGCCTAATTACATGAAGCTTCTGACACTATTCTAATTCATTGCGATGTATTTGTGGTAATTTACGATCATGTGTTTAGTAAATGCAATTCATTCGTTCAATGAGCATTGTGCTGCTCCTTTTGGTGTGTGTGCCTTGGCCACCAGGGGGCAGTATAATACATACAGACATCGACATACTACTACTAGACTTGATGATGAACAAAGAAGACCGCCGCAAATAAGGTGCAATATTTTTTTTCTCCCCTAAAGACAATATATTCCTGTGAGTATTGCTGGATGCTCTGTCTGCATGTGTTGCGACGTTTGTGTTCAAATAGATTTATAATTACCGCAACACCATTTGTTAAGCTATTTATATTTATAGAAGATAACTAATACACACCAATTATCTGTGTCCTTCTGTTATTCTGCTCTAACAAGTCATTTTCCTCTGTGAGAAATCAATCAAGTCTTCTTTTATGCGCCTAACACTGCTCTGATTCATGTGACAATGATGAGTGTGTTTGGTTGTTCACCTAATTTATCAATGGTGGTAATGAGGTCAGAGGGAACAAATGAGTCCAGGTCAGCGTCCAAGATGCCCAGAGGGTCCAATTGGGCCACATGATGACCGCGAATCTAGAAACAGCACAGAGATATCATATAAAATCATTTTGTCATCATATTGTTGCGTATGAACAGCTGGCGATGCGACTTAGTTAGCTGCTCTGGTGGCGCCCTGCGGGAGTTTTCTTCCATTGCTTTAAGCCATGCGTTACCACACGGCTTGCGACAAGCATTCATAACGGATCTAACAGATAAAAAGGATTCATTAGCGGGGCGAAAGGGAAACGTGAGCATCTGGTTTCTTCGAAGAGTGGGTCATTTGCATAATCCAGTGCAGTGACAAGATATTCTTTTTAACACAAGCGAAGCATCCTTTTGGGCAAGTTTGGATGCATTTTTCACACAAGCTAGTACAAAAACGGACAGATTACGTTTTGGTTTGTGTCTTAGTGTGAATGGAAGTCCATCGGGAAAGTAATCAATCATTAAATGTGCCCAAATTGTTAGCCTAACAGCGTAATTGTCATTGTCAAGTCATTTTTAACTTACTGTCATATTATCAACAAAAAAATACCAAAGTGCTTGCGAAATAAAGTTTTCGGGCGGGGTCTGGTAGATTCTCGGTCATCCAGGTCATGGTTATCCGCAAAGGTTGAACCGAGGCAACTGGACTCTTCACGTTTGTTGACTTGGTTGTTGTTTTTCTTGTTTTACAAAAATGTTCAAAAATGACTGAGGCAAGTATGCTGTTAGGCTGACAGTACCATACGTTCCTATTTGTAATTTCTTAGTCCAATAACAATCGATTCTCGCTCAAGTAATGCCAAATTCTTATGAGATGTGTGAAATGTTAGTTTAACGTGGAATTTAAGTTTAATCTCGGTTTAAGGTTTGACTTTTTTCACGGTAAAGAATGACAATCAGTCGTTTGTGTGCATTTTTTGAGGAAATACAATAAAAATACACCAAAGCAGATTTGGACCTAGCGCAAAAAAACAAAAAACAAATAAACAAGCTGTACTGTTGCCACAAGAGAAAAAGTGTATCATACATAGATGCTGTAAAAACAACAACAACAACAACATAAAACAATTTCTTTGCCTCAAAGCTTGATTGCCAGTCATTTCTTAAGCTTTTCGAAAATACAACTATAATTCAACAAACAAGAGTACAGTCGCCTTGATTCAACCTTTAGCAGATTACAAAGAAAACATTTTTTTCTGGCAAGAACATTTTATTTTTAATTGATATTGTGACAGTAAGTAAAAAAAAAAGAACGTGCAATTATGCTATTAGGCTTAAGATTAGTTTACCTTTGTGATTTGATATTTGATATTTTATTTCATCATGAGGTTTTTATTTATTTTTATTTTTTTTATTTCATTCGCTGAGAAGACCTTGTACAGTATATTGTGTGCGCGTCGTGGGGGACCTGGTAGGCTCTGATGAGCGTGTGCACAGCCAGGTGGTCCTCCACCATTTTTTGCGTCACGTCCGGCGAATGGGACGCGGCTCGGCTCCGGACGAGGGCCGGGGGGCGTCTCTGCACCTCCTCGCCGGACGCACCGGAGCTCTGGATGCTCCGGAAGAAGCCATCCCACGACTGCAGCACAGATCCAGAAGAGGGGCAAACATGAGCCAGAAATATCACAGCTGCTAATAGAAGGGGGCATATTGTGGAACATTGAAAATAATAATAATCGGGTCATTTGTATCTCAAGGCACTACTGTACATTGCTATTCCCTGCAGATTATGTTTGGCATTTCATATTGAATGTATGACCCCCAAAAATGTCCACATTCACCGGAGGAATACAATTTTCTGGGCCCGTGTTGAGACCCTAAATGCGATCTCCGCCCCAAAATGACGTTATTACGATTTAACTGTATTTTGAGGAGGCGTTGACTGATGCAAAAAGTGGCACGCGGTCACCTCATGGACATTGTTATGATCCTCCAACCAGGCAAAGTACATGTCCTCCACATAGCTGGAGCTGCCGGTGACGGCTTGAGCGGGCGTCGCCTCAGAGGAGCACGCTCTCCTGGGATGAGGCTTGCACCTGGCCGGGGTCCCTTGACCCGCTCGCCGCCACGGACCACCTCCACCGACCCGCAGCATGCCCGCCAACGCCCGAAACTGACTCATGGCTGGGGGAGGAAGAGAAAATAATTGACGCTTTCATCTGGTTTGGTTTCGCTTTGGTACTTTTTTTTATTTCTCCCCCCCTTTCTTTTCGTATGGATTCAAAGTCCGTGAAATTCAGGTTTGCAACACCACTGTAATGACTAACAGATCCCTGTTGAGGGCGGCGTTGCATCGCTTTGGATTCGGGATCAACACCGCTTTTGAGTAGAAGATCACGATTAGGCGGTGCATTTCAGCTCATCACATCAGTCACGAGGGAGCGAAATGCCGACACGCTGGAAATTGGACACATTCAGGCACCTCGCAGCCCAACGGAATATGTATGGTACAAACAGAGGATATGTCGCAGTAGGTAGCAGAATTTGTGAAGAAAGATTGATGGATGGACAGTTGATGAAGTGAATGAGGAACGCCATAAAAAAAAAAAAAGCACTTGAGCAATGCAGTGAGTCACCATCGCTCATGGCTGTGTTTCTTAATCGTCTTATCTTTTGCCATCAAAGCCTTTTTAGTCTTGTTCTTGCTGTTTTATAGTTTGAGGTGTCACAAAAGTAGCAAATATTAGTGTCAAAGCCACGTTTTTTTCCACTTTTTGATCAGAAGCCACTGCTTTTGGTGAAACCAACCCAAACACCACTGCTGATTACTGAAGAACGGAAAGAGCTACAAACATTTTTTTTTCTGTTGAAACAAGAGAGTCTCCTCTTTCTTTTAGTAGCTTTGGCTCTTTTTATTGTCACAGAACACAATATTATGTATATCAAAATGCTGTCAAACGGCTACGAGTAAATGATATAAGTACATTTGAGGCCCTGTACTTTTTAAGTATCGGTACATCTACTAAAGTGAGTACTTTCGCCGGCTCTGTTTTTCAGGAATTGCGACATGAAATGGCCTAACTCTTGATCAACTCATGTCGTTCATCAACGCACTTGAGTCGAAAACCAAACAAATGACAGCAATGGCCACGCATCGAAATCTGCAGCTCTTTTCACTGCACAGACGCAATGCAGTGACTGCAGCGCCGCTCGTAAACATGAGCAAAATGTGCAATAGGAACCGAGATGGACTCGGCTGCAAGGAGTTCTTTGCTCACCTGCGCTTGCAACGGTGCTTTTACTTTGCCTTTGCTACGATGCCCGTGTGCGCTGTGTGACGTCACCACTCATCCGCCGCCTTCAATGTAACCCCCCCCCCCCCCCCAATAATCTTGCCCGCTGGCCTGTGCATGACGTTTTTGCAGTATAGTGAGTGCAAAAGGACGACGCGGTTCGAAATCACTCATGTGCGTTCTTACGTTTACCTTCGGCCGCTGCGATTTCAGTGTCACCGGCGCAGATTCCAGCGCCGGGCAGGTGAAGGTGACACGGATTCCAGTGCAGTTGGACCCCGCCCCCTTTCCACGAGTCAGGTGGTACATCTGCACAGCCACCCATGGGTGCAAGCACCACCACACGCACGCTAAATCAGTAGGACAAAAACCATTGGGTATCTGTCATTAGTTAACAAAGGATTGTTCTTATCGGACACAACATTAGGTACACCTATATCTAATGGGGCTGCAATTAAAAAAACATATATATATATATATATATATATATAACAATTGTGGCTTCAAATTGGCTCAGTTTTGAATAAAACTGGAAGAGAGGTTATAATCGCAAATATTGTGCATTTATACCATCATTTTTGTGTCTGGACCATTCCACCCAATCGGTGCCAATTGCATCCCCAGGAAATAAAATGTATAATTGTAAAATACTTTTTTTTTTTTAAGCAGTGTGTTGTACATTGATCTGATTTCATGTGGAATAAATAGGATTGGAAAGATTTAAACTACCTTGAATGCTGCGTTAAGATATTTGGCACGGCTTTAAACATCACTTGAGCGATACTGAATAACTCATTATCGGCACATTTTGTACTGTCCAAGGTTGCATATATAGCGGGGCAAAAAAAAGTTATTTCCACTTCAAAAGATGAGAGAGGCCTGTAATTTTAATAATCTTTATACCTCACCTATGAGAGACAAAATGAGGGGGGGGGGGGGCGGGGGGGGGAATACAGAAAATCACATTGTCTGATTTTTAAAGAATTAGCAAATGATGGTGGAAAATAAGTATTTGGTCACCTACAAACAAGCAAGAGTTCTGGCTCTCACACACCTGTAACGTCTTCTTTAAGAGGCTCCTCTGTCCTCCACTCGTTACCTGTATGAATGGCTGACTAAATACTTTTTTGCCCCACTGTATGATAACCAAAGGATTCAACAACAGATTGGAAAATTATAAACCATTTTATTTAAAACAAAACAAAAAAAACATATTCCCCACAATGTGTGGACAGAGTGAGACCCAAAAAAAAAAAAAAAAAAAATTTAAAAAAAAAAGACAGATTCCAGAAGAGGACCAGATCACCTGGCAAGACTTGTTCAACAGCGTGCTGCAAATCTCTTGTGTGAACTGCTATTTGGTTAATACAAAACTTGTTGCTTGATCATTGACTCCCTCCACAAGCTGAACAACAAAAGAAATGGAAAAAAATAATAAAACAATTAAATACAGCTGGAAAAATAGCATTTGTTGCCTGTCTCTGCTTCCTAAAATTAGACTTGAACATTAAATGCAACAATTTGAATCCTTTAAAATTTGTATTTCTTACATATTTGTGTTAGTCCTTATCCTAACTATAACGTTTATCAAACAAAAACATGACACTGGGAGTTGGTGACCCCAGTACTATAAACTGTGTTAAAGGGGCTTCTGGTATTTCCTCTAAAGACAGGAAAATGTCGGGTCACACAAAAAGGTTTCTAGTGCTCTCAACTGGAAGAAGTGACTTTCGGGATGATGTGTTTGCCACAGTTTTTATGCCGAATGCCTGACGCAACCCACCCTGTTTTATCCCAGCTTGGGACCGGCAGTGGCTGTGCATTAGTGCACCGATAGTGCTGCTACCAAAGACAAAAGAAATGACATCTTTTAGAGGCGGCATAAAACGGGCTTCTGGTACAGAAGAAGAACCCTTTCATAGAAGCTAAGTTAACTTTTCTTAAAAAAAAAAAAAAAAAAGTCATTTGGGCAAGTGGTTTCAGATTGAGGGGTTAAAAATCAATCAAATAATTGGCCCTTGCCCAATTTAAAAATGCTGCTCCTCATTTCGACTTTCATCATTCATAGCTGCTGGCTGGGTGGGGGGGAAAAAGGGGGGATAAGTCACAAAAAAAAACAAATGGAAAAACAGGGAAAAGTGCATGAGAATCCACAGCAACATCAGTTTAAGGGAATTCTTAAACTGGTCATTCTTACCAGTGTTGTCACGATACCAAAATTCTGACGTTGATACTATACCCGCAAAAATCGAAAAAGACAATAAAAGCAGTCGAATCATAGATGACAAAACATTCAAATTCTTGGTATTTTTGGTTAATTCTAAATAATATTGACCAGCAGAGGTTGTTACACTATAATAACCTCCTTAACGCCCTAAAAATAAAATCCCCATCATCTACAAAATTGCAACCTGCAGACTCGTTATGTGCATGCGTCGTTGCCATTGCTCCCCGCGTGACCTGCAGAAGGAAGGGTCAGGCAATTACGAACAGAAATGCCATTTTGTCGGGGCAACTCTGCCGCCTGACAAAGACGGAGCGAGGGCCATTTGTTTTCTGGCGTTTTATTAATAGTCTCCGTGGTTGCAAAGACCTGCGCCGCTGCGTAACATACTACAGGCTCTGTGTTCTATCAAATCCTGTTTAGGATAATTACCATCACGACCCATGATTTATAAAAAAAAAAAAAAAAAAAAAAAAAAAAAAAAAGTTTAAAGTTGTGCCAAGAAAAAAACTAGTGGACTTTTTACCCATCCTGATGTGAATCTTTGTTGTTGACTGCAGCAAGAGTCAAAGCTCAGAGAACGAGTTAATCTTTAATTTAGAGGAGACCAGCAAAATAAATACAGCGCAAAACAAGCTGATCCATATTGTCAAAAGTCAACGACGTCTGAGTCCCACATACCCAAAGTGACTTTGTACCAAAGTCTCGTTTAGAGACCTATAATGTGTAATCCACTTACGAAAGCCGAGACTTTGTGCCGTTTATGGATTTCCAAGTCGTGACGGTACTTAGGAAGCCTAATTCATCTAATAAAGCATGTATGAAGGCCCAATTTAATTTGCCTTGAGAGCTGTGGGCGCACGCGGCGTCGCGGAAATCCATCAGGTTGCACGTCATTCAATAATGCATGATTTTGCGAAATAAAGTGATGCGATGCTGAGGCATGCTTTGAAGAGCCCGCAACAAAACGAGGTTATTGCTCGATGACCTATGAATAATTAAATTACAGCGAGAACAGTGGAGAAACACAACTTGATCAGGATATGTTTTAATTAACAAACCATAACAAAAGAAGTGCCACTTAAAAACCTACAGTACAGTACGATGCGATACATTTAAAGCTGTTACTAGATATGTAATCAAAGCACCGTTAAAGTGTCCATACATCAATTACAGTAAATAATAGCAAAAAAGCTGTGTAAAAACATTAAAAATATATATATTTAACGTGCAATTTATTTTCTATGCCCCTCGGTTCATACATAATGCAGGGATGGTGTTTTTTTTATTTTTTATTTTTTTTTTTTAAGAAGAAGAATGATAAGTCAGTCGCAGTTGTCATTTGATCAGGTTTGATTGAAATAAAAAAATGACAAACAAAGATATAAAAGAACAGCACATACGTGTGGAATACTTGATGAGATATACTGTATGTTACCCATGCATAGACTACAGCGCGGCATCTCCCAGTCACTCACGGCCACTTTCGCTAAAACAGAAGAGAAGAGAATACTGATAACAGCGGAGCATCATCAAGTCCTGGATCACATCCACAAGCATGCACGCGGAGAGTAATCGGCCGATTTGTCATTGTGACATTTGAGGACTGTTCGAAGTGACAAAAATGAACACTCGCTAATGTTCATTACAGGTGCAGGGGGCAATTTAGAGTCTTTAATCAAACTACCATGCACTTTTTGGGGATGTGGGAGGAAACCGGAGTACCCGGAGAAAATCCAAAGCCAGCACGGGGAGAACATGCAAACTCCACACAGGTGGGTCTGGGATTTGAACCCCGGTCCTCAGAACTGTGAGGCAGATGTGCTAACCATGCCGCTGTCATTTGAACATGTTGAAATTTTGATATTTATTTTCTCGACATGGGGCTTATTTAATTTCATTGGAAAGACTTTGTCATGTAGTTTATACATTTAAAGTCATGTCCAATTTTTGGGGGACACCCCGCAAAAATCATTCTCGTCCATTGCCGTTTTTCTGCTAGCACGTCTCGTTCTGACTGATGCATTCAACGCCCTTGTTTGTTTGCAGTTGTCTGCCCCAACACGAGACGAGCGGAGCCGCGTAAAGCCTAGCCAAGCCGGTCGTTTGCAATGGAAAAGTGACATTTAGGTGTCATCAACCATAAATGATTTGGAAACTTGACATTCCACGACCTACGTTTGCAAGACCAAAAAGGCCGAACAGTGACAAGGATTTACTATTGCTAGAAATTGGAAACATTTCACCACATTAGGTGACTACACACACCGACCACCACCAGCGAGAAAGGCAAGGCTGTGTTTTGGTAGTTTGCGTGTTGGGGAAATCACAAACTTAAAGGGAGTGTGTGTATAAGTGCATCTCAATAAATAACAATATTGTAGATGAGTTCATTGATTTGAGTAGTTTAATTCAAAAAAAGTGAAAGATCTATTTTTACAGTCATTAAACATGAAAATGTTTTTCAGAAGGCCAATTTCTACCAATGTCTACAATATATTAAAAATCATTGTGATTGCATAATGATTAGCATAATTGCCTAAATCATTATTGAAAGTTTTTTTTTTTTTTTTAAACAAGGAAAAGATGAACAAATAAAAAGAGTCAATTTGCCTCGATTCAACCTTTGCGGATTACCATGACCTGGATGACTGAGAATCTACACAGACAAAGTAGGGGGGGGAATAATATACACTATTTTTGCCAAGCACGTGCACTTTTTAATTGATAGTGTAAGTTAAAAATGACTTTTGACAATTATGCTATTAGGCAAACATTATGGAAAAATCTAACATTATGTAATTAACTTTTTGAGAAGGTGATTGCTTTCGGGAAATGTCAACAAAATTATTTAAAAAAAATTTTAAAAAAAAATTGTGTATTAATGTTACCCCACATATTCGCAATTTTCTATTTGCAAATTCACCCCGTCGTGGATTGTTTTTGGAACCTATCCTTTGTTACTCGCTGGAAAATTCACCTATTCATTGTTTCTGTGATCAGGCCAAAGCCCTGTCCGATATAAAATAATTACTATAGCGCCATCCTGTGGCATCTTGGTGGCAAGGAACTGGGCTGAAGACACCAGTGGTTCTCGACCGTTGTCACTAGTGGTGTCCCTTTTTCCTATTGTCGCCAAGTCGCGACCCATTTAATAGACGTTAGGAATAATAAATAAAATGCATTGTTCGAAAAATAGCCTTTGAAAACATGTACAGTGGTGCCTTGAGATTTGAGTGTAATTTATTCCGTGACCACGCTTGTAACTCAGAACATTCCCTCTCTCAAATCATCTTTGCCCATTGAAATTAATGTAAACACCATTAATCTGTTCTAGCCTCCCCCACTCGAGGAAAACAGCACTCTATAATAATGTACTTTATAAAACAGAATAATAACATAATTAAGAAGAATGTGATGAATTAAACAGCTTGTGTCATCTATAGGCAATGACCGGTATGGCTTTTTTTTAGCGGGGGTGTCAATTATTTGCGGATTTTTGCAATTCGCCGCAGGCCTCAATTCTTTACACTGAAAATCTATAAAATATATGTGTTGTACTACTGAAATTAATGTTCTCAACAATATTTTAATGATTGAGATGCACCTGTAAGAGTGATTGTAAGCACACGACTGAGGTTTCTGGACCTTGAGGAGGGACGTTTGGGAGGCCCCCCGTTTTTTAATTTTATTTTTTATTTATTCATTTATTTTTTTAAATGAGAGTCTGACGTTATAGGGGACATCCCAGAGTCCTTAGCAGAGTCCAAGGCATCGGCAGTCGCAGGGGAAGAGACCCTCCGATAGATGAAATCATAGAGGCTGACGTGGGGTCTCGACGTGCGGCAGTTCTTGCAAACCAAGCTGGAGTACTGGTTCAAAAGGCCGTACAGTCTCCCTGGAACAGGACGGCGAGGACAGAGACAAAAAGGGGGGAGGAAACAAAACATGTTGAGAACAAAAAAAAACAAACGAGAGAGGACAAGATTATGCCACAAAATTTAAAAAAAAATAAAAATGAAAGCCGGTTTGAGCTCGTGCTTGGGCGACTCTGCAGCGCCACTTTAGGAAATGGATGGCTGGAGGGGAACTTCTCTGAGAGGCTCCGATAAATGTCAGCAGGAGAAAAATGAAAAGCAAGGGAGGGCGAGGGGGAGCGAGGCTGGGGTCACCAGTAATCCACTCTGAGGCTGAATGGATGGGCCCCAGGAAAAGACATGGCCCATAAGGTGTAATAACTTAGCATACGCATGGGTCTGTTGCCTTTCTTCTTTTTTTCTCCACGCATACTAGAGCAGTAATAGTGGCAGCAAGGACAAGTCTCTCAATCTTCACTGCTCAATGGAGGAGACTATCGTCCCTTGTCCCATTTATTATGTAGTCTACTATAAGAAGCCAATAAAGGCGGGCGCTCGCTTTCATGAGATGCAGTGGAACCTAGAAAGTCGAACAATCCTTGTTGGACCATCCCAGGCTGCTCATCCACCTCTGATTCATTTAGATTTTTTGATGTATTTTTTTTTTTTCCCCCTCCTCATGTGTGGGTATCACACATTTTAAAAAATTGGTTAAGTTTTTAGAAATCAGTACGTTTTACACATCTACATTTGTATTACTTAATAGTCATATAACTTTACGTCACATAACATCTTTTCGACTGACACTCCATACATTGAAACGACAGTGGTGTAGAAGAGGACTAAAATTGTAAGTTTTGGACAAATGACGTAGAGTGGTTTGTTTACAAGTGGTGCCATTGTGGTCGCCTCACCATTTGCAACCTGGAAGAACATGTGACGTCATTGTAAAAATCAATCAATTGCCACATTTTCACTGTATATTCTGATTTTCTCTCCATCTCTTAATAACCCTTGTTGAGGTTAGTCTATCTTTAGGAAACAAGTGTCACAAAAATCCAATTTTTTTAATACTTTGGTGCTCACTAAACTGAGGTCTTGGGTTATGTGATATTCCTGACGGCATCCAAAGTTTGTTTTGGGAATATCTTTCCTATTCCGCATGGCACCGCTTTCTTGTATGAACTGTTAGAGGTGCCACTACAGTAGCTTAAAAAAAAAGAAGAAATTTCGTCAGCCTTACCCACAGTGACTTGTCTCTCTGTCAGAAATGTGTGCATGTCGTGAACATCTTGCATGAGCGACGCATCGCCAAAGGTGAAGTACGCCATGTCCCTGCCCGCCTCTGCCGCCGCCATCAACTGAATCAGCGCTTAACAAAAGAGAAAACAAGAAGGTTGAAGGGAAAACCCAGGCAACAACAGCTGCATTGCGTTGTCCAGTCGTATTATTAGCATCCTTCAGTTACAAAGGAATGACAAACTTAACTTTTTTTCTCCCATTAGCGAGTTCTTTAGTTCGTTTTTCAGTGTAGGGAGAGGCATGGTATCATGTAACAGAGCATGCGTAAAGCCTGATGCTGTAGATAGGCCTATTTTCCTTGTACATTTTTTAAATTAAAACTACGCACCTGGCATGTACCTGGAGTTCTATGTCCTGCATGAAGGCTTGTTTAAATTTTCAATCACTGAAGTTAATTTGTTATTGTTAATTTGTATATAGAAGGAGCACCCTTTATTCATGTGATGTTCAGTGACAGTTTTGTCGCTACATAGTAATCCCAAAGGGAATATTTTTATTAATATATTGATGTTAAAATGTAAAACATTTGAAATGTTTTATTAAAATATATGAAGGATTTGGTTTGGATTGTGTGGGCCATATTCTCCAAGTGGAAGTACTTTTATTTTCCACATTGTCTATAAAGAAAAGAAAAATTATATTATTTTCTTTTTCCAGGGTTAATGCTGGAAACACTTTCAAATAATTTACAGTATTTGGTTTCAGGATAAATAAAGCAAATCACAGAAGGGGGAAAAAGCCAAAAAGCAAAACATGTTTTGAATAATGTCACTGTCATTTATTTATTGAAAAAAAATAATAAAAATAAATAAATACAAATAAAATTATAAAACAATTAATAAATAACATTACAAAAAATTAGTCTAAATCAGAAATCAGATTTTTTTCTCAGGCTTTAAAAGGCAAATTGCCCAGCCAAAGCTGAAAGTGACCGGATGCAAGTAATTGAGGGAGGTTAGTAGTTGGTCAATAATCCAAAATGGTGTATGCTTTCGGCACACAGTCGAGGCCTTCCATCTTTTTGCAAATTAAGGCTTGTTAAATATTTAACGGCAGGGGTATTAACTCCAGATTAATGAACACACGACTCATAACATCATTTTGAAAAGGGCTGCGATCTTTACTGCGTCAATATAGCAAAGGAAGTAAGCCGTCTCATGTCAGCACGTTCCCCGAAGCTATTGGGTAGGAGTTCTCAGCAGCAAGTCCAGCAGAGACCAAAAGTAGTCCATAAACTCTTATTATTTAAATAGTATATATGTGCAGTGTTAAGTCTTCTCCGGGACGGTAAGTGGGCCTTCGCTTACGAAGAGTGATGTACTGAGAGTCCACAGAGGCCTTGCCTGTAATCAATCGCCGTTGTAACGGAAAGCGTAAACGTATGTCAGCGGATCGATAGAGGGAGGGAAGAAACGGATGATTGACACACGGGTCGGCTACTAATTGAGCCTTCCGCAATGCTTTAAAACGCTGGGACAAGCTGAGAAATTTGGGGCTGCTGTTTGAAAGTCCCGCACTAAAGTGTACAGTTCCACTTTGAGGAGTCATTTTAAACACACAATACGGAGCAATTTCACAACAGCGTCAAAATCCCCCTCAGACAGTTAGTGGACTTCAGCCATCTGTAACATTGGCAGTCTGTCATTCAAGTCTGTAATATGCCAAATTATATGCACTGTTCCTCCGCTATATCACGGTTCAACATTGCACCCCCGCTATAGCGCAGATTCTTAAACAAGCGTTTTTTGTTTTTTTTTAAACAGTATGCAGGCAAGTCTGAATTTACCAGCACCACATTGTGCCACAACATCCTTGGCAGCACTGAAGAAGAGATGTAGCATAATTGAGAGGAGGATGCCCCTTCAACATAATAGAGTACCACGCTTTGCCATTTTAATATTCATTCTTCCAATAGAGCAGAGCAACTATATAACTGTGAGTACTCTTTTATGCTTTGTTTGTATGTGTTGCTGCTCAGTGTGTGTTCAAGTAGCAGTTGTTTGAAGGGTTACAATTACCATCACATCTATGGTCATTTCCATTACCCTGTCTATGGCGTTCTGCATTATGTTAGCACCTAGCAAGCAGACTTTTGATGAAATAACATGGTTTGGATCAATAGTTTGACGTCTAAATAGACTGTTGAATTCTTGTTTGTTTTATTGTCGGTTTTATAGGAACCCTCGACTAAGCGTGACACACAGCTTGAAGCAAGCGCGCCTTCCCTCTTTTTCGGAGAACTGCGAGTGAGCGTAAGGAGTACTTTGGTTGGTTTAAATGGTTTCTCTATATCGTGGCTTTTCACCTATTGCAGATGGGTCTGGAATGTATATCCCAAGAGAAACGGAGGTTCACTGTGCACAAAAAAAAAAAAAAAAAAAAAAAAAAAGATATTGCTTCCCAACTGCTATGAAATTATGTCGACTATATCACAATGTTTGTTGTTGTTACATAGTATTTAAAATGATGCATCATTTCAAACTGAAATTGCTATTTTCTCCTATTTTCTGAATAACCACCACATTGTTAAAGCTGCTGATTTGTTGCAAAACAGGGTATGGTTCCCAGTCTTGTGAGTAACACTTTTCTGATTTGACCGAACTGTACCTTTGAGTCGCGTGTCTCCGCCGAAAGCTCCGCAGCCCCAGTTGCCAGTCGCTATTGCAGACAGGTGCTTCCTGTTGGCATTATTTCGGAAGAATCCACAGTATGCCTTTAAAAACGAGAGTGGGAAGAACCAAAGGTTTAGAAGGGGGGGGGGGGGGGGGGGGGGGGAATAAACTATTATTATTAAAGGAAGATGATCATGAGGTTCCACAAAAGATCATTTTGCAAAATGTAAGATTTTGCTGAAATCCCTAAAGGCATACAAGGAGGTCCTCTGTTTATGCATAAACAAAAAGCGTGTCTCACCTTGTTGAGCTCTCTGGTCATCTTTTCAGGTAGAAATTGTTCCAGGAAGTGCTTGTATTTCAGAGCATCAATGGCCACAATCTCTGTGCATCGTCTCTGCCAGTTATCCCTTCAAATCGACAATAAGAATCCAATTCATTTCAAATCCATATTCGTCTTACTGGGTTGACATAAGGGAATAACATTTTTTGGGGCAAGAGTGAGAGAATACCTGGGAGTCTCATCTTTGTAGCACTCGTCCCACTTGTAAGTTTCAGCATAGCCGGAATATCGACTGTACTGCTCAGCACCTGCATTGAAACAAACAAGGGAAACAAAATGAGTGCCGTATAGTTTACAGGTTGTCCCCAACAGACCTGTCCAATGTCCAAAAGACATTCTGTATTACGACAAAGGATAGGCATAATCAACAACGAATCAATTACCGTAATTGATTGTTACGATTAAGTCGACCGTGTGGAGCTGATTGTTGATTAATACAATACAGTACAACACTGGACCTTGAACATTACCCACAAAAGTCTAACCAATTTCTCCTCAAGTCCAATGGAGGCTTTCCCAAAATTCCATTAAAAAAAAGTGTCTTGGAGGTGTCACGTTCAAGAGGCAACCCTGAAATGTCGCTAATGCAGGTAATCAGCAGTCAAGAGCACACGGAGTGAAGCTAAATGTGTTTCAGCCCCTTTGCTCCTCCAAACAATTTCTGTGCTCTGTGCATACACAGTATCGGCATGGATTGGATTGCCATCAATAAAAGCCCTGTGATTTAATAAGTAATCTGCTTTGGGGTTTCAAATAAAAAGGTTCCAGCCGTAATGGGAAGAAATGGTTCAAACAGAAGAAGCCACCAATGGTCCCTTCAACATGAACACCGACTTTGAAACAGGAGTTCAAAACATTCCATCCCTTTCATAACATAAAAATTAACCAATTAATTGACTGTTGATTTTCCCTATAGTCAATCAAGGAAATGTCAAAAGTCCATTCCTGTTGCATACACTTAAGAGGTTATATTTTCATTAGCTAGACAACAACAGAACACACGATACAGCAATTGAACAGATTTTCACAAATGAGAGATTCAATTAAAGATTCGACATTTTTGTCAATTTCCCAGGGAATAATAAATGCCTTATAATAGGGCTGGGTTACTTCATTGTTCAATTTGAGTTTGTCACATTCTAGTCAAGTCAATCACACTGACCACTGCCAAAGACATGGTGCCCATTAATTGCATAGGTTGGCAAAAGCAGTGATTAATCGTTGGAACCTTTTCGAGTATGTTCTTCCAAGCGACAGAATTTTGCCAAAGTTGCCTTGCCTAACCTGTAAAATTGCAAAAAGATCATGAGAGCTGGAGTGGGTACGGTGTTCGACAACAGACATATGGGGCAGCTATACAGTTTGAAGGCTCATTTTAATGTTTTATTTTTAAAATGGTTGAACAGTTGGATTGTGTTCACATACAATTTCTGACAAAAAGCAATCCTTTTTTTTTTTTTTTTTGTAGGGGGAAAAAAAAAAATAAGGCCATATCACCCAGCCCTACTTCAGTTTGACAAAATGGCAAATTGTGTCTCGCTCTTAACTGGAAATATGCTTCCTATTAATAGATCATACATCAGGAGAGATGAGTAAATGGGACAGGAGAATTGAACCAATCTTTCTGTATGTTACCATCCAACGAACAAACAATAAGCTCTTAAAAAAAACTACAGTTGCTAATGTTAACTTTAACTTAACTTAAACCCGGGTTGTAGTTAACGTGACTGACGTCACGCACGTTGTAACTGCAAGATTAGAATTTCTTACTGGTCGCTGGAGAGGTCAATCTTGCTCCTCTCTCTCATCTACTAACAGCTTCAACACAACATGTACAATCAGAGGGAATAAAACTGCATCTCCTGTATGCTAGATGACAATGTAAAGGGAGCTCTTGTAAAATTTAATGAGAAAAATATATTATTTATGATTTTATTATTGTATTTTATGTTGTATGTGCAGCACTCTGTTACAGCTGCAGTTGTTGTTAAAGTGCTGTAAAAATGAGGTCTGAGGTACTTCCAATCTCAGTAAACAGCAGGGCCCAAATTTGCATTTAACCTTCCTTACAAATGGAAAAAGTTGAGTTTCAAGCGCAACGTTGAGTTACTTAAATCGCCGCATTCTCATTTCTTTCCATTGATTTTATTTCAAACAAATGGCATCAAAATGCACCTTGTGAAAACCTTTCCGATGAAAAAGTGACCTGTGATCGGAAGGCAGGGCGTGAAACAACAACAACGCTAGAATTAAAACAGAGTTTCTATGGAACATTTTTCATCATGAAGAGCGCTTAAACATCCATTCAGACCATTAATTTCCACAACACAAGCAACAAACTTCCACATTGAAGCTTTTCCACAACACAAGCAACTTAAACTTCCACAAAGAAGCAGCTTATATCTTTCTCTTTTATCAACAGACAAGAGCCGCTGTCCTCCCCAATCACCTTGATGTCATTTGTGCCGGAAACTGTCCCGTTCCTTCTTACAGCATCCTGCCATCACCAGATTACATCGTGGCCTTCTTCTACCTTCCGATCAGACAACGCCCCCATGGAGGCATGCCGATACAGAAGTCACGTTGGAAACGAACGGGAACACTCGCGTTTGCGAGGAATATAATAAGCGGACAGAGGCAAACAAACATCTGGACCAAAAGAAAAGATTAAGAGCCTCGAATCACAGAAAAGACTGCACGCGTGCAATGAATATTGTGCAAGGTTTTAATGACTATGGCGTAACTGGCCCATTCCATTAATGGAACGAAGACCTTCGTGCGGTTATAAATTCCTTTCTGTCCAAATGTAATAAAGTTAAGTGGAGAGGATGAGGAGGAGGAGGAGGGGGGACGGGGAAGGGAGGGAGGAGGGAATGGTCTGAGGCTTGGAGGAGGACGGTGACTAATAACTGAAGGTGACTCGGAAAAGAGATGAATGTACAAGAGCAGACAGGGCGGCGCCATTGTGTCGCTGGCTGCGGTGCTTAATAAGACAAAAGTCGATTTTTACGTTGACGGCACAGAATGAAGCGCTTTGTGTGTGTTTGGTGACATCGCCGGACTGCAGCGTCATTGTCTGTCTGCTCTACTACAGCACCATTCTGTGGTAATCGACACAAATATTCATATCCAGGGGCACATCTATTTATAACCCCTTATAATAGGTAGAAAATCTGTGTACTGTATGTGTGTGCGAACGCAAGAGGGAGGCAGCCCTGGATGAAAGTCCGAAGTTTCCAGAGTTCGATTTTCTCGATTAGCTTAGGGATGGCGGGGAAGGGAATGAGAAGAGGTGCTTCCTCTTCAAACACAATCATAAATATTTAGTTTAAGAAACGTTATGTTTTGGGGTTTTTTTAATAAATGGCCTGACCCAAAAATTCAATCCATCGATTAAATCCAGCCCTATGACTTCAAACCTGTAATGATGAGGCATTCGTTGTGTTCCAAAGCTTCAGTGAAGAGACGGGAGACGATGAGTTCGGGGTTGATGATGAACCTTATCTCCTCTTGGACCAGGCCGTGACCCGTGACGCCCCCACCCACAAATCGGTTTGCAAAGTCCACCTTATGAGGAAAAGGGCATTTTATTACCAGAAGTCACAGTCCCGACAGCTTTTCTTTCTCCTTACATTAAAAAAAAATAAAATAAAAATTGATAAGAAAAAAAACCAGACAAAGTCTTGTCTATTCAATGTGGTTGGGGTTAACTGTAAGATTTAACTTCCAGTTATGCAGATAAATGACTCAATTAGTATGTCCTTATTTCCTGCCGCCCACTGTGGTCATTTAATACAGATAAAGATCACATGCTTGCTTCCTGTTTGGGAATAATCAAATGAGGATGCAAAATCATGCTTGTTCGATCTATAAGAACTCATGCCATGGAAACGAATGGTGAACAGAGCACAGATGCTACTTCGTAAGCTGTATACTGTATACATACAGTATGTTAAAACTTCGGAATTACTTGCATTTCTGCATAAAGGCTTTCAGAGATATTTTGTGACCCTTTCCAGCTTTGTGCAAGTTTACAATTCTAAATTGTTGGTTTTCTAAGAGCTCTTTTGTATGAGGAACGGTTGGCATCGGGCAATGCTTCTTGAGAATAGAAACCTTGCTGTTTTAGCAACACCTCCAATCGCATCACATTGACAGGACTCTAGGTTGGCTGACTCAGCTTTTGGAGAAGTCATTAGCCTCGAAGTGAAAATATAAAATCGGGATAGGATTTATATTGGACTGTATTTGTCTATTGTCGAAGATCGGCTCACATTTATGACAAAATTTAAGCAATAATTCAGGAAAACCAAAGGGCTCACATCATTTTCCTTTGTATTTTATTTTATTTTTTTATTTCATGCCCTGTTAAGCCTACCCATTGGCAGCAGCAGCACAAGACAGTGCATTTTAATCAAAATGCTGCTATTTAAACATGTCTGTCAGCAGGAGGGTCCTGCTCACTGGCCCACAGCCACATCATTCCATGTGACAGCGAGTGTTTTTATGTGCATTGGTTTTGAACCGGTTCTCCTCACCTCGTTCAACCTCAGCCTCACCCCCCCTCTCCCTTCAATCTCGCCACCCTGACAGAATGACAGCAGATTCTGCCCAATCAAAACCTCAGCACCGAACTGAGGTTGGCGTTAATCCACCCGCAGGACTCCCGGCCCTGGGCTGAGTCATCCCAGTAAGGTGTCTTCACCCTCGTCATGCTTTTTTTCCCCTCAATGCGCCTCCCTTTTCCCGCACCCAAGAGTCCTTGCTATCCCCCCATGCTTCTCTGAGCTACTCATGTGGATACTTCAGCTGTCACACAAAAATTTAATACACTCTCGTCATGCCAATGAGAGGAGTGAAAAAAGGTTGCATCTATTGCACCAGATGCAATGAACGCAGAACTGAATTTTTGTTTTAAATGCTACTGGATATCTTTTTTTTCGTTTTCTCTTTTAATTTAGACGACTGAAAGACAGGCACGGCTCTTGCTTACAACAACTCGGTAGACTTGACATTAATGGATTTCATACCTGCAGCATACCGTAACCATCATCCTCAATTGTCCCCTCACAAGTGATATGCAAGCGTGTCAGCTGAGTCTGGCAGCTTGAAAAAAGAAAAAGAAAAAGAGACTTTTCCGTTACGCCCTTTCAACAAAGAGTAATTTGTAAATAATAAGAATTTAAAAAATGAAGCAATTAATTAATTAGAAATACATTTCTGTTTTTAAATCAAGACTAAGAAAAGAGTAATACTTCTCCCAGGTTGGAAGTGTGTTCATTATTTGTCTTGTGAATGTCACAAGGCCCTTTGGTCCTAAAAGACAACAACAATCACCATGTTAATTCTATTTTTAATCAACATTTAGTAAACTGATGGTTCCGGGAGTGTAATGTTCTGACGCTTACTGGTCTGTGAAACCCTCCGAAAGTAGCAGATGAGAGTTTTCAACTTCTCAATTTTTCGCAGTGAGGAGCCTTCAAATAACCTGCAAGAGGAAGCAGATGAAGTGTTGCTCAAAACAAATAGTTTGTCACATCTTGTCAGGGATGAAAACAGTGTGTGGATTTACAGCAGCGCCATATCGCTCTTTTTTCCCCCCCACCAACCTTATCAGTTATATAAATATTGAGTTTGTTTCTGACATTCTAATATATATTTTTTCTTTTTTTAAATAGCCTACCTCATGGTTATTCATTTTATTAACACCCCCGTCCCCCCAAAAAAAATCTCAGTTTGGAGATCTCATTGTTTTCTCCATCATTTCCGTCTCAAGCTGAGGAAAACAGCATCTGAAGACCTGCCTTCCATCCTCCCTCTCCAACATATCCATCACTTAACGGAGGACAAACCTCGACAGTTCTGCCAAAAAAGCAATCAGCTGAATGCTTGCCACGCTGCCTGTCCAAGACGGAGCGCCGCTGCAGCCAATAAGCAAAGTGACGGACACTCCCTCAATTACCGGGGGGTGCTTGGGCAATAACGATCCACCGCCCATTTTAGACTGCACTGCCTGTCTTGTCTCGTCGTCTCACAAACTCGGTTCTATATTATGCCTAAAAGTGAAGGTAGGCCCCATGTATCAGCACGCAAGCAATAGAAGGGCTCTGTGACTGGAATAGATGTTTATATAATTACACAGCTCTCTTCACTTAGCCTTCCGCGAAGATCTGATCTGTAGGGAGGGAAGATTCTTGTACGAATGCCTGCGATAGGAGGATAAAGGTACAGCATAGGAAGCTAAAGGACTGAGTCAGTTCAAGTTATAAAATACTACAACCAAAACCCCCCCCCCCCCCCCCCCCCCCCCAGGACCGCTAATAAGCCTCAACTATTCATTGAGGCTCAATATTCATTTATACAACTAACTGCTTTGAACGCAAGTCCGCTTATTTCAAGTGCTTTCTGGTAAAAACGACTTTAAATGACTTTCCCGTAACCCACAGGTGTCAAACTCAAGGCCCCAGGGGCCAGATCTGGCCCGCCACATGATTTTATGTGGCCCGCAAAGGCAAAATCTTGTGTGTTAACTTCCATGATTCTTATTACAATCTGTACCAACATTTCAAATTGTCATATGTTATAAATGATAATGTTGTGATATTCTAAGCATTTTTGTTACCAAACATTAATAATAGTTGAAAAACCCATTACCCTTGATTTCTGATTTCAAAACAACTTCATACATTTCGTGTGTAAATATGATGAGGCGATTCATGATTTTTATGGTTTCACAGTCATAACGGTCCTCTGTGGGAAACAGTAACTAGTGTGGCCAGCGACAAAAATTTGTTTGACACCCCTGCCGTAACCCATCTCTGAGGCTAGCCACTCTTTTGGAATAAGTAACCCAAAAAAGCCACAAAAAAAAAACCCCATAAAAATGCACCACAGTGGCTTTTTTTTATCCAAAGCAGCCATAAAAAGCCAAAGAACTTCATAAACGCATTCCTAAAGTTGTTGTTTTGAAACTCTGAACTGAGAGGACTGACATGTGTTTTGAATTTAGATTAAATTTTTCCTGGAACTTGTAGTGAAATTGTGGAATTTTATAGATTTCCATAGTCTCTGAGATGTCCTTTAAGAGCAGGATACTACATTTCATGTTTGGCAGACCATCATAATGACATGCAGACCGGATGTTAGTAACCATGTCACAAAAGAGGAGACGGCTCCTCATTGACATAAGCGAAAATTGAGTTGAGACGAAACCTGGACTATATCCAGCAGGTTAGTAGGAGACTGTAAATATAATAAGACAGACGGTATTCAAATGTGATTATAACATGGCTACCAAGCACCCCCTCTCCAACATAATTATGTGTTGAGCCATTCCTGTTTGTGTATATTATATTCCATACATAAAAAAAAAAAAAAAAACAGCAACTCATGGATAGGCTTTTTCTCCACTTCAAAATAAAATGAATGAAGCTTATGAGAAACTCCAAACAAATGAGTACACCTTAAAACAATTTACATTCAGTTATACTTTCCAGATGCCCCATGACCAGAGACTCTGGACTCCCACACAAGTATTGAGACGGACGCTTGAGGTTAAACGAGTCCTCGCAGTCGCATTCCCCCAAAAATTATGCACAAAGCACAACACAAAAATCTGAATGGTAGGCTACTGAAATAAGAGCAAATGTTATTCGTCACTGTGGGGTAATATTAGACACAGCTGTGAAACGAATACAGTCGGAGCTGAAGGAAGACCAAACAGGTTTTTTTTAAGGCAGTAGTGCCCCCTTATGGAAATCAGAGCTCGCTCAACATCTTCCTGTCATTTTGTCTGTAAATAGTCTATAATGGTACCTTGACTTACAAGTTTAAAGTTTTCCCCGAACACACTCGTAACTGAAATTACTCGTGTCACAAAATCAACTTGGAGTGCCTGAAACTTGCCGGTATGTCACAGCAAAATTATACGCCGGGCGACAGCGCCTAATTCGATTAGCTCCTAAGTTGGGGCAGGTTTTAATAAGTTGAGCTAGCTCATGAACACAAGCTTTTTTTTTTTTTTTTATTTGAAAACAAACAAAAAAAACCTTAACCTATTCAAAGTCTAATGAATAGGAAGTAGCAGAATAGCACATTAACCCTGAATACGGAAAAGAGTATGTCAGGATTTAAAAGAGCTTCTCTTTGTCCTACTTTAAAGGATCACAAGGGGCGTCAGCAAAGAACTCAAGGGATACGCTCGACTTTGTGAAAAATGCCTTCGTCACCTGTTGAAGTTGATCTCGGGATAATTGCAGTACTCCGATTTGCGGGAGTTGCGTCGCGGGAATGTGCAGAAGAAGGCGTTGGCCAGAAGACAGGCGATTTGCTCCTGAGACATTGTTAGGGAATGGTTGATCCGCGACTTCAGCAGGGGGATTGGCTGGGGAAGAGACAAAAAGGGAGACTGGGAGGATTATGCCAATGCCAATATAAATGAAGGTAAAGGTGTAGAAGGGAGACGGATCAAGAGGGGGAACAGTCCAAGCAGACACACTGAAGACACATACAGTACAAGGTTACATGAGTGTGATAGTGTGGGTCGTAAGGCTAATGGGGGTAGAGAATTAGTTTAGCAATCTAACAAGCAGAAGAGACAAGAAGGGTTCCATTAAGTAAACTGTGAGAAGTAATTAAGGTCCGTGTTTTCTTGTGCTCTCCCATGTTCGCCCAGTCAGACACACAGGCTGATATATATCTTGGCTGATTAGAAATAAAGAGCCTCCCAAGGCTGCCCCGGTTAGCGGATCAATACAAGCTCTCATAACACGAGGCTGAACATCTGGCCCGAGGCTTTACTACTGCGATACGAAGCAGAGACGGGCAGAAACTTGATTAACAAACAGTGGAAAGGTGGATTCTTTCCTGTGGTGAAGTGCACCTGAAATTCCTACAGAATGTCAGATTAGATATTTCAAACTTGGTTTGCATCAGCAACTGAAAAGCTCTGCCTTGATTAAAATAGGGTGCGTCTGTAAGAAATAGCACTGCGTAATAAACAATTCCCACATTATACAGTGGTCCCTTGCCCTCTGTGTTTAATTGGTTCCGTGACCAAGACTCAGTTTACTTGTATATCAAATCAAATTTCCCCACTGAAATAAATGTAAACGTCATTTATCATTTTTTCCCCAGTAGAACTGTTCGAAAATATATTTTCATAAAATATTCCCCCAAATTACGTTAATGTATTCATTTGGTCTGATCGCCACTGACGATCAAGTTGGCCATTTGCGGCATTGACAGTATTTCTTCCTATACTGAATTCGCAACACTGCTAAACTTGTGAGTACAACACCGTAGTACGTACCATAGTGCAGAGGCGAGGAGCACTGAGGGCCAGCTTGACCATGGAAGGCAGTACGGCCTCGTAAAGGTGCTGAACCTCGCAATGCTCCAGACACTAGAAGGTGAAAAAGGCTCGTATCGTTAAATAGGATATTGTAAACACGAGCTGTCGCACATTTCAGTATTAGCTTGCGTGACCACGACATTTCAACACATATAGTGTGAATTTCAACACATACAGTTTTATAAGCATTCTTTCGCATGAATAAATCACTGCTTACCGCATAAATTAAATTCAAGGTCTGCCAAACAATGCTTATGTGCCTAATATACTTTGCGCTTGTATCTAATAGATGAATCTGATGTTTCTATTACTGAATGAATGCTATTTCAATAAACATAAGTGTGTTTGAGTAATGATGACGTATAAAACCTTTACATTGTGGGATATCATATTTTGAAAAAAAAAAAGGTATGTTTTCTTTTTAATCACCCAGGAAGAAGCTACATACGTGATGAAAATCAATCCTTGGTAATGTCCGAATACTTGCACCCAATAGAAGAAGGAAAAAGCTGTGTTCTCTCATAGCGAACAAAAGGTCAATAACAATAACAGCTGTTATTGTTGGAGGCCAATTTTGTGCTTCACTGCAGCAGTGAAACAAGAAGAGATCCTGTGAAGCCAGCGAAGTAGTTTCGGTATCGGGAAGACTTGCTCACCGAACATTTTTAGTCAGTTCTCATGTTATCGGTGATTTAAGAGCTGCAAAACCTCCAATCTATGGTGATAGGCTTTGGGAAAGAAAAAAAAACAATAAAATAAAAAATTCAATACAATTTCAGATGAGCTGCTTTAGATGTTAAAAGTCACAATGAGCATCAAGCATCTACTTTTAATTAGTTGTAATCTAATCTTGTTCTCCAGGTATGAAGACCCCCAGGGTTGAGGTAACCCCACTGGAGGGATTATCAAGCTCGCTTGGGAGTCCCTCAGAAAGGAGCTACAGTGAGTAGCAGGGGACGAAAGCCCAAGTGTATGTCATTCAACACGTTCGGGATGAGTTTCACAAAATGGAACGGCCTCTCTGTGTAGAAACCACTGGTGGGCCGGGGGAAATTTAAAAAATAAATAAATAAATAAATAAAAACCCAGCTGCATCACTCTGGAAAGGGAGCCTGCCACTGTAAAAGCAGCCGCATACTTCAGCCTCCAGCTTGCCTCAGCAATTCCCTCTGAAATAAACACACTTACTCCATCATACAGCCAGATTTACAGCGCAATCACTTATGAGCGTATTGGCTTCAAATGTCACCGTCATCAATCTCTTGCCTTATTCTATCAAGGTACGCGGGGCAGCTGATTAAATGGACCTTCTGGAGCAAATGCAAATGACCAATCACGGAGAGAGAGAGAGAGAGAGAGAGAGAGAGTGGCAGGGTGGCTTAATTTTCAACGCCGAAGTTTTCGGTCGGCAATTTGTCCGGGGAGCGTTTATATGGCAGCGGAGCAAGTCTGACTAAACGCTGTCAGAACTAATGAGCTGGCAGGCATCATAAAACGCTCCCGTGGGACTAATAGATGGTAGATGGTTGATGTGGCAGCATGACGGTAGAACTATGATATCCCACACAGTTATAGCAGCTGACCTTAAACACATTAAAAACACATTTTCAGCTTTGAGGTTGTTTCCTTGGTATGTCCAGTTGAAGCAATTATATACTCAATATGAAATCTGCTTGGTAATTCCATCCATTTTATCGCTTGTCTTCGGGTCGTTTAAACCTTCACCTGTCCCCTTCTAAGTTTTTGCAAAATGTCTTAGCAGCATTTTTATTTGATTTTTTAAAATAACACAAATGAAAAGCCTTGCTTACATTAGAACGGAGGACGGTCAGTGGAAGGGCATCTTCTACTTGATGGCCTGACTTAGCATCTTTTCAGACGGGATGGACCCTTTTAATTAAATTGGATGAAGCAATAAAGAGGCTCAGGCAGCCCGATCGATCTCGCAAGCTCTGCCTCACACAGACATTAGTCCAAGGAGCAGAAATTTTAAAAAAGACCATTTGGAATGGTCTATATTTAGCAGTGGGCGTGAGTTTAAAATATCAGAATGGATGCTGATACATATTTCTAACATTTCCATTTGGATAACAACATCTGCAATCACTTGAAATAACAGGAACTGTCTTAGAGACTACTCCAAGAAAATTATGCACATATTTGGTAGCTCATAAAAGCCTTTGTGCTTTTGTTATAGGTAATACCCATCAATGTTGCAATCAGTGCATTTGCTCGTATTGAGACTATTACTAAACAGCAGTGCAGCTCTTATTTAAAAGATCAAAACGTGAATTTGGGTTGAAACAAGTAGTCTATTAAAGAAAAAAAAAATGGCCCAAAATTATTTTGTATGGTAATTATTTCAAGGCTACTTCATTTATTTTTTTTTTTTTTCATGTAACAAGGAACAGTATGTGCAGCTCACCTCTGTGCAAAGAAGGTTGAGGGCGGTGAAGTCCCATTTCTTTGCGTGTGCTGTGTTGTATCTCAAGATAGCATCCTAATGAAAGGAAGTCAGATACATATCATATATATAAGCACACCCAATTGAACAGAAGCGCTATTTTTTATAGAGAAAGCACTGTAGTATAAAGGACCAGAAGCAAATTGTAACGTGATATTTTTGCAAACACTGCCACCCAGTGGATGATGGAGCGGAGAGCCTTGCAAAATGGCGATGTTCTAAAAAAACCACTTGCTTTGGAAAATACTTCTTGCCGTCTGCGGGGCTCGCTTTTGTACACAAAACGACATCGGGTAAGACATTTTTGTTTCCATTTCCGCTCGCTTCCATATTCGCCAGTCTTGGGTGATTCTTGATTGGCTACATTCAGTTCAACGTCACCTTTCTGGCGTTAAGACTCGGAAGTGAAGTGTTTTGGTCGTAAGATCGGCGGCGCCGACCTGTTTCGGACCCTAAAATCGGGACGAATCCACTCTTAACACACATCAGACCTAAGGACAATCTTTTAGGATGCTTTTAGAGGATTTAAGATTTTCTGCCGTTTGACATACAAGGTCGGGAACGGGCAGAATCGGCACAAAAACAGGCCGACTTTCTTTGTGTGTGTGTACCGGGGCCTGAGGCAATTATGCTATTGGGCTGACGACAAGGTACAATCAAAATGATTTTTAATATAGAAATTAGGGAGGAATTGTTGTTTACTGAATCTATAAAACATGACTTTTACATTCTGAATTGAACCAATGAAAGAAATAAACTTTTATATGAAATTCTAGCTTTTAAGATGCACCTGATTGTGCCACCTTTGTTTGCCTAACTTAGGCCACATGAGCGCCACAAATCTGCCTTACCCTCACATCCAGAGAACTTTTGAAACCTCCCTGCAAGGCTGAGTGGATTAACTCCCACCGACTCTGGACACCACCTCCATCCTATGAGAGACATTATTTTTGCAATCAGCGTTACGACTCTAACTTTCGCTTGATGTTTGGATCGAAGTCCGTGTGCATCTTTGACCTCCGTCTCCATTGGAAACAGATTCTTCTCAGAGCAAGGCATCTTGACGGACACGTCATCCCACGCGTCTCTGAACTTGCCCGGGTACGGGACGGGCACCTCTCCCTCTCTGAGGAGATCTGTCTGTAACGTTGACAAACGAAAATGATGAATTCTCATGTCACGGTTGTTGGAGACCCGTTAAACATGCCGGTTATCATTAACAGGGGCGGCCGGTGGGCTGTGGCACGTGATGAGCGGTCTGGTAAGATATGGAATAAATGTGCAAACAGCTTTCAATAGCACTTTCATTCACACCATGTGTTTTCTCGTGATGGTTCTACACACAGAAAAGAAGAAATGGTTCCCTCACCCGAACTGTGACAGTGTGGCTAGGGGCGGCTTTCGGGCGAGACAGTGGGGGAGCACACTGGGGCATCCTGTTGAGCTCATCTATTGGGGTCCCGAGCCATCTTCCGGTCACATCGCGCCCAGGGGATCGACCGCTGCAAAGACGAGTAGAAGAGAACAGCGTGGTCATCAGAATTCATCATCAAGTAGTAGTGGTTTTGCAAAATTCTCAAACTTTAACAGAAATGGGGGGGGGGGGGGGGTGAACCAGGAATTTACAAAATTGATGGTTGGCTCTTAAAACAGAACTTAAAAATAGTTGGGGAAAATACATTGTACCATAATCCTGACTAAAACGAGCAGATTTCATGCAAGTACAGGGGTACCTGTTGCAAGCCAAAATTTGAGGTACAAGCAACATTCGGATACACCGCCGCTCGAGTGAAGTGAAAAGAAACAAAAAAAATTGAGCAGTTACGTACTTTAATGCCCTCTCCTGAGACTCTAAAACAGTATTAGCTAGCATACTATCGTAAATGACACACTAGCATGAACTGGGATGACACGGGCAAAAAAAAATATGCACACCAACACAAATGGTATTAAGTCATTCAACTCACTTTTGGTATCTGCATGCAATAATATAATAAATGTCAGGGTATACAGGCAAATTGTGACTGCGGAGCATACTACACTTTTTTAGTAGTTGCATCGGGAGTGGAGCAGAAACATACTTTCACTTCTGACAGTTTCGGATGTGCATTCGAGAACCGCCAACAAATCAGGACATCTCAAACACAGACCAGAAAACACCATCAATGAATCAAAACTAACAACTCAACTAAGGTTCCACCAGATGGCGCCAAAGTTAAACTTTAATTCCTTGGTCTGATCACAAAAACAGTGAGTAGACAAGATTTTCAGATAATAAAGGAAGATAGGTTCCCCCGAACCCCACCAAAAAATTGCCAATAGGCAAATTTGGAATAGGTGGACAGTCACTGTACAGTATTTCCAAAATTCCCCAGTTAATTAACTTGGAAATTCCATTTAGCGGAAACTTTCTACTGGATATTTTCCACCCCTAATCCTAATTCTGATGGAAAAAGAATTACAAATACCTTTCACAAGTGGCGCCTGACTGGTCGATAATCAAGTCCTGGCTTAAATCTGATAGGTCGCTACAGTCTGCCGCCACGGCATCTCCAGCTCCCATAGCCGAACGTTCGGGGTCGGGCTCTGAAACCAAGTGCTGAGATTTGTCTCTCAGAGTTTCTGCGCACTCTTCTTCCCAAGTGCTCCCATCTCCTTCCAAGTTGTTGACGAGCAATGTTTTACCAACGGGACTGCCGGGACCTTGCATCTCCACGTCGTTGGACGGCGGGCCCTTCCTCGGACTGACGCTGCAGGCCGGTTTGGGGTCTGGGGAGTGTACGACCACGCAGGTAGTTTTCACAGGGTGACGGCCGGGAGAACTGGGCCTCTTTGATTTTTGTCCATTCGGACACTGCGCAGTGGCTGCACTACTTGTATTGCTCACAAGTGGAGGATCGCTGAAGTCACTTAAAGACCCGAAGTCCATTACATTTTGAGAGGCCGTGTCTCCCTGTAGCAAACAATCTCCCTCTTGGGTTTTGCAGAAGAGCTCAGCCGATCCGCCTTCGGATTGGCTTTCGCCGGTCACACTGCAACATGCGCAAAAATAAATAAATAAGAAGAAGAGCACACAGGGTAAAATGTCGCTTTACTGCTTTTTATTTACCTCCTCTGAGAATCCATTTCTGCATCCATATTTGAGAGATCAGATAAGACGAGTTGACAAAAGCTGCTTAAAAAAAAATTATAATCTGGGGTTGATAACAATGATATGTGCTCACATACACTACTCACAAAACGTTTGGGCTATTGGGCTTTCAGGTGAAATTTCTGGATTAACCTAAAATGTATTATAACCTTATGCAGGTGAACTTAATTTGGAACCTTTGAATGCACAAGTCCAAGTGTTGAATGTTTCATCACTTTTTGTTCAACTTGTTCTCTATCATGGACCTGAAAAGGCTAAATTCACAACAGATGTTCACTACTTTTTGCACCAATTGTTTTTTTTTTTCTTATACTAAGTGTAATTTCTGGTTTGATATATTTTTTAAATTTTTGTTTATGTAAAGACAGGATATTTAAATGTGATTTGTTTGCATCGTTATTTTGTGCTCCACTATTAGTACACTACAAAGAAAGATCTGTTTATGTGGTTTGAGCGACTGCTGCACTCGACTTGTTGCCATATAAAAAGGCATCACGGTGGTCTACGTTTTATTAGAATAGAAAAAATGGGTTACGTATGCGTAACCCTCTGTATGGGTTACGCATATTGAAGAATTGACAATAAAAGTGCCTTGTATAGCCTCGGCTCGGACAGAGGTGTCACTCGCACAAGAATAATAATGAACATTATAAAAGGGGGTTTGTGTTTGTTGAAATTAGCCGTAATAGGTAAAGGCGAACATCAGTCGACGTAATGAACACCAAATAAAGTCAACTTTTTGATAGAAGAGGTGGAAAAGAAGCCTACTGCCATAACGTGAATGTGTACAATAGCTAGCAAATTAATGAGGTGCAATAATGCACGGTTAGAGAAACAGCGAAATATAGCTGGTGTAAAACCTAAACGCACAGAAACCTAGAGCTAACGCTAATTTGGCACTGAGACGCTATTTATCAAAATGTTTGGCTGTTTACAGACTCACAAAGCAGTCGCGTCAAGCTAGCTGGCGCCGATAAAAATGAGGAGATACAACTTACAAGCATGTCCCTCCGAGGTTGTCATTCCTTGGTTCGGTGCATTATATAGTTATGTTTTACATTCCGATTGCAACAATGTAGCGCCACATCGTATAGCGTTTAAAATAGTGCACGCACACAAAAATATCTGCTTTATTGACATGGCAGCGCGACAGCCGCTATCGCTTGACGACCAGAGGAAGGAGGTCCAATCAAAGCAGGTTTATTTAGAGGGGGGAAAAAAGGCGGAGTCAGACGGTGGTATCATAGCGACCGACCCGCAAATGAGTTTTTTTTTTTGGTCGTAAAATCTGAAAGGGATGAGAAACCGCAAATCAATGCAGGGACTCAATCTGATGACGTAGACGTCATGTATCCAGTAACTTTCAAGTTAATTGACTGATCCTGATACCATAGAAATACATTTTACAACTAATGTATACAATATGGAGAAAGGACAACCAAAATTAATAAGACACTTATAAACACGTTAAACAGCAGTTAATTGAAATGATTGGCAGAGCACATTCCATAGACATCACATAACTTTGGGACCCAATTTACAAGATCAACTCGATATACATTTTAGTTGAAAAATAAAATAAAAATAATAATTAAAAAAACACACTTTGAAATTGACAACAAACGGTCAATGATAGTGCAAATGATACAAACAGCTGTGATGTGTTTTATCAAGTCATTGGATGTTGCTTGAAGGACAATTATTTTGATGATTCTGCAACAAAATGGTTGACAGGTTGTTTTTTGGTGTCACTTGGAGAAGGGCTTCACAATCTTCATGGAGATATAGTTCTGTATAGATAAATGTAACATGATTGTTAACTAACACTTACACGATGATCAACTTCTATGCAATTTTGACCTAAGCCAAAAAGAACCGTACAATTGTCGATTTCAAATGATGAACCTTAGAGTATGTATGGATTAAGCAGGAAATGGAGAAGTGTGGGAACTTACAGGGAGCGAGTAGAAAAGGATCCCGAAGAACAGTAACACTAGCAGCAGTAGGATCCCGATGATAAAAAGCAATCTGAATCTCCGCCATATGATGAACTTCAAGGTCTTGCAAGGGCTCGTAAACCAGAAGAACGATGTGTCGGGACGGCTGGCGGAGAGAGATGAGGCGGCGATGATTAGGCATGGTCAAGAAAATGTGACGATAACTCATATTTGAAAGGATAGTCACTTGGGTGGCTCCAATTTAGGGTTCATGTTGGGTTCTTCTCTGCCTTTCCCGGCGGGTCGCTCCTCCATCTCCTTCTCCTCCACTATTTCCAGCGTCATCTCTACTTTCCCCTGTAAAAGAGATCAATTTAAGGGGACATTGTGGAAAATGTAATATTTAATTGCTTGTGTACAAATACAGTGTTGCCCCACCTATTCACTGTACTCTTTGTTTTAACCTATTCTCCGTTATTCATTGAAAAACTCCCGTATTCACTGTTTTTGTGCTCTTTCTGAAACATGCTAAATCGCCACAAGACAATGACAAAGGCCTGTCTAATGGAAAAGTAGTGCTTTGGCACCATCTTGTGGCAGCGTGAGGAACTACTTGGGTCTGTCCACTAGTAAGATAACTCACCGCAATAGTACAACTAATGCATCTTACAAGTAATGTAATGTTTTTCCCAATAAATGCTCAACCAACCAATGCTGTTTGAGCTTTTTTACAATATCCTTGATATCCAGCTTGAGGTCAATGTCCTAGTACATTCTTTGGCTGCACTATTAGGACAACTTTGCTATATGAGTAGGACAATTACATATTAGTAGTGAGGGAAAACCACATCACGTGACATTTGCACACCACCAGTAATACTGCTAAGGTGTTGGATGTTAAAAAGTAGAATTTTATATGGACATAGAGGCTATTGAATAAATACTCAAACAGCTTTCCATAAAGTGTGGAGTTTGCATGCTCTCCCTGCGCTTGCGTGGGTTTTCAACAGGTACTCCAGCTTCCTCCCACATTCCTAAAACATGAATGCTAAGTCTATAAATTGTCCATAGGTGCGAATGTGACTGTGGATGGTTATTTGTCTATATGTGCCCGAGATTGACTGGCACAGACATAAACAAGAAGTATTGCATTACAAATGTGGGTTCAAACATACACCAAGGACTTTTTTCCCATCCTGCTCGATGGCGCACGGCCACCAGCCTCGAACTGACTTTTGGGTGAAAAGGGAGTTGAAGACGAACTTCTTGGAGGAGTCGGAGCTGGTCATTCCGGGCAACATTTTCAAGCTGCACTTTTCGGGGGTTTTCGCAGGGGCGATTAGACTGAGTAGGTCCAGCTCGATTGAGCCTGTGACACAAATGTGGACACAAGTTCAATAGTTATCAATATTTCGTGAGTAAAAATATTTTCTTACCCAAGTAATCATCCAAGGAGAATTTGTCATTGTCCCATATCTGGACAATCAACTTGGGAGGGATCCTAAACTCAGTCTTGTCCAGATTCCAGAAGTGTTCCTAGGAAAGGACAGGAACCATAATTGGACATTTAGCCTGCCCGTAATGCCCGCAATCCATTCTAATTGGACGCTCTCACTCACTTTCCTCGAGACGACGCAGAGCTGCTCTGCTGGCAGGTAGTCGAACGCAAAGACAAACCTCCAGTTGAAATTTCCATCGCCGTCTAGGGATCTGTAGTGAACGTCTGTCTTCTGTTTGTCCTCCTCCATTCCTGGCAACCATCTAGGACACAGTAGAATAAATAAGAGAAGCACGCTCAAGTATATAAAAATAGCAGGTGAGTGAATTACTGTGAAACCCCATTTGTTGTGGGTAGGTACGTTCGATCACTCACCCCAACAGGTGAAAAACCGCGAGATAAAATCCATATGTAAATTTAAAAAAAATAATTGTATCCCCACACACATGCTTTAAACACATTTAAAATTACAAAAACTAACTTTTAAACACATTGTTCACATATTTGAAAACACAAAACAGTATAAAATGTACTGAGTATTGTAGTATCTGTGTATTAGATATGTGCCTTTAAGAGGCATAGTTATAGTGTATATACAGTTTATTTTACCCTTTCACGTAGATATCGCTCATGCTTTCCCCTGTGATGCTTGTTTCGTCCAGCGTGACATCAGTTGTGTTCCAAACAATGGCACGCAAGTAATACCTGTTTCAAAGACAACACAATGTATAATTCTTCTACTGTATGAACTCACTTTCCCCACCCCAACAAACATTTCATACTTCTTGGCTTTCCGTGGCGTGATGTCACACGGAGGCCCCGGCAGACCGAGGCTCTTGGGAAAGACGTCCACCCACATTTGAATGCGTCCCTGTATTTACGGGAAAGGGAATTTTAAACTAAATTACCTCATTATCATCCATGTACATGAAGGGTTGTACAGACTAGTCAAAAGGGAGAAAAAGCATGCGCTATCAAAGTGGAGGGAACAAGATTCGTGATTATTTGCAAGGGGCCCAGAACGAGGACAGATTTCCATGTTTGACTAAGTTGTACAACCATTAGGAAATAATATAAATAATAATATTTGTGGTTGTCACTATATTCCATGACTTCTAATTTTAAATGAATTTTGTTTCATTGAAAATACACTTAATAATATACATTTATGTGAGTTTCACACACACAATCAGCCTTCTGAGGGAAACCATAACTACGATGTGGTCTGTCGTGAAAATGCTGCTTTTGATGCTCAAGTTGAAGTTTCAAGATTGTAATAATGAGGGCTTCAACGTGTGTTCCACTGTATTTCGTTGCCAGAGTCACTCTATAAGGTGAATTATTTAGCAATGTTTCTTAACCTGTGACAAGTTGGGTTGGTGAGAGCTGCACAGGGTCCTGGTCTCTACATGCTCAGGTACCAAGCCCTGGTCTCTGAGGACATGCAGTGGCAGTCTCTCACTGGCCGGACCAAGGTGGGGGTGGGTGGGAGTGGTTGCCTCTGCAAAGGGGCACAAAAGACCAAAGTGGTTGTGCATAAATGGAAATCACATGGAGGAGGTAGTTTGCTAATCATAAATCATAAATATACCAAAATCCTGCAGGCTGTATTGTTTTTCTGAAAAGAACAGAGTGTTTCCATCGCCCTCAAAGCGTGGGGGAGGAACACCCCTAACCGTGGCCACATTTTGGAGAATCTGAGAAGGTTTCAGCTGGTCTCGCCATTGATTAATCCCAGCGCTGCAAGCAAATCATATACTGTAATACAATAAAGATTTGTATTGCACATCTAATTGCACTTTAATTACAGCATACAAGTAGTAGCACAACAACCTTGTGGCATCTTGGTGCCAAGGAACTACAGTGGCGCCTTGAGATACAAGTGACCCGACTTAGTTTTTCGAGATGTGAGCCGTTGTTCAGCTGTTTTTTGCGAGGTGCCTGTGACTGAACAAATTTCACAAGCAACAACTTGGCAAACCAATTTTTCAAAAAAAGAGTCTTCAAGATTTTAATAGGCAGTCTCAGCTAAACTCTACTGTCAAAGGACACATCCACTTAAACAAAGAGAATTACACGTGTATTTGAAACAACCACTTAGAGTCTGCTAGATTACTGCTAACACATAATGGGAAAGGCAATTCACACAAGTTAACAAATACCATCTATGTTGTGATGTTACAACCCTTTAAGCAATGGATATTTGAACAAAAACAGTACAGCAACACTGAAGACAGACAATATAACAATACTCACAGTCATATATTCTTTATCCTCTGCGAAGAATGACTAGTAATATTACTGCGGCATATTGAGGAGCTGAGACCCCCTCCATGTACTACAGCATATCCACCCATCCATCCATTCATTTTCTGAGCCGCTTCTCCTCACGAGGGTCGCGGGCGTGCTGGAGCCTATCCCAGCTGTCATCGGGCAGGAGGCAGGGTACACCCTGAACTGGTTGCCAGCCAATCGCAGGGCACATAGAAACAAACAACCATTCGCACTCACATTCACACCTACGGGCAATTTAGAGTCTTCAATTAATTTAGCATGCATGTTTTTGGGATGTGGGAGGAAACCGGAGTGCCCGGAGAAAACCCACGCAGGCACGGGGAGAACATGCAAACTTCACACAGGCGGGGCCGGGGATTGAACCCGGGCCCTCAGAACTCTGAGGCTGACACTCTAACCAGTCGGCCACTGTGCCGCCACAGCATATCCGTATGTCTGTATTATACTGACCCCAGGTGACCAAGGCGTACACACCAGAAGGAGCAGCACAATGTCCATTGAATTAAAGCAAAAAATGTGGCAAAAACTATTTTAATTGTCTTTGCATTCTAATTAATCACATCATTACTGGTTTTTATGACATATAATATTATAGGGTACTGTTATACTTGTAAAACACATTTCAATTTTTTTTATTTTTTTGGGAGGCCAAAATGGATTAATGGCATTGCCATTAATTTCATTGGGGGGAAATGATTTGAGATACGACTGTTCTGAGTTACAAGTGTGGTCAAACGAAACTTGTATCTCAAGGCAGACACCTATACTGTAAAAAAAAAAAATAATAATAATAATAATTTCTGTTTTGAAAAATGTGATTCAACTGGGGAAAGAACAATAAACCACGATATAGCGACGGAAGACTATATTAGATATGCACGTAGCTATTTGTAGCTACTCCCCATTAACTGAAAATACAAAGATACTCACACACAGTAAGTCTGTGGCAGACCACAGCAGGACCTGAAACGGGACAGCAGTCGGTTCTCCAAATCAATGACGGTCTCGCCCACTTTTTCGTCTCGGCTCAGTAAGTCGTAATCGTACACTGCGATCTTCAGATCTTTGTCTTGTGGCAAGAAGCAAGACAGCTCGAACATCCTAAACAAAGTTAGAAACATTCTTACAGTATGATGTATACACACCCCTCCAATAAAACAAATATTAAAGCAAAACATCTGCGCAGAATGACCTTCCAATTTCTGGATTTAGAGTGTTTGGTTGGTAGTTATCCCTGTCATCCACAGTCTTCCTCCCCAGTGATATTTTGACATATGGATCACACTGAAGGAGAACAATATTAGCTATGTCATTAGTACCATTTAAGATCTTCGTAATCAACATACCATGCCATTTGTGTCCTTGGGCTGCAGGTCAGTACAGCGTACTACATAGATTCTGACCAGACACTCCTGAGGTCCGCTTTCGGGAAGCTCTCGGAATTGTCGTGGGGGCGCTGTCACGCCAGGGTCATCGGGCAGCGGGTAGATCTTGAACGAGCCCTGCGCAACAGCAAAGGGGAGAACATGAATGAACGATGTATCATCTGAAAAAGAATGCAAAACATCAATTGAGAAGACAGTGGTACTCAATTTATTCGTAGATCAAAAAACAAAATAAAAAATTCCCATGGAAGTTAATAGTAATGCCTTTATTCCTTTCCAGCCCCCCCAAAAACCACCACATTTTTTCATTTTTTTTAATAAAGAAAAAATTTGCTTTAGTATATAAAAATGTAAAAAATATAGTAATAAAAGAGAATCTAATAAACTGGTTTCATACTTTAGTATTTGTGTCTTGAATGTGTGCTTGTAAGGGGCGTGGCCTAGTGAGTGATGTCAGGGGCTGGAGTCGGGTTAGCCGGTTATTTCAGTGTGAGCATCTGCGTGTGAGTTGTAGCCTACAGCAGACCATTGCATGTTCTCATTTTGTATTTTGTTGGCCTGGTTGCATAGTTGCCCAAGTCATATTTTACATTTTTGAGAAACAAGAAAAAACACAATTTTTAGTAAGCTAAAGATTTGTTTTTGACTGTTTATCTCGTTCAATAAACGGCCAAAACTGCATTGGTGACTGTAGCTCTCCTTGCCCACATGCGAGGGTATTACAGTCACTTGCAAGCGCTCCGACTAACGCTTCCTCACCTTAAACTCTCCCACAACAGAGGGGTCGTCTTCCTCTCCTTCTGTCTTTCCTCGCTGGAGTTTGAAAGTGCAGCAAAAATCGGTGAGTCCCTGGAACTGTTCCACTTGCTCCAGTTCGTGGTCATACACCTGTAGAGGCAATAATTCAGTTAGGTCCAGAAGTATGAGTCCATTGAAAGGATGTGTTTAATCTAGCCCCGATGCACCACAACACTGAAATAAAAAGAATCAAGGTGTGAATTCACTTGTTCGCAAATTCAAATCTGTTATTCACTGAAAAACTTGCCAATTTGCTGTTATTTTTGGCTCTATCTGGACCACCTTAAGATGCCACAAGTCAGCACCAAAGCGGTCTTATAGAAAAGGTATTTGGCGCTATATTATGGCATCCATAGGCAATTATGAACCTGGAATAAAATTCCAGAAAATGGGAGGAAATCTAATTCTCATTTTATTATCACTTGTTTACAACAAAAGCTTTCCTGGCCATCTTTGTTTTGGACATACTGTGAGTCCAAAGTCAAACCGACGAGCTCACTGGCTGTATTCTGTGCAAGTGACGACAAACCGTGCTTGAGATTTAATCATGTCTGTGTTTAGTTAAAGTCTGAAGGCGAACATGTCCTCACCTGTAATGTGTCATATCCTTTCTTCAGGTAAGGCCCGCATTTCTCCTGCTGTCCAATCGAGGCGTAGAACTTACTCCACCAGTCAACTGCTTCCTCTTCCTGCACAATTGAGAGGAAATATGATATTTGAAGAGCCAGGACAAGTGAACACAATGTACCTGTACTCTACCTTGAAATATTTCAAATTAATTTTACCTATTGAAATGAATTGAAATTCCATTAATCCAGTCCAGCCCCATCAAAAGAAGCAAATCATAAAAATAATATATACATCATTTTAATATTTAAAAATAGCTCTGTGTTATATAAAAAGCACAATGAAAGAGAAGGTAAATACAGTAAACAAACTGGTTTTATAAAGTATAATTATTTATTATTCGCCTGTTGGATGTGTGCCTTTTAGAAGCGTGGCCTCGTGAGTGATGTCAGAAGTTGGAGTCGGGTCTGCACATAGATATCAACAATAGGCAGATACGACACACCCATTTGAGCTGCATGCCTATAACAACGCAAAGCTAGTGGAGGCAAAGTGTCAGCGCATGTTAGTGGACGGCACAAAAACCTGCACATTTTGCTGCATATGTTTGCACAACAGTGACAACAAGGGAACTGGGAATAATGGCTCTATTTTCAAATCTGAAGTCAGGGCACGCATAAGTCAAGGTACCACCCACTGTATCTAAAAAAAAAAAAAAAGCAGAAAGAGACTCACCTTGTCAGCTTGAACCTGCAATTTGGGAGTCATTGAAATGGTTAATAGAAAAGTTGTTATTTTATGTCCGGCCACATAAGTGTGTGAGTGCATTATGATTCACCTCAGCTTTGACAGTCGACCTTTCCTCGATGTCTATGACAACATCTCCCTGAGCAGCTGCTATCATTGCCACTGAAATGTGAATAGGACGCAGAAACTTGTGAATAAGTGCAGTGCATCATGGCGTGTGTATGCATGTGTGTGTATGCGTGTGCGTGCGTCTACCTCTGGCAGACATGCAGATTTGACTGTTGACTCGATAGGGGTCACAGCGGAAGTCCTCCAAGCAGTCGATGGTGCACTGGCCCACCACCGGCTTCCTCCCGAAGGGTCTGTGGTCGATGACCTTCAGGACAATGGGGGGAGTGTACATCTCTTCTTTGGGGAGAAGCTGGAAAACAACAGGTTATTTTAAGGTGACATAATATGGAAAATTGACTTTTTAATTGCTTGTATACAAATACAGTGTACCTCCATTTATTGAGGGGGATATGATACAAATACACCCCTAAAAGGTGAAAATCCACGATACAGAGACATTCAATATATATATATATATATATATATAGTTGTACCTCTTTCACAAGCTTTAAATACATTATTACATACATTAATAAATTATAAACATAAATTACATAAACCTATGAAAAGACACAGAGTAGTAGTAGTAATTTATTCAGCAAATTCGAAATAAAAAATTACACCTTAGATAAATGTATCCATAACAGTACTCTCTTACATTTAAACTTATTGAAATACTTTTTAAATAAGTATTCCATAAATTGATATATTTACATATTTCAACACCCAAACACAAATTGAAAGCATAAACTGTTGTTACGTATTGTAGTGTTAGTGGCAGGGGGGATGCCGACGATGTGCAACAGACTCAACCTGTTGTATTAAAATCAACTGTTACACCTAATGCAAACGCCACTACCGTGTAATTACCTCATTGCAGGAAACCATGTGGTTGAGTGAACATGCAAACACACATGCCAAAATCCTGATTTGGTGGGTTCTGTGTGGTAAAGGCATAAAACCCAGCACTGATTTCCAAATTTGTAAACTATCCTCCGGCATTCGCTGAAAAACTTCTTCCTGCAAAACACTAAGATGACCAACCCCCTGTCTAAAACAATAGCGCATTGGCACCATCTTGGTGCCAAGGAACTCTGTTAAAATAAGTGGAGTAGCGATTAGACAAGCTAAAGCCCTCTTTAATAGAAAACTAGTGCTTTGGTGCCATCTTTTTGCATTTATAGACAATTATGAAGCTTTTGGTGTCCATCACTTATATGCGTTTTTTGCATATAAGTGTTAAAGGAGCTTAAGTGCGGGGTCTCTGATAGCCCCCCAATGGGCACCAGGTCTTCAAACCAACTGGGAAAATAAACAGCCAACGGTTTGTACCACTTTGAGTAGCAGCACAGATCCAGGAAAGTTGGGGTTCTTCTTGAAATTCTTGATGATGGCCGTTTGAACGATCTCACCGCCGCATTCCACGATCAAGTTAGGAGAAGCAATTGTGGCCAGCTGGTAGCTCTTCATGTTCCTCAAGCCCCAAGTCAAGACCTGGCAGTAAAAATAAAAAAACATCATTTTCATTCTTCATTTTAATCATCACTGACTGTCATGGTAGCAATGAAAGATGCTACCTCAATGGCAGTAAGCTGCACAACAGGCCTGATTCCTTGAGGAACCATGTAGAGCTTCTCCCCTCGCCGAGGAGGAGCCAGAGGAAGATCTCCCTCAGTCGCCTGCAAGGCAAGAGCACAGCATTCAAATCTTACATATTGTTTCATAAACCTCATTTACAGAAAGGTTTTTCTTCAGCAGTTTTCAAATTCATGCAGAATTCCATTTTCCGAAAACATGAATGTCGGATTTATTGAAGACTCTAAATGGTCCATAGGTGTGAATGCTTTTTTTGTCCATACTGTACTTGTATTTGCCCTGCGATTGGCTGGAGACAGCGTTTACCTTGTCCTTCAATAGAAGCTCGGCCGCCAGCAGTACTTCTCCAGCACAGCGGCCCTTCTTGGTAACAGGGTACCACTGTAGTTTATTGCCAGAAGCCACACTGGTGTTCAGTTTGACTAATGGGGGGCACATACAGTGACCCATGGGCTCATCTTTACCCTGCAGAACATAAAATGCTCAGACAAGTCCAATCACAGTCCATTGTCCGTGTTTTTCTTTCTCAAAACGCACCACTTTGTCGCTGTCGTAAAGCTCCAGGACTACATCTGGCGGGTTGCGAGCGATAGTTTGTGGGTCCCCGTAGATTTCAACGTCGTCAAAGATGAGACTCTGATCCCAGGTGGGGTTCAACGTGGCACTGATGACTTCCGTTGTCTTGCTCAGGTGAAGGAATGACACATGGGCGTACGGATCTGCGGAGTCAGTCGGGGGAGACCGCCCAAGGCATAAGAAAACTAAGCTGCTTAGGGCCCCTCCTCCACTAGGGGGCCCCAAAGAGTAAATAACAGTCAACAAAGCTGGGAGTATTGCGACAGAACAAAGTAACAAAAATGTTACTAAAGCTTTTGTATATTTATACAAAGTTTCAAGCCCGAAGGATTCGACTTTTAATTTGTTTTAAAACAGTTTTTATCACCTCTGTTCAGTTACATACAATATTTAGATATTTATATTATGTTATTTAATACACTGTTTTTGTCCATTTTATATTTTTGCTATATAGAGTGACTTTATTTGATGCTGCACTTTATTGTTGTTATTGCACATTGCTATTGACTCATAAAATGAATTATTCCCATTTTTGGCTTTTCACCTGAGAAGCTGTCCTTGTCCATGGCACAGAGATTCCTCGCCTGGTACACATACACTCTCAGCTGATAAATGTAGGACCCTAAAAGGAGCATTTTCAAATGAATCACTGCTGACCACATGATTGGGCATGATGCTTGTAATGTATTATTTTTCAATAGGACGAGTCAGGAAGTGGTATATAGAAAAACACAAAGGCTTTGAATCAGTCATGAGCTTTATCTGACTCTTGACTACTCACGGCTAAAGTGGCAGGAAACGGTGGGAGTGTTGGCTCCAAATAGTTTGGCAGCATCCGTTTTACTGGCCTTCTCATCCACATCAACCCCCTGTCAACAAAACACGCAGGGAGAGATGTGCGTCAAGGACATTTTCAACCAAGGTTTTGTATGTATGCAATAAGTCAAACTGGAAAAAAATGAAGCTTGCTTGCTTAAGGAACTTGACAGCAAGAGACACATGCAAGTGAATCACCAATATAAATAATATGACTCAGGATAAAGAAACTCACATTGTTATGGTAACAGGCACATGGGGAAATCCTTGTTTTAGAATACAAGAGTCATTAATCACTATCGATACACCAGCAATGTCATCTAATGAGATCCAACACAAAAGCTGTATCAAAGATATTAGTGACCATTCTGGGATAGCTACTAAAGAGGACATGTTATGGAAAAAGTTTGTGCGTCACGATTTTATGCCTTCATAGTGTGGCTCCTTCTGGTGTGCGCAGTATAACACATGTGTAAATACTCAAGGACAAAGAATATAGCTCTGTGAGAATTGGTATATTGTCTTTCTGTGTGAGTTGCTGCGCCGTTTGTGTTCAAATATCTGTTGCTTAAAGGGTTATGACACTGTGACATCAAAGCTGTTCAAACTGTTACTGTTGCAGCTGTCTGCATTGTTAATTTCCTAAAAAGAAAGAAACGAATTGATGTTGCACTTTCCTAAAAAGGAAAGATTTAAGCTGTTGATGTTTAATTTAGAAGAAAAGCAGTTTGTTTTGCATTTTCTTCCCTTACTGTACCCTATGTGAACGAAACCCTAAACTTAAAATCAAGGTACCTGTATGTACCAAACAGATTTTTGGCATACTGTTAAAACCCTGGCAATTATACATTTATTTGCTAGCATAACACTCATGTGGTTTGTGATGAAAATAAATTTAAGACCCCTGTATGAGCTGAAGTGTCCATTAACTAGACTCACCAGTGCACCTTCTAGCCTGAAAATGGCAGCTGCCCCGATGCGGTCTGACGGAACCATCTTCCTTCGCCAGCGTCGGCGTCGGAACGTGTCGGACGAGCGCTCCTTGCGGTGAAACTTCCAGCCGATGAGGGAGGAATATTCCCAGCCTTCCCCTGTCTCTCGTCTCTGCAGAAGAGAGTCAAGATTGACCGTGAAGATGAGGGCCATTTTTCTAAATCGGTAATCGATTGCTGCTTACTTCTGCGATGGTTTTATCAGATATCTTTCTCCTGGGTCTGACGAGCCTTTTTCTGCGATGAACGTGGTACATCTTCTCCGCTGCCACCCAGGATTTCGGCTTGTCATGAGGTGGAATTGTCACTCCGTACTCCCAGCCTAGAGCCATAAAACACATTAAAAAAATTTGTTTTAATAGTGGATCCTCCCCTCGCATAATAATGCATTACCTTTCTCATCTACAGCTCTGTTGCTGTCGAAACTCCAGTCGTCCTCCCAAGTCCATCCAATGGGACACTCGAACTCTGAGGTGCTCTGAGCCTTTTCTCCATTCTACAGTACACAGACATAGATTCACTCAATTACTTTATCCTGGCAGAGATGAAAAAAAACACTCACACTCTGTACTTAAAAAGAAGTAAAGGTAAGTGTGTGAAAAAAAGGTAAAGGTTGAAGCACCGATTAAACTTTTTTATGTAAGTAAGAGTTAAAGAAACAAAAAGTCAAGTGTGACAAGTGGACACCAATTCTTTATCCTTTGTTTATTTTGAATGAGGAAGGTCAGGGACCTTTTATAACAACACCTGGAAACTGCTTTATATTCTGAAATAATTACCACAGGAATACCACTTAAAAATATATGTATTTTGCTCTCTATTATTGTGAGCCACAGTAACATTATGCAAAGTTTGAACAATAATACTGCAGTTAAATATAGGAAAATGAAAAACTTTACTTAACGATTCCATTCAAATGGATTGCGCACAAGCCAAATAAAAATTGTACCTCGATATATGTTTGGAAGAAAAAAAAACTGCTCTAAAAAAATTTATGCAACTGTGTTGTAGGTAACTATAAGTTAAATACAACTGAACTGTACTTAACAAATGTACTGTACTGGATTAAGCCAATTATCCACAGTTTGAACATTTAACTTAGTGATTCTTTGCATACTACTAGTGAATGGTAACAGTTATGAAGGGGAACAAGCACTCTATCTTTCCCTGTTGGTCACTTGGTGCCAGAATCCCTTATTTTTAACTGTGTGTGTCACATCATGAGTTCATCTGACCTTTAAAAACAGGAGCCTGCAGCGTCGATGCTTATGAGAAGTGGAAGTAAAGCAAAACACCGAGGAGAACAGTTTTAAAACACTCGCAAACATCTGTGGCGAGCTGCGGTCGTGTGAAAACGCCTCAGTGGGTTTGGCTGCAACGACGACATAACAGTGTAGAGCAAACTGATAACAAGGGGTACTTTGCGTGAATGAGACAAGGCTTTTGTCCCATAATCTTCACCTGCATTATTCGCATAGTGTTGACATAAGTGGAATGCGTGTATGTACAATATTTGTGTGTACAGGGGAGAGTATTTTGTACCACATCGGTGTAGGGCTCTTCAGCAGGTTTCCACTCTGCACCGGGGAAACGTGTTTCGTTCTGAAAAACCTCATCCGTGAACTCTGTGTGGCCCGCGTCGGCTTCTGTCAACAGGCTGTAAAAAGCAGCAGAGCCACACATGTTGATGGGAGGCTTTGTGACTCAGACAGCGTGCCAGGATAAACTATTTACACGAGACCTGACATTAAAACACCGCTGGATGCTGAAATTCCTTTTTTCCATTTCCTGTGATTGTGTTAGTCATCAGTTACTGTGGCTGGAATGTGTGGTGAATTATGATTAAACAATTAACAAAGGAAAGAGTAGAAACGTGTGGCTATCAAGTCGTGTAGCATAACATAAACCGAGGAGGCCAAGTGGTTTGGAATGTACCCCGTGACAAAAAGGGTACCCAGTTCAACAGCCATAAGAACATAGGGACATTAAGACCACTTGCACAATCTAATGACATACAATACAGTGCAATCGTTCTCACAATTCTGCCTTTAAAAAATAATAATGCTCAGTTTTCATTAATGTACCATTATGGTTATTATTTTATTTTGTAAATTTATTTGCATATGCAAAAAAACAAAAATAAATTGCAAGTACAAAATGTATAGCAAATTTTGCACGTATTGTAGTGTCTGTGTACATGCATGTGCCTTTAAGAGGTGGGGCCTAGTGGAAGGGTGGTGTGTGATGTCAGCGAGTCAAAGTGTCTGGGCGTTAACTGTGGCCGACAGCAGCTCCAGCGTAAGTGTGCTCATTGTGTTTGGCTTTTCTTGTTGAATAAACGGCTGAAACGTGCATTGTGACTTTGGCTCCCCTTTCCCACATTACACTAAGTAAGGATACTGTAAAAGCGGACCAAAAAAAACACACACAAAAAAAAACAGCAGAGAGTACACATGCCTACGAGTATTGTTGTATACTCTGTTTGTATGTGTTGCTTTCGCATGTGTGATAAAGTAGTAGTTGTTTGAATATTTATAATTACCGTAACATCTATGCTAACTTCTGTTAGCGCATCTATGGTGTTTTCTATTACATGTTAGCATTCAGCTAGCAGACTTTCTTTGGACGAAAATTATTGCACATGGTTTTTATGAGCATTTTGGTGTTTAAATGGAGAATGTTTAACTGTCTTTTATTTTCGGACCTGCGCTCAGGATCGACGAACCAGTCGCCTTCCCACTCCCATCCGGGTGGTGGCAGGAAGCGCTCTTTTTTGAGTTTCACTTTTCCAGTCACGTCTGAGGACTTGTGGCGACCCACCAGACCATTAACTCCCCACTTCCCAAACAACTGGGCCTGGTTTTCATACTATGGAGAGAGAAAAGGAATATTTAAGTATTCCTCAAAAATGAGAAAGGGCTTGTGTGTCACATTATCAATGTCCAGCGAAAGCCATAGCTACCATTTCCGCATATACGCTGAAGTTTCCCTCAGAGAAGCTGTTGAACTTCTTCTCCGATGCAGAGAGACCAAGCCACATGTTGACCCGCAGCTGAACGGGAACCTTGACGCCTTTATTTTTATCCATCGGGTACTGAAAAATGTCCAAAGTGTAGAAAAGGAAGCTATTAAACACACAGGGTCACACACACATAAAGAATGCTCGATGGTACCTGCATGAAGATAGTCTGCATGCGTCCGCAGTGTTTTCCACAGGCCTGTTCGCTGTAGTTGGAGTAGAGAATGTGGTGAGCCGGGACACGGGCGAAAGCAACTCGCTTCTCTCCTCTCAGCATCCAAATGATCACGTCGGGCATGCTGTTCTGAGGCTAGTGAAAGATTTTCAGAAGCATTTTAGACATTTGAGAAGAAAAACATGCTAACTGAGTTTCATTCACATGCCATATGGACAAAAGTGTTGGGATACACCTTTTAATCCATTTTACGGAAAACTTCAACTGGAAGTGACAAATAAGCAGCTAGAAGCAAGCACGCTTTGTCTCTTATAATATGCAAGTGATAGAGTGACAAAAGGCGCTCAGGAATATTTTTTAAAAATGTGTTTTGATCATTTTAAGTGTGTTTTAATAGGTTTAAATGTGTCTAAAGTGTGTGATGATGGGTAAAACTTATTTTAAAAGATTTATTTATAAATTCACTGTAAATGCAGCAGTAAGACAGTAAGGAAATTTTTTCTAACCTCAACCGCCAGCTGTTTGATTCTGTCCAGCCAGTCTTCGATGTCACTGACAGTAGCCTTGACATCTGTGGCCTCCTCTCTCATGTTATTGGCCATCTTTTGGAGGTTCTCCAGTGTTGCATCACGCATGATTTTTATTTGGAGATCCAGCGTGGTCACATTGGGCTGCTCCTCTACATCCGGTAACTGGAAACTGTCCGCCAAAAATTGTCAACGCCTTTAAAAGCACAAATTATCAATACCAGATACTCATAAATACATAAAGTATTACTTGTTGAGGTCCTCAAGCAACTGACTGAGGAGTTTGAGCAAAATTTCAACCTGTCGGTCCTCAGACAACTTGGCCTGGATGGCCATTTTCAAAGAGGACAAGTTGTGTTCCTGCATTAAAATGACAAAAGGGGCGATGATGAGCAGGCGACATTGACATGTGTTGTCCCAACGCACCATTGTGTCTTAATCTTACGAGTTGTCCCGCAATAGAGAGAAGAATGTTGACAGAGTCCAAACGGTGGCTGATATCTTCCCAGGAGGAAGTGAGCGTTACCACTGGCTTTGTGTCTGCCCAGGGCAGGTAATAGTAGTGGTTACCTGAGGGCAGGCAAAATACACACTTCAGGGAATGACCAGAGATTCTCCGGATAATTTATTATACTGTATCTCGGCACAGTCAGTGGTGGGCCATTTAGGACCAAGAAGGCCTTCTCTGCTGGCCTAAACACTTTCAGAAGCCCTGATCTACTATACAACCTAAATTCAAATATTTGTTCCATGAAATTGTATAAATGTATTCCTAACAGTGCGGCACGGTGGTGACTGGTTAGAGCGTTTCCCTCACAGTTCTGGGGACCGGGGTTCAATCCCCGCCCCCGCCTGTGTGGAGTTTGCATGTTCTCCCCGTGCCTGCGTGGGTTTTCTCCGGGCACTCTGGTTTCCTACCACATCCCAAAAACATGCATGGTAGGTTAATTGAAGTCTCTTAATTGCCCCTAGGTGTGAATGTGAGTGTGAATGGTTGTTTGTGTATGTGTGCCCTGGGATTGGCTGGCAACCAGTTCAGGGTGTTCCCCGCCTCCTGCCCAATGATAGCTGTGATGGGCTCCATCACTCCTGCGACCGTTGTGAGGATAAGCGGCTCAGAAAATGGATGGATGGATGGATATTCCTAACAGTCTATTCTCTACATTTCATAACGTTTTTTTTGGCTGCACTGGTTCCAGTAGTGTACAGTGGATATAAAAAGTCTACACACCCCTGTTCAAATGCCATTTTTTTGTGAACAAAAAAATAGACCATGACAAATCATTTGTGTGATCTATAACTTGTACAACTGAATAAAAAAAAATACAAACCTGATAATCTGCACAAGGGTGCACAGTGGACACCTGCTTCGTACTAACCCCAAATAAAGTTAAACTTTCAAGTAGGCTTTTCCTGACATTTTTGTCGTCACATCTTCCAGTTAAGCGAGGGTGTGCACACTCTTAATTCCCCTCGGAAAAAATATTTTTTTGTTTGTTTTTATTTAGGAAGGTATTACGAGATGGATTCAGTCGGGTAAGTCCCGACTGAAGGTCCAGGTACCAAATGCACGGCCCGCCAGTGATAGGTCTGCAAGAACGCTGACATTCGTACCGTCAAATACGGCATAGCTGTACTGGGTGGTGGACGCCAGAGGCTTGCAGGTGGAGTCCAGCTTGTTGCCGTAGTTTCCCATGCTGACCTCGAACTGGATGGGCTCACCCGGCTCTTGGAGCATGCAGGCACTGTGGAACACTGTGCAAAGGGAGTACTTCCTCCTTCGCTGGTATTTCTGCACGCAAGAGCGAAGGAGGGGTTAAAATGGCCGTACTTGCTGCAGCTTTCATTTCCCTACTCTCAGTTTGTGTACTCTTTGTTTGACTTCAACTGGAACTGAGCTACTGTTGCACAGCTGCCTTATTAAATAATCAGATACCTGTGCCACCAGGATGTCATCACTGGAAATATCATCGACATTCTTATCCACTTTTCCATCCAGCACAGTGGACAGCTCAACAAGGACCCTCCCCCTGTAGGCGACACCTTCACCCTGCAAGTGCAATCAAGTTCAATGCAGATTTTCACATGAGAGATCATCAAAACATTCCAGGCAGAGATGAGATTGTTATTGATTTTTTTTTTTTTTTTACCTTGCCAAGGTTAAGGTCGTCATACGGGTCAGGGAGTCCAGTAAACTCCCTCGGGCTGCCATACAAGTTGACATAACAAGGACCAAAAGTTGGCAGGAAACCAGACTCGCTTGCTGCAGGATTCGCTGCACACACACACACAAACACACAGAATGGCCGAGACCTCTTTAAAACACAAAGCCAAAGTCTTGTCCCTTCTTACGCACATTCAGACAGGCTGTTGCAATGTTCACCTTGTGTGTCTGTTTGAAAATGAAACAAGACGTTGAACAACCCTTATAATTGTTCAATTATTTAGTTTTGACTCTACTGTTATGCCTGTTTCACAATATGTTATTACCACCACCAAGATAGCCATGTCCTCAGTTGGGAGTGTTTTAGCAAGATTAAAACAGAAACTACTTGACCGATTTCCGTGAAACCTGGTAGAGAAGGCCGACATGGGGTCAGGAAGAAGCCATTTGGTGCAGATGTGGACAAAAGTAAATGCTCAACTAAAAAAAAACTCTTGGCCTTTGTGGTCGCTCGGACTCAATAAAATGAACAATTTTCAGAAATCGGTTAAATAGCCTTTGGTTTAATCCTGTCACACACATACATACGCACACAACAAGTGCACACACACAGCAACGACAAAGATGTCTTTAAAATTAAAAGCCAAACTCTTTAAACTCGTGCCCACAATTCCTTACGTACGTTCAGACAGGCTGTTGGAAAGTTCGCCTTGTGTGTCTGTTTGAAAATGAAAGACATTGAGGGACATTAAATAACCCTAATAAAATGTTAATCCTCTACGCCTATTATTTATCACCTGTATAATAATAATAAGAAGAAGAATATTATATTAACATTTGATTACATAAAATACGATTTATTAATTATGCATTCATATTAAAAATAATACTAATATTCCAATTGTAGTTGAAAGGGGTGTGCAGCTACATTTTGAACTCTCAAGTCAACTTTATTTTAAATGACAGCAAACAGCCTTACCTTCCATCTCTCCGCCAGCAGAGGATATCTTGCTGAGGTTTAAGAATGTTGTTCCGATGGCGTCGTCCTTGCTGACACGGTCCCTGCCAAGAGTTCATTGGCACGTCAATCAGAAGCTGCCACGTTACTGCGTGGGAATGTCTCACTTCTTACCAGTCAAACATGGTCAGCTTGATACGTTCGCACATGGACGGGAACTACAAAGGACAATGGACAAGATTAAAGACTCGCATTATCATTATCATCGCATTATCATTATCATCGAACATTTCGTACCTTGACTTGAAGGTTGATGATCTGATTCCATTCAGGATTTGCATTTTTCTCAATGATTCTAGTGCACAGCTAAAAGGAACAAAATTCAAATTATTTTCTCGCCAAAGCGAGGCGAAACAAAACTTCTGGCTTTGACTTATTTACCTTTTTTCCAGCAAAGCTAACCTCCAAATACGGATCCACCAAGTTCTTCCTGTCTCCATCCCCGCCAAAGACGTGCTTTATCGTCTGAACAAATGCATCATCCACTGCGAAAAGAAAAAAAAGTTGCACAGCACTGAAAGAGATTTAACAACAACACACTGCGCAATACAGTACGTACTTGATTGTTTACATACTTTGTGGCATGTCCTCTGCACGGAACACTTTGATGCTGAGTGTGGCCCATCGCATTGTGACTCCTGCCGGCACCAGAAGATTACTCTCGATGTCGTCCTGATCCTCGCTCATTTCTCTCTTCTCGCTCTGCATGACAGGACAAATTTCAGTGCAATTGTTTAGTATTCATCACTAAAATATTTAATCAAGGACTTGATTAAATATATTTAATGTGATCCAATGCAGGAGTTGATATTATGCAGGACCGTTGAGTAATGCAACCAACTATTCGAAACACCGCTCAGTAAACTGCAGTGCACTTTTACACCACTGAAAACTGCACACAACAATCATATTAAAATAAAATGTGAAATATATAATCAAGCAAATATTAAAACATTTAAATAAATAATATTAAATTAAATAATTTTTAAAAATCAAATTAATGTAAATAAAATGAAAAATAATATAAATGACGTAAATAAGTAACAAAATAATAAATAGTACATTAAATACAGTAAATGTAATTCTAATAAAATTACATTAAGTTAATTAAATCTCAACAAAATGAGAAAAAATCAACAAATAAGATACAACTGGATTAAATAAATGCAAATTAAAATAAAATAATTCAATTTAAATGTGCAAATAAAAATGCAAATAAAATAAAATTAAATTGCAATTAAACGTGGAAAAAATATTTTAAAATACATGTAAATAAAATTAAAGTGGTAATGAAAGAAATGTCAAGAAGATTGAAATAAAGTAAAGACACGAAAATATAAATGCAAATACAATAATGTAAGATATATGTCAATATAATAAAATAACATACATTTAAATAAGATGAAATTAATTACACACAAATTAATCACATTTAAATACATGTAGTAAATCCAAATACAATACAATAAAATACATGTAAATGTGGAAAAATACCAAAAAATAAATGTCAATAAAATAAAAAAAGAAATGAAATTAATTTGAAAATGTAATAAAATAATAATAATAATTAAATTAAATATCTCCTTGTTCATGACCCAAACCGAGCATTATATCTCCTGCTATTGCAAGTGTATCGCACCTAAACCCGTGCCCAATAAGCAATCCCAATTCAACAAAATAGTCGATTATATACTCCCACTGCTGTGCTTGGAAGATAAACCCTGTACGCACCGGCGGCTCTTCCCCAGTCACCACAACGATAATGCTGACTTTCAGGTAACCTTTGGCGCCAGAGGTGGAGTCATCTGGATCACTCAGCAGCAGCCATTTCCTAAGTATGGCATGACCTGAACACAGTGTAATATTTATATAATATGTAATATATATACACAGGAAGTTACAAAATATATATATTGGCAAAGACTGACCTGGTTCATCATAGATGTAGCCAACATCCAGCTGAGGAAGACAGGGAAGAGAAAGCTACGTTCACTTGTAGTGAGTGGTAATGTGAGTTTTTAACACTTTCTTTAACTGTTTGTTTCTTTGTTACACCCAAAAAATGTTCATGGGTCAATGTGACCCGCTTCATGTTTCATCATAAAAAATAAAAGAAGATGTTTCACGCTGCATTACCTTGAACTCGCCCATTAGACTGTCTGCTCGGAGGGAAAAGGAATCATAAACCTTTGCAAAGAAAGAGCACAGCGTTTAATTCAATTAAAATCTGCCTTTCATTTGTCAAGCATGCTATGATTTTAAAAATAAAAAAGTACACACCCTTATACTGATGCTCTCGTCAAACAGCTCTGAAGGGAGCATATTAACGTTGTAAAAAAATATCTAAAGGAAAGCAAAAAAAATGTAAATAGCAATAAAGGAAAACAACATGTAGATTGAAACAACCATTAAAGGACTTAAAAGGGAAGTGTTATGGAAAAGTGAGTTTTTACTGAACAGTATACAAGTAGTTCAGTCTATAGAGTGTCTGACTACTCAACAAGTGTGACATTAAACCAAGTAAATCTTTATAAAGTCATCTGATTTAAAAATAAATAAATAATATGTGTCCATAAACAAGCCGTTCTGCACTTCTGCACATAACAATGGGCCTCATTTACATAATAACCACCTCAATACCAAGTGTATGTAAAGTGTTCACTCCACAAATTAAAATTTGTCTTTAGCGCTCACTTCTTTTCCCACATACTTTGGACTCTGCTCTGGCTCGGTAGTATATCTGTCAGGGTTACGGTTGCTCACTTTCATGATTGGCCCTTATTTTATTGTGAAAATGGGGTCATTTTTCTCGTGTGATAAAATGCTTCCCAAGATGTCCTGAATGACCTGAACAGTTTGAAGTTTGGCTGGGCGAGGAGGTCAATGCGTCAAATAACTGCATTATTTTGGGAACGTTGTCGTGGGATAATGAAAAGTCTGGGAATTTGGAGAGTGTGAAAAATAGTTGGGATGGTTTGAATCGGTTGTAATAATTTGCAAAATGTCTCCCTTCATTTCAATGCAAATTGTTTCTGAGGAAAATGTGAAAGTTAGGGAAAATAATGTGTAAATGCTCTTCATCATTCACACAACGACAAGGAATGGCTGTAAATAAACTCAGTACCTCATCAAAGAAGGGGTTATTGCCGCTTCTTATTCGCGTCCTATGTGTCTGGCCGCACACGTTTGCCTTCACCACGGGCTTGATGTTGTTGCCAGGCAGCTGTCGGCCCTCGATGACCCGGATACGAATCTGGACATGGGAAAGAAGCAGTGAGGCTTTTTTTTTTTTTTTTTTTTAGTTAAGTAGTAGTTCCAAAATAAAATGTGCAGGACTGATTTTATCTTATATCATGGGCCTTTATTTCTTACGCATGCTGTCAGTCAAGCGATTACAAATTCCCTCTTTAATTGAAGCTCCAACACAAAACCTGGAAATCCTGGGGCTTGTTAGCCAGGGCCCGGTGGTTCTTGCGGCCGATGCGGAGCGGCTTGAGGCTCGTTTTCGTGGGATGGACTGACGTGCCCGGAACTGCTGGGCTTCCCACATGGTCCCCTGCCTCCACGTCGGCTTCCCCCTCATCAGCCACCTCGTAGGCCTCTGGGGTCCACAGTGGCATGAATACATTGCATTATTTGAGGTAAAGTACCTTCCATAAACTGAGGTAAAGTAAATACCGGTACCGATACCATAAACTCACTTTTATGTATCGATACTGTACACTGTGCTCATTTTCTCTCTTGACACTTACAGTCCAAAACAATTCCATTCGAAATGATTCATAAATTGACCAAACCTTGAGTTGAAGTGGTTGTTTTATATTCTATCTTCTCGTTGGAAATGACACAAGAAATGTGTCCTTTGATTTACTTCAACTTACACACTGACAGACAACAATTTTAGGTGCACCCTCACAACCTAATGAGATGCAATAAAAGAGGTTTGTTAAAAATTCGACCTATTCTCTAACAGAATAATGCTCAGTTTTAACACCTCTTATAGAGGTCTCAACTTAATGTTTATTTTTACAGGTGAAGTTTGCATGCCTTGGTCAAACAAAAGTGACGATTATTGTCTTTGTAAAAGCAGAATTGTTGAGACAGCGCTTGTATCAAATCTCATTAGACTGAAGTCTACTTGCGAGTGTACTGACTTCTTACCGTTGTCCGTATGAGACACGTCGCCGTCAGCCGTGTCCCCGGGTGGTTCATATCCAATGAGGAAATTAATTGTTGCCTGAAAAAAAGTTTCCCAAATGTTATATTTACCATATAAACCATTTAAACACATTTAAACTTATTAGAGCACACTTACCAAACATGTATTTGAACACAAAAAAAAAACTTCAAGCATGAACTGTATAGAACAGTGATTCAGTACAGTTCAAAGTTATAGGTAACTTTTAAGTAAAATACATTTGCATTTAATCTTTAAGAACTGCATGTTTTAAAACTTAATCAATTATCATGTTTTAATTTAATCATTAAATATTCAAACTGTGCATCATGTTACATTGGGTTACAATAATATTAAATATACTTTTCCAGAATAAAACCTCTGTTTTTTATGGACAACAGGTAAAGAAAATAATATGTATTGTGGTGTCTATGTTTCAGATATGTGCCCTTAAGAGCCGGAGCCTGGGGCATGGCGTGTGACATCAGTGAGTCCGCGTGTGAATGTCTGGGTGTGAGCGGTGGCTGGCAGCAGCTTCTGCTCGAGTGTGCTCAGTGTGTTTCCAATAAACAATAAATATTTGCGGCTCGACTTTCGCAAATTCTCCTACTCGCAGATTGGTTTTGAAACCTACCCCCTACCATTAATCATCAAAAATTCGCCTACTTTGTATTGTGTGCCATCTGCCATCGAAGAATCTGCTGTTTAGTGGGGGCGCAAATGATGAAACTGCGATCTAGCAGGGGAACATTCTCTTCAGTTACTTTTAAAAATGATTTTTTTTTACCCCAATTGGTTGCTGCTTCTCATTGCTCAGGGGCACATTCTTGGACGGGAGCGATCTCACGTGACCACCGGCCAAGTCCCTCAGAGAGATTTTCGCAGATCCTATGAACCTGAAAAGAAAGTGAGGAATGAAACATGAATCCTTATAGTTAATCATTTGTTTCAATGCAAAAAAAGTCTGCCGGTAAATGTCTACTATAGGAGGAAACTGGCCACTGTGTGACTAATTGCTTGAACCATGTGGGGAGTGGACTGCTTCCACTTCTCCATTCCACTTTTTCACCTCTGTGATGCCACTGTGTGGTTATTAACCACAATGGATTGCAAAATGTGATTCATTTATTGTGCAGGTAAATCATACTTTGCTTAGACTGGCTGGAGAATAGTGCACGGTGTACCCAGCCTTTCTCCCAAAGTCAGCTCCCCGGCCACTCTAATAATGAGGACAAGCGCTATAGAAAATGGATGGATGAAAAAAGATTACAATCTGTATTGTGTCATAAAAATGACTAAATACCATTTTGAAAAATGTATTCAAGTTACGACAGATAAATAACCACCTACAAATAACAGACTACAAGTTGACATGAAGTGCAATAAGTGTAGTGTATGATATTGCTTCTGAGTCGAAATCACAATGGCGAACAGAGAAAAGACACACATGAACATCACAATGTAAACATGTTAAAGTTGTTCAACCTGCAGAGCCAAAAGAAATATTGGAGTTTTCAAATTGGTCCTGTTCCTGTATTTCGCAGGCCTGTTTTGTTGTTTCGTTTCTGTTTCCACATTCTTTGTCGGGAGCATTGGCGGGTGGAATCTCCTGCGTCGCACTTGCTATCATTTATCATCAGCGGGGTATTTTGACGCAGTAGAGCGTTTGAGTAGAAGATAATGATTAGGAGTTAAATCTCTGTTTGGCACATCCATTATGAGGAAGAAAAATTCTGACATGTCCTCAGTCAGAAATGTTTAGGCACCTCATGCTCACACAAGGCATGTATGTCTATGGTATAAACAGAATATATGTTGCGGTAATTAGTAGAAAGCGGTCACGCACTTACTGCGACAAATAACTCATGAATATGCAAATCGCTTGTGTATCCCCTCACTTATACTCTCGTTCTGTTCTGTAGACTTTTATAATTCACATAATTAATGCCACCACACTTCAGTTGTACATGCTTCTTCTCCTGTCCTTGTCCTGTTCTATCTTGTCCTGTCCTTCCCTCACAGAGTGTAGCACTACAGCCCCATGCAACACTCATATTTAATGTTTCATTGTTGTAGATAATGTAATGATTTACTTCTCTCATCCTGTTTACAAGTAGTCCTTTGTCTTTTGTCTTTGTTTCTCTCTCCCTTCTAGAAAACTTGTTCTGTTCGACTGATCAAGTCTGATTCTCAATAAATCTCAATTATAATACTACAGCGGAAGCTTAAAAACTCCACTGTGACACAGTAAAACTGTTCCGGCATGAAAGGGATACAGATTTTCCATTCTGCTTGACCTAAAAGCCGAAATGGAAAAAAAAAAAAAAAAGTAGAAAGCGTGTGTCACGACTGTAAGAAACGATGACACAGTTCATGGAGTGAATGAGGAACACCATGTAAAAAAGCCACTGATGTTGAACTCGAGCCATGCAGAGAATCAACATTTCATAGTTGGATTCCTTTTCCATCAAAAGCCCTTTCTCTGTCTTGTTTTTGTTGTTTTGTAGTTTGAGATGTCAACAAAAGAAAAGATTATTAACATCCAACTGACTACTCAGCACTACTCCTAACTGACTACTCAGTTGGATGTGCCAAACAGAGATTTAAGTCGCTGTTCTGCTAGACATGTTTCTTTTCACAAAAAGCTTATTTTCTCCGCTTTTTTTTTTTTTTTTTAGAAATCTTTGTTTTTGGTGAAACCAACCCATCTTCTACTGCTGATTATTAAGAAGCGGAGAAAGCAAGAGACACACTTTTTTCTTGTTTATTTGGTAAACAGACAATGCAGTTTCAGTTAAGTTGTAATTTTTTAGAAACCTTGTTTTTAGTTTCATTTCACTACATGGAAATCTTTGTTTCAATCCTAGTTTTCATTATTTTGTTTACTGTCCATAATGACCATGCTTAGGATAATGGAAACATGGCATGAGAAACGACAAAAGATGGAAACAATTAGAACACACCACAGGCATATCGTGTTCCGTGGCCATTTGGCCAAATTTAGCGACTGGGCTGGGGGGAAAGGCAGTCTTATGAAAACAGCACCGATCATATTCATGAGCTGCTTTCCCCCCCCCCCCCCCCAACAGTTTCAATTCCTCATACAGATTAAAAAGCAGCTGCAGTCATTCAGTCTGAGAACAAATGTGATACTTTGCATAGGAGATGAATGTGTAGAAGCCGCAAGAGTACAAACCAACAACCACATCCAAATGGGCAGCAGCAGCTCAGCTCACAGACTCTGCTGCTATAAATAGCACATACTGTAAGATCATACCATATATTTAAACAGCTGCGCTTTCCTGATGTGATAAATATGAACAGTGAAACCCCACATATTCATGTTTGGCAGTCGCAAATTTGCTGATTCACATATTTTTATGCTCAAAGCCACATATTTTTTTATATTGCTGCCATCTTGTGGCATCTATAGGCTATTGCAAACCTTTTTGTTCGGGCACATATTTTCTATATTTGTGGCAGGGCTCTGTCCCTTAATCTTTGCATACAACTTATATCCATCCATTTATTTTGTATTGGGCTTATCCGCAATAGAGTTGTGATTGAGCTAGGTCCTATTCTGTCTGACTTTGGGAATGAGAAACGAGGAACAGCCCCCCGACTGGTCGCCAGAGAAACAACTATTCACACTCACATTCACACCGATAGACAATTTAGGGCTCTATTTTCATGACTCGCACAAGTCCAGATGTGCGCAGCCTGTATATTTAAAAAAAGGGTCTGTCTTCGCCTCGTGGGCATGAAAACAGGCAACTTTATTTGCCGCCAATCAAAGTGGCTTCTTTCATTCATTTTCTTTAAGTGACGCGTAATGACGGTCTCGCATGGAGAGAGCGATCCGTGCGTGACTGGAGCATTGTCACTTGGCTGGTGTGGCAAAAGACTGTGATTAAATACAGTATGAGTTGGATAATAACCACGGGCGACTTAAATACAGACGGCACGGTGGGCGACTGGTTAGAGCGTCAGCCTCACAGTTCTGAGGACCGGGGTTCAATCCGTGGCCTCGCCTGTGTGGAGTTTGCATGTTCTCCCCGTGCCTACGTGGGTTTTCTCCGGGCACTCCGGTTTCCTCCCACATCCCAAAAACATGCACGAATTGGAGACTCTAAATTGCCCGTAGGTTTGACTGTGAGTGTGAATGGTTGTTTGTTTCTATGTGCCCTGCGATTGGCTGGCAACCAGTTCAGGGTGTACCCCGCCTCCTGCCCGATGACAGCTGGGATAGGCTCCAGCACGCCCGCGACCCTAGTGAGGAGAAGTGGCTCAGAAAATGGATGGATGGATGGACTTAAATACATTATTGTCCAGGGACCTCATGAATCTATCCCTATCCATGCATGAAAAATGTATGCTCGTGACGGTTTATTTTAAACCATGGGTCACATTCCTTTTCCTATAATCCAGGTCACAGAATGTTTCTTTCAAGATGGCACAAAGAAGAAGTCAATTCTGCAGATCACAGCTGTGCCAGTGACAAGCCAGGGCAGGCATTTTTCTCGCTCAACGCACCGTCACGCATCTCGAGTGGAGGTCATGGAAAAATATCCAAGTGTGTGCATGGCTGCGATAGACAGAAATTCCCAAACCTTTTGGCAATGGGTGATTGGACTGTTTTTACCCTCCCCCTATCAGCACTGCACAAACCCCCAAATTACAGTGCTCTGAAGTACATATCTAAAGTTCCTGATTTATACTGAGTGTGATGGCGTGGCATCCTGTGAGGGGAAGTTTATAAAAGAGCAGTGATTGTGTCCTTTTAAGGCAACATTCCTTATGAGAACAGCGATGAGGGCGACAATGCTATTTGCTCACAGACTCTACAAGTCTGAACTTAACCACAATCACCATTATGTGCTCACGGGCTTTAAAGCCGGTGAACTTGATGCTCATTAGAGAAAAACACAGTCGATCATAAGGACAATTTGCAACATTTCACAGAAAATAATTGCCTTTATATAGTTAAAAGGTGAATATTACCCACCCACCAGTTCCATTTCAGTTTTTATAGTGAGGGCTAAATATTTTGGTTGTTGTTTTTTTTTTCCATCATATAAGTTGGTCAGTCCCCTCCTTGAGCTGTCACCTTATCGTGGTGGAGCGTTTTGTGTGTCCCAATGATCCTAGGAGCTAAGTTGTCTGGGGCTTTATTCCCCTGGCAGGGTCATCCATGGAAAACAGGTCCTAGGTGAGGGACCAGACAAAGCACAGCTCCAAAAACCCATATGATAACAAACAATTCCGGAAGACCTTTTCCCTTGCCCAGACGCGGTTCACCGGGGCCCCCCTCTGGAGCTAGGCCTGGAGGTGGGGCTCGAAGGCGAGCGCCTGGTGGCCGGGCCTGGACCCATGGGGCCTGGCCGGGCAGAGCACGAAAGGGTAACGTGGGTCCTCCTTCCCATGGGCTCACCACCTGTGGGAGGGGCCAAAGGGGTCGGGTGCAGTGCGAGCTGGGCAGTGGCCTCCCTCTGCCTTCGGGTGGGGGTACGGGTTCTGACTGTTGTTTGTGCCTATGCACCAAACAAAAGTTCAGAGGACAGAGCCTCGGGATTGGCAGACTGCGGTGGTGGTCCCCCTTTTTAAGAAGGGGAAAGGAAGGTGTGTTCCAACTACAGGGGGATCGCACTCCTCAGCCTCCCTGCTAAGGTCTAGTCAGGGGTGCTGGAGAAGAGGGTCTGTCGGGAAGTCAAATCTCAGATTCAGGAGGAGCAGTGTGGTTTTTGTCCTTGCCGTGGAACAGTGAACCAGCTCTACACCCTCAGTGGGGTCCTCGAGGGTGCATGGGATTTTGCCCAACCAGTCTACATGTGTTTTGTGGACTTGGAGAAGGCGTTCGACCGTGTCCCTTGGGGAGTCCTGTGGGGGTTCGGTACTTGCTTCGGAAGTACCGAACCTCCTGATACGGGCTGTTCGGTCCCTGTACGACCGGTGTCAGAGCTTGGTACGCAGTAAGTCGGACTCGTTTCCGGTGAGGGTTGGAGTCCGCCAAGGCTGCCTTTTGTCACCGATTCTGTTCATAACTTTTATATACAGAATTTCTAGGCGCAACCGAGGCGTAGAGGGGGTCCGGTTTGGTGGCCTCAGAATTGCATCTCTGCTTTTTGCAGATGATGTGGTTCTGTTCGCTTCATCAAGCGGTGATCTCCAATTCTCACTGGAGCGGTTTGCAGCCAAGTGTGAAGCGGCTGGCATGAGAATCAGCACCTCCAAATCTGAGACCGTGGTCCTCAGTCGGAAAAGGGTGGAGTGCCCTCTCCGGGTCGGGGATGAGATCCTGCCCCAAGTGGAGGAGTTCAAGTATCTTGGGGTCTTGTTCACGAGTGAGGGAAGAATGGAACGGGAGATCGACAGGCGGATCGGTGCAGCGTCTGATGCAGACTTTGTATCAGTCCGTTGTGGTAAAGAAGGAGCTAAGCCGAAAGGCTAAGCTCTCGATTTACCGGTCGATCTACGTTCCTACCCTCACCTATGGTCACGAGCTGTGGGTCGTGACCGAAAGAACAAGATCCCGGATACAAGTGGAGAAGCTGAGTCCTACGGGAGTATCTCAAAGTAGAGCCGCTGCTCCTCCACATCGAGATTGGTGGATGGATGGATGAAAACACCCTAAAAGTGTTACGCTTACCAGTTCAACCCAAATTGCTCTGGGAAAAATATGCCTCAAAAATCAACAAAACTTGTAGTTCAAAACGTCCCAGTAATGGAAAATCGGATAATTGGAAATTGAATCATCAAATGCTATGGAATCTTATTGGGACACAGAAAAGAGTCTGGCTTCTCAGTTGACTTTGGGCGAGAGACGGGGGAAACTTTGAACTGGTCGCCAGCTAATCGCAGGTCACATATACAAACAAACATTCACGCTCACAGTATGGACACTTTTCACCAAACATGGATGTTTGCATGTGAGGAAGATAGTGATATACTATATCACAGTATATTTATTCAGTTGTTTTTTTTTGAACCACCAATTATTTTTTAGGTCGATGTTAAATATTGTGATCCAGAATGCTCCACAGCAAATGAAACGTCAATTTTACAGATGTCATGTCTGTTTGCCAGTGTAACACATACTGTAGTGGTATCAGTCATAGTAAAGATAATTACAAACACCAACTTGAGATTTGAAACCTTCTTTTGAACGGTCTACCCCATAGTGAGCTCAGTACATATGAGCAATACAGTCGATTAAAATATGAATAAAATACTAATGACAATATTTTACCAAATAGGTTCCCCAGCCCTGCTGTTATGGTTATTGTTTTCTTTTTTTTTATGGGTTCAAATAAATAAATTCTGATAAAAAAAAAAAAATCTTGAGTGAGTTAATCAGATAAAAAATGCTATGGGATGGAATGTAACTAATCAGATGAATCCATCATAAAATTTTGCAGTTTCACTGGGTTACACAATATCTAAAGCCATTAAGGTGACAATAATTTAAACATAGTAGTCACAGGAAGACATTATTTACTTTCCATTTTACTTTCCATATTAGTTCCTACTTCTGCAAAACCTCATGTGAACATCCCACACCACTGCAGGTTTGATTTGTCTATTTTTTTTTTTTTTTTTAATTTTGTGATCATTTGTGCATAATTTCAAAACCTGTCACATACTTGTGATGGCCGATAGTCTCATAGTCTTTTACAACCACGTCGATGAATGAAGACGTGTCCAAGGCCAAGCCCTTTAAATCAAATTCCAGCCCCTGCAATGAGAAAAAAATATGTCTGTTTAGCAAAGATGCTCTTCTACAAAAGGAGTCAAGTCTTCATTTCATTAGACTATAAGTCTCACACAGCTGACGTGAACTGCACTCACTTCATTCCACACGGGATTTAGCTCATTGTCAACAGCTTTGGTTTTCTTCTTTTCACCTAAAATCACAAAGTTAACCTCGTTGGAAAAAGAATTGCGGCATTATGCAACGGTGAAATCGGTACAGACACGATAGAGGAAACTCATTTTTCAAGTCATGAAATCACTTGAATAATTCTAAGTGGTATTATAAGTTGGTATTATATGTTAAATTCAGATCATTATTGTATATTATGGTGTGTAGCATCTCGTTCAGTGGTTCTGAACGAGGAAAGGAAAGGAAAAAAATATATATATATTTACTATTGTAAACCACTGTAACATCATGCACAGTTTGAACATTAACAAGGTAATTAAATATAGGACAATTAAAAAAAACTATACTTGATGATTCTATTAAAATGCATCACACATCAATGTTAAACAAAATATTTAAATCAACATTCAGAAACAAACAATTCGAAAGCAATTGTATCTAACTTGAAAGTTAAATACAACTGAACCGTACTTTGGAAAGGATTGTTTTGTGTGCCACTAGAGGGAGTCCACGTACCACTAGTGGTACACATACTACACATTGAGAATAAATTATTTAATTAACAAGGCCACAATGGCCAAAGGAGTTACTTCCCTTATCTTGGTCACAATATTCACTTGGAACTCAAGAAAAAGTTCCTTAAATTTAACTAAACATAACTAAAATATAGAATGACATAGACTACACTTTTGTAAAGATGAAATTAAATCTAATTATAGCATCTAATTAATAAAGCCATAATGGACAAACAGGTATTTACGTCATCATGATAACAATATTCACTTTAAACTCGAGCAAAATATCCATAAACTGCATAAACTGTACATTAAAGGTAACTAAAAGGTAGGATGATATACTTACAAAAAAAAAAAATCAAACGCCAGGGTTAAGTTATTGATACACCACCTTTCCCCTATGTAAAGTCATTCATAATATCTCACCTCTAAACACAACAGAAGCAAATGGATCAGGGTTGCCCAGTTTCTTTTTGGGGATCCCGCACGCAGACTCAACAATTACCCGCAACATGTTTGAGAGTAAGTCTACAATGTATTCTCAGAGGAGGAGGACCATATTCCTTAGAGTCGAGTAAAAGGACTTAAAGAAACAGAAGTGAAGAGGAGACTACAGGAGGAGGAGGAGGAAGGGGAGGAGGGCGACCTCGTTTGTGAGTCACAACAGGCTGACTAAAGCAAAGCAACCAATAAAATAGTACTTCACTAGAACTGTACTTCACCTCAGTATTTATTTTTCTGACAACTCTTTACTTTTTTTCCCTTTATTTGAACAGATATCTGAACATACCCCTCCTTACTTTATCAAAATAGGCGTGTTACTTTCTCCAACCTCCATGGGTGTGTGTGTGTGTGGGGGGGGGGGTAAACCACAGTTGAGATTATGATTGATTGAGGTTTTTGGGACCGAAATACAAAAAAAAAAAGAAAAAAAATCAGGGACAGTGGTGACATGTTTTTGTTGTTTGATGATAATGCAACAGATTAATAGAAGCAAGATATTCCCCATCCATTGCCTTATTAAAGAAACGGTTTGACGTTTTCAGCTTCAAGAATGATTAGTGGTGAATTCTTCTAACCTTCAATAATTATGAGTCTAATCTGAAAAATCACATACCGTTGATAGCGTTAGCTAATTTAGCATTTTTTAGTTCGTCCGTTCACAACGTGTAATGTATCTTTTTCAGTAATGATGAGCTAATTCAGCATTTTTGTTATTACTCCCTTTACAACATGATGTATATTTTTGGGGCTTATCATACGTTGTTTTAGCATTTTTTAAATTATTTTTTATTTCTTTGTCAGTCAGCCCACAATGTGAGGTGATTTTTTTTCCGTTGTTATCATTAGCTATCTTATTTAGCTTTTTGTTGTTGTCAGGTAGTCCACAACGTTTTTCAGTTGTCTTGAGCTAATTTAGCTTTTTTTTTGTTAGCATAAAAGCCTGAGCCAATGTGAGCTCGGTAGCTCAAGTTAAAACGTCGAGAGAGAAAAATATAATCTAACTTTTTTGTTGTGCTATTTCACTTGAGTACATTTCAGAGTCTATACTTTGACTTTAGTAAAAGAGTGGAATATTTTTTTACTAGTCATTTTTTAACTCCAGTACCTCCAATTCAGTACAGAGTGAATACTTTTGGCACATCTTCAATAAAACAATACAAACATAATAATAAATACCAATATAGCGTCCTACGCCTCCTGTTTATCGTTACATTTTCTATTAAGCTTCTTGTTTTTGTTTAACCCTGTTTTTGTTACGCTATTGCTGCAATTAGAATTCCCTCGCGCCTCCCAGTGGTGATATGCTGCGTTCTAGGACTATGAGAAATATGATATTTTCTACACTTACAGCGATAAAACGCGCACACACGTCTACCTTTCCGTAAACTACAGATATATATACTTGATTCGATGTAAAACTATCACTAAATACAAAGTCTATTATCATATTCGTGGATGGGCACCAGCGAATCACTGTAATAATTCCGAGTCTACTCGAAGGCGTCCATAACGTCTCTCACAACCTTCCTGCTCTTTGAGGCAAACGTTACAATTACTGTAAATTATCTCTCATCTTCGCCGAAGAGGTCGATTAAATCGACCTGCTACGCGTTTGCCACAACATTATACCCCCTTTTCTTGTATTTTATGACAGGTAACCGCATTTTTGGGGGGTCATATTACTGGGACAATTACAAAAAATATATATATACATTTTAAACGTAAACACGTAGTTTAAGCTAGCTACCATTGTAACGTACAGTAGTGCTCTGTTATCTTAAATTTATTTTGGGATTCTTTGATATATTATTGAAGTTTCTCTTGGGGGAAAAATGCAGCAACGAGTTATAACACCAATTATGAGCAGGAAGCTTGGAACATTTTTAAAGGCTTGTGCTGCAGTTAGTACATATTAGAATGTACTCAGCTATATAGCTACTAGTTTTCTTCTCTCATTCCTGTGTATTGAAAATATTTTTTCTTTTGCAATCAACAAGTAGGAGATGTCCTGCGACAAACGTATGAATCTGTGGGAAAAGCCCAATCCATCTCTCAGTAGGAGCGTCAATCTGAAGGAGTGGACCATCATGTCTACTGCAAAGGTATCTGATTTATTTTTACCCCACACAAAAATCAGATTTCAAGTTTAGTTCTGAGCGTTAACACTGCATCACTGTCCGTGAAAATAATGCAAATATGTGTGTGAAATGCGTGGTCCTTGTTAGAGAACAGCAAGTTGTGCAAAAAAAAAAGTTAAACATTGAATTAAACACGATAGCCTTCCACTCTGCCTTTCTTGTGGAAAACAATGTGAAAATGATTGCGCTCATGTTGCCTGTTTCTTAGAAGTAAAGGTCACTAGTCACTTTTTAAAAATAGTCACTTCGAGAGGTAGAAAAAGTCGCTAAATTCAGCGACCAAATTGCTGACTTGCTTTTGGAGACTAACTCCTCTCTGTTTGCAGCTATGTTGTTAGTGGAAGCAGAGGTCAGTGGCAACCCACTTTGAACTACAGAAGCTGCAAAAACAAAAAAGCAAACAATCGTCCTGATACGTAAACTCGATGGATAATATTGATTGGCAGACGCGATTAGCGTCGCAGACATCGTGTTGTCAGTGCTTTTAACACTAGAATCGATCAGTTTGAACAGTGAAGGCACATGACGTGATCATTGGCCTGCATAGAACACACTCAAGAGGCTCTGTGTAAACGTATTGATTCATTCTTGTGTTTGCATTCATTAACTATCCAGGCAATAATGCTGACTCTGTGTTGTAATGTCCAGCTAATGTTGCCCAGCTGTGAGGCTGTTTTCCTCAAATGCTGGCCTCCGCTTTAATGGAAACCAGTTCACACCACTAGATGGTAGTCTCGTTTTTTAAAAATATGTTTCTATACACTCCTGTATTGGCATGAGCCAGCAAAAAGATTACATAGAGCATGATTGGAGTGATTTGTAGCAATTTCACAAACAGTCAGATTTCGATCTGGCCTGAAAACCTGATTGTTCACTGCTGCGTTTTCAGGACTCAAAAGTATTATTTCACCATTTTCTTTTTTGTGTGTGATTTTAGCTTGATTTGCATCCTTTAATGCTGTGTTTCTCCGATTTCTGACACCAAGTACGATCTAAAAAAATGCTTTGCTCTTCAAGTGCCACCATCATAACCAACATTAAAATGCAGTAGCCCAATTTTTCATCAAAAACGAGAGGTTTTATTCCTAGAAGGTATAGATACTCTAACTTGATGCACAGTTTCAACATTAACAATGCCCTTAATTATAGGGGGGAAATACATAATGATTACATTAAAAGGTATTGCACATATTTGAAACCTAAATAAAAGTTTACACTCAAATGATTCTTGAAAGATTACATGCAAATGTATGGTACTTACTATAGTAGAAATTATAAATACAAGTGAAATCTCTATTGATTTATCTTGTGTATGAATGTGTCTATACAAATAAACTTGACTTCCTTCATGGTGGCATGTTAGCCATTATTTAGTAATTTGTTCTTTCAGACATAATATACAATGTTTTTGCTTGTTTGTTTGTTTTTTAATGTTTTAGGATGATGCTTCAGATGAGCAGTTCTCAAGTGATGTTGCAATGCTCCAAAAGTGTCTCAAAAATGTACGTAACGTTTTGCTTTATATCAGGCGTGGGCAACCTAATAATAATAATAATACTCATTGCCTTAGTATTTTTTTCGGAAAACAAGACAAATAAAAAACAAAAAACAAAAAAAAAACAAGAAGATTGCCTCGATTCAGCCTTTCGATATTACCATGACCTGGATGACTGAGCGACACAGACAATAAAAAAGCAATTATTAGCAAGCACATTGGTGCTATGCTAACACATAATGGAAAATGCCATAGACATGCTCAGGATTAGCATCGATAATTGCTATTTATAACAATTTAAGAAACAAATATTTGAACACAAACTGTGGAATAACACATGTAGACAGATACTGTAACAATACTCACAGTCATATATTCTTTTATCCTCTGCGAAAAACTAACAATATTATTGTACCTTACTGAGTCACTGAGAGTAGTGATGATACTTGTTGTGTTTGTAGGACAGTATTATACTGCACCCAGGTGGCCAAGGCAGGCACACCAGAAGGAACAGCACAATAAATTAAATTGAAGTGATGCACAAACTGATTAATTATTTCAATTCCATTCATTCATGATTACATTCTTCATAATTACATAATTATGTTGTTACTCATGTTTTGTTTTTTAAAAGTACAATATAATAGAGTCCTAGTTTCCTTATCAAAAACACACATTTTTCCTTAGATTTTTTTGGGGTGGGGGTGGTGGGGGGGTCAGGGATTAATGTCACTTCTATTATTTTCCATGACGAAAGATGATTTATAATATGAGGATTTTGAGTCGCAAGCCTGTTTACGGATCGCATTAAACTTGTATCTCATGGCGCCACTGTAGTTGAGTGCACAGATGCACACTGAACAAAAAAAGCACTTAATTTGATTATTTACAGCACATTGGTTGCACATGATTAAAATGTGGTAAACTAACGTAATTTTCCCCTCTTCTCCTTAAAAATAATAGAATAACACATGTATGTTAAGCACACTATTGTCATGTGCTACTGATGTACATATTCAAATTAAGCGAATTCAACGGATGTTTTCTTCGGTGTAGTTGCTGATTCTTTTTTCTTTTGGGAGCATTTTTACACGCTACCTCACTGCCTTCTTATTATGTACTTCTCATTGTCGGTTTCACTTGTCCCTCTCCCCGAAACCAAGGCCTTGGCCAAGAACCACCAGTGGCTGGCTTATGACCAGCAACGAGAAGCCTATGTTAGGACAGTCGTGGACAGAATGCTGGGGCTGGACAAGCAGCTGGACCAGGCCGTCCGGGCCCAGTTATCGCAGCACAATAAGGAGCATTCAGAGGGTAAGACACAAGGCGAAGTGTCACCAAACGCGGAACCCGCCGCACGGCGACAACAACGAGATCTGTTAAGATGTTTGTGTTTGTGTTCCTGCTCGCAGCAGAGGAGAGAGTAAGCCAGATGAAGGAGCACTTTGAAAGCCTGGTGGTGATTGGTCGAGACAACCTGGTGATACTCAAGCAACAGCTCGACGTCACCCTCCATGACCTGGCAAACGCCAAAATTAGGTGCGTCATTGGAAACATTAATGGCGCGATCCACAGTACAGGATTTTTATGCAGACAGGTGCATCTTATATATGAAAATACTGTGTGGAGAGGTGTGTTTATTTCAGTAGTTCATCCATCAATCCAGCCATCCATTTTCTTCACCGCTTATCCTCACTAGGGTCGTGGGCATGCTGGAGCCTATCCCAGCTATCTTCGGGCGTTGAGGCGGGGTACACCCTGAACCGGTCACCAGCCAATCGCAGGGCACACATAAACAAACAACCATTCGTACTCACATTCACAATTTAGAGTCTTCAGTCAACCTAACAAGCATATTTTTGGGATGTGGGAGGAAAGCGGAGTACCCGGAGAAAACCCACGCAGGCACGGGGAGAACATGCAAACTCCACACAGGCGGCGCCGGGATTTGAACCCCGGTCCTCAGAACTGTGAGGCAGATGTGCTCGTCCACCGTGCCGCCTTCAGTAGTTCAATTCAAAGTAATTCTCATATTTTATATACATGGTGAGTCAAAAGTAGTTTATATACGTTTTTCTTTCCCATTTTTATCTTCAGATCTGCTTTTTTCTGGCATCTTTTCACTCCATCCTGACAATCCTTGCCTCCTTCGTCCCTTCCTTCTCAGACCCGCTTTTTATTCATTCATCTTTGCTTCTTTTCTTCTTTCCTTGGCTTAATTGTACTTTTCTGCCTTCTGTCTGTCCTTCTACCTCACACCTGCTGTGTTCTTTTTTCTTCCATCCTACTTTTATTCTTTCCCCTTCCTTCCTTCCTTCCTTCCTTCCTTCCTTCCTTCCTTCCTTCCTTCCTTCCTTCCTTCCTTCCTTCCTTCCTTCCTTCCTTCCTTCCTTCCTTCCTTCAGACCCACTATATTTACATCCTATGCTAAAACCTACTTTTCTGTCCTACCTTTGTTTCTAACTACTCTCCTTCCTTTCTGACCTTTTTCCTGCATTCCTTTTTTACCTGACTGATTTTTTTCCTGGTATCTTTTCCTTCCTGACCTCCTCCCTTACTGTCTTCCTTCACTCAAACCTACTTTTTATTCATCCTTACATCCTGCCTTCTTTTGCTTAAACCTGTTTTTCTGACTCTATACCTTCCTTCCCTCCTTCATCACACCTATTCTTTTCCATGCTTTCTTACATCCTTGCTTCCGTCGTTCAAATCTGTCTTCCTCCCTCACCTTCTTTCCACCTCAGACCTGCTTTTTTTACTTTCCTTCATTCCATCAGACCATCCTTTCTTCTTTCACTCAGACCCACCTTTTATTTTGTATCCTTCCTATCTCTGCTTGAAACTCCTTTTCTACTTTCCCTCCTTTGGTACCTGTCCAATACTGCTTTAGAATCCACTTTCTTTGTTTTTGACTCAAATTATTTGGCATTATTCAGGGTAGCTGTAAAAGTATAAGTTAATTAAAAGATGTATCCACTTTGTACAACCATACACACACTCACTGTAGATTCATTAACCAAATAGGAATTAAAAACATACTTATTAATAATAATTTACTTATTTCTATATTTATTTTTTATGCAATCTTCAAATTTCTTGAAATGTTGATTTATGGGTTTTCGAAGGCTGTAGGCTATAATCATCAACATTATACAAAATGAAACATGATATAATACTGTGGTGAGTCAACATGATATATGAGTGTCAAATGAATGTGCAGGTACGAGGAAAAGGAGATTGAAGCCAATGACCTCAAGCAGCAGCTTCAGCGTTGCGCCGTGGAGAAAGAGCAGATGATGGACGAGATGAAAGCGCTCCAGTGGAAACTGGACGAGGAGAAGCGGCGCACCGCTAATTTGGAAAAACAGGTGCGCTGGAGCTTCTACCACAATTGGTAGACTAACCATTTTTTCTGTATCCTGGTGTAAATGTATGTATGTAAGGGACCTGCACATGACCGCACATCGTTTTCCCCCAAACCTCACACTGTAGCATTGCTTGGAAAGTTCAAAAATAAATTAGCTGCCATCACCAGTCTCACCAATCGACACGGAATTGGGCAGATATGTCTATCACAATAGGACGCACACAAAAGTCTTAATCACTTATGTCCGAAATTGAATAGGAAGGTCGGCCATTTTGGACAATTCCCACTGCTTGTACTTTGATGGACTCCTACTAGGGAATTCACCCAAATGTGCCCCAATTGGCAGCAGGTGTCCTAGACAAATGGATGATGCTAATTGTTTTTTTGCGTACGCCATGTAATATGAAGCATGGCGTCAAAGTTTGATGATCATTTCAAGAATTCGTCAAGTAAAGGGTAGTGCAAGGGCCTGTTCATTGCTGTTCAAAGCTTTAATTTGTATTATTGTTAACTGCTATTTGTGGGAAATAGGCAAGGAGCCCCACTGCAAATAGAAAAAAAAGAAAGTAATTCACACTCCCCTTAAACACTTGAATATCGTTTCAAACTCCTCTTACATTAGCCTTGAAATATAAATGGTTTACAGATGTTTTTTAGGTTTTTTTTAGTTCCACATGAAAATACAAAGCTGTTTCACTTTAACGTACTGTCCGACTGTAACACCAATCACGACGTTCCTATTTAGCCAGCACTTTGGCACCATCGTCTGGCATTTTATGGTGTGACAGATAGAGCACAAAAAAAACGCAAATAGGTGAATTTGTGAAGAGCGAACCGCGGCTAGGCGGGGGTTCTTTAATTCTTATAAAACCTTTAGTAACTGTAGATACAGGAATACTTAACTGTCATACACATTTAAAAGTATGGTATGTTACCAACGTATTAAAAAAAATAAATAAAACTTAACTCCTCACCCTTAGATGAACCGTGACAGCGTTGTAACGAAGTGGAGACGGAGGCAGGCTGAGAGTCCGCTGCATGCATTGCTTTTAACTCATACTAGTGTAAAAATAAGATGGTCACCTTATAATAAAACTGCCTCGCAGTTCAGAGGTCGTGGGTCTGGGCTCCAGCCTTGCTGTGTGGCGTTTGTATGTTCGCCCTTTGTCTGCGTGGGTTTTCTCTGAGTACTCCGGTTTCCTCCCGTAATCCAAGGATGACAGGTTAATTAAACACTAAATTATCCGTAGGTGTGAATGGTTGTTTGTCTGTATGTGCCCTGGCTGGCGACCAGTTGAGGGTATACCCCGCCTCTTGCCCAAAGTCAGCTGGGATAGGCTCCAGCAGACCCACGACCCTAGTGGGGATAAGCGGTACGGAGAATGGATGGATGGATGGATACTCACCCTTTAATGACCCGGGACAGCAGTGCAGTGACAAGTCAACTCAGAGGACGGAAGGAAGGAAAGAGTTCAGAAAAGGAGGGATTGTGGGGACAAAGGAAACAAGAGAGAAAAGTTTGTTCCAGCGAAAGAAGGATGAACGTAAGGTGAGTCCCTTCACATCAAGATGAACCCACAGCTGACTTTGCAACTTACCTTCCATTCTTCTTATTATTGATGTCTACTTCAAATAGTCGCTGAATGTATTATTATTATTTATTTTTGTTTTGTTTTGTTTTTTTGCGATTGTCCACTTCAGCTGCTTTCGGCCACATAGCCCGGTGTCCAGCAGGCCGAAGTCGGTTTAAAATCTACGTGAGAAGACGAGTGCTAATTGTTTGTTTTGGTCTCAGTCTTCTCTCTTTCAGAGCTTCATGATAAAGCGCAATAATGCCAGCCAGGACAAGATCGCAGACCTGGAGGGACAGGTATGACGCCTCCCTAAACCCGAGTACAAACATGAGGGAAACATTTGCCCACTCTGGTGAAATGCTTTTAGGTCCATAGTTCCTCCCAGGACCTTGAAGATGAAATGGAGAACTGTTCGTATTTGAAGAGACAGCTGGTCAGAGTTGTCAATATGCTGCGAAGAAGCGACGACCAACTGGCATGCTATGAAAAGGTTTGTTTCAATATTTTCTTATATACAGTACAGTGGTACCTTAATTTAGGAGTGCACAAACTTCCATTTATGAGCCATCGCGTGGTTGTTTTTCTTCTTTGTGTTGTGAGCCAAATTGGAGGTGCAACCTAAAGTCGTTTTTTCTGTGGTTGTATTAACTATTTCTGATCTCCTTTAATCAGAGAAACCAGCGGGAGGAAGACTACAGGAAGGAGGAGGAGGAGGAGGAGCCTATCTATGTAGAAATGAAACCCTGCTGGACATCATCGCCCAATGACAGTAGCTTGGATAGAAGCTCCCTGGACTGCCCCCGTTGTCAGATCCGGTGTCCTATCAGTCAGTACCGGCAGATGATGGACCACCTGGAAGTCTGCCTCAACTGAGCCAAGCCTCAAACACCCTGAGGTTTTCCAACTCTTCACGTTGGGAGTTGTTCCCTCGCTTGAGTTGTTCAAGTTTGGATGCGCACCCACTATCTTCTCTTGTGTTCTGTTCGTGCGCTTTAGTTGTCATTTAAAAAATGTATAAATCAATTTATATGACACTTTGACACGCCTCTGTTGGTCCTAGTCCCCATGCTATTCCTCACACTGATCAGATCAGATGAATAGCTCAAAACAGCTTGTCTCAGTTAATCCCTTTTCTGGACTATTTAAAGGCACAGATTATTGTGACATGGGACAATGACTGGGTAGGCAGTGGTGCATCATGCGTTAACAACGTAGCTCCTCAATCAAATAGAAGCAACAATAATATATGTTTTATTAATAAATTGATAATATTGCTACTGTCCAATTTAAACCACATGTTCAGAATTTTTTTTTTCTTAATAAAAAGGAAACACCTGCTGACACTAGCAATGAAACGCACAGCCTCTGTGAGAAATCCTGGCTCATACTGTCAACTTTACCTTGGACTCTGGCTCTCCTTTTACTACAGATTTTTTTTAAAAAGAAAAGAAAATTCACTTTTCTTTCATAGACAAATGCATTGGAAAGCTACACAGTTTATTTCAAATTCAAAACATACAAAGAAATGTATCACATTTGTGAATCATTTACAGAACGTGAAGAAAACTAAAAAGTAAAGAAAAGTAGTGGGCTTAATGTCTGCATTAAGTCCCCACTGAAGCTCCAGGTACCAAATGTACAGGCCGCCACAGAGGTCAAGGATTTCCAGATGTCATTCTGTTGATGCCATAACTCAGCTATCATTATCCGTGATGGGATTGACTCCCAGTCAAATGTCAAGTGGCTGGATTTGCACGGTAAGAAACCTGATGGGCTTTAAGATGCCTGCGTCACGGTCATAAGCGCACGCTGGGATCCCCTTAACCAGTAAGCCACTGGTTGCCGTCTGTTTCCCCGGCGGGAGAAAGCGGGAAATGGATAACGCCTCGGTAGGGGAGTCATACCGTCACATGTTCACTGCTCCTCCAAGAGCATCTTTGTGCAGCTTCACAACAGGATTCGAACTCAAGGAGTAAAAAAATGGGAGACAAAGACACCGTGGAGAAATTCTTGGACAACAACCTCCAGTTTGCCAAGGAGTACTACGACAAGAAGGTCAAAGCTGATGTCATTGCGCCCGCCTCCGACAACCAGGTGCAGGTCAAAGACCGGTCCTCGTATAAGGAAGCCACCACCATCCAGGAAGCAGAGTTCATGTTCGAGCTGGTCAAGGAGATGCAAGGTACTGGACCGCTGGAAAAGGCCCTGCACAAAGTCTTCAGGAGAATCGCGCTGCTGGTCCAGGCAGATTGCTGCAGCTACTTTGGCTACCGGGCGCGCAACAGGACACCCGAGCTGTCCACTGTCCTCTTCGACGTGACGTACAATTACCCCTTCGACAAGAACCTGGTCAACCCCAACGTGGAGATCGTTTTCCCCACGGACATGGGGATCGTCAGGTGGACAGCGCACTCCAAGAAGCCGCAGAATATTGCCGACCTGAACAAGGTGAGCTTGTCCAAAAAACGTTATTGCGAAATGGCGTCATTCGAGAGTTTACATCATCTTCTTCTGTGTGTGTACTTCCAGGACTCTCATTTCAGCGACTTTGTGGACAAACAAACCAAATACACCACCAAATTCATGATGACCGCTCCCATCTTGAGCGGAAAGGAGCCCATCGGCGTTGTCATGACGTTCAACAAGCAGGGCGCTGAAGCCTTCTCAAAGAGTGATCAGGAGGTGAGTGTACTGCACTCACTGGCCAGGCACAGAATGAGATTCAACACAAGAGTTGCATCAAAAATGAGCAGGAAGTACTAAGTCCTAACCATCAAGTTTTGAGCAAGTCCAAGGTTACTGTGGTAGAAGTCGACTCCCCACTAAATTTCAAACAAGTTGAGTCAATAGATTACTCGGGTTCATGACCCTGTAAAGTGAATTCAGAGAGTTGTTTCAGAATACATTCAACATTTTTTGAAAATAATTGCTGCAAACAAAGACTGAAAACTATGTAGTACTCAATTGTGATGAGAAGTTAGCTAGTAGGCAGCTTGCTAGCTAGTTACACCCTGAAAATAAAGCTTCCCTTCGGATAATCTGCTGGTGTGGTCACTTGAGTGCACGCATGTCACGCAGACAAAGACGAAAGAGCTCGGAAAAAAGAAGTCCAACTTGACAGCCAGTGTGTGGACAGGGTGTCTTGCGCTTTTGCGGCCACGTTTGAGCGCATCATTGTTGCAGCATGGAAAAGCCCCCGTGACATATATTCCAGGCATATATCTAACTTTATGCAGATATGTTTTTATGAAATACAAATTATCCAAATTTAATCAGGGCTTCGTCCATGGTACTTTCTTCATGAGGTGGCTTCTTCATAGCCTACTTGTGTGCTGGCAGGTTTGCACGCACTACACAAAACTGAACCGGTCTTTCAAAAACAAAACAAATGGTTATCTTGAAAATGCAGACTTTCAAATGTAAACTGACAAGACTTGTCAAGTCATGTAGTTCTAGTCAAAGCCAAGTCAGGTCTTATTAATACCAAGTCAAAGTCAAGTCAAGTCAACTCGTTAAGGTTTTAGCCAACCTAGTCCCAAGTCCTAAAATTGGCGGTTAACAGTCAGGTCCATAAATATTGGGACATTAACATAATTCTCATGTTTTTGTCTCTAAACACAACCACAACGGATTTGAAATGAACAAGATATTCTCGAACTACAGACTTTCACCTTTAATATAAGGGTATTTACATCCAAATTAGGTAAATGGTATGGGAATTACAACAGTTTGCACAACCCCAATTCCATTGATGTTGTGTTAAACATAAATAAAAACAGAATACAATGATTTGCAAAGCATGTTCAACCTATATTTAATTGAATACACTACAAAGACAAAATATTGAATGTTCAAACTGATCAACTTTATTGTTTTTAGCAAATCATCATTAACTTAGAATTTTATGGCTGCAACACGTTCCAAAAAAACTGGGACAGGTGGCAAAAAAGACTGAGAAAGTTGAGGAATGCTCATCAAACACCTGTTTGGAACATCCCACAGGTGAACAGGATAATTGGGAACAGGTGGGTGCCATGATTGGTTATAAAAGGAGCTTCCCTGAATTGGTCAGTCATTCACAAGCAAAGATGGGGCGAGGTTCACCTCTTTGTGAAAAAGTGGGTGAGAAAATAGTCGAACAGTTTAAGGACAATGTTCCTCAACGTACAATTGCAAGGAATTTAGGGATTTCATCATCTACGGTTTATAATATCATCAAAAGGTTCAGAGAATCTGGAGAAATCACTGAATGTAAGCGGCAAGGCCGAAAACCAACATCGAATGCCCGTGACCTTCGATCCCTCAGGCGGCACTGCATCAAAAACCGTCAATGTGTAAAGGATATCACCACATGGGCTCAGGAACACTTCAGAAAACCAATGTCACTAAATACAATTCGGCGCGACACCCGTAAGTGCAACTTGAAACTCTACTATGCAAAGCAAAAGCCATTTATCAACAACACCCAGAAACGCCGCCGGCTTCTCTGGGCCCGAGCTCATCTAAGATGGAGTGATGCAAAGTGGGAAAGTGTTCTGTGGTCCGACGAGTCCGCATTTCAAATTGTTTTCGGAAATTGTAGACGTCGTGTGCTCCGGGCCAAAGAGGAAAAGAACCATCCAGACTGTTATGGACGCTTGTTCTTGGGTCATTTTCCCTTCAATTATTTATTTTTTTCAGCAAGTAAAATACATGCTCAATCGGACTCAGATCGGGTGATTGACTTGCCCATTGCATAATATTCTGCCTCTTTGCTTTAAAAAACTATTTGGTTGCTTATGCCGTCCAATGAGTTCTGAAGCATTTGGCTGAATATGAGCAGATAATATTGGTTGCCAATGGAACTGGTCAGCTTGTATTTATTGATAATGTGACTGCTGACCAAAGCATCAGAATTGATTCTGAAGTCTTTCGGGCATTATTATGTGTTAAACAAACAAGGGGACCCTTGTTGTAAAGCGGTACCAAAAATCTCCCTGTAAATTCCCAATGTTTTCTCTCCCGAGGTTGTGCAGATGTCCCTCATGAAATGACTCGAGCTTCAGCGACTTCCCGCTGTCCGAGGTCGAGCTCATCATGTGCGGCGTCCGCTGCTTCTTCGAGTTGTGGGTGGTCGAGAAGTTTAAAGTCCCGGCAGAGGTAACAGCTATCTGTCACTCTCAATTGAAGTTTCTCCAACAACCCCACCAGGAAGGAGATCATCATGTAAATGATTAATGGAGCCCGTACATATTTTTTTTTCTTCTTGTATGACAAATAATAACAGATTATATCATAGGGCTCAAATTTTGTGACTAGCGCAAATCTAAGGCTGCACTTGGTGTAACCCAGCGAGGATGCGGGTTACACTCAGTTTTGGTTCTTTGCTGGCTAAAAGTGGGATGTCTGCGCTGGTGAAGCCGACTTCATGCATGTCCAATCAGTCGGTCTTCTCTCATTCGCTTAAAAGCAGTGCAATAGTCTCACATGGATATGTCTCTATATAATAATAATATAATTAAATTACAATAAGAGCTAGTAAAATGATGGATAGAAATACCACTGACGTGATCTGGTGTCTTCGCTTAGTGTCAGAATGATAATATGTTTTTGTTTCAACTTCTTTAGCCAACAAAGGATAGAAATCAAGTCCGTGTCTTCACTGTCAGAATTCACTGTGTCTTCACTGAGAGTCAGAATTATATTATCTACTTATTTTGCTAATTATGGACATAAATCATGCTGAAGTGTTTTGTTGTCTTCACTTAGTACGAGAACGATCTTCCTTTCTTGTTTCCGCTCCTTCCTAAGCCAACAATGGACTGTCTCCACTTAGTCTCAGAATTACTGTAAATGTGTTCTTTGTTGATCCAGCTTTAGCCAACAATGCATAATGCTGATTGTCTTCACTTAGTGTCTTTTATTATCTTCTTATTTCCTCTTCTTTTCCCTATGATGGATGGAAATCGTATTGACACATTTTGTTATTTGCAGTTATTGTCAGCTTCTCTTGTTCTCTGGCCTATTTAGCCAACAATGGAAACAAATTATCTTTTCAGTAATTAATGTATCCACTTTTTGTGACATTTTTGTTTGTTGGTGTGCCGTGAGATTTTTCAATTGTAAAATATGTTCCTTGGCTCCATAAAAGTTGGAAATCACTGCTCTAATCAGATCGTGCATTCTAAGGTCAAACCAACATTACAACATGACAGAAATAATGGGTGCTAACTTACTGTAATTAAATTACTTCACCCACACCGAAACATTAGAGCATGATTCGACAGAATGGCGGCATGTTTACGTCCAAGCGTTTGTGGTACCGCTATCTTGCTAGGCTACATAACATTTTATTGCCTGCTTGTGAGCTGTATCGTATTAAAAGTACGTGAACATACTTCAAGCAAGCCTTAAACGAACATCCTCTCCTGAGCATCGGTGACCACCAAAACAAGTTTTTCCCCATTTTGTCCTTATAACACCGTCGGCGCGCTCCACGCTTGTTGTCGTCGCCACGGTAACGAGTGTATCATGTCGCATTTAAGTTGACAAGATAAAGCCCAATGATCGTAAAAAACGGGATGCTGCGATATCGGAATACAAGATTTTATTGCAGTAGTCTGACATAGTGCAATCGTGAAAGAGCAAATTTGTCTCGTAGTCCCACACCGCCGAGGTTTTTTATTTATTTATTTAAATAACTTTTTGGGTCGTCAGATATTTACAGTACTACGTCAAAAGACACGTGACAAGGCTAAAAAGAAACTATCTTTTGGATTCAAATATACTGTGCACGCTGCGATGCGGAGTAAATATCTTTGGCGGAGCCGATCAATGACGTCACAAAAAAAAACAACTAAATTGGGTGAAGAGAAACGCATGAGTTTCTCTTCACCCAATTTAGTTTTTTTTTTTTTGTAGTTTTATTATCCATACTTGTAACTATTTCTTCCACATTTCTCAACTTATTCAAACATCCAAATATTCACAAAATTATCAACATTCATATCCAAATTTTTCACATGAAAATAAGGGAACTGTTTTCCAAATTTCCCAAATTCACATATGTTTAATTTTTCCACATTCTTACACTAAAATTCCTCAAGAAGAAATATTTTACACATTTACCTTCTCCTTCCACATTTCTCGACCGATTCAAACCGTTCCAACTTCAAGTCTCACATTGCGCATTTCAACAATTCACTTCATTCAACAGCATTTCAGTTCAGCAACAGCTCCTCAGCATCACATGCAGTTTCGACAAGAATTGACAATTCTAGTTTGTTGTTTTCGGTGTAATTCTCGGGGTCGTTGCCGAGCACAAGACGAAAAATGGACAAGTGTTCCATTCATGTGCACTGCACTCTTCACCTTTGCTTCGTCTTTGACCTCAGTTGAGAAGACGAGCAGATGTTGTTGTGCGTCATATTGGAAGAAAGAGCTCAAGAGCGTTTTTCTCTTTTTCCTGCTGCTATAATACACATAGTTTGGGGAATGTTATCAACAACATTCAAACATTTAAAAAATGTTTTAAGTACCTTGCAATGGAAACTTACCAGAGCAGGCTGATACATGTGATCAGATAATAAGGTTTTGATGAAGCAGCATATGGCTTATTGTCCAGGTGTGTTTGAATAAGTTTAAATGTTTTTCAAGCATGTGAGCTGGGTAAAAAAAAATTGTTTTTCAAATTAAATACTCACTTAGATGAAATTCGCTCCGACACGTGATGATTTAAACACGTTAATATATTTTATCATTAGATAGTCATCTTCAATCAATAAAAGGTTTCCGAACAACAATAGGATATCCGAGTGTCAAGAAAGTTCATGGACAGTGTGTTCTGTTCTGTTCCTTCTTCTGTTGCACTGTCACGACTCGCCGCCTTCACGTCCTGCGTTCTCCATGTAGCTCATTAAAAATCACATTTGTCCATTATTGTTATTCTCCTTCTGGGCTTAGATAGTCTCTCTCTCTCTCCTCTACATGCATAGTCATACTGTTATTCCTCTTGTCCTCCAGCCTAAAACATCCCCCCTGAGTGCTCATAAGGCCTTGAATGCCACAGGCGCAATTGCGTTATCATGATAAACAGACACAGGATATGAAATGTAATCTCATTAGGGACAAGGAAGCTTGGAATGCAACTTGTAGTTAAAAATAGAAATCTAAATCTGCTATCCTAATACTAACATATTATGCAAAACGCCATAGATGGGCTAATGTAAATTAGCATAGATTTTACGGTAATTATAAACCAAACAACTACTACTTTAACACATGGAGCAGCATCGCATACAAACGGAGCAAACCACGTGGTACTACACTGAATACTCTAAATTCGGACTTGCCTCCATATGTAAAATCCATCACTTAAAAATCTGGAAACACTGTAAATGGCGATTTCTGTAAATGGTGTACCTAATATTTGGACCACAAACTTTTACTAAGCTTTGCTCTGGTAGGATGACATGATTTTGGGAACAAAAGCAGACAATTAACCTGTTCTTTGTTTCTGTGGGGGAGTGGGGGTTATTGCACTGATGCACACACGCCAGCTGTCATTATGACAAGGGGCATTCCCCACACACCACAGGGGCAACACAGGGGCCGGTCAGTCCATTAGTCGTCATGGAAACCATGCATGGAAAATCAAGCAGAAAATATGTGAAATGTGTTTGCATAAAGGCAGGAAATACCTTTTGACACTGAGTGGAAAGCTTTGTGCACATTTGATGAATACAAGCACTCCCTAATAGATAGGCTATTGGTGTTTGCTATTGATTTTGATGGGGTTTCCTGCCCTCTTCTCACGTCTTTTATTGATCTGAAGTAAACATAGAGACAGTATCGTGATACAGTATGGATACTGACACTTTGTATCTATATTTGGGTGGATCAAAACGGCCCAAAAGAAATTAACACCACAGATCACATCTCCCACTTCTGCTCAACAGTAGTAGTGTGCGATACGCAAAATTTGGTTTTGAACTGATAACAGTGAATGCAAGACCAATACAGCAGATATTGATGCCGATGTTGTGTATAAAGGAATAAGATGTTTTAAGAATTAAGGTGGCTACATAATCAAATTGCAAAATCTAAACAAATGTTCATGACCTTTAAGTGCTTTTTTTGTTGTAAGACTATTTATTAGTTGAAAACCCAGGACCGAATTCAGCCAAAGCTAGCAGGTAAATCAGGTGCAGGTATCAGTCAATATCAACATCTACAACCCCAATACCAATGAAGTAAAAAGAAAAACCTAACACCTTAACTCGTTAAGGTTTTAGCCAACCTAGTCCCAAGTCCTAAAATTGGCGGCTAACAGTCAGGTCCATAAATATTGGGACATTAACATAATTCTCATGTTTTTGTCTCTAAACACAACCACAACGGATTTGAAATGACCAAGATATTCTCGAACTACAGACTTTCACCTTTAATATAAGGGTATTTACATCCAAATTAGGTAAATGGTATGGGAATTACAACAGTTTGCACAACCCCAATTCCATTGACGTTGTGTTAAACATAAATAAAAACAAAATACAATGATTTGGTTTTAGGTTTTTTTCAACCTAAATTTAATTGAATACACCAGAAAGACAAGATATTTAATGTTCAAACTGATAAACCTTATTGTTTTAGCAAATAATCATTAACTTAGAATTTTATGGCTGCAACACATTCCAAAAAAGCTAGGACAGGGTCATGTTTTCAACTGTGTTAGATCACCTTTTCTTTTAACAGCATTCAATAAACGTTTGGGAACTGAGGACACTAATTGTTGAAGCTTGGTAGGTGGAATTCTTTACCATTCTTGCTCGATGTACAGCTTCAGCGGTTCAACAGTACGGGGTCTCCGTTGTTGTATTTCACGCTTCATAATGCGCCACACATTTTCAGTGGGTGACAGGTCTGGACTGCAGGCAGGCCAGTCCAGTACCCGCAAACTTTTACTACGAAGCCACGCTGTTGTAACACGTGCAGAATGTGGTTTGGCTTTGTCTTGCTGAAATAAGCAAGGGCGTCCATGAAAAAGACGTTGTTTGGATGGCAGCATATGTTTCTCCAAAACCTGTATGTACCTTTCAGCATTAATGGTGCCATCACAGATGTGTAAGTTACCCATGCCATTGGCACTAACACAGCCCCATACCATCACAGATGCTGGCTTTTGAACTTTGCGTCCATAACAGTCCGGATGGTTCTTTTCCTCTTTGGCCCGGAGGACACGACGTCCACAATTTCCAAAAACAATTTGAAATGTGGACTCGTCGGACCACAGAACACTTTTCCACTTTGCGTCAGTCCATTTTAGATGAGCTCGGGCCCAGAGAACCCGGGGGCGTTTCTGGGTGTTGTTGATAAATGGCTTTTGCTTTTCATAGCAGAGTTTCAAGTGGCAAGAGGTGAACCTCGCCCCATCTTTGCTTCTGAATGACTGAGCAATTCAGGGAAGCTCCTTTTCTACCCAATCATGGCACCCACCTGTTCCCAATTAGCTTGTTCACCTGTGGGATGTTCCAAACAGGTGTTTGATGAGCATTCCTAAACTTTCTCAGTCTTTTTTGCCACCTGTCCCAGCTTTTTTAGAACGTGTTGTAGCCATACAATTCTCGGTTAATGATTATTTGCTAAAAAAAACAATAAGGTTTATCAGTTTGAACATTAAATATCTTGTCTTTGTAGTGTATTCAATTAAATATAGGTTGAACATGATTTGCAAATCCATCCATCCATCCATCCATTTTCTGAGCCGCTTCTCCTCATTAGGGTCGCGGGCGTGCTGGAGCCTATCCCAGCTATCATTGGGCAGGAGGCGGGGTACACCCTGAACTGGTTGGATGTGCAAATCATTGTATTCAATTTTTATTTATGTTTAACACAACATCCCAACTTCCTTGGAATTGAGGTTGTACGTTGGTATCAATATCTATATTGATCTGCTCGCTACGATAAATGACATTTCCACACGGGTAATATCAACATCAACACTGGTTTTAAACATATGGCTTGATTTAGCCACCAGTCTAAATGACATGAATGTTCACACTGGTTCAATCAATATCGGTATCCATATCTGGATTGATCCACCCATCACTAGAAAACTGAAAAGCATTTTCACACAGTTACCAACTTTGGTATCAACAATTAGATGGATCTGCCCTCCAGTCTAAATGACATGCATTTTCACACTTGTATCATAACATATCACTATCAATGTTGATATTGTTATCTAGATTGACCAGCCCACCACTGTGTGACACATGTGGAAATGACATGAATTTTCAAACTGATATCAAACAATATCAACGCTATGGATTGCTGTATCTATCCACCCACTAATGAAAATGACATGCATTTTCAAACTGATATCAAACAATATCAACGTTACGGATTGCTCTATGGATCCACCCACCAGTGGAAATCATATGCATTTTCAAACTGATATCAAACAATATCAACGCTATGATTGCTGTATCGATCAAACAATATAAACGTTATGGAATGCTGTATCGATCCACCCACCAGTGGAAATGACATGCATTTTCTCCAGCTGATTCACCACAGAGATGACACCTCCTCCTCTTCCTCCTCCTCCTCCTCTTGCGCTCAAACCATAAGGCGTGGTTTTTACTCGGATGGAGATGCGAGCTCCGTCTGCTCCCGCTGGGATCCCCCACCTGCGCCCGTGCACACTGCGCTCCCGCTTTTAAGTGAGTACGCCGCATTATATTCCGCTTCATTTTTGCTCGATCCTCACCACTGAGGAGAGGCTCGTCTCGCGGGTAAACAAGCGGCTGCGACGGCGCTGGTGGTGGCGGAGGAGGAGAGCGGCTGATGCGCGGAGGAGGAGGACCCGGGAGGAGGATGGCATCCCCGTGGCTCGTCGTGCTCGCGCTGGCGCTGGCGTGCGCGGGGCCGCCGCAAGTGCACTGCAAGCGGGCCAGGCAGCCGCGATGCCCCGCGTCCTGCACATGCACCAAAGACAACGCGCTGTGCGAGAGCACCGGCCTCATCCCCAGAGCCTTCCCGCCTGATGTTATCTCACTGTAAGGCAGCCTCAGCCCTCTTCCAAAACCTTCCTCCTTCCTCTTCTTCTTCATTGCAGTGTTTTTGTTTGATTCCGTTACTCAGGTCTTTCGTCAAGTCCGAATTCACAGAGATCCCCAAGGAGAGCTTCATCCACACGCCCGTCCTGCACCTCCTGTAAGCAAACTCTTCTCGAATTCTCCCCACCCGATACTGTGGTGTTCTCGTATTTTGCTGCAAAGTAACGCCATGTTGGTGCCTTAAGAAACGAGTTAAATTCATTCTGCAACGCAAAAGAAAAGAAAAAAAAATCATCTTTTCACAGTGAAATGAATACAAATACCCTTAAACCATTCCACGCTCCCACAAAAACACAACACATTTTGTAAAGCGATTTTTAACAAGGCAAATAGCACTCTATAATACTTCAGAAAAAAAGTAGTGTCATAACAATTAAGCAGACTGTGAAGACACACAGTTCAGTTCATAACGATTTAATGCTTCAATTCGGTTCATTGTGCTGCTCCTTCTGACGTACCCGCCTTTGGCCACTGGGTGGGAGTATAATACAGAACGACAAAAAGAAGCCTCACCACTCCTCTCAGTGACTCAAGAAGCTGAAGTAATATTATTTGTTCATCGCAGAAGATAGTGAGTATTGTGAGTGTGTTGCCCTAGCTGTTTGTGTTCAAATAGCCGTTGCTTTACAGGGTTATAACAGCGCAACTATCGATGCTAATCATTAGCCCGTCTATGGCGTTTTCCATTACGTGTTAGCATTAAGCCAGCGTGTGTGTGTTGGCATTCATAAGGCAAAGTTGTTTGGTTGTTTTAAATATACAATGTGTCATTCTTTTTGACAGTAAACTTTGGCAAACTCGTAACTTGAGTGGGTGGCTACACCCTGGATTGGTCAACCATTCATGTTCACATTCACACCGATGGACAATTTAGACTTCAATGAAGCTATCATGAATGTTTTTTTTGTTTGTTTGTTTTTTGGGGTTGGTGGTTGGGAAGAAGGCGGAGTACCCACAAACCTTGGTTTTATAATGCACCCTTGTGTTTTTTTTTTTTTTACTTCCAATTGAGTTGTACAGGTTAGAGGTCGCATTAATGGTGGAAGAAGAATGATTTACCTTGATCTCATTTGGTTCATATCTATTTTTAACATTTATAGCTTAAAATAGTAGAATGTTGAATTTCGACGTGTCTGTGCAGCCTCTTCACAGCCAATAACCTGGAGAGCATTGACGAGGACGCTTTCCTCGGCCTTCCTCATTTGGAGTATCTGTGAGTGGACGACACATAATTCCAAGTTCGAAAGAATGTGTTCTTGATGTCCAACATTTTCTCATGACTTCGCTGAGCGCTCTTTATCTTTCCCCCAAAGGTTCATCGAAAACAACCAGATCAATTCCATATCGCCGTACGCTTTCCGAGGACTGAAAACCTTAGTGCATCTGTGAGTGTGACACCCCCCGAAATGTATGACTACTTGTTCTATTGTGAGTGGTTTCGCTCTCATATAAAAAATTAAAAATAAGGACATCATGAATAACGAGGCAGAATACTTGGGGGTGGAATTAATTGTACCTTAAATACGTTTCCGCTCTGTCACGTATGATGGATGCGCCCGCCAGAACAGCGTGCCAGAAATAGACCAGCACTCTGGTGAAGTCTATTCAAGTTTGCACTTGCCGCGCGGCTTGCCGATACGCGTTTTGAGGAAATACGCGGGACAAGCAGTCAAACACAAAATGACAACGCTTGCAAAGACCTGCTGTAGGCCACAACTCACACCTAGAAGCTCACACGCAGACTAAGCGACCGACCCGACTCCAGCTCCTGATGTCACTCACTCGGCCACACCCCTTTAAGGCACACATCCAACACACCAATACTACAGTACATACAGTAATTACACTTTGTAAAACCTGTTTATTGCGTTACATACGCTTTTCTTGTTTTCTTGTTATTATTACAGAATCAAGTGCTATTTTTATTTCTTTTCAAAAATTGCGTTTTGGGGAGGCTGGAAGGGATTAATGACATTTCAAATAGTCTCAATGGCACAAATTAAACTTGTAGTACAAGTGTATTTCCTCAAAAAGCAAACTATCTCGATTCTTCCTGTAAAGACTGCTTGTACCTTGAGCCAAGGAAAGACTGGCTAAAAACATCTGCAAAGGTGCTGTTCCACATATTGCACAATATCACGTCATGTGTTTATCGTTAGCATATAACCAGCAGGAGAAAAGCGGAGGTGCTGTTGGACTCGATGACGAAATGATGGCGGTCATTTTTTTCCCCTTCTTTTTCTTCCATAGGAGTCTGGCTTACAATAATCTTGAGACCCTCCCCAAAGATTTGTTCAAGGGCCTGGAAGCCGTGACAAAAGTGTAAGTATCACTTTTGTTTCATTATTTATTTATTTGTTTATTTATTTTTACACTTGAGAGCCTGCAGAATTGCATAATGCATGACATCATGAGGAAAACTATGCAAACATGAACAATGAGTTTCTTGTTCAGCGGCCTCTATATTAGTTGACGCCTCTCCGGGCGAGGCTCCCAAAGTGTGTGGGCTGCTGGCACAGTTCACACCATTAAAATTGCACGAGGAGGAGAATTTGGAACTAATCAGGACTCCGAGCATGTCTGCGACTCCTCTCCAGTCCCTCTCGGTTTGAGCGAGTGTACAGTAGAATGGCAAACACAATTCGTTTTGGGCCGCTTTTTCGGATATCGAAATAGATTTCCCACGTTCCGGGGTCAAACTGTTGACATCATAAAACTGAGCAGTAAGTGTTCTCAGTCAGATTTTTTTTTTACCATTGTCAACTGGTCCTTCTTTAGAACCGAGTGTCACGAAAATCCAAAGAAAAAGCTAAACTGAATCCTTTTATCCTCGCTGAACTGAATTCCTGTGAGGTATGCTGAGGTCTTGCGCAACATCCTCAAAAACGTCTGGAGTTTTTCAAGGTTTATTTTATGATTTCAACCCCCGACGTGAATTCTGAACCGCACCACCTGCTTTCCAGAGACCTGCGAGGGAACCGGTTCACGTGCGATTGTAAGCTAAAGTGGTTGGTGGAGTGGATCTACGGCACCAACGCCACAGTGGATCAGATCTACTGCAAAGGCCCGTCGGCACTGCAGGACAAGAAGATCAACGACCTCGTGCCGCAGTCCTTCGACTGCATCACCACAGGTGCTGTCGGGGAAAACGTTTGACCTCTGCCCAGCACGTTAGTTAGTGAACCGGTTGAACTTTTGACCTTGGTTGAGCATGTTAGTTGGCTGGTGTGGTAGTTTGTTTGTTGGTTTGCTGATTTAAACTTGCTTGATTTTTTTTACATCTGTCAAACATGTTAGTTGGTTAGTTACACAGTTGCTTTCTTGGTTAGATTGCTTCAACTGTTTACGATCAAAGGAAGTTGGTTGGTTTTGTCTGTTGGTGGGTTAATTTGAACTTTTTATGGTTATCAGTCAAGCATGTCAGTCAGTTGAGTGGTTAGTGGGTTGGTTGTGGTAGTTGGTGGTGTTAGTTGTTGGGTTATGTTAGGTTGTTGGTTGCTTGTGTTGGTTGGTTAGTAAGTTTTGTTAGTCAGTTCGTGGTGCCAGTCAGTTTCTTTAATAATAGCGTCCCATCCAGCTATTATTACCATATTACATTATTCAGTAGCCTGATAAGATTCAACCGGTAAACAAACAAAAATATGTTACACCCTCGATTTCCAAAGCCTTTCGTTGTCTACTGCCTCGTGATTGTCGGAGCACATTTTGCAGATTGTAGAAACGTCTGCTTGACTGAATGCTTTCCTCGTGGATTTCATTTGTTTTCGTCTCTCCCACAGAGTTCGCTTCATACCAGTCCCTCAAGTTTGAATCCATATCCGTGGAGGCCTTTACCTTCGGCGAAGATCAGTATGTGGTCTTTGCTCAGCCCTTCATCGGCAAGTGTAACTTCATGGAGTGGGACCACGTGGAGATGGTCTTCAGGAACTTTGACGACATTGACAGTAAGTACGGGGAAAAAAATGCGTTCGGGTGTGGTTTCCGGTGCTGTCGGACTGTACTGTTTCATCTGTCAATAAATAAGGCGAACTAAAGATTCAAAGTTTCTGTCGGCTCTGCTAAACTGCAGATTCAAAGTAGAAGTAACATCTGCCACGCACGCACGCATAGTAACAAAATGATGTCAGCCCTAATTGTTCAGTCCACTTGTTTCATTTACATGGATCATGATCACTAAGAGACAAATCAATTCCTAATGTGCTGCAAGGAACATTCGGTTCTGGAATTACTGGAGTTCCTGTAAGAATGGTTTGTCTCCTGAAAACAACTGTTGAGGAATATTAAAAGAATGTGCCCCAAGTTTTACTAGTTTGTTTCCGTCTACAATGAACCCGTTTATACACAGACCATATCCCAAAAAAATAATAAATAAACGTTTTTAAAATAGTTTTACCCCTACACGTTTTAAATATATTGAAGATTTTTAATACACACTCAAACTTGTTAAAACACACCTATTCAAAACTGAACCTATTCAAAGACAATCTTATTAAAACTACTTTATGACGGCAGAGGGAGAGTGTGCTGGATTCAAACTGTGTTACTCCCAGTTGAAGTTTACGATAAAGCAAGAGAATTTAACAATGTGTATTTAAATACCAAAATGTTCAACCCAAAAACTGATCGCTTAAAAATCTGTGGTGAAACGATGAACCGTGATGTAACGGGGAACACTGTACACGTCAACGGCCGAAAGGACCAATTGCCGTCTCCTCTCCAGGCACTTCCACGGTGATCTGCAAACCTCTGGTGATCGACAACCAGCTCTTCATCATCGTGGCTCAGCTGTTCGGCGGCTCGCACATCTATAAGCGGGACAGCTCGGCCAACAAGTTCATCAAGCTCCAAGGGATCGACATCCTCAAGATCCGCAAGCCCAACGACGTGGAGACATTCCGCATCGACGGAGAGTCCTTCTTTGCCATCGCCGACAGCTCCAAGGCCGGCTCCACCACCATCTACAAGTGGAACGGCAACGGCTTTTACTCGCACCAGTCACTCCACCCCTGGTACCGCGACACCGACGTGGAATACATGGAGATCTCCTCCAAGCCTCACCTCGTCCTGTCCAGCAGCTCCCAGAGGCCCGTCATCTACCAGTGGAACAAAGGCACCAAGCTCTTCGAGCGGCGCACCGACATCCCCGAGATGGAGGATGTCTACGCCGTCAAGCATTTCCAGGTCAAGTCGGACCTCTTTCTCTGCCTGACGCGCTTCATCGGCGACTCCAAGGTGATGCGCTGGGACGGCGCCCTCTTTCGCGAACTACAGACGGTGCCGTCGCGCGGCTCCATGGTGTTCCAGCCCTTCGCGGTGGGCAGCTGGCAGTACGCCATCCTGGGCAGCGACTACTCCTTCACTCAGGTGTACCGCTGGGATGCCAAGAAAGGCGAGTTCGTCCACTTCCAGGAGCTCAACATCCAGGCGCCGAGGGCCTTCTCGCCCGTCTCTATCGACAACCGTCAGTTCCTGCTGGCTTCCAGTTTTAAAGGGAAAACGCAGATTTACGAGCATCTGGTCATCGACCTGAGCAACTGAGCGCTACGAAAACGGGTATACGTATGCCTAGATGACAGCTGATGCTATCTTGAGAAAAGCATGCATTATTATACTATGTGCTCTCTTTTCAAAGTGTGTAAAAGTATTGGGACATGTTGGTCAGCGTTCTAATCAAGTTTTTGTGGTCACGCTCCTTTTGGAAATACCAGTCGCCGGAGATATTTTCAGTTAGCAACATGAAATTTGGTAGACTTGTCTATTATGAGTAGACCTCCCAAAAAGTCTTAAAGACGGCAAATGTGAAAACACACATTTGCCGACAGACATTGTCAGACATTTTGGTTTGAGGTGACCATTTCAGGGTCATTTTGGCTATTTCCAGGAGTGCTTCAAAAATGAACATGAACGACACATTTGTCCGATTCCTACCAAATTGAAATCACGGCACATGTACTCCCGGGTGGAAAAAGCTCCGTTGGCACCACTAGTAAACAAAACCTTTCATGTCACTGACCACAGCGATTGAGAAAACACAGTAAATGGCTCGAAATACAATTTTTGCCTTCTAGTTTGAATGTGTTAAGTGTCAGTCAAAATAAAGATGTTACGTAAAGTAAATTGCTTAGTGGGGAGACGGGACGCCGTCCATAATTTATATTTCAACAGGTAATTCGGACATAGTTATCATGAACATTGAGCAAATGGTTAATTAACTGACTTACCTTGCTAGGACTGACGATGAAATTGATAGCATGCTGTAGAACTGGAGCCAAAAAGTCTCAAGAACCATCGCCTAAGAAGACATAAGAAGTCAGCCATTTTGGTTTGTGGTTGCCATTTTGACAATTTCCAGGGATCCTTCACAAAAAAAAAAAGAAAAAATTGTCCTCGAGATTTTGTCCGAGTACTACGAAACTTGAACTACCTACTCTAAAACGTCCAGGAGCACCACCCCGGAGGAGTTACAAAATATCGGCTCCTGCCGCTATTGTGAGCGATTGACACAAAATCCTGCATGTTCACGATGACGGGACGCATGGAAATCAAGAGAGAAAATAAACTGAAACTCACAGGTAGTTAGCCACTTTTGTTGTTTTTCGGTGATTATGCCATTTCCCTGGGTGTCCCAATACTTTTTTCCCCTCAAATTTTATTTTACGAGGATCCAGGTTGGGCTCAATGTATGCATCTCAAGCTCGAATCAGACTTCATGCGTGATCAAGCCATCCGTGCATCATCGTCCACAAATCCAGAATGTGCATTAAAACGTGTTTTTCACCATCAGCCATACATGCATTACGTTTGTACGCTCATGTATTTACAAAGTAATGCTCACTTGGAACGTTTGAACCAATCTGCCAGAAAATAAATGTTTACATTTTTTTCAGACTCAAATTTGTAAAAAAAAAAAAAAAAAAAAAAAAACAATCTAAAAAAAAATGAAGCTTTTGTAAGGGGTAACAGCAGTTAGATTGATATTTAAAGAGACCTGCCTTTCTCTCCTTGTACATTTTAATCATGAATGTTTGTATTTTTAAACTATTGATGATGATACCGTTTTTCAGGAGCACCCGACTTGACACTATTTTCACAACCTAAAATTGAGGTTTGACTCGCTTCCGTCTGTCATGTGTGCAAACTGCATTGTAACTAACAATCTTTTTTCCCCCCATTCTTTTCTCATTGAATTGATCCGTTTTCCTGCTATGAATTTATGAATTGTAGCAGCAGCTATGACAGTGTCATGGTGAGGATGACATCATCACCGGCTAACCTTGTGCTATTTCAATAAAAGCTTCAATCACAGACAGTCTCGTGTGAGCCTGCGGCATGCGCCACAGTTTCTATTGTTATTCGTCATTAAGAATTCTGTGCCATTTACTAACTGTCTTGAAGCAACTACCGTGTACAAATACTTGAGTCCAGAAAGCATAACAATAGACATCCCCATTTCAAATTGTAATTATATTGTTTAATCTTAATCGCTGAAACATGTTGAAAGTCAGATTATCCATCTAATCAATCAGATTATCAATATTGCAGTCTCAAGCCTTCTGACAGTAGTGTTGACTATCCAAAACATAGTTAGTCAGCTGCATCTTATATTTTAACTTGCCCAACCGAGTGAACCATGTTTACCTATTTGAAGAATAACAGAGCATTGTGTACTAGACAGATTGTCAGTGGAGTCCACCCTTGAGATGTTTACATAGGCCTAGCAACGTGGACCCCAACCCATAATCCATCACTCCCATCCCCGACGTCCTGGGACATCGGGAGGATCGACGTGCTCTACGGCTGTTAAAACAACATTTGTCATCTCTTCCCTCTATTAATCACTTTGGTGCAGAGTCAAGTTGTAACGCATCTGTGAGTTGTAGCAGCACTTCCGACGGGGGACATCATTGACTAGCATTTTAGGATTTCAATAAAAACTTTGATTGCTGACTCTTTACATCTATGGATTCTGTTGATTGTGTGGACTTGATTAATTAATTGTGTCTTGAGGCAATTGCGTGCACAACAGGAGAACCTCCAACGTGGAACAATTTAGTGTTCAAACAAAATGTTCTGGAAATAAAATGCACCAAAGGTTATGGACAATACCACAAATTACTGTGCCTAACCAATTCACTACCAAGGGGAAACTGATATCTCAGATACCAATAATGATATATACTTAAGGGGGGGGGGGGAATCCAATTTCAAAGTGTCATCATCCTTACAGCTTGTATATAAAATCATTCAGCCCATTTCCTCTGGACTGCTAAACTTTTAAAATGGGTCAGTTTGACCCGCAACACAACAGGAACTGACTTTTCAGCATGTGACTCACGTACATGATATACCACTTAGCAAGAGTTACATTTAGGTCCAAATCAGATGGTTAAATCAGCCACATGGCCATAAATGAAGCTGACTTCATACACTGATAACCATCTGAAACGCTTGTCTTTTTAAAAGTACAAAATTATTAATATTTTTATCCTGAGTAATGATTCCAGTATTATGAAAGCTACTATAGGAGTACGAGATTTCTCTATCAATCTGTACAACATTAATGTCTTTTCATCCTGAGTAATGATTCCAGTATTATGAAGGCTAGCATCATAATATCGATATTTCTTTATTAATGCCCCAAACATTAATGTTGACTATCCAAAGTAGAGTTTGGCTGCTGCACAGTATACGTAACCTTTCTTTAATGTTAATTGCCCAACCCAGTAAATCATGTTTACCTTTTTTGACAAGAATAACAAAGCATTGTGATCCAGAAGGATTGTCAGTGGAGTCCACCCTTGAGAGGTTTACATAGGGCTAAAACTGTGGACCCCAACCCATAATCCTCCCTAGCCACACCTGTAGAGCAGAGTATAAAGAGGCCAGACAGACTCAAACAGGACATCAATCTTCAGAGAGTCTCTCCATAGAAACTCGAAGATGAGTCGCTTTGCCGGCCTGCTGATGCTCCTGCTGCTTGGTCTCGCTCAGGCTTACCAGGATGAAGAATTCCAAGAGCAAGACGGCGAAGACACGGTCGACATCTCCGCCACAATTCTCACCGTCAACAATGGCAGTGAGGTGCTCCTCCTGGAAGGAGACCTGCTGGTTCCAAAAACCAGGAACGCCATGAAGTGCTGGTACCAGAGCTGCCTGTGGAATAGAGGCTCCAACGGTCACGTGACCATCCCTTACGTGGTGAGCAGGGAGTTCGCAGAATTGGAGAAGCGGAAGATCGAGACGGCCATGAGGTCCTTCCACGGCAGCACCTGCATCCGCTTCGTGCCCCGGAGCAACGAGTTCGACTACATCAGCGTGGAGAACAAAGGCGGCTGCTACTCGGCTCTGGGACGGCAGGGCGGCAAGCAGGCGGTGTCCATCAAACGCGACGGGTGCCTCTACCACGGCATCATCCAGCACGAGCTCAACCACGCTCTGGGCTTCTATCACGAGCAGACCAGGAGCGACCGCGACGGCTACGTGCGGATCAACTGGGAGAACATCGACCCGGCGATGGTCCACAACTTCGACAAGCAGGACACGAACAACCTGAACAGCCCGTACGACTACGCCTCCGTCATGCACTACGGAAGAACGGCCTTCAGCACCAACGGGAGGGACACCATCACTCCCATCCCCGACGCCCGCGTCCAGATCGGCCAGAGGCAGGGCATGTCCAACTGGGACATCAGGAGGATCAACATGCTCTACGGCTGTTAAAACAACATTTGTCATCTCTTCGGTGTGTTCTTAATAAAGTCATTGCAAGCTCAACACTTTTTGCCTCTTTACATGCAACAACAGCCTCCAATATGAAGAAAAAAAAGAAACAAATATGTAGGAAAGGTCGGACAGACAACATGATGTCCCTGGGAGAGATTACTTGGTTCGCAGTGAGGGATGTTGGGACAAAAAAACATTTAAGATAACTCTAAGAACCAATCAGATACACAATCAGTCAAGCAAAACAATTTTTACAATATTTTTTCCTCTCTCATACATAAAATGTTTACTACTATCCTACTTGGTGTTGAAAAACAAATGAATGTTTAGAAGAAAAAAAGGTGACGAATACCTACAGAGAAATTAGTCCATCACAGCTCGGTAACCTCCAATATACGGGAACACATTTTAATCGATCGATCATGAAACACAACAAAGTAGACAGCAAATTTAAATTTCCCATTACAGCTTGTAAATATAACCACGCAAACATTTTGAAAGTCACATCACTTCTTGATAAAAATAGAAACACTAAAAATGCATAAGGTTGCTCCTTGTGTTTGTATGACATACACTTTATGAAACAGCGCGAATGAGTGACATTTGCAAATAAACTGTCGGAATTACACATTGATGCACGCCTTTGTGTTGCTGTCAGGTGAGTAGATGTAAATGCCAAGGGTGGGCAAGTGCTGTACGGAGGTGGGGAGGGGTTGTACATTAAAAAAAGAAAAAAATATTTAAAAAAAAAACAACAACATAAAGGTCAGCATGCATTTCATCCTAGTTTATTTTTCTAAAGTATATTGTCTGTATTTTGTATTGTTTTATTTTAAGTGTGTAAATCTGACCCGCAATATAAAACATTTGAACATGTATATAATGTAAATGTTGTACTGTTCGTGTCCTAATCAGGTGAAATCAGTCGTTAAGCTATAAATGCTATTGACTTCAGACACCACATTGCACTGTCTCTGTGTTTCTATTTTTCGGATTACCTCTTTTAGCTCCATGAGTGTTGAAACAGTTTACAGTATGATACAGTATGGCTTTACAGCACTGCAAACTACAACCATGACCAAAAACAAAAACAAAACAAAAAACTGTATTGTTAAAATAATAACCTCCTGATAATGACTTTTCAAATTCCAGCATCATGAAGTCTGGTATCAGAGTATCAAAATTTCAGTATCAACTCATCGGAAACTAGTATTTACAGCCCAAAGTCGAGAGGGGTCCTCAAATTACCACAGTACCGACATACATTTCAAGGTAACAAACGGCGCGTATTGAACTAGCTTGCATGGCGGCATAAGAATACCGGCTGTATGGTAGTGGTAGGGGAGAGTGTGGCTAGACAGCATAGGATGGTGGTGTGTAAGATGACTCTGGTGGTGGGGAGGAAGGTTAGGAAGACAAAGGCAGAGCAGAGAACCATGTGGCGGAAGCTGAGACAGGACGAGTGTTGTGCAGCTTTTCGGGAAGAGGTGAGACGGGCTCTCGGTGGACGTGAGGAGCGTCCAGAAGACAGGACCGCTGCAGCCAAGGTGATCAGAGAGGCAGGCAGGAGAGTACTTGGTGTATCTTCTGGCAGGAAAGGAGAGAAGGAGACTTGGTGGTGGAGCCTCACAGTACAGGAAATCATACAAGGAAAAAGGTTCGCTAAGAAGAAGTGGGACATTGAGAGGCGACACGGGGCAAAGGTAGAGGTGAGGTGGCAAAGGCCAAACAAGAAGCATATGATGACATGTATGGCAGGTTGGACACTAAAGAAGGAGAAAAGGATCGTTATAATATATATATAATATTATATAATATAATATAAGAAGGATAATGATGACATCAGCATCGGTTATTGATAGACTGAGGCGCGTTCCGACATATGCACAAATTCGGATCATGCCGTCGTGATCTGAGGACCTCCCTCTATAAATCATCAGCTGTGCTGTATACATAATTCTTGGTTTGAGTGTTCTACAAAACTTGTCAAACCCAGTAAATCATGTTTACCTTTTTTGACAAGAATAACAAAGCATTGTGATCCAGAAGGATTGTCAGTGGAGTCCACCCTTGAGAGGTTTACATAGGGCTAAAACTGTGGACCCCAACCCATAATCCTCCCTAGCCACACCTGTAGAGCAGAGTATAAAGAGGCCAGACAGACTCAAACAGGACATCAATCTTCAGAGAGTCTCTCCATAGAAACTCGAAGATGAGTCGCTTTGCCGGCCTGCTGATGCTCCTGCTGCTTGGTCTCGCTCAGGCTTACCAGGATGAAGAATTCCAAGAGCAAGACGGCGAAGACACGGTCGACATCTCCGCCACAATTCTCACCGTCAACAATGGCAGTGAGGTGCTCCTCCTGGAAGGAGACCTGCTGGTTCCAAAAACCAGGAACGCCATGAAGTGCTGGTACCAGAGCTGCCTGTGGAACAGAACCGCCAACAGCTACGTGACCATCCCTTACGTGGTGAGCAGGGAGTTCCCAGAATGGGAGAAGCGGAAGATCGAGACGGCCATGAGGTCCTTCCACGGCAGCACCTGCATCCGCTTCGTGCCCCGGAGCAACGAGTACGACTACATCAGCGTGGAGAACAAAGGCGGCTGCTACTCGGCTCTGGGACGGCAGGGCGGCAAGCAGGCGGTGTCCATCAAACGCGGCGGGTGCCTCTACCACGGCATCATCCAGCACGAGCTCAACCACGCTCTGGGCTTCTATCACGAGCAGACCAGGAGCGACCGCGACGGCTACGTGCGGATCAACTGGGAGAACATCGACCCGGCGATGGTCCACAACTTCGACAAGCAGGACACGAACAACCTGAACAGCCCGTACGACTACGCCTCCGTCATGCACTACGGAAGAACGGCCTTCAGCACCAACGGGAGGGACACCATCACTCCCATCCCCGACGCCCGCGTCCAGATCGGCCAGAGGCAGGGCATGTCCAACTGGGACATCAGGAGGATCAACATGCTCTACGGCTGTTAAAACAACATTTGTCATCTCTTCGGTGTGTTCTTAATAAAGTCATTGCAAGCTCAACACTTTTTGCCTCTTTGTGTGCCATAAAATCCCACGTTATGAAGGGGAAAGAAAAAAAATATGCAAAGTCTGACAGACAACACCATGTGTGCCTTCATTTTGAAGGCCAGACTTTGTCTGTTACGTCGAGGTTGCCAAGTGTTGTTGCCTTGAGACTTTAATAAAAAAACACACCTTGCTGTCCGTTGAACCCTTTAAAATAGGTACGACAGATTCGACTAGAATGTTGAGCCACGTGCCTTTTGTGTCAGCGCTATCTCACGATTTTAATAATTACAGTACTGTCCAAATTCAGAGGTACCGGGACCCTGGCCCCAGTTCCCCTCTGGCTAAAACCTCTGAAACTATGTCCCTAAGGGGGAAGTGCTGGGAAGTCACAAAGTACCAATACTTCTTTACTGTACTTAAGTAGATTTTCTGTAGTTGACTTACATGAATCAAGGAGCATTACCAATGATCAAGATACTTTCCATCCAAATTCCATTTTATTTTAGTTATTTTATATATATATATATATATATATATATATATATATTATAGATGCTTTTCCAGAGCGTTTACACCCCCCAGGTAACCTGCAGTAAAATGCAGAAAAAATACGTTTAAAAGATAAACAAGACAAATAAGTAATAATGACAATGATAAAAGTGAATGGATCGCAGAGGTGAATAATATTACCGTATAACCTACAAAAAAAGTGAATTTGTTGACATGAGACCAATTAAATGTCTTTCCTCGCTGTTGTTTGTGCGTAGTGTCCCTTAAGATGTACCGTAGCTATAGTTCCTGAATGGCCGATTGAATTACACATGCGCAATACTGTTTGTTGTTCTTGTAGTTCATTAAGCATTTTGGGTACCCACGGCGTTTTTTTTATTTAACGTGTCATTCAGAGTTTGTCATTTATGACAATAGAAACGACAAGGGACAAAGAAGAAGACTTGCGAATGGAGTTAGGAGCTACCCTAACTGCTAGCCTAGCTCCCGCCTCAGGCTTTTTTCTTCTTCTTCTTTGTATTCTTCTTCGTATTCTTATTATTCTCTAGTCTCAGCAGTGTAGTGTGGATGCCGCGTGGCACCATGCTGCCTACCACAGGTCAGTCTCGGTACTCCATGCAAACTCCACATAACAAAAACAAGGCGATTTTTGAGATCCGACCTTTTTTTGTAATACATGAGTTTGGATGGGTTTTTTTGTTTGTTTTTCTGCTTTGCTTAAATAAAAAGTTATATATATTTGGTGTAAAAGGCTTTACATGTTGAACACCAGTTAAAAGGTGTCTGCAGCTCCCATTTTAGTGTTTTCAGTATTTTATTTTAGCTTTAATAAGCTCTTATTAGCTCATAGTGCTTTAAAATCCAGTAGCATTTGGTAACTGGACCTTCAGTGGGGATTTACCCAAGTTAATCCACCTCTTATTGTTACCACGATCAGGTTGCAATTATAAAAACCATCAATGCGAGACATAAATGCAATACAACCGCACGGAGCTGTGCCAAGTACTGCAGGCTACAACATTTGGAGCAGTTCACAATCAATATTTATCGAATAACATAGCAAAATAAAAATAAAAATACATCACACTCACTATATATTAATTTTTTTAAATGTATTAATGTGTGCAGATCACTACATGTCGAACAGTTTTGCTCTGACCAACCTATCAGAGGATGGAAAAATGTTGCCATTATTTTGGGCCACCTGACTGGACCTGTGAGGCAATTGTGAAATCTGATTGGTTTCGTAAACATTCCTATTGTTAATATAGTGTAAGTTACATGGGCCACCACGAATGATTCTGAAGGCCCTGGCCGGCCTACTGAAAACAGTGTAGCCATAAGAAACACAACAAATTGAAAGAGAGTAGACTGTTGGGAAAGAAATTAATACAATTTCACAGAAGTATTAGAATATAGGTTGGAAATGTAGGTCAGCGCTTCTGATAGCGTTGAAGCACACCACTACCTCAAAATAATTCAGCGCATCTCCTTATTGGTCTGTAAGCAATCAAATGAAATGAGTACAAACAAATAAAATCCTTTTTATTTTCTCCAACAAAGTGCACACCTCATTTCTACAAAGCAGCACATTACAATGTAATGGAATAAATACAATTAAATTTGCTGGATGAACAAAAAAAATAAACAAAAAACAAAAGGAGATACACAAGTTTCACACTGGTGGAGATGCAGGACCGACAACGAACGTTATCTTCTTTTTGTTTTGACTTCTCATGCTTCTTGGCGAACAGATTCAAATCCCGCTTTTAATGGAACTGAGGATGAGCAAATTTTATTGGAGGAAGGGAAGAAACAACAGGTGCATACTGTCATACTGAGAAAACTTGTGCAAAGTGCAGCAGGGCCCTCCACTTCACACCCCTACTGCCCAGAAAAAATAAAGTGAACACATTTTCAGTTTTACTACTATGTGGTGCAACTTAGTTTTTTTTTTTTTTTTTTTTTTTTTTTAAATGTCCTCCACAGGCAAACAAAATAGAACACGAAAGGCAAGGGAATGTATCCCTCTCATATTCCGCAAAATAATTTAGTGCTCTTTAAATAAAATGAAAAACACTATTCTCAAAGGGTGGCTTCTTAAAAAAAAAAAAAAAAAAAAAAAAACACAGACCAAAAAAAGGATAATAATCCTCTAAGAGATGTCACGTACAGTATATTAGGAACAAAAACAAGAAATCCCATGAAAGAAAATCTGTACACAACTCAAAAATCAATATACAGTACCTGCAGATGTTATGCATACAGTACAATTCTTTTTACATAGTTTTTAGTATGAGCTCCAGCCTGCTCTACATATGCACGGAACACAGGTGGAAAAAGCGGCTAGTTTTAGTTATTCAGCGTCAGATCGGGTAGTAGTCATTTAGAAAACAAACTCAAAAATATTTATTGCAGGGTGTTCAGCTGCGTACTGCATGTTACGTGTCCTTTGAAAGAGAGAGAGAGAGAGAGAGAGAGAGAGAGAGAGAGAGAGAGAGAGAGAGAGAGAGAGAGAGAGAGAGAGAGACACACACACACACACACACGCACACACACACACACACACAGGCCTGGACGGACAGTTTCAAACAAATGAAAAGGATGTCGCTGTAATCCGTCACACAGGGTCGAACGAGGCGATCTCCTCCGTGCAGTACATTCGTGGCCAGTATTGCACGCTACCAGCCGAGGCCACCCTGATAATGCGCAGCGAGGACGTACAGTGCATGAATCCAGTGTTGAGATGAGCCCATGGTTTTTGTTGCTGTTGTTGTTGCTTTTTTGCATCACAGTTTGAGCTCATTGGCAATTTTGCAGGCGATGTTCTTAAAGGCGATGGACGTGCCCGATATCCTCTTGAAGCGCACGCCGTTGAGGGAGAGGCGAGGCAGCTTGCACACCTCCATCTCCCACTGAACCAGGTTGTCCTGGCGCGCGTCGCCGTGCACGCAGAACAGCAGGAAGCGCTCGCGCTGCTCGTAGTCACAGCTGTTGGCGTCCAGGACCTTGCGGATCTCCCGCATCATTTCGGAGGGCTCCATGGACGAGGTGGTCTTCATGCTCCAGGTGAAGCGCAGCGAACGTGGCTTGGAGTCCCGCCCGCCGTCCTCCTTGGGGTCGCCCGACGCGCTCCTGAAACCACACCGGAGTGTTGAGGTTGGACAAAATTCTAAACATCATACATGACATTATTTCATACACTGCCATGGATGTTTATAGTCGTTAACTGGAATCCAGTAGAAGTTTGGTTTTCGTAGTTTGTGTCTGCATGACGGTATTATATACTGCCGAAGGAGCCGCACAATGAATTAGATTGAAGAAACAAACTGTTTAATATAAAGATAGAGGAGATGAAGATATGGAGCTTGATTTGAATGCCAAACCTCACCTGGGTGTTTCTGTCCTAGCACTGGCCTCTCCCTCACTGGGCACCCTGAAATCAAACCAGGAAGAACAATACATTGTTACTCCCAGCACCTCCATGGATACGCACACCACCACCAGCATCATCATCAGTGCGACACAGCGAGGGGCTTCAGGCGTCATGCCAGGAAAGAATCCGCACTCCTGTCTGAGCACACAATGAAGCTAACTGGTCTACGGACTCTTCCACATTGGTCAACAGCGTCACATTAAAAGACTCCGTCGGGCTTGATTCTTTTCTCCCGGCATCGTGACGCACGGGTGGGGGGCGGGGGGGTTAAGGAGGAGGAGAGCCAACAACATGAGAAGCATGTTACGAAGTCTGTGAGGTGTGAATTTGCTTCTCAAGGCAAGTGGGTGGGATGGGGACGTAAACAGCATGACAACAGGTAGGTGTCAGTAGGCAAAGGATGTGGTACAGTGGGGCAGAAGGAGTTATTCACACTCTTGGTTTAATTGTTGCTGTTTGGGCAAGAGGGGCACAAAGTGTTCTCCTACCTCCGAGTGGACCTGAAAGATAGAGCTCTTTGCGAAGGGGAGGGGAAGAGAAGAAAAGAAATTTGTGAGCCAAAGAGGGGTCGGCGAAGTATGCCGTTTTATTTTATTATTTTTTTTTTTTTTGAATGACGCTATTTTTACGGAGCCCTTTAGTCTCAGTGTTACATACAATGGTGGCGGGCGGAAACCATCACTTTCCAGGAAATCCCCCCCAAAAAACTGCATGCTTGTTGAGCCGTTAACTTTGCATTGTCAAGAAGAGCAAGACATTTTCAACACTTTATATTGGTCAATAGTTTGTAAAAATAACACACCCACGTGAGGACTGACCAATATCGTTTTTTGTAAAAATATGAAATTGACCAAATTTGCACATAAGTGGTTTCACCCCGATGCCAACAATATGAGGCACTAACATGTTTAGGCAAACTGAAATGAAGCGACTGCAGACATTTTGTGCCATTCAGGGTATTTTCAAGCCATTTTGACGGTGTTAAGTGAATATAGGTTGAATTGAAATTTTCTGTCTAAAATGGCAACGCTAAAAAAACAAAACAAAACAAAAAACCACACACACACACAGATTTGTTCCTAACAACAAAAAATGATGATCATTCCAGACAGCCAAAAATATGAACCAAAAAAAAAAAAACTAGACTAAGAGACTAACTGTAGCTTAACGTACAGAAAACATTGTGAAATAAATATAAATGACTGACAAAATGGCTCAAGGAACAGAAAACATCACTTCTAGCTTTATGTGAATATTATGTCCGCATTTAAACCAATACAAGTCGTGGTCCCTTTGACCATGTTATAGTCTCTTAGCACTCTCCATCTAAAAAAGAAGTTGAGTAATATATAGAATAAAGTGTAGTTCAGTCAGTAAGTATTCAGCATTGCAAAAGAACTGCTGCACCACATAACACAGCAATGTCTGACCATAATTAAATCTGTCTGACAAAATATGACGTGAACTGAAATACAGACAGAGGGAAACTGTAAACAGACGGAAAATGGCCGATGCGTCCATGATGCAATGCGACATGACTACACGTTCACAAGCTCAGCAAGAAAAGGCTCAACAAAGTTGTTCATGGGCGTAGAACATTTTGCGCGGGCGCTGGATTCCAGGAAATGAGTTTGGTACGGACCGGTTGCACACTGACGAAAACTGGGGCATGCGAAAACTGAGGTTCCACTGTTATGCAATCGTTCATGTCAAGGTTTCAATTTGGACTACAGTGAACTTACCGCTCAGCTATTTGTTGAATATTTCACAGTTTCCATGCTCTTTGTGTAATTAATGCCCTAAGATGCCACAAGATGTCACCAAAGCCCTGGCTAACAGGAAAGGGTTAATTGGTGTCAAGGAAGTACTGTATGTTGAAGTGATCCAGCTCGGCCAAGAGACTAAAATCAGGGCAAAACTAAGTCTAGCCTGGGTAGTTACAGTTAAAAAAATAACAAATAAAAAAAATGGAGGGGGATGAGGGGGCGTCAATTACTCGCTGTTTTTTTGCAATATGGGGTCTCCGTCCTATCAGCAGTTTTTTGGAAGGTGGAATTTTTGGTCGTGAGAGAGAAATGAGTTGGTATCTTTAAACGGACCTCTTAAGATCCAATACAAGATCTGTAGCATACATTTTGGTCATAATGCTGTTGCGTTAAATTATCGGTGTCAATCCACCCCCGCTGACCTGCGAACAAACTTGGAGGTGATCTTGCTGATGATGCCGGTGGAGGTGCCCCGTCGCTGCTGCGCCAAGGCGCCCGTGTCGTGGGACAGCGTGGGCGAGGCCGGCGGCCCGTTGTAGGTGGCGCTGCGGCGGTCTCGCAGCTGGGCGCCGTGGAAGGTGCTGCGGCTGGTGGTGCCCCGCGGGAAGCGGTTCTTCTCGGGGGTGCTAATACTGTGTGCGGAGGGAGAGGTGGAGGGACCCCTTGGAGAGGAGCTGGGGGCGAAAAAAGAAAACATGATAACAGTGCTACCTTGACTTTGTTTGAAGTATTTGTTTGTTGAAGTATTAGCTGGTGCTTGGCTGATTTTATGCTTTGTGGTTTTTTTGTGGAACCTATCCTCCATAATTCACTCTTTTTGTGCTCCCTGAAACACACAAAATTGGAGCAAGACTAACGCATGTGTGGGATGCCTTTTTTTCCCCTAATGCTGAAATGGAGGCATCTATTTGGGGAACAGCGTTTTTGCGAGTGGGTGACACATCCACTGCATCTATCTCTGAAAAGCCATAGGACACCAGAAGATGGCGTTCAAGACCATGTCTTGGTGCCAAGGAACTACAGTGGTAGTTTTTCGAGATCCGATCAATCACGAGGCTGATTTATTTTATTTTTTTGGGGTCTGGAGTTGCGAGCAAATATTTGATGGTGCCAGCGAACGTCACAACAAGCAGCAGTTTGGCAGATAGGGAAGAATTCTGCAAACAAGTGTTTGCTTTTAGTTCGTTTATTGTCACTCCCACTTGAAGTACTGTATGTTTTTATAAAGAACAAAACTGCCATTTTTCTAAAATTCGTTTGTCAAGGTACCACAGTGTGAATAAACATGTCAGCTTTTCGGGTAAAAAGGACGCGCCCACCTGGATTTCAACTCTGTGTTGTCATCGATGGGGGGCAGTGTGCTCTTTGAAGGGTGTCCTGAAGATGACATGGACTTGATGTGACGAGGCCGCGTGGAGGTCACTGCGGTCGACGGGGTGCTGCCCGACACCTCGGTTAAACTGGGGTGACAGGGCCCACGGTTTCAAAATGACACTGCGGCAGAGCTCTGTTGCGTGCAAAGTGTGAGTGTGGTCACCTGCTGTCTTTGCCATTAGGAATGGCCGAATAGCGCTCAGTGGAAGCTCGCTCGCACACGTACGTGTTCCTGCGAGTCATAGATCCGTTGGTCTGTGGCGATAAACACAAACAAGGACATATAAACGATGCATTGAGAGACAAACAATTACCGCAGTGTTGCCGCGCATATTTGCGAGTCGCTACTCCTGAATACTGGATTCACTGATACCACAAGATGGCGCCAAAGCCATTTCTTATTGAAATGTTTGCGTCAGTGTTGAACTTTTTAAAAACTTTTGTAGGACAGTTAAGAAATTTCAGCTGTTACTTAAAACATCGGCTGTAGTGTTAAAGTGATTAAAGTCATTATATTGAACACAACTGAGGTTAGCACGGTGTGGCCTTCGACAACAGTTGCAGTTTCTCACACGGCCCCTTCAGCAAACGATTGCCCACCCCTGCTTTCGAGTGTACTTAAGGGTCCTCACCCCGACGCCAGTTGTGGTTTTCTTCCTCTCCTGCACTCCCAGTGGCGAGGCGGAAACGTCTCCCTTGGAAGTGCTGAGCTCCAGCCGGCGGGCTCCGTCCCACTCCTCTCGGTGGTCGCTCTCCACGCTCAGGGCCTGGCCGCGCCGCGTGTACGACACCGCCGGTGGCACGGAGGGACCCACTAAAAAGAGTCAGACGGAGGCAATAATTTGACACGACAAAACAAAAACAAAAACAGCAGCAGATACTGGTTCGATAAGAGGCCTCATTCACCGGATGGGTCCCTTCAAAAATAAATCCTCATGCTCCCCTGGTGATGGTCCAGGTTTTATGTCACTTATGTTAGTTACTTCTTAGCCATCTCCGCACATGTAGGAAAGAAACCAGATGCCGGCATTAACTTGGAATTAGGCATTTGGAACAGTACTGCAGTGCAATGAAAATGGAAGTTGGGGACCTCTTCATGCATTTAGAGTTTTCTTTGTGAACTTTGTAGGAATCAAATTTTAAAAAACAGTGAATGAGACCCATAGTTACCATTAACAATCAAAGCCACAAGTTACATATCTCGTCAAAGTATTAAATGTGCAAAGAACACACTACTTTCCAATGTGTTGCAAAAGCAAAGCCGATCACTCATGTTTTGAGGTGCTGCTCCTGAGGGCGCTGTGACAAAGCAGCCAGCCAGCAGATGTCACCAGACACAACGGTCCCACATGACGGGAGGAAGCTGCTTTGACATAAGAATTTATACATGGACATAAACTACAGTGGACTAAACATTCGCTGTACTCCTAAACTAACCGGCAAGTCCAAATTTAGACTTGCGCGCCTTTGGTGTAGTACCACACTGTGCTGTAACATGCCGGGTAGCACTGAGGTTTATTAGAAAACATGTAGCGCAAGTACAGCAAGAAGAACAGGCGGAGAAGGTCCCCAACTTAGCTGTTACTGTTATTCAATGTTCCCACAAAGCAGAGAGAGGGTCTCTTAGAATTGTGGTTTTTGCTTAGCTTTTCTTTCCTATCCTCTCTGAGCGAGATGACCCGGAAGTACTTCAACGAAAGGGTGTTTGAATTTTAAAAATGCTTAGGAAAGGTGCTTTGATATTCAACATCATAATATTTATTGAAAAAAGAACAATTGCCAAATTAAAATTTCTGGAAGACTACAAGGGAGCGTTAATTTGCACATCAACCAATTAGCCTCTTAGGGTGATTCTCACTGCTGGAATGAAACAGGTGAAATGGGTTAATAAAAAAATTACTGCACCATCGATGCTAATTTCGTTAACACATCTAAGGTGTTTCGCATTGTTTGGTTGAGCAGCTTTGTTTTAAATATAGATGTTTAATTATTTTTTGTTTTAATGTCAATTTCAACTGGGAGTGACCAATAAACAGGTTGAAGGAAGTATATTGTACTTTTATTATATTATACTCATATTTGGTGTGCCAGCAAGAGATTGAGAACAGATGCTATGGAATTCTTTGAAAGGTGTGTTTTCCTAAGTTTAAGTGTGTGGGAGGAGTAAAAGTATTTTTTTATTTAAATTTTTTAAAATATGGTCTCAAGTGCAGATTTTCACCTATTACGCAACACAGTTGCATTGTAACTGGGCAATAGCTGTCAGCAACTTCCCCCCACACGGCATTCAGCCAGCAGCACTCTCAGAGCTGGCAAGGAAGGGGTTACTTTACTTTGCTTCTTTATGATACCCCACCACCACCATGCCCACCACCACCACCACCATCATCATCATCCCCACCATGATCACTGTAGCGGCGCTGCTTCTGATTGGCCGAGATGCTGCGCGTGACTTTGGGATGGGCGGGAGAAATACTGGAGCCGTTGTTGATGTCGCTGGTGGGCCGCTGCCGCTGGGCCAGGACGCTGTTGGTCAGGGGCTCGCTCCCTTCGAACTGGCATGGAAGAGTTGTTACATGGTCACATATTGTATAGCCTATAGTGGAAACTCAGAATGATGAAACAATTATCAGGAAATAAAATCACGTGTGACGCACAAAAAAAAAGTATATATCCACATACAAAAGAGGCTTGGGTCAGCTATAAAACAATAGGAATTGTAATGTTCACATTGACATGGGGGGGGGGGGGAAATAAAAAATTAAAATCAGATACTTTTCACATTGGGCAAAACAAAAACAAAAAACTAAATTTACCTGCAGTGTGAACAGAGCCAAAGTCACTGTTCTGCTTGACGTTTCTTTTCACAAAAAAGCTTATTTCCTCCGGTTTTTGGTCAGAAAGTGTTGTTTTGGGTGAAACCAACCCATGTACTACTTCTTGTTAGTGAAGAACAGAAAAAGCTAGAGAGAAGGAGTCTACTCTTTCTTTTGGTAGGTTTGGTGCTTCGATTGTCACAGAACACAATATTCTGGGGATCGTGAAAGTTCAGTCAAAATGCCCTCAAACGGCCACGTTGTCAGCCATTCTAGAGCATTTTGAAACCGGCTGCCTTTGAATGAGTTGAGGTTCAACTGCATTTGACACCAGCGATGATGCTGAGATGAGAGAAAGAAGCTGACCTCTGGTGCTTTTCTTCCCAGCAGCAGATAAGTGGCCATGACATCATCGTACTTCTGGCTTTGTAAGGACTCTGTGATCTCATCTTTAGGGAAGCCCATGGTCACCATGAGCTCTGTCCGTAACAGAAAAATAAATGTGTTACCCTGGCACAGACGACCTTAACAATGACCTCCGCGTACGCCAAAACACACCTATTCTGGACGAGTCGCTGAAGTCGGCTTCGGGCTCGATGTACGGCTTCAGCTCCTCCTCCTCGTGACCCACATTCATCCAGTGGTCTTTCATGATTTGCTAACAAACAAAGATAATTCAAACATTGTTTATTTCACTCGTGAAGGTTTCTATTTACACATAATCATGACTCAGGGCTGGGTGCAACACCATTTTGAACCATTCTAATTGTTAGCAGAGCTGAATAACACACTGATCAATTGTTATTAGTGTGGAGCTTTGGCCTGGTTTGTGGAGCGAGTGCAGGGGTGGTACAGTATTGACTGTGAACTGACAACAACATAATGTTTGCAATGATTTATTAAGCCAGCTAACTTTTCCCACCCACACAAACACAACAGGAACGATCCAAGTGCCTAATCTTATCTGAATGCTCACCCAAAAAAAATTAAAAAAATAAATACTGAGCAAATCGGCATACCGTTAAAGGTAACAATGCAAAAGTACCTCCAAACTGCCACGTTTGACCGGGTTGAGCACCAGTAGTTTCTTCAGCAGGTTTTCACAGTCTGTGGACATGTAGAAGGGGATGCGATACTTTCCCCGCAGGACCCGCTCTCTCAGCTCCTGAAGCGCGAGCAACATGGAGGCAAGTTAGCGACGACAATATACAAACATCAAACGGGATACAGTCAACCCCCTGCCTATTCGCGGCTCACTATTCAAATATTCACCTCCAGTGGGTGCCTTGAATTATCAGTTGAATTCAAATGGAAATTAATCCATTCCAACAAAACAATTTTGTAATCTGTTTTCAAGAAAAATTGTGTTATACTTTATAAAAACATCATGTGATAATTAAATAGAATGTAAAAAAATTAACAGTTGTGCATCATGATATTAATGCTTGACACTGTGCTGCTCCGTCTGGTGTGTGCGGCTTGGCCACCAGAGTGAAGTATGACGCTTACAAAATTTATACACACAGAAGAATGTCTCATGTAAGCTCAGTAAGCTGCACCAAAATGTGTCGTTTTTTTTGCAGAGGATAAAGAATATGTCTGTGAGTTCACGTCTACGTTTTTGTTCAACTATCTTTACCTTAAAGCCGGCTATCAAACTCTTTTTTTGTCTCGGGCCGCATTGTAGTTATGATTTCCCTCAGAGGGCCGTTAGAACAGTGAAACCATATAAATGTTTAATCACCAAAACATATTACCATTACACAACAAATTGAGGGATAAGTAGTTTTGAAATCAGAAGGATAATAGTTTGGTCAAGTATTGTTTAAGTTACCGTAGAAGAAGGGTTTAGTCACAGAAAAATGCAATATCTCAACATTATTGTTTATTATTATGACAATTTGGAATTTGGGTCCAGCTTTTAGCAAAAATCACAGAAGTTGACGAGCGTGATTTGCTTTCGCGGGCCACATAAAATTATGTGGCGGGCCGTATCTGGCGAGCCTTGAGTTTGACACCTATGGCATCAAATATTGGCCAAGTGACAGCTCATATCTCGAAAAAGCCAGGTCCCTCGTAAGTCGAGGGACCACCTTTCAGGGAAAAAAAAAAAGAAAGTGTGGATTTTATGAGGGTTGATGTAAAAAAAAAAAAAATAATAATAATAATAATAATGTTTTATATATATGATGTCATCAATCACTAGATGGTGCCCCAAATTTAGAGGCACATTATTGGAATAACTTCCTGCACACAAACAAACAAACAAAAAAAAAACACAACCTCCTTACTGGGGGCTAAAACATAACTATAGCATTGAAAATGAATTAAAAGTGAATCACATTTTCACGTCGTAAGCTGCCGCTGCCTCATGAATCATTTTGACAGTTGTGCATTATTGAAGTAGGGCGGATAAACCTCGGGAGAGTCTCACTCGCCCCAATGATAGAAACAGGAAATTCCACTCTTAATCTGTTCATTCAGGAAACACAGAATCATGTTGATGCACGTAAGCTTTATAAAAAAAAAAACATCTAGTTGGGAAATACCTGGCCCAAGCACTACAGTGTGTTCAGTTTGGTCTTTCTCGGCTCAATGCAAAGTGGTGCTCAAATAGCAATAGCAAGGTCTCTGTAGCGTAAAACCACAGTATATTGTTTACTCTTTGACAAAATATGTCATTAATTTGTCAAAACTGAAGGAGGAGATAACATTTGTAGGTAAATTAATGATGCATACCGTGTTGTGTTAAAAATTGAACAGATAAAAACAAATGCGGTTGAATGAGCAATGAACATGGTGGGATACACTCATTTGATCAATGTTTTTGTAGGCAGTTTCAAATAACAAGTAATCCCGGGCCGTGTTCGCACCTTGAGGTTTTGTCCGTCAAAAGGCAGGGAGCCGCTGACCAGTGTGTAGAGGATGACCCCAAGGCTCCACACGTCCACCTCTGGTCCGTCATACTTCTTTCCCTGGAAGAGTTCCGGGGCGGCGTAGGGTGGGGAACCGCAGAAGGTGTCCAACTTGCTGCCCACGGTGAACTCGTTGCTAAAGCCGAAGTCTGCTATCTTGATGTTCATGTCTGCATCCAATAGCAGATTTTCGGCCTGAGAGGGAAGACGGACGGCACATTCGGTGGTTATTGGAAGAGATTTTTGGACGGTGAACCCCCGCTTTTTTCTTGAACGCTCTCTGCTTGCATGTGTTGCTGCTCTGTGTGTGTGTTTAAGAAAAATAAAATTACTACATCATCTATACTACTTTCCATTGCGCATTATATGTTAGCGGACTTTCGCTAGGACAAATTAAATGGCAGTGTTGAAAGTGTGAAAAATAACCAGCTCGAAGCAAGAATGCTTCAAGAGCGAGAGAGTCTTCTTTTCGGTTCCTCAAAGTGATGCTGTACGATAGTCTCCGATTTCTTCACAGTGAGAACAGACACTAAGGAATAGTTTAAAAAGCATGTTATAATAATATTAATTGTTTTTAATAAGTTGAAATGTGTTTTAAGTGGGAAAAAAAGGTTTAAAATGGTCTCTCTATATCGCGGATCTTCAAATAAACGACCAACTTGGGCTTCACTGTATAGGCGGGTAGGTTCAGTTTATATCAAATTAAAGCCGCGAGCAACGATGAACGGACCCTCGCATGCACTTTTTCATGGCAAACCCTGAAAACGATCATCAAACTTAAGACACATTGCTCATTTGAGCAAATTCTCTAGTTGGAGTCTGTCAACGTATGAGACCTCGAAATGGCCGTTTCAAGCCAAAATAAATGACTTTCTCACCAATTTTGAGTCCTTGAGCCTTTTCATGTGTTATGATAGACACGTCCACCGAATTTCATGTTATCAGTGAAACTGCTGTCAAGGACTTATATTTCTCAAACTTTCCAGTCGGCGCTACATTGTGACTTTTGCGGTTTCGACTTGGGGACCACTAAAAAAAAAAACATACATTTTCACCAGGAGACACACGCTGACAAAAACTAAAAACAATAATAATCGGTGACTTTTAAGACAATTTATGAGGTGCCTAAAAGGCTATTTATTCATCAATTGAATAATATTCATTGGATAGTTTGGATCGTCACCTTAAGATCCCTGTGAACTATCCTCCTCTGGTGGCAATACTGCACAGCAGACACAATCTGAAACACAAACATCACAGGTCTAGAATAATGTAACATATGTCACATTTTTCTCTGGCTGGAAATACAATCACATGACAGCTACCATGTACATTTTGCCTATAGTACTTTACTGAAAAAATATCAATGACGTCAGCAGCGACTAGTCGACATTAACTCAACTTTCAGCACTAGTTTTGACTTGTCATTGTGTAACCCCCTCGTGCAGTGATTTTTAGTGTGGTACGAGTACCAACAGTGGGACGTGGGCTCTCCCTATTCGTATGTGAGAGAATCACTGACTACAAATCAAATGTATATTTAAATCATTCAATGCAACTAAACAGAATTACATTTGTAGCTGTGCAAACGGCTTATTCAAACTTTTTTAAAATTTTACTTTTAATGTAAACTAGATTTTTTTACTTTAAGTACAGTACATTTTTACAAGTACAGTTCAGTTCTATTTAACTTTTAAGGACATTAAAAGAAATGCATTTAATTAGTAAGTGCTGCTTGTTTCTCAACATTTGTTTAAGTAGAATTTTAATTGATCTTTTATGGTCAATACATTTTAATTGAATCATGATTTAACTACTTTTTCTTTTTTCTTTTTCTCCTTCCAGAGTTAATGTTCAAATTGTGCATGATGTCACATTGGCTTAGTATAAAAAAGATAAATTCTTTTAAAGAATTAAATCTCTGTTTAAACCTTTTTTTAATCCAGTACAGTACATTTTGTACTTTTCAAGTACAGTACATTTTTTAAGTACAGTTCTGTTGTATTAACTGTCACTTTAAATTACAGTAAAATAAAGTAGCGTTTCACCTTTAAGACCTGCTTGTTTAAGTATAATTTTCATTTAACATTTGTGGTCAGTCCATTTTAATAGCATTATCTTTTTAACAACTTTTTTCTGGAGTTACCCCAATCTGATCCCGTGATCAAAAATCAGGGGCGAATCATGTAATGTTCAGCTGATCGATTTTAAAAAAAATTCCCTGAATTTTTAAAGGTCACAAACCCGTAAAACAATCCTAACATATCCTGGTAGTTGGACAGCTATGCATTTTTTGAGAGGGTACTTTGTGTAAAAAGTTTAAAAAACCAAAACAAAAACAAAAACACTTCCCTAACGTATGCTTTGAGCGTGCGCGTGCACCTGTTACGCACGCTGTAACCTACAAACACCGCATGAGTCATCTTCTTTTAAATAGGGATATTGTGGATGTGAAAGTAGTGGATTATTAGTCAAATGGGCTTGACTACTGTGAATAAAAGGCACATTCATTCACTGCGTTTTGCTGTCTAATGAGCACCTATGGTGGGCCCATTGGATCAATGCTGATGGCGCACCACTGGGTGTCAGCACAAGCAGCTGCAGAGTGCGAGCAAAGGCACGCTCCAGCTTTCCTCTGCAGTCAGTGACACAGCGTGATCTTGGCGCATGATGCCGTCGGTGACTCACCTGCCTGAACTTGGCCCTGGCCTCCTTCTCCTTCATCCTACCATGGGCCACCAGGTAGTCAAACACCTCACCTGTAAACACACAGAGGAACATTAGATCGTATTCAAGGCGTGTGGACTTGAGAGCATGTTGGACAGAAACTCATAAATAGGAGTCGGGGCGTGGCTCAGGGGAGAAACTGCAGTCATAGCCTGGTTTGAGTATTGCGAAGGCTCATTCACAAAGTCAAAAAGTCAGTGTCGACAACTCACCGCCACTGGCGTACTCCATCACCAAATACAGCGTCTTCTCCGTTTCAATCACCTCAAATAATTTTACTACAGAGGGCAAAAAAACAGACAAACAGGAGCTTTTCTTTTTTTTTTTTTTAAATAAACAGCACAACCCATCAGAGAACAAATATAGTTCCCCATTTACTTTTGCATTTGAAGCTCTGTCCTGCCTGTCAAATGCATGCTACGCATCAAGAAGGCGTGTAACCCCACTCAAGGTTACATACGGGCTCTTAAGTTAAGAGCGTCAGCTTGAAAATTTGATGGGATCTTACCAGGTTTATGTTTTGCTATGATAGCAAATTTTAAGAAATTTTAATAAACAAAAAAAAACCTAATTATTATTACTAGTAGTAGTATATATATATTTTATTCAAAATTTACGAATGATAAATCTTTGTAATGTAGTTTAGTTTTTTTTATTATAACATATTTAAAAGTAATTATTTGTATTTCCTAAAAGAATTCCGATACAGCAAAATGATAATTGAATAAAATATGTTTACATAAAGATACTGTGATAAAAATAATTTATATTGCATTTTAGCATTGTTAATTACTAAAGTTATATATCATTCATAATTTATAATGTAGTTATATATTTAATAAAATAACACGGAATTTTGCTTTTCATTTAAATAATAAAATAAAAATGACAATTGTAAAATTATATATATATATATATATATATCACATATATATATAAATATATACATATATCATATATACATACACACACACAAATATAGTATAAAAATAATTTATAATTTTTTTTTTTCAAATGTAATATAAACTAATACTATATAACAAAGAATTATTACATCGCACATTTATAAAAGCTTTAAGATTTATATAATTTCATACTATATTTTACTTAAAATATTATTGAAAAAACAAAATTCACAATGTAGTTTATATATTTTTTACTATTCTAAATGTGTTTTAAATGTGTTTGTATATGCAGACATAATTCATAATGTTATTCATAATTGTGTTATGTATTTAATAAAATAAGTATTTGACAAAACAATTGTATTTACAAATTTTATAACATGGAAATATAATATTATTATTGTATATTTTATATTGATATTTTTAAGGACTTTTAAAACTAAATATTTTTTGTATTTCTATTTTATAGTAATAACATACAGGTTTCTATGATATACTGTACCCTAATTTATTATATTTCATTGGACTGATGATGCATTAAAGTTACCAATTATGGTTCCTTGCCTGCCATAGAAAAGTAAAAGTACAGTACTTTTCATATCATTATCGAGTGTTTGAACTTACCAATATTTGGATGATTCAGTAACTTCATTATTCGCACTTCTCTGAAGAGCTGGTGAAACACAGAGATACATTTGTCTTTTGGTAAATTGCTGATAAGGCATGTTTGGGAAAATGTCATTCCGCGCACCACTCCAGCACACAAAGTTGCAAAGTGGATTAGACGAGAGGACTGGAGCATCATGGGACTTGGGTGCTATGTAAGGCAACATGACTGATGCGCTGGCAATAAATCCTCCTCTCAAGGATGATGAGCAGCAAAAAAAAAAAAAAAAAAAAAAAGAAACAAAAACTGCACTCACACAATGCGGTATCAGTACACAAGCTTCCAGCCAGTCCAATCCAATCCAATCCAATCCAATAAAATCATGCACAATCATCTTTGTTCTCCCAGCATCGTGTTTATCGACTGACTGCAGAGCTTTAAGAGCAGCTTGGCGTCACGTCAGACGATCTCCTGCAGCCACTTAGAGGTGCTGTTGAATCATTTACATTCTGTTGACGGCCCGCCTGAGCCCGACGCTCTCAAAAAGGCGCTTTGCTGCCTTTTGACGTCGACGGAGATGTCGTCGGTCCTTGTCGGCCATCTTTGCTGACCTGCTGTCTATACTAAGAGAAGAATTTCTATTTGTGACAATTTAACTACGCTCCGAGGTGTTACGTAAGCGCGTAAATGGCGCGCGCGTGTTTCTAGGTCATCAAATGTAGTTAGTGAGGCCCGAGCCCGACCCAGCTGGGACCTCTCAGGTACTTTCTCCTCCAATTCTGTCTTCCGGTTTCACTCTCTACTTCCTTTTTGGGTGCCTCTCGTCTCATTGAGAGTCCCCAAAACTAAACTAAACAAGAAGGGAAGGGAGTTTTATTCGTATTAGACCGTTTAATACTCTACAGCATGTTTTGTCTACACTGCACATCGAAGTGACCAATGAAAACACATTTTATTACGCTACGTTTTTAACATTTGGCTGTGCCGCTTCACGCCGTCACAACACCGTCAACACTGGAGCCGATCGTTACTTTGTTTAAACCAATGATTTGCAAAATGTGGTACTTAGATCAATAGTGGTACGCGGGCGCTCTCTCGTAGTACGCAAAAGAGTCACAAGTACAGTTCAGTTGTATTTAACGTTTTAGTACAAGATATTTGTATTATAAAAAGAAATGTTTTTTAAACTTTAATTTGGGAATTTATTTTAATTCAACTATTGTGTCAAATATATTTTAATTGAATCATTTAAGTACAGTTTATTTTATTTTGTTATATTTAAGCAGAGTGTTAATGTTCAAACTGGGCATAATGTTACAGTGAATTAAAATATTAAATATGCCTTTTTTTTTCACGCTAAAAGTGAATGTTGGCCATTGTGGTGGTACTTGGAAAGCCACGTATTATTATTATTATTATTTTTTGGTAGTACTTGATGTGAAAAGTTTGAGAAGCACCGGTTTAAACAAGTGCCAACAAATTTTCGACAGTGAACGTAATATGAGCTGATGATGACGACTAATGGAAGCTAGGTCAAAGACAGATAACGTAAATTCAGCATTACACTTTTAATTATTTGGATGTAAAATGAAACAAAGTAAATAAATTACAGTGATGACTGTGAAAAAAGACAAATTTACCAGAAATGTAAATTATGTGTAAGGTATTACTGTTACAGCATATTGTGATTTTATATTGCTAAGTTATTATGTGTGATTGCTACCCCATTGACATAGATATTGGATGTCCAACACACATTCATGACCACATGCCAGACCATACGACGTCTTTTCCTTAATTTTCTTTTTAGCATTTCTCCTTTTTAGCATGAAAAGTCATAAATCACTCCAAACGAAAAGTGATCCTTGGATCAATTTTCTATTTCAATACTTTTAAAGCCAAACTAAATGGTTGTGTGGTTTCTGTGACCTTATTTTGTCACGGCCATGCTTTCTATTTCTCATAATTGTTTGCTCCGTTATTGAAAATTCCTTGTAAACAAAATACTGCAGCAAAATTTAACATTGCTGGATTGAAAGGTCTGTAGTAAGCTTGTTAAAGATCTACAATTACTCAATAAGCAGAGAATGGCCTGAAGTAGAAGACAATAAACAAACAGGCCACGGCCTCAGTTCATGTGACTTCGCCATCAAGACGAACATTCTTCATCCTTATGAATGAGGGCTGGACTAAAGACTCGCTATCTCATCTTGATGCCTGCCTCTTCCTGCCTCCCTCGTTCTTTCGCTCCCTCTCGTGTGCGTCACTGCCCCGAAGCCCCTCACATGGGAAGGACGCGTGCAGCCGCTTGGAAGCAAAGATGACCACCAATCTGAGGAGAGCTGTGGAAAACGGCAGACTGGGTGGCGGTCAATAGGCGCTCAATAGGGATGTTGTCACCGCCAAGACTGACGGCACGTAATGAGAGCTTTGATGAGGCCCTCGGTATCAATGACAATAATATCCACAGGCGCAAGGCGGACTCATATAGCGCCACCTTGAGTTTGTTCTGCAATGCATTTCTTTTAATTAATTAGTTCGAAGAGAAATCGCAAGAAACTGATCGAAAAGCATGGCAAAAACAAAATGCAATGACAACACGTACATTGTAAAACATGCCTGAGTTTCACTCGTCTGTGCCAGTGACCTACTTCCAGCCACCCAGGGGCACCCAGACTCCTAAACTAGCCTTAATTACTGCAGAGTCCCTACACGCAGAAAAACACACATCAGACCGGGAACACTTACACAGACTGGCTGCACTATTTAAGTCACAGATGCTCCTCCAACAAGGACATTATTGTTAGGAAGTCTCCATTGCTCTCATGAGCAGTATGTGTGTGTGCGCATAGGTCAGGCATGAATAGTGTTTCAAAAATAATCATGTCCTGCCCTTGAGTATGCTTATCATTTCAGTGGTGTAGACCTTCACTGCATCAAACTAGGAACTATTGATACTAGCTACCGTAATTGCTCGTCTATAATACGATCTCGAGTATAATGCGCAGCCCTAAAATTGCCCCCAAAAATCAAGAAAATCCTTCTCCCTATGCGCTCCCATGAATTTCTATCCATCAATATATGTATATGCAATAAATGTTAGTGGTGTTCCTCTCCTAATGTGTTTTCCTAACCAATTCTGATCAGTAATATTATTAATACTAAGGTTGACTTGTTTTCAAGTAAGGTATTCAATATTGTTGCACATCCTATATTGTTTAATTTTGGTACTGCGGCTTTACGGAAGCATTTTTCATCTACCGCGTGGCCAATAGCAAGTCAGCCGACTTGCACAGCAAGCGCATAGTATATGATATTACACATATTACACAGTATATATATATGATATTACACAATGTAACAAGTTCATGTGGTGGTGTGAAAAAGACGGCAGGCCGAAAACAACATCCGAGTAAAAAATGCTTGTCATTTATTCAAGCTGCAACTTATTAAGGCCGGTCTATTTGTTCATACATAAACCCAAGTGATTTATAAATGGAGAATAAATTGCCATTCATTTCATGTACCGTACTTTCACGACCATAGGGCGCACCATATTAAAAGGCGCAGTCTCAGTTACGGGGTCTATTTCTGTATTTAACACATACATAAGGCTCACCGTATTATTGGGCGCAGGCATGGTAAAACATACGCTAGATTAAAAAATACGGTACCATGCATGCACGCTAAAACAGTATTTTTTAAAAGGCAGCGGGAGCAAAACTGAGTTCGGTTGTACTTTATTGAAGTATTTAACAATGTACTCATGTTATTTTTTGATTAATCCTCATCCACAAATTCATCAAAGTCCTTATGTTCTGTATCCGAAATGAATAGCTGGGCAAGTTCTCAATCAAACACGCCAGGTTCGAGTCAGTCTTGTTGCCGTGCGAAAGCTCGAACAACAGTGCAAGCAGACACGTTAGCCCAGCATCCAGAATCCATTCGCAAATGGTAGCGTAACTCGGCCCGGCGCTGCCTCCTCGTCTTAGTAACACTGTGTTCGCCATCGGTCATCCATCGCTTCCACGCCGCTCGCAACTTCACTTTGAACGCCATGTTTACACCGATGTCTAGCGGATCGTCAAGCCTCCCGGAATGATGGCAAGTTATTCTTTGCTCATTAATCCATTGCTCGAGTTGGTCTTCCAACTCGGGCCACCTCGCCTTGTTTCCGCGTTTTGTTTTTCTTTCTTTCCCCGCGAAAACTCAGCTTCGTCTTCTTGACTTGGCGAAGCTTGTTTTCCTGCTTCCTCCACTTGCGAACCATGGATTCGTTGATCGTGAATTCTCTCGCCGATGCTCGGGGGTCCTTAACCAAATCGATGTTGTTTTGCACAATGTACACCCCGGAAATGCTCCCAGTCAGTAAAGCGGTACATTAAAAAAAAAAACAAAAAAAAAAAACGCTGCTATATCCCTTTTTGGGGCGTGGCTTTGGCGTCCTTCCCTTGTCCTCAGCCACGTCCGCTTATTCTCTGCGTAAGCAGCGTGTCGGCAGGAAAAGCTTAATTTATTTTTTTTATTCCCCCCCCCCCCCCCCCCTCGAGAAGAGCGCTCATCACACAACAACATTTATAGATGCTGGAACTCTGTGCGCACATAAGGCGCGCCGCATTATAAGGCGCCCTGTCCATTTTGGAGAAAATTTAAGACTTTTAAGTGTGCCTTATGGTCGTGAAAATACGGTAATCTCAAGGAAGTATGTAGATTTGTGACCTAATTGAGATGAGATCATTAATTATTTTTCCTAACGTTAAATGTGCCTTGGCTAAAAAAAACAACAACAAAAAAAAACCCAGAATCCCAAGCGGCAGTAAAAACTCATCCATGAACACGTAAAGTCATAAATAAATGCACGACTAAGCAGCCACAACATTCGACGTGTCCGCCCAATCGCTTTCCACTCATCTGACACAGACCAAAGCCACCGTCGCGCCTCAGGCTGGACGGGATCTCATTGGCTAACGCAGCGTGGCAGGCACGAGATGGATGTAAACAGCCATTATTGGAGCGCGGCCCGACGGCGGGCTATCTTACAAAGGGTAGACAATATACAAAAACTTTTCTCTGAATGAGTGTCATCAACTTCAGTTATAGGCCATCAAAAGGAGGGCTAATGGCCTTTAACAATTCCAAAGCTGTATCAGTCTTGGATTTGGATTCCAATAGTCTGAAAAAGCATTTCAGCATTGAAAATAAGCAGTTCTTATTTACAGATTAGTGCGAGAGAGTCAGACAGAGCAGAGCGGGATGATGGGACGGTGGGCAAAGAGGGGATTAACAGAGAGGCCTATTTTAAGGATAGAATGCCTAAAAAACATGACAGCATCCACATCCTCGACCACAGATGTCATATGATGCGTTTCCTCCGGCGGATCTCAGGAGGTGTTTTGGAAGCTCGGGCCGACCTCATTTCCTGTGTGGAGTCAAAGCGCCACAGAGTCACGCTGGGCCAGAGGATGCCATCGGGTCATACGACCGGTTATTTTTCCTGAGCTTATGACTCTCTATGACTAATTCTAAATAGCGAAAAACAGACAGACAAGGGTTTTGGGAATAAATCTGTCACACTTTGCGATATTTTTGCACAAATCTTTCATTTTGGGGATGAGAAGCTGAAACAAATTTCTACCCTCCAGTCCCCAGGCAGGTAAACAAAAAGATACATACAAAAGCACCTTTTGTGCAACAGTGGGAACAGAATCGGAAGAATACAAATAGTGTCTTTTCCAAACAAAGATTGTCCTTTTCTTTTTATAACAGCCATGTGCCAAGAAAACAAAAGACAAACTGGATGTCCTTCATTGTTGTCCTTTGTTTACTGTGTCATATTCCTCATCTTAGTAGAGGTCATTGGCTGGCTGCACCGTGTCGCAGTGTTGTCATCAAACAGCGACAGAAAAAAAAGGTTTACCATTCCAAACTATGATTGTGAGATGAACTGCTTGGTAGACACGTGGATTAAGTTTATGAAGAACAGCGAGCCTTCTGAATTAAGCAAAAAAATCTGCTTCTGTACATGCAGCGGTATAGGATGCGACTCCAGTGCCAGATGGCGAGCCCATCACGGATCGTTTGAGGCCACAAAGAGAGAACGAAATCAGATTGACAGACTAACATAAAGGCGCCAGGGCGGAAATCTGGAAACTAAATCACTCAGGCAGGAGCCCCCAAAAATTACTGTATTAGAAATGACAACCAGAAAGAGTGGTTCCTTCATGATCTTATGCTCCAGTCCCTGTGATTTTTACTATGATCCTCCTAAAAGACCCATAGTGAGGGAAATAAAATTGATTGTTTGCATCATACGATTCTTTTCCGGGATTGAACAAGGCACATCAGCTCAAAAGGTGAACAAGACAAGCAAACAACTTCATCTGACTTTCCGCGGCATCTGAAGGATGCTGCAGCCTTCGTCCGTCATGGAAGTAAAGACGCCTGAGTCACTCATCGATAGCGATGACTGCATGTTGGTCGTATCCGCTTTTAGAAACAGCCCGCTCAGTAACGCAGGAAGCCATATTTAACACGACACGTGCACTTGTGATCAGTCTTGACAACCATGGCAACCAGAGCCGTGCTAATGGGACTGTCGTCGTCTGCCACAGACATTTTGTATGAGAGATCCAGTTTGTCTTTTGTTTTCTTGGCACAAATGTTTTTATTTCTCTAATTTGCATCAATGCAAATACAGTGTTCCCCTGCTTTAATGCAATTCACCATTCGCGCCTGCGCTATTAGCATGATTTTTCCACGACTGTTTGTTTAAGATATTTTACAGTACAGTGGAAACTCAATTTACCAGGCCCCGATTTAATGGATATCGGAAGTAACAGACTGTCCGGACGGAACATGTGTTCAAAAATATTTTCCGGTTGTCACTTGAACTGGGGTTGACAAAGTATGTTAGTTCCAGAACTGGCCGCTGTTCTTTACTGGCGCTGTGGTGCAACAGAGGCAGAGAGTGGGAGACACGTATTTCCGGGTCACACATATACAATCTGACTAGATCTAACCAACAGACGTGCCTCCCGTGCCTATGTGGTGGCCAAGTTGAATGTGGCAACATTCAAGCATACAAGTTTGAAATGATCCCAAACCTTGGACATCTTTTACACGCGCTTTCCTCCTTGCTTGCACTTATTGCTACATTAATCTGGAGTAACACACAGCTTGGGAAAAATAATCACCACAAAATCTCAAAAAATAGCACAAAATCCATGATATAAAATGTAAAAATCTGTGATACATTAAAATTAAAAAAAGGAAACCACAATATGGAAAGGGATGATATAATTCAGTACCACATTTTGCCGTTTAATATTCATTGTTCCCAGAGAATAATTGCCTGCGAGTATTGCTGTATGCTCTGTTTGTATGTGTTGCTGCTCCGTGTGTGCTAATGATAATTACCGGAACATATATGCTAATTTCTTTTAGCCTATCTATAGTGTTTCACATTATATGTTAGCAATGAGCTAGGTGACTTTCGTTAGACAAAATTATATGGTGCGGTCAAACATTTTGGTGTGGTCAAACATTTTGGTGTTTAAATATACAATGATTAATTCCATCTTTTGTTTTATGTGATTGTTTTTTTAGAGTAAACGTCATCTGGGAGTGACAAAGGAATCAAACAGCTTTAAACAAACACAACAACATATTTGATCTTTATGGGTAAAACCCAGCATGAGTAGGGACATGTCTCTTGAATATTTATTCATTACTAAAATGTGCTTGTGTGCAAAAAATAGAAGCAGCTCAGAGAGCCTCAAGGAACGCCGTCAAAGAATGACTAGACATCTCAACCCGAAATGTCCTCGTGACGTGCCCCGTAAAAGCCCTATGGACTCTAATTAGCGTCCCCAAGTTGGCACGTGAAACCCGGCAACACTTGACGACCCACAAACAAAGCTGATGTTTTCGTGCCCGCCTCACGTCAGTTGGCCAAGAGGGGGAAAAAGTTGCCGGTGGGAGTTACCCTTTAATGTACCCCGAGTAGCGTTGTTCCCAAGAATGGCATAGGACAGGCTGAGTCAATGAGGTCATGGATTCTGCCCAGGAGACGACTGCTGCATGATAAGACAAATACTATCCCATCTGCATTGCAGATGGGCCTTCTGTATATAGTTACAGTCATCCATAGGAGGGGAAGTAGAAGACATTGAAATATGCAACAAGACACACCACAAACTTAGGTACAACTGCATGATTTACTGATATATCAAATAGTATGCCTTGGTTTTAATTGGCACAGCTAGATATATTAATTTAGTAATGTTTATTTAATTATTGGTGCAGTTTAGAATGGTATTGCATCATACTCAGAGGTGTAAAATTTCAGTAAAACGCAGTCCAAAAGTCAAATCTTTTCATTAGCATTACACAGTGGAACCTCGATAAAACGGAACCTGATATAACGGATATTGGATAAAACAGGCTGTTGGGACTGAAAAAGGTGTCCAAAATTGTTTCTATTTGTCACTTAAAATGCCATTCACAAAGTACGTTAGTTCCAGAATCAACCGCTGTCGTTTACTGGCGCAATGAACGCGAGAATGGGACTGACGTATTTCCAGGTCACAGATATACAATATTACTAGATCTAACTCAAAAAGATGAGTCTCCTGTGCCTACATAGCGACCATGTTGAATGTGGGGCATTGAGGTGTTGGCCATGTGACGATGGTTCTATCTATTGTCCATTGTACATAGAGCAGAGAGAGAGAGAGCGGCATGGCTGCGGCATTAACTCTGAGGAGTACAAAACAAGTATTTGGAGTCTGGAACATGCTTTTTTTTTTTTTTTGTTTTTTTTAGTCCAGTAACAGTTTTTTCCATCAAGTCGTTCGGCATTGGCAACACATTTTGGAACTAGGAATCACACTAATTTCTAAAAGCGTCTCGCCGATGATGAATACTGTATGTCAACAATGTCAACATGACCAAGCACACCAACGTGGTAAGTTTGGATTGGATCAAATGTGAAACTTTCAAACATTTGCAAGCTTTTTATATATTTATTTACAGTTTCGATGAACTACTGGTAGTTTAAACGCCCATACTTACTGTTTTTCATTTGATTGTTTTATAATTCTGACCTACAACTAGGCATGGGCCAGTATCAGATTCTGATGGTATGATAACGTTGACCAAAAGTATTGCGGTTTCACGGTATTGCAATTACAGCTTAAAAAAATAAAATAAATAATAAATGAATAAATAAATAAATTTGGTTAAATACCTTATTTCCATTGAACGCAGTCCATTCATCCATCCATCCATTTTCTTCCGCTTATCCGAGGTCTATTTTATTTTTGAATATTTGGAACATTAGTAAAGAAATTTTCTAATACTACTCGTAATTTTTGTGATTTTGAAGCCTTGACTATTTGAAACCTTGACTCTTTAAAACCACGGCATAGCTTGTAACTGGTAACCGGCCCATGCTTATCTAGAAGTGATTTTTTATTAACAACAAAAATATTACTGCTGCGATAGCGCAGGTTAGTGATTACGACTGTACAAACAGAACTATTGTCGTAAACCGATGACCCCTGTATCAAGTTTTATGATGATTGCCTTTGATTCAAACTTAGTGGAGGACCGATGCGTAAGTGTTGTCATTATTTCTTACTGGGAATATTAAATTGGAATCCGAAAAGCCTCCTGACAAGAACGGCACTTGACATTATACAAAGTCCCATCAATATGACAAGCACAAATCAACAAATAAGTCATAAACGGATGCATACAAAATAACAAAGCAATCATTTATTATCCATAAAAATCCAAAGGATGTCTACTTGTGCTGACCCTCTCAGAGCAACCAAGGCAGACATCTGAAAGGCACCCTGAATAATTCATGGCACAGAGCGGATTGGTCGCCGCACTCACATGATATGACGCCGCTGTTGCGCCTCATCACCTGGCAGCGGACGACCAGACCCCATCATGAGAATCGTCCAGCCGCTACACCGACATAGATTTTCATTAACGTGATGTGTGCGCACAGATTACAAACCACATAATAGGCTGTTAAACAAAAGAGCCGGCAAAATGAAATTAATCCCGGTCAGATGACATGAGCGTCTCTCTTGCACTGATTAGATGAATAATTGCAGTCAAATCCCATTACGATCAAAGTAAATTACAGATGTGCTTGTGGATGGAGAACAACATTGGTGGGGGGGACATAATCCACACAGCACTTCCTCGACAGTGATACTTCTGTTACAGGGTGGAGGCATTCTGCGTCATCACATATCATGTGTTTATTACTTTTAACTTGCCGACAATTCAACGAGTAACAGAATTGATTATTCGTGCAGCCAAAAGGCCTTTTTACATCATTACATTCCTGCAAGGCGGCCAATGCAAAATGTGTTGACAATGCATGACCGGGCTACTTTCGTGCAACATGCAACATAGGAGAGTCACGAAACACTACAATAAACGACTACAAAATTGATCAGTGCAGTAGTACCTTGACCTTACGTGTTTAATTTTTGTGAGCAAACAGAGTTTCGACTGCTAGATAGTGCCAGCGTACATCACAACAAGCAGCAGTTTGGCAGAAAGTGAACAATTCTTCAAAAAGTGCTAGCTTCAAACTGTTTATTGCCACTCCCAAATAAGGTTTACTATAGAACTAAACATAAAATATAGAGAATTAAATGTGTATTTAAACAAACCACATAACTTTGTCCACTAACTTCATGCTAAAAGAAAATGATGGATAACTAGTTTTGAAATCAGAAAGTTACTAGTTACTAAAGCTAGTTTAGTTACTGTAAAAAGGGTCTTGGTAACAAAAAAAATGCTTGCAATATTTTAACAATTATTTATTACATATGACAATTAGAAATATTTGCACAGATTTTTGCAAGTCTTGTATGTTGATGCACTTGATTTGCTTTCACGGGCCACATAAAATGATGTGGCCTGACAGATCTGGCCCCAAGGCCTTGAGTTTGACACCTGTGTCAGAAGTCCAGGCACCGCTGCATTGTTTCAAAACATAATAAAAGGGAATGTAAAGAAATAAACTGGTTTTATAAAGTGCAATTACTGAATGTACTGTTGTATTGTGTGTGCCTTTAAGGGGTGGGGCCTAGTCAGTGACGTCAGCAGCTACAGTCAGTCGGGTTGGCTGGTTACTTCAATGTGAGTGTTTGCTCCTTTGCGAGTGTTTTCATTTTGTATTTGTGTATTTGGCTGTTTGTTCTGCACAAAAAACAGCTTTGTGCCCAAATGTGAGGGCATCACAGTACTTTAATTGCAGCATATAATAATAATAATAATAATAATAATATAACAATTTGACATGTGTTTAAAGCATGTGGGGAGGGTAAAACTATAAAAAGAACTTATATGGTCTGTCTATATTGCAGATTTTCACCAATGGGTCTGGAACGTATGCCCTGCGGTATATGGCGGGTTTACTGTATGACAATTGCTCAAAAGTAAAATCACACGTTATGACTTTAGAGGGAGACTGACGGGGGGGAAAATAATAATAATAAAATAAAAAAATACAAAATCAGAGTTCCGTTAACGCTACATTAATATCACAGCCCCATATTAACTTCCGTTTTTACAGGGTGCGATTGTTGTAATGGCCCTTTAATTTGCACCTACGACAGCCGCGTGGCAATTTGTTCATCATGTACAACATGCGAGAATCAAGAGAGCTGAGCTGTGATAATGTAATGTGCAGAGGAATAAAGCGCCTCTGCCAGTCAAGCTGCAGTATTTTTAGATGCCAAACTCAAACCAGGTGGCTCACATACACATTAGCAGCAGCATTAGTAGCAGTGTTCTTCTTGCCTATAAGGACTGACTTTTAATCAGTGTGCGTCTTCGTGCATGTGCCTGTATGTCAAATCATGAGAAAGGGCCAGATTTAGACGCAGTAATCATGAAACAGTGCCTTTTGTTGTGATTGTTAATGACTGTTCGACAAAAGGTAAGTGACACAAAGAGGCAGCCGGTTGTATTTTTAGCCGTGGTCAAACTGCAAAATAAACTGTGAGTCAAGAGAGGTGGGTGGGACTTAAGGGGAAAAGAGGTGGAGGTGAAGATATCAAACACACCCCTGATGTCATACTGTATGTGATTACGTTCTACAGCAAAATCCTTTGCAGCCTTTAAAGCGAAACAGGAAAACCGGAAAAAGTAGTATGACTATTGTATCAATGTTACCTTATCTTACCTGAGATGTGGTTATAATTTTGTTTTGTCAATTACCTCTTACCTCTAAAATACTGCAAATATTGGCACTTATTCCATAATTCTGAAATTAAAAATGCTGTCTGCAGAAAAAAAAAAACAGACTCAGTAGTAATTTTAGGCTTGTTTTCTGATTACTCAGCTACATCTAGGCCCGCCCACATTTAGGTCAAAAAGGAGTTCAGAACATTCCCACAGCCCTTTGTTATAGCCTTAAGTTAAAAATATTGAAAATGAATCATTTGATTAATTGGTCAAATAGATGACATCAAAGCAAGCAGGACTCACCTTTTGTAGACTGGTGGGATTCAGCTGGGTTTTATCTATAATCTTCACTGCCACCTTCGGAGACAAAATGGGGGATGGGGGTGAGGAAGGAGACAGTGAGACTGAAGCTCCGCGAAGTGTCAAAACTAATTCCCAGTCTCGTGGAGTTTTGTTTTGTTTTAAGCAAACCTTCCTCATTACTTTCCCACGTGTGGTAGCTTTGCCGCAACACGTTTGCGACTGAATCGCACCTTCAAAAAGCTTTTGACTGGCATAAAAGGGAAATATTTGCTCACGAGAGTTATTTTCCCTGTGGCGAACTGTATGCAAATGAAGTGGCACCAGCAAACACAGACAGATTAGCATAAAAGACAGTAGTGAAAAAAGTTGTACAGGACTCTGCATGTCAGTCTTGGCCCGGCGGGTTGCACGGGTCAGCAGCGTGAGGCGTGCAGCTCAATGATGAGCCCAAAGTGCAAAAGGGAAAACAGATCGGCTTCACTGCACTTTTGTGAGCGTTCAGCAGCTTCTACAGTCCTTACTAAGCCTTCCTACTCACCACCGTTTATAATATGCTACAACTTCAATCAATACCAAAAAATGCAGTCACAATTGCAATGTCTCAATCAATGTCTCCCACTGGACATATTCTGCACTTCAGTGTATTCCAGTTGAACTTTTCTGATTAGTGTGGGAAGTCCATTTGTAAAAGATTTTATGAATTTAACAAAAATCAAGATGGAGCGATTGTGGGCTGTTTTGAACACAAAAATTACAAACAGTGTCAATAAAATGTGTTCTGCACATACACACAAACCTATAAATCCAAAATTGCTGTATGCTCTGTTTGTGTTGATGCTCAGTGTGTGTCAAAGTAGCAGTTGTTTGAAGATTTACAGTATAATTTCCAGAAGATCTATGACAGAGGTCACCAACGTAATGTGGTCCTGTTCTAAAAATAGCTCACGAGAGAGCTGCACCTTCTTGAATTGCTATTCTTCCCCCACCCACCCCCCAAAATCACAAAACTGCATTGGTGTCAATTTGAAAGTGGCAATATTAAAAGATTTACTGCCCAAAAATTGGAGCAATTTTGTTATTTCAGAAGTGTGTATCAAACTGGTAGCCCTTCGCATTACAGAAAGAATATTACTGCGTGAGGCCACTATATCGCTACAAACAAAATAGCAAAGCGCTGATTCACAGAGTGCAGGTTATTCATGTGGAGCAGTGTTTCTTTAAGACCTACAAGTCGTTGGCCAGGACACTTAATTCCATCCCAGCATGGATACTACACCTGTTAAACATGACGTGGTAACAGTCACTACTCTCTTTGCCTGCATCACAGGTGATAATTACATTTCTTACAATACATGCTGAGCCAGTATTTCCATTTGTGTGTTCTCAAAGTGTGAATTATTTAGCCCGTCATTTCGGTGAGTCACCGCATATGCATGTCCTTGAAAGCATTAATTATGCATTCAAAAGAAGAAAGATAAACAAAAGTCAGTAGGCTATGGACAGAGTATTTCAGTGCCAAAGTACCGCTACCATCATGATTTCAGCTGCTAGCACTAGCCACAGGTTGCCTGGCTCGCGCTTTTGGCCACAGTTTGACCATGAAACAGTTGCATTTAATTTCCATGATTTCCCATGGGTCAAAATGTTCTGAAGTCGGACTCTGAATAAATCAAAACAGATTGCATTCCACCTGAGTGATTCCACTGTAGCAGTGATTTCTATGAACCAACAATTGGTGGATATTGAGTTGCTAAATCATTATAATGAAATATTAAAATGATGTTCAAATGCCTAGTTCCATCACCAGTTATCATGGTATATAGTACAATACAGTACATGTGGCAGGGGTTTCCAGTTGCTCATGTGCCGCCTTCTCAAACGGGTTAACTTCAGAAAGACAATAAATGTACAGTAAAAGTAGTATCAAGTATCAAGTACAAGTACTTATTCTGCATTTCCGTTTTGAGTGTGGTCGAATTTCTTCTCATTCAATTATTTTTATACCCACAACATACTGTAGAAACTCTGCTCTTACGTTTGCTTCTTCACAGTGCGTGTCTATATTTAGATCTTCCCGGCACTTGTTCTCTGTCAAGCCGAGAGCCTCTTGAGTAAAATTCCTGTTTGCTTTCGACATGCGAACCCGTGACAATAATTTCAGGAGAAAACCTGAATAGCAAGGCAAACTGACACACTGGATTGAATGGTTTGATTCATTGAACATTTACTCAGATCAGCTCAACCTTCTACATTGAAATGAAGTGAAAGTCCATTATTCCGTTGAAACCCCCCAAAACAGCGAAAACAAATTGTTACGGTATAGGTTTATAAGAAATAAAATATATAGTATAAAAACATAATAAAAGAGAATGTAAAGAAATAAACTGCTTGTATAATGTATATTTGCTGTATGTACTGCAATATTTCTCTGTGGGGTGTGTGCCTTTCAAGGACGTGGCCAAGTGAGTGACATCAATAGCCAAAGATGGGTTGACTGGTTGTTTCAGTGTGAGCGTCTACACGTGAGTTGTGGCCTACAGCAGCTTCTTGTGAGTCTTCTCATTTAGCATTTGACTGTTTTTCCCGTCGATTAGCAGCTGAAAGTGCATCGGCGACTGTGGCTCTCCTTGCCCACATGCGAGGACATTACAGTACCTTAATGGCTAAATTTTTTTAACTTTCGTGCCATAACTGAAGCTTACTTTTACTTTAGGCTCACAACGCAAAGCAAAAAAATTTTTTTTAATTAAAAATAGAAAAAAATCAACGGCTCATATTGTAACTCAAAAAACTTGAAAGTCACGGTAAATCCATGGGCAAGTGTAGACTCCTGCTTTCAAAAACATTTAACTTGAAGCCTGAGGTAAACTCTAGAGTGGGATTGACAGGTGATCAGTCAGGACTTTACCCTGCCTCTCACTGCTCACTTCCAGTTACTGTCTCTCACCCTTGTTTGCGGATTGCATCGGTTTTATTGGTCTGTGTTCTTTCCAAATGTTCTTTCCCGCACTCTGATCCGCGTCTTTGCATTCTTGATGAGCCAGCAAAGCCACTCGGGCGCACAAAGCAAGCGACCTTCTCCTCGTGACCTGGACCCCGTATCCAATACGCCTGTTTAACATTGGCCGGTGACAAGGACGCTGTTGGCGCTCCGACCGGGGGGAGGAATACATTTGTGGCGTCAATACTCCTAATATGGCCACGCGCCGGATGAAACCCGGGGGATTAGCAAGGGGTGGAAGCCGCTAAGAAAGAGCTGTTGCACAATGCAGGTTGTTGTCTGCGTAGGCTTTAACTAGAATGGCTCATTCTGGACTGCCACCAATTTAGATTGGCCCAAATAGTACAGCTTCATTGATACCTTACTTATTAATATGCCTGAGTTATGCTCTTTGTAGTTCCACTGGCCTCAGTTTTGGAGCAGTTTGATTTTTCAGTCGTCGTGGGAAACCGCTACAACCACGCCGCAATGAACGCCCAAGTCGCAACTCAACAAACTCACAAATAACAGCAATGAGGAGGTGGCTTCTGTATTTACTTAACGGCTTGTGGCTGTTGGCCATGGTAAAGAGAAACATTTTATTCAAGGAGACTCAGGGCAGAGCTGCTACAGCAAAGGGGAGAGTGCGGAGCTCAGCAGCAAGAGTAATCTAACCTTAGCATAAGTGTTTATTTCAGTAATTTCTAGACGAAACTATAACTTCTATACCTCTTGCAACAACAGTCCATGTCACACAACTGAAGGTTTGCTAAAATACATTGTTGAAAACCATTGCCTGTGCCTTTATTTTTTTTCTTTTACTTTATACTATACTAATGTACTGTAGTAAGTAGTGATCCTGTAGTTGTGTTTACATGAGTTTGTGTTAGAGTTGGACAAATTCCGACTGGACCTTGAATGTGCCTGAATGTGACTGGATGAACGTGTCAGGTTAGGAGATAGAGTGAGGGAGCCATTGCACAGCGATTTGTTTTTTATTGATTTTTTTTTTTTTAAACATTGCCACACTGGGCGTGTTGGGAAAAACAATGACGTCCACAAGTAGTCGACAATGACTCAACTATCGTCACCTGAGCGTCGACTACAAAACAACTGTCGTCGTTCAACCTCTTGTAGATATTGCGGCTTTGCATAGTCAGATAATTAGATGCCTGGCGACATCAGCGCCAATATCTGCACAACTACAACTGCTTTCATACACAAAGAGATGTGGGCAGTGAGTCTCAGGTGTTCACACGGTATTCTTTAACATTCCTCCTCTGATACTACATTGGAAATGAGCAAATTTGTGGGTCAACGCCATATCTTACACACAGGACAGTGAGGCGGGGGAAAGGGGCTTCTGAAACTGCAATGACAGCTTGGTACCTTGCAGCAGGAAAGACCCATAAGTAGCGCCTCCATGCACGGTGCACAGTGAGAAATTAGTTCTGTCCATTTATGTTCCATCTACAGCAGGGGTGTCAAACTAATTTTCGTCGTAGGCCACAATTTTGGTACAGTTTCCCTCAGTGGGCCGTTACGGCTGTGAAACAGTATAAATGTTTCATCGCCTCATCATAGTATTACATACACACAAAAAATTGATGGCTAACTAGTTTTGAAATCAGAAGTCAATGATAATTTGTTCAACTATTGTTCACGTTACGGTAAAAAGAGGTTTGGTGGTATGGTGATTTGAAATTTGGTACATATATTAGCAAGAACCATGGAAGTTGACAAAAATTATTTGCTTTCGCGAGCCACATAAAATGATGTGGTGGGTCAAATGGGGCCCCGGGCCTTCAGTTTGACACACGTGATCTCCACTCATCAGTCCCAATAGGCTAATTAGGCAAGTTCAAAGTAATTGTGTCTGTGGTCCAAAAAAGGTACAAGAAGGATTCCAAGCTATAAAAGTCAAGTACAGTCCAAAAGCACTTTCTCAAGTGTAATTTCCACCCCTAAATATGTCTTGGGGGGGAGGAAATGTCAAACTGCTGCATACTAGGAGTCCTTTTCTGTCCCTCATGCTACAATCTATGATAATGTACCCCATAGTGATAATTACTGGACTTTAACTTTTTCAAAAAAAGAAACGTAATGGACGCAAAAGTCAAGTATGAAGGGTAAAAACTAGGGCTGTGGGGGAAAAAAAATAAAATAAAACAAATCGGCTAAGTCGACCACAAAAAAATGGTCGAAGCAAAAACTTTCTGCCTCGAGGCGATAAAAAGTATTGATAAAAACATATTCGCGTCACCTGGAACCAATTGGCCACTGTCCATGTTTACCAAGCGGATATTTGTTGCAGACGGACGCGCTGTTGTGACAGTGGAAAATTAGAACCAAAAACGACAGATGAGTGTCTGTAAGTGATTTTAAGACACTATTAGATGTGTAATGTACATATAACATCAGGGGAGTTAAACTCATTTTCACCAAGGGCCATATTGGCATTATCGATGCTGTTAAAGGGCCAGTTAGAAGACCGTAAATCTAACATAAATCTAACTATACTCCTCAACATATTTTTAAATAACTGTATTTATTATGATTTTTTAACTTAAAATGGTCATCTCTAGCGCGCTAATCGCGAGCGCTACCCGTTAAACCAAGGCTGATTCTGTTGCCTCAAATTCAATTACTCGAGTACTCAACGAAATATATTGTGGAGGTGACTTCTCTTACCTCTCGTCCAGTCAGGACGTGTCGCGCCAGCTTGACCTTGGCGAAATTACCCTTCCCGATGGTCTTGAGGAGGCGGTAGTTCCCGATGTGCGGGTGCTCCTCCGCGGAGGTGAAAGAGTTGCGACATCGCGGCAGGCTGTGGCGACTCGCCGACTTTGTCGGAGGAACCGGGGGCTCCACGAAGCCGTCCACCGACGAATGCTGTAAAAAGACGGGGAGAAGTTAGCATCAGCATTAATGTCCGCATATTCTTCCAGATTAGGGATTAGCAACCAAGAGCCATGTGGACAGAAAAGAAAACACCAGGAGTCACAAAACCCTTTTAGCACCTACAATGAAGATTGGTATTTTTTCGTTCTCTTATTTGTAAAACTGTGCAAGCGAGAGAGTGACAACAGGCGCTAAGGAGTATTTTAAAAAGTGTGTTTTAATAAGTTTAAATTCATTTTAATACATTTAAATGTGTTTAAAGCATGTGGGAGGGGTAAAAGAACGTAATAATAAAAAAAGTTCATTCGATATTCAACTATTGTCTGGAACAATTCACTGTATTTCCAAATGTACTGTTGCGTTCCAGCTAATACTGTACGTCATTGTAAATCTTCAATTATGATGATTACTGCTGTGATTCTATTCGTGAGGCAAGCAAAGGTTGTGTTTGTACTGCTGTTTACACGGGAGAACACAAAGAAGCAGCCTGCATGCTAATCTCATGCGTGAGTCACGTGACCTCCTCTCCCTCTGTGACACACTGACCTTATCAGCACCGGATGAACACTAATTCATTTTCAAGGTTCTGAGAGAACACCCAAAAATTCCAGCACAGCCCCAAGAGGCCTTCTAACCATACGGCGATACGAGTCACACTGTTATGGCATGCGAAGGTGAATTAACGGCGGCCGGCTGGGAACACAACGCCGCCCGTGTCCGTCCAGGTCAGCGCTCTCGTGATCCTCCGCTCCTCCTGGAACGCCACACCCAGCCAGAGGATAATACCCCGGTGCGGCGACCCGGGCAGGCTGGCTCCCGTTTCAGGCGGGGAAATGCTACACCCTGCGGGGCGCGCATCACGTATGTCACTGGGGCACATTTGACAAAAACAATTCTCTGGAGGAGACCAATTCGGATGTTTCGCCTCAGCTGGAGAGTACTTTTGGCAGGATGAACTGGTTAAAAAAATTAAAAAAGAAAAAAAAGCATGATTGAACACTTGGCCTGCTCCCAAACTGCTCTTGAATAAACCAAAACGGGGAATCGGGACAGGTTCTTCTTGACGGGCTGGCGCGTCACATCGCCGTAAATAAACAACCCCAATTCCAATGAAGTTGGGATGTTGTGTTAAATATAAATAAAAACAGAATACAATGATTTGCAAATCATGTTCAACCTATATTTAATGGAATACACTACAAAGACAAGATATTTAATGTTCAACCTGATAAACTTGCTCAGTCATTCACAAGCAAAGATGGGGCGTGGTTCACCTCTTTGTGAAAAAGTGTGTGAGAAAATAGTCGAACAGTTTAAGGACAATGTTCCTCAATGTACAATTGCAAGGAATTTAAGGATTTCATCATCTACGGTCCATAATATCATCGAAAGGTTCAGAGAATCTGGAGAAATCACTGCATGTAAGCGGCAAAGCCGGAAACCAACATTGAATGCCTGTGACCTTCGATCCCTCAGGCGGCACTGCATCACCTTTAATGCTGAAAGGTACATACAGGTTTTGGAGAAAGATATGCTGCCATCCAAGCAACGTCTTTTTCATGAACGCCCCTGCTTATTTCAGCAAGACAATGCCAAACCACATTCTGCACGTGTTACAACATCATAGCTTCGTAGTAAAAGAGTACGGGTACTAGACTGGCCTGCCTGTAGTCCAGACCTGTCTCCCACTGAAAACGTGTGGCGCATTATGAAGCGTAAAATACGACAACAGAGACCCCGGACTGTTGAACAGCTGAAGCTGTACATCAAGCAAGAATGGGAAAGAATTCCATCTACAAAGCTTCAACAATTAGTGTCCTCAGTTCCCAAACGTTTATTGAATGTTGTTAAAAGAAAAGGTGATGTAACACGGTGGTAAACATGACCCTGTCGCAGCTTTTTTGAAACGTGTTGCAGCCATAAAATTCTAAGTGAATGATTATTTGCTAAAAACAATCTGGTTTATCGGTTTGAGCATTAAATATCTTGTCTTTGTAGTGTATTCAATTAAATATAGGTTGAACGTGATTTGCAAATCAACAAAATTCTGTTTTTATTTATGTTTAACACAACGTCCCAACTTCTTTGGAATTGGGGTTGTTCAAGCTTTGCTCCCCATGGACTCCAAACCACACAAAACGAATGAGGCAAGTCATATGGAAAGCCGTTGGAGCATTTGATCGATATCCTTGATATCCAACTTAATTTCATCTTCTAGTACATAGGTGTCAAACTCAAGGCCCGGGGACCAGATGCGGCCCGCCACATCATTTTATGTGGCCCCAGAAAGCAAATCATGTTCGTCAACTTCCGTGATTTTTGCTAAAATTTTGTGTAATGGTAGTATGTTTTGGTGATGATTAAACATTTATATGGTTTCACTGTTCTCACGGCCCTCTGAGGGAAATCATAACTACAATGCGGCCCGAGACAAAAAAAAGAGTTTGACACCCCTGTTCTAGTGAGACAATTCAGCGCACAAGTCGAACGTCTAGTAGGGCTCATGTACTAGTACGCTTTTTGTCTAACTAGTAAGACAATTAGGTGCACTACAATATAGAATGACTAAGGGTGCATTAATACAAAAACGCTGTCTTACTAGTTAAGTTGTTTTGTTCCAAAAAAAATGCCCAAATGGCTTTATGGAAAGCAGTTGTGAGCATTTACTCAAAATCCTTGATATCCACTTTCAGGTCCATGTACTAGTAGCTATGTGTTTTGTCCTCACTAGTAAGACAATTCAGCCCACTAGTAAAATGACTAGGGCGCACTAGTAGAACAACTGTGCCTTAACATTTTTTCCCAATAAATGTTCAAATAGAAAGCTATTTGAGTGTCACTAGTAGAATTTACACCGATCTGATCAGCCTGATCGGTATCGGCCGATAATTAGCATTTTATGCTGACCGGCTGATCGGCTTTAATGTCATAATTCGCTCTGCAAAAGACATTTAGTCCACGTCTCCATCGTGTACAGTATATTTGAATCCAAAAGCTAGTTTATTTTTACCCTTGTCATGTGTCTTTTGACGTAGTACTGTAAATATCTGACCACCAATAAAGTTATTTTAGAAAAAAACATGTCGGCGGTGTGGGACAGACAACACGTTTACAACATGTAATGCGTGGATCAGACTACAAGACCAAATTTGGTCTTTCATGATTGCACTATGTCAGACTGTTGCAATGAAATCTTGTATTCCGATACCACCGCATCCCGTTTTTTACAATCACTGGGCATCATCTTGTCAACTCAAACGTGACCGCATACACTCGTAATCGTGGCGACGACAACAATAATGGATCGCACCGTGTGTTTATAAGAACAAAATGGGGAACAACGTGTGTTGGTGGTCACCGGTGCTCGGCAGAGGACCCTTCATTTAAGGCTTGCTTGAGGTATGTTTACGTACTTTTAATACGATACGGCTCGCAAGCAGGCAACAAAACGTTATGTAGCCTAGCAAGCTAGTGCTAGCACTAACGGTTGTACGTAAACATGCCGGCGTTATGGCGAATCATGCTCTAAGATTTCGGTGTGTGTGAAGTAATTTAATTACACTAAAGTAATCTAATTACAGTAAGTTAGCACCCATTATTTCTGTCATGTTGTAATGTTGGTTTGACCTGACTGATTAGAATACACAATCTGACTAGAGCAGTGATTTCCAACCTTTATGGAGTCAAGGCACATATTTTACAATTGAAAAATCTCACAGCACACCAACAAACAAAAATGTCACAAAAAGTGAATACATTAATTACTGTATGTACTTCCTGCCATCTAATAGAATACCATTCATTTGTTCTGTCAGTCACTACGCCTCACTGGCATAAATAGATTAACAAAATACATGATTTATTGTAAATATATTTTTGGGAGCAATTAAGTACACAAGTATATACAGTAAATGAACAAGTCATTTAAATAGACACATTTCTCCATCTTGTGATCGGATCGGTGATCGGCATTTTAAACTCGCTGATCGGTCCTAAAAATCCTGATCGTGTAAAGCCTAGTCACTAGTAGTACTAGTAGCACACAGGTGTCATCTACAGTAGTTTTGCCTCAATACTAGTAGTATGTACAATAATTGTCGCACATAGTAAATAGTAAATACATTTTCCTACTAGTGAGGACAAACAATATACTAGTACGGCATATGGAAATGAAGCTGGCTTTATGGAAAGCCATATAAGCATGTATTCGATATCAAGGATATTTAAGCATTATTTGAGCATTTGTTAGAAAAAAAAACATTATTAGTAAGACCCAGTCGTCCTACTAGTGCGCCATGGACATTCTACTAGTGTCTTACTAGTGATGACAAACAGCGTAGTAGTAAACGAACATTAAGGTAGAAAACAACATTAAGGTAGAAAACAACTATCCAGACGGAATAAATGTTCTTTCCATAGCCTCGATGTAATGTCTTCACGGAAGTCTGACACACACACACACACACACACACTTAAGAGATTATCAAGTAAAAGCCTACCGTCTCTCTTGAGTAATAAGATGTTATGCAATGAAGTTCAGTTGCTAGTGGGCCCGCCGGGGTTACAAGCTGGAGTCCAACTCATTCGAGGCCGGATGGCTGCAACTGGGAGTGAGTGCCTCTTATTTATTGACTTTCCTCAATAGCAGACGCATATACAGTGGATATAAGAAGTCTACACGCCCCTACACAAATGTCAGGTTTCTTTTTTTTTTTTTTTTTTTTTTTTGTGATATTAAAAATCAAGAATCAAGGCTCAAGACTTTTCCCACCCTAAATTTGACTTTGAACTTGTAGAACTTAATTGGAAAAAAATAAATCTTTTAGAGAGGAGGAATTCATCATAAACAACTGAGATATAATATGGTTGCACCAGCGCGCACATCCTCTTATAATTGGGCATGTGGCTGTGTTCATAATTAACCAATCACATTCAAACTGATGTCAAGTGGGACTCCTCACACACCTGCCACCAATTGAAGTGCCACTTCATTAACACCAAGTTCAGCTACTCTTGTAGCCTCTTCAAGACTTTTTTTTCCTTCTTTCGAGCAGAAGCCTGAAGGTTTTGTGCTAACACTGAATGCTCATTGGAACTGTTCCTAAGTCCCTCCACCTTGTCTCAGGCCCAGCTGAAGAAAAACAGCCCCAAAGCGTGATGCTGCCACTAGTATGCTTCACTGTCGGTATGATGTTCTTTTGGGGATGAGCAGTGTTGTTTGCGACAAACATACCTTCAAGTTCAAACTTGGCTTTATAAATAGATAATAGATAGGTGGCTTCGTCTCATTTTTTATAGCACAAAAACCTGGCATTTGAACAGGGGTGTGTCGACTTTTTAGATCAACTGCAGCTACGACGTCTGAGGCAATGTATAGCTCGAGAGCGCCACATTAGATTCAAGTCAAGTCTGAGTTGCAGCTGAAAGTGTTAACTAGAGAAAATGGCTGGCGTGACCTTTAAAGCAGTGGTACAAACACACTTAGTTCACACACCTCCACAAACGGTTGTGTTTAAACACTTTGCCCATGCTTTTAAATCAAATTCCTGGCCTTTTTACTTTCAGCAACCTAATGCTGAGTAAACTAATGTTTACAGGAATGCAATGCACACAGCAATTTCATGATGACATTGAGCCGTACACAAAGTATTGTGTGCGTGCTTCTCAATAGCATGGGGCGTAGAAATAAAATGAAACGACATACATTTATGCCGGCATGTTTAGCTTCATTACTTCACGTAAGATGCCAGCTATCCAATCGGGGATAGTAGTGAGGACGGGGCTACATTGTTAAGCATTTCAAAAGTGCTTGTCAGACCTTGACAGTAAAATTTTGAAATTCAAAAACTGTCAAACATCCCAAGCACTCAACCATTAAAATCCAAGAATTACAAGCACCTAGAATCTTTTAAATTGAAGCATTTCAAGGACAAAAAAAATTACAATTCAAGTTTTCTAAGCACCCAAAATAAACAAACTCTGAAAGTTCAACTCAACAAAAAAATTAGGCAATTTGCGTGGTTATTATGTTGTCAGCCTTCTAAATCATAACATTATCTCAATCACTGAAAAACTGAGAATACAAGCACTTTCAAGCACCACAAAACAACAATGCATTAAATTCAAGTATTTCCAAGTATGTCAAGCACTAAACGTGACAATTCGAGCATTTCAAGCACAATTGGAATCCCTGAACACAGATGGAGGGATTTTTGCACACACTCAAAACAGTAACATTTAATTATGTAAGTATTCCAAGTACCCCAAAACAGAACTAAAGTGTTCCAAGTAGCAATGGAACACCTGCACCCAAAAATGAGGGGTTCCGTGCGGTTATCGTGCCGTCACCAACTCACCGTGTAAAATCATTTACAACCGTCCAAGCATTTAAGTATTCCAAGCACGTCAAAACATTATAATGAATGCATTCCCCCTACTCCAAAACCACAAAACATTCAAATTCAAGTACCAAGGGGGAACCCCGCACAGACAAAAAAAGGGGATTTGCGTTGTCATTGTGCTGTCATCATGCAGCATGTGCTCTAAACTAGAATGTATTTGATCATCAACATCCCTTCTATTCTGCCACCGTGCAAAAACAAAAAAAACACAAGCACTCAAGTACAGTACTGTACTCTATACACTTCCAAAATCAGAAATCAGGCATTTCAAGCAGCATTGAAACATTCAAATGCATGCAATTAAGTATTCCAAGCACCCCAAAACGTTAGAATGACAGCATTTCAAGTCCCCCCCAAACCACAAAACATTCAAATTATAGCATTTCAAGCACCAGTGGAATCCCTGAACACAAAAAAAGAGGAATCTGTGTGGTTGTTGTCTTGTAATCATGCCAAAATACATCCATTTTTCCAGCATCCCAAGCAATCGGAAACTTCCAAATTCAAGCATTTCCATATTTCAAGCACCCCAAAACAAAAAAATTCGAAAATTCAAGAAAATTCAAGAATGAACACACCCACACACAAAAAGAAGAAAAGGAAGGCTTTTTTTGGGTGGTCATTGTGCTGTCACCGTGCAGCATGACTCGAAACTACAATGAATGTTTATCAACATCCCTCCGACTCTTGTTTAACAATTATGATCATTATTACACATATGTTTCCATCAAAATGTGCAACATTGGCTCGTCGGTGTCGTGTCAGGGAGGGAGGGGGGTAGCTTATGAATAATACCCAGCAACCCCCCCTGCTCCTCCGGCACCGAGCGAGCGTGCAGCTCGGGGCCCACGAGGTGATTGGATGTCACATTGCGATGCTTCCGAGCGAAAAAGTAGGGCAACATAACGACACCCCACCCAAAATATTGACCCCCCCCCCACCCCCCCAAAAAAAATCCACGGTTATTTAATTTCACGTTGCTATATATACACATATATATATATATATATATATATATATATACACACACACACACACACACACACACACACACACACACACACACACACACATATATATATATATATATATATATATATATATATTCAACCACGGAGGCTGACGCAGTGCGTTGTGTTGTGGGCTGGCTTTCCCAGTACTGAAGTGTCACATCCAGGCCAAGTGCACCTTCCGTGCTGGGTTATTCTGGTCCCGGGTGGGTTTTATTCCCGAAAGAGGCGGTAGGGTGAGTCCTCATTGGCCGTGTGCGGTTTAGCCCTCCCTCAAACTAGCTAGCCGCTGCCATTTGCTTCCCCCTCCGCGCTGAAACAACACCTCACGAAACAAACGCACACACAAATAATGTGGTCGAAATGACTTACGTTCTCGGTGTCACGCTCGTTGACCGTGGGCAAAGGCGTCCTGGTCGACATCTTGTGTGAGGGGGGAGCCTGGCAAAGAGGCCGCTCGGCGGACGGGCACAGAGCAGACGCGGCTTCGGGTCCCACCTTCTCGTCTACATTCCCCCCCACCGCCAACCCCTTTCCTCAGCACAAAGCCAAGCCGGCAGGAAGTGCGCAAACGGCGGCTAGCTTAGCGCAGCATTGCCCGGCCAAGTAAGTGGGGCCTCGGCCGGCTCGCGCCCAGATGTCTTCCCCGTGAGGCTCCAAGGTTCCGGGCTTAGGGCTTATGAAGCTAGGCCGGGTCTGACGAGACGAACACCGAGAGGAGGAAGGAAGAAGAGGAGGACGACATGGAGGGAGGAGAGAGAGAGAGAAAGAAAGGGAGGGGCAGGAAGGAAGATGCGCATCTCAAAACCTCCCACCAGGAAGGATGGAGGTCTCTCTCTCTCTCTCTTTTCCCCTTCGTTCTCTGTGTTGCTCTCTCTCCAATTTGTCGCCTCCTCATTGGAGTCACCAGAAAAAAAGTTGACACTGATTTAAATCCCGTGTAAAAAGGTGTGTTCAGAATCCTTGACAAACTGGTTCAAATTCAATTTATGTTTGAAATGATAATAATCGTCGGTCGGGTGGCGTTAATGAATGAATGAAGGGTGCAGCACGACGTTTTAGTATATTATTGTATCGTTTTTGGCTCGACGGGGAGTTGTGGTGCTAATTGTGTGGTAAACATGCTTTTTATATATATATATATATATAATATATATATATATATATATATATAATATATATATTTGGTCGACATTGACATCTGTCGTATATATATATATATATATATATATATATATATATATATATATATATATATATTTGGTCGACATTGACATCTGTCGTAGGACCTCAGTATTGCATCTCATCGGTCACTGCAGTTATTTTATTTATTTATTTTTTTAAGTGCTTTTCCCAAACTGTTCACCCTGGAACATGTGGGGAAAAAGATCAACTTTTCTTTCAAGATGAATATTTTTCATCATGGAGGAAAAAAAAAAGAAAAAAAAGAAAATAAAGTAGGGCATCGCCCCGCCACACACTGTGGTCACCACATTCCTTAAAGACAAAAAAATATATAAATCGAAATATGTTTATTTTTAGATGGGCAGGATAACTAGTACACAGTTAATGGTGACTAAAAGTTGTTTTGCCCATGCATGTTGTATGATTAGTGGCATAGTTACTTTACCCACTGAAGCTTAAAAATATGACATTTGCAATATTACTATTCATTTATCTTAAGTTTTACAACTCATGGTACCGCTGTGATTTTTTTTTTTGCCGTAAATTTGCTATAACTTTGGTGATACTGGAACAGACACGTTTTATTAAGGCGTGCGTTTTATTAAGTTGAACAGAGGCCAGCTCGCGGTCTTAGGAGCTACTTCACATCCATACACTAGTACACTCTTTCTCCTCACTGGTAAGGCAATTCTGTGCACAAGTAGAATGACTAGTACGCAATTATACCTTACTAGTACGTGACTGTGCTTGACTAGTAACACAGCTAGGCCCAACTAGTATGCATGTTTCATGCACTAGTAGCCTCCTGGACCCCACCACTAACACTAAAATGCACACTTGTAGTTTTAAAAAATATTTTATATCATGTGCCCCTTTATAGTAATGCCCTTCCCTTCATTCATTAGTAATGGCAAACGGGGTGTACATGAGTGCTGCGGCCACTAGGTGTCGGGCCATACCAGCAAATGTGAGCAAGTGAAATTTTTAAACATTTAAAAAGTCAAAAGGTAAAAAGTACACGGAAACTAATTAGGTGTAGCCTACCTGCGGGGGGTTTTCTCTGACCCCAGTGAGGATGACCAAAATATGGATGTAATTGTACCTTTAATTGAGTACAAATAAAACAAAAATATAAATAACATTTGTAATATTATTCATAATGTTTATAGTTCATATATTGCATGAATTGTAATATATAGCATCACTTGGAATATTGTTTCTTAGTTTGTTTTAGGTCAGAGGTCGAAAGCAACTCTTATGTACTGAGGGGGGAAAAGTACAACAAAAAGCAAGGAGAAATATAAATATACAATATTGGTACCATTAATAATTATCATAACGTATTTAAAATATTGAATATTCGTCTTTCAGTACCCCCTTGTTTTTTTTGGGTTGTTTTTTTTTTTTTAGTCAGAGATGGAATTAACTAATTCCATGTACTGAAAATATGCACCCAGAAAAAAGTCCCAATTTTTCATTGTATGTATGAATGTGAGTGTGAATTATTGTTTGTTTATATATGCGTGTGCCTTTGCCCAAAGGTCAGTTGGGAGTGCTATTTGGATGGATGGACATTTAATATTTGTGCGTATTTTTAATATCCGTTATAATAAATAATCATATGAATAGCCCAGTGGCTCACGCCCATCCCATCCCACGCTCTTCGTAAAGTAGCTAAGTCACATGTGCTCTGAGTAAATTCCCCACTTACGATGCACTAAAACTACCAACTGAAATGTTGTTTACAGTCCACTCAGTCACTCCTACGACGCAAGCAGATATATTAAATGTCCAAGTTCTGTGAGGCCAAGCGTCTAGTTGGCCGCTGCGTCAGCAGTGAGGCCCCAAGAGTAACAATGGACTCAGCGTGACGCCGCGCATCACAATAAGTGATGATTATGGGACCTGAAAGCCACTGAGAACATTCTGCACGGCTTGGAGGAATCTCAAGTTTATTTTCCAGCCTCCAGCAAGCAACAAAGCTTTCTCTCTCTCTTCTCTCTCTCTCTCTCTCTCTCTCTCTCCCATCATCTTTGTCAGAATAAATGTCAGTGGAAAAAAAAATGTGGTCCTTTTTGAGATAGCGGAACAAAGAGATGAGGTGGTTTCGGCGAATAGGGGTGGGGGGGGGGAGGGGTTCAGACACTGAATCTTGGCATGAAGAGGGGCATTTTTGGAATTCTGCACATCTGATCCCAGAATGGATTTGCTCCCAAACATAGCAGATCGTATCTTTTCTGAGTGCAAACAAATGGAATCGTCGAAATTACTCCACGGTGGGATATTTAGCTGATATGTTTCTATTTTAGATCTGATAATATTTACAAGGCCGGCATCAACTTGCACAACCAAACAATGAAATCTAATGCTACCTCCTTCCAGTGGAACGTGGTTTACTTTCAGGGTCTTCTTTCAAATCAAAATGTTCCAAATAATCTACAGTGTTCCCCTGCGCATTTGCTGTTTTTATTTTGTATTTTAAATCCTATCCTCCCGTTATTTGCTGAAAAACTCACCTCTTTGCTATTTAGTGCCAAGGAACTACGTTGAAGTGAGTTGAGGCGCTTCATGTAGTGCTTTGCCACCATCTTGTGGCATCTGTAGGCAATTGCAAACCTTACGGGGTAGGGTGTCAAATACTCGCAGATTTTCTCTATTCATGGGTTAGGGTTACACTGTCGTGGACCACTGTAAGGTAAATGAATTAAAACGGTTGCCTTGAGATCACAATGACTTGACTTTTTCAAGATCGTGCCAAGCAACTTTCATATGTTGCAGGAAAATCCATCCGACGAATTAAAATCAAGAAGAAAAGGAAGCACAGAAGGTCCCCGACAAAGCTTTAAGTAATAATCATTGTTCCCACAGAGAAAGTACATTATACCTGTGAGTAATGTTGTATGCTTTTTATATGTATATGTTTGATGGTTTATAATTCGTAAGAGCTATGCTAATTTCCGTTTGCTCGTCTATGGCGTTTCGCAATGTATGTTAGCTTAAAGCTAGCACTTTTTTTTTGGAGCAAATTATTATTTTGGCTTGGTTGTACATTTGGGTGTTTAAATATACAATTCTGAGTTTGCTTTTTGTTTTATGTGTCAGTCTCACAGTAAACTTCAACTGGAAGTAACAAATAAACAGCTTATTTGCAGAACCAAGCGAGCAAGAGGTCGAGAACCGGTGGTAAGGAACACTTTGCCTCTTAATAAATTGAAGTGTGCGGCAGGGGTAAAACTCTAATAATAATAAAACCATAATACAGTATATAATAATTTAATAGCTGAGTTGAATTATATATTGTATCACTTTTGCTGCGCTTGACTTTGCAGATTCCACATTATTTATCTTCCTGGGAATCCTCTTGACTTGGACGCATCCGCCCAGGGAACGTTATTCGTGCCTGGGATTCCGACGCCGCACCTGAGCTGCTCTGCTGTGGAATGTAATGGGCACTGACGCTGGTTTAATGAGTGCGTGTACACCCAGGGCCAAATGCAATTACATGCTCTCACAAGCAAGCATCACTGGGGGGAGAAAATAATAAAGAGAGCGAGAAAGAGTGAGACGGATAGCTGTGAACAGCCACGATTCCTGCAGCTGATTATTTATCGGACATACTGGGAAGAGTAGAATAAATACTTAGTATTCTATATTATGAGCCTTTTCGGTTTCAGTGTTCTTTGACTTTTTAGTAGAGCCGCTGAGAATTATAGTGGGCTAATTCCAATTGTTGTCCTTTTGCGGGAGGGTGATTTCAAGTTTTATGGCTGCAATAAAATCAGTGGGATTTATACCTAGGTGATTTATATGGCAATGATTATTTCTGGATGCTGGTTATCGGCATTTTGCCAGATATAATGATTTTTGATGAGCTATAGTCAAAATTGGACTTAAACTTGATTCCAACTAGTATTCATCTGAAAGGTTTGACTTTTCTCTATTAATTTCTGTACTTGCACGACAAAAATGAAGTCAGGCCACTCTAGTTCTTAGTGGCTCAATTCCTCTGTGATTTGATTTTGTTTTTCGAATTGCCTATCCCCCACAAATGCTCTGAATGGAACCTTAATTGAATCGCTAAATTTGTACCTGCCCGATTATTTAGCGTTTTGCTTTCACAATGACCAATACAAGTGATTCAAACAACAGAACTGCACAAGAAAAACAGCCTTTATAAAATAATAATAATAATGCTTTGCTTTTGATTGACACCGTCAAATATAATAATGCTAATATCACGGTACAACGACAAATGGGATAAAGTATCTGTCTTTGTATGCAGTTCAGGAAGGTAAAGCTTGTGAAAAATAAAAATACACTTTTGATTAATATCACATGGATATGTGATACTGATAGTGTAATATCGTCTTTGTGGCGTGAACTTCGTCATACTGAGAGCAATAGCTAAGATTTTGGTTAGCTTAAGTGGAGTACGCAAATACTGTACAATGTCGAGATAAGCTAACAGTTAGCCTAGCTTTGTTTCAATTTCAATTTCTACTACTACTTTCTTCCTCTTTGTATTTCCCCGACAGTCTGGCTACCCCGTGGCTCCGTGCTGCCCCTTACAGGTCAGACTCGGAACGGCATGCGTCGTCGTTTGCAGTGTATCGTTTAACAACAAAATTACACCATTACAAACAACCACATTTCTGCTTGAGAAAGGTGGTAACGCTTGGCAAGGCAACAGCGTGCGCCCTGCTCGGACAAGTCAACAAAACCTTGCTGGTATGCCGAATATTTTTGGTAGGCATAGATACGAGGCCGCACGAGGAATTTGATCAGGCGGCGAGCCAGCCAGCCAGCCAGCCAGCCAGCCTCCAGCTCGTTATTATTTCCCAGCAGCCCCGGCGGTAACACACGCTCAGGCTTCTATTAAGCGCCTGGCGCATCCAGAGGCCTCCACCCCGACTCCTCACCTGTCCTCACCTGCTCGTCTTGACGGCTGCCACTCATGCATGTGCTCACGCCCACGCATGCAGTGGCCATCTAGTAGAAAATATGGAGTTAAAAAAAAAAAAGGAAAAGTAGTATCTATCTATCTATCTATCTATCACCAAAGCAATCACATTGTTTCAATCATTTTAAAATGATCTTTTTTTTTTTTTTTCAAATTACATTGGTTCAAGCGGCACGGTGGGCGACTGGTTGGAGCGTCTGCCTCACAGTCCTGAGGACCGGGGTTCAATCCCCGGTCCCGCCTGTGTGGAGTTTGCATGTTCTCCCCGTGCCTGCGTGGGTTTTCTCCGGGTACTCCGGTTTCCTCCCACATCCCAAAAACATGCATTAATTGGAGACTCTAAATTGCCCGTAGGCATGACTGTGAGTGCGAATGGTTGTTTGTTTCTATGTGCCCTGCGATTGGCTGGCAACCAGTTCAGGGTGTACCCCGCCTCCTGCCCGATGACAGCTGGGATAGGCTCCAGCACGCCCGCGACCCTCGTGAGGAGAAGCGGCTCAGAAAATGGATGGATGGACATTGGTTCAACAACATTACCATTAATTCATGATTTAATGACATTGATTTGATAACATTAAATTAATTTTGACTGTAATTACACATTCAAAAACAATACCATTCGATCACATCAAAATGAATCCATAAATAAATTCATATTGAATCATGTAATATATGAAACACCGTTAATTTAATGATTTAATTGATTATTTAAATTGATCCAATGACATGAAAGTAATTAAAAATCTGATTGAACAGATTAATTCAAATCAACATGAATGAATAATTTGATGACTTATCCTCCCCCAGAAAATGACACTAATAAATAATTTAATTAAATAGAATTAATCTAATACCCTTCATTAATAATAATTTAAATAAATTACATACCCTTGATACAGAAAAATTTATATTAATTACAAAAATGCATTAAACAAATCTACATTGACAAATTAAAGTATATACGTACGTTATGGCTATACATACTAAACATATGATATGAGCAATATTACCTCTGCAATGGCACCATTTTTGATGCAGCTCTCATATGGGATCTGATTAGATCGCGCGTGTCAAAGTCAACACGCTAAACGGGCCCTCTGACAAGAATAATAAAGATTAATAAACCTTGTAATTGTGTCATAATTCAAATGCTTCCTTGGCGAGCTCCAAAAAAGAGAGAGAGAGAGACAGAGAGAAAAAAGAAGAAGGACGAACAGGTTTGTGGTGGTGCTCTCCGAAGACCGGGCCTATTAATTGTCGGGATATAATTACACTGTCTCCACCCCCGGGGGCCTGTCTTGTTGAATCAAAGTAAGAAGAACGGAGGACAACAACTGGGCTATGTTCCTTCCAGTACGTGTACGTGGATGTTTGAATTTTTTTTTCCAATCAGATTTTGCCTCTGTGTTGCCATGTGAATCTAATCTGCCGAAGGCCTTCAGAATCAGTTTTGCAGCCCGATGTGGTGTAACTACTGAATATTAGTAATTGGGATTGTTTCTTCAACCGATCTGATTTCAAATTCATCCTCAAGCTAGCATTTTTCCATCCTCTGATTGGTCGGTCAGAGCAAAACTTGTTACAGCTAACTTTCCTTTAAAAAAAAAAAACAATCCTTGATTAAAACCCTAATTTGAAATCTTAACCTTTGTTTGGAACCCGAACCCTGCCTTGAATCCTTGCTTGGAAACGAAAGAAGGTGCTCAAAGACGTAACTATTTTTCCATCCTGTGATTGGTCGGTCAGATCAAAGCTTGTTACAGCCACGTCTGTAGCAATCTGCAGATATTAAAACACTAAATAAATAGCATCTCTGGTGTTTTTCACTTACTTTAATTCATTTTTTAAATGTTTTTGTCATGTTATTAGAAAAATATTGATGAAGTCCCCAGTGAAGGCCCAGGCACCAAATGTCACCGAAACAACATCATCATGCGCTAACGGGCTAATGAATGCTAAACATTGCAGACACACAAGTGAAGAGTGGCGTTCGTTAGCAACGAGGCTAACGGAACACGAGAGGAGGTGTCCTGACTGGTCCGACGTCATTAGTATCGTCGCCAATGTTGTGTTTCATTCGTGTGTTGGGGACGTACTGTAACAAAGACTCCTTTCTATTTCCCCTGATGTAAGTTGACTGGAAATCATGAGGCAATGGTTACAAAATGTTGGTCTCATTGTGCAATCACATAAACAAATCTCAAAACAGTTTTGGCTTGAAATTCTCATTCGAAATCCGAACCCCGGCCTAAAACTTTATGTTGAAACCCTCACTGTGGCTTGCAACCCTAATTTCAAACTCTAGCCCTTGTTTTAAACCCAAATTTGAAATTCTTACGCTTATTTGACACCCTAATCCTGTTTTGAAACCCTAACATCTGTTCGAAACCCTAATTTAAAACCCCAACCCCATCTTGAAACCCAGACTCTTGTTTGAAACCCTAACCGTGGCTTGATACCCTCTTTTGAAACTGTAACATTTTGCAACCCGAACTCCTGTTTGAAACCCTAACCCATGCATGAAACCCTAACCTTGGCTTGAAACATGATTTTATAACAATAACCCTTGTTTAAAACCCTACTTTATAACACTAACCCTTGTTTAAAACCATCACCCTGACTTGAAACCCTAATTTTGGCTTGAAACCCTAACCCTGCGTGACTTGTGACCCTTTTTCTTTGGGGTGTGGGTGGGGGGGCAAAAGAAAAAAAAAAATCATTGATTGATCATTTGACGGAACGCGGTGATCATAATTGATGAAGTGCTCCAGCGCACGCAAAGTCACTCGCTAATGATCTCCTGAGTGGGATAGTCATCCAAAACATGAACGGTTCGAAAGTGGTGCAAAAAAAGCGAAGGTGATGGAGTGGAGGGAGGGTAAAGGATCCCCCCTGGGTGGTTGACTCACACGCTAACTGCAAAAAAAATAAAAAATAAAATAAATAACAGAGCGGGGGCTAAAGATGGGAAACAATGACACATCGCGGCTCGTCTTACAAGTTCCACATAACACAACGCGAGTAATAACTTACCAGCAAACCACTCCCAACATTTTCTAAACAAGCGTGTGTGTGGTTGGGGGATTTAGGACAGGATGACCACTTTTTTTTTCAGACCGATACTAGTACCACTATACCACTATTCCTTTTGATGCGTTCTATTTCCATGAACGCAATGACGGAAAATTGTGAACAAACACCTTTCTTTTCTTTACCCCCCCCCCCCCAATGTTTTGAACCACCACAGAGTAGCCCCTTCTACTGGTAAGGAGGACTTACTAGATGTCAGATTTTTTTTTTTTTTTTTTTTTTTGCCTTACGTATCAGTGGCTGGTATCGGCGGTCTCCACAAGTACCCAATACCAGGTATCGGTACTCGCCCATTCTTCGATTTTAGTTTCGAATGTATTTGGTGGTTTGAGTGCGAGCATTCATGACTTCCTATTTGCATGCTAAACATATTATGCAAATGAGCATGCAAATCAGCTGCTCTCTTGTCCAGTAAACACACACGTGTGTGATTTTGTGCACGTGTTTTTATGTGGCAAATCATAATCCTACTGTGTTTGCGTGTGTGTGTGTGTGTGTGTGAGAGAGACCTTCACTTTGTGTAGTTTTAAAACACATAAAAACACACTCACGATGAACACACAAAATATTCATATAAACATGCACATGCACACTCGAATGCAAATTCACAGATACACCATTCACGCGCACACAAAAACTCATAATTACGCACATGCACGCACGCACCCACGTGCAGATTCACAAGCGAACACACATGATCCCTTAATTGACGTATCTCGTCGTTGTTCGTTTAGGGTCAAAGCAATGTAAACCATGTGGCCTGCTGTGACGTCATATACGTGACATTGATTCACAAAAAGAACGTTTTAAAACATTTTCTCTGTGTTTGCGTTTTTAGTGCTTGCGCTTGTTATGAATGGGAGTTTTTAATTGACTTCTTCACCACATTTTGAAAACAACAACAACAAATAAGGTTTGTCGAGTAAACCTATCAAAACACTACGCAGTGAAAGGGAAATGTCTGATGGGATTGTTATCAACATCAAATGATCATGTTTTCATTTAAAATGTCATTAAACAAATACATATTGCCTATTCTGGATTCCGGAAAACTGACTTTGCGGCTTCCGTCGGTTTTCAAAGTAACCAATCCGAGCTAGTGAGGCGTTCACGTGTCATTTTCCACCTCGGATATTGTGCCAATAGAGGTTTCGGTCATTCTTGGCAAAGCAGCCAAACAACTTGATGTAGTATTATTGACTAAGCCAAAAGTTTATAGTATGATTTATTGTAACATTAAAAATTTATCGATAAAAACATTCACGATACCTTGTAACATTCCATTTAAATGTTTTTTGATTTTTCAAATAAAAATAAAATATATATGTAGTATTGATAGCTTAATTTGTTTTCTTTTTTCTACAATTTTTAAATAGACATAACCTTGAACCTGGATGACATTTTCATTCAAAGTATTCAAACGGCCAAAAGTTAATAGTATGATTTATTGTGACATTAAAAATGTATTGATAAAAAAAATTCACAATACCTTGTAACATTTGACTTAAATGTTTTTATTTTCAAAATAAAAATAGAATATGTATAAACGTAGTGTTGATAGCTTAACTTTGTTCAAATTTTATTTTATTTTTTACAATTTTTAAATAAACAACCTTGAACCTGGATGACATTTTCATTCAAAGTATTCAACATAAAAGTAGAATTGTCTTCTTGAAACATTCAACTTTTTCAGTTCATTTTACATTTAATTTGAAGTGTCATACCTTCAAATCTACATTTTTTCTGGTTCTATTAGTACTTCTCGTTCTACATTATATTCTACTATTTTTCTGTTTTTTTGTGCCTGTTACACTACGTTTTACTGAAGTGTTTTCTATTTCCACTTTTTCTTGTTCTACTACTTCTGGTTCAACTACTTGTCTCTTATTTCTTGTTCGACTTCTACTTGTTTTACTCCTTTCTGTTTGACTTTTGCTGGTTCTACTCTTTGTTCTCATTTTTTCTGGTTTCACTAATTAGATTTCTTCTGGTTCTACTAGTTTCCCTGTTTCTTGTTCTTGTATTTTTTTTCTGTTTGACTTCAACTTCTTTTACTACCCTTTGTTTACTTTTTTGAGTTCTACTTCCTCTTGTTCTACTTCTGGTTCCATTTTTTCTACTTCTACTTTGTTCTACTAATAGTTGTTCTATTAGTCAGTTTCTTCTGGTTCTACCTTTTTTGGTTCGACTGCTACTCTTGGTTGTGTTTGTACTTTTTGTTGTGTTTGTTGCAGGCCAAGCGATGGCCGAGAGCGTGAACTTAGAGTCGCTGTTGTCTGCATTCAGTCGCTTTGCGGTCCACGGCGATGCGCACGCCAGCGGACGGGAACTGAACGGGAAGAACTGGGCCAAACTCTGCAAGGACTGCAAGATCATCGACGGCAAGAACGTCAACGGAACCGACGTCGACATCGTCTTCTCCAAAGTCAAGTGAGAAATCTTTCCCAAGCAGTATATAGTGAGTCGGGTCAAGATCTGGACTCGAGTTAGTCTGCACATGAGCGTCTGGGGGTGAGCTGTGACCTACAGCAGGTCCTTGCAAGTGTTCTCATTTTGTATTTTGTGTTTGTCAGATATATGAAACAATTTAGTTAGGAACTTGGTCACGGAAACAAATTAAAATTTTAAGTTCGCTCAATAAAGGATGGGAAAGACTGGTGGCCTGAAAGGTGCTCTCGGCCTCCATCGAGTCATTTTGTATGCTTGTGTGTTTGTGTGTATTCGTGTAGGCAGAAGTCATCCCGCGTGATCAACTTTGACGAGTTCCAGCAAGCTCTAAAGGAGTTAGCGCCTCAGAGGTTCAAAGGAAAAAGTCGTGAGGAAGCCATCACGGCCATCTACCAGCTGGCACAGGCCGCAGAGCCCAGCAAAGTCGGAGTCACGGTCAGAAAAACTATATTGGAAGAACTAAGCAATTTTCCACAAAAAAAATAAATAAATCTGATTTAAAATATACTTTATCTAAAAGAATTGGACAGAAAATACTAATTTGGTTTCCTAAATTACATCTTTTTGGGGGAAAAAAAACTAAACATTTTCTCAAATGAACAACTTTGATGAAGAAAATCTGACTTTTTTTCTAAAACAAAAAATTTTATTGAAAAAATGTTTTAAAGTACCATTGCTTGAAAAATAGGACACCCCCCCTAATATTTTCATAAATAATTTATTTCTTATTTCCTTATTTATTTCCACTTATTTATTTCCAAACTTATTTCTTATTTCTTACTTATTTCCAAAAAGAAAAAAAAACATTTTGAAATACAATCCATCATCAAAAATCCTTCTCCAAAAATTATTTGAAAAAAATGACCAAAATAAAAACATGTTATAATATTATACATTATTATATTATAGTAATATTTTTCTCAAATACACAGCACTTGAAATAAAGTCAAACTAAATAAGCTAAATGTATTGAAAAAAAGTATCATTCTCTGAGAAAAATTTTTTTTCTAAATAATTCAAACGTTTTTTCTGATAATGCACAACAGATGTAAAAACTATATATTGAAAAAAAATCTGACTTTTTAAAAATACAATTTCTCAATTTTAGAAAACAAGATTTTTAGATCATTCCAACTATTTTCTTGGAAAAAAGAGAAAATGTTCTTACATACAGTAAACAACTATATTGAAAGAAATCTTTCTTGTGAAACAAAAAAATCCTCAAAATCATTTTCAATACATTTTTCAAAATATTTACTTTTATTTACGTATTTGAAGAAACTTGGATAAAAAAAAAAGGTCCTTAGTTTTTCCCTGAAAAAGAGTTAGAGGTCCATGGTTAGCTTCAGCATTGGCATCAACATTATCGTTAGCAAATCATTAGCGTTTGTATTGGCATTAGGATTAAAATTAGCATTAATGAGAGGTTAGCATTAGTATTAATAGTGTTACTATTAGCTTTGATGTTAGGTTGCGCATTGGCATTAGTGTTGGAGTTATGTTTGGCATTAGCATTTGGATTAGTGTTAACAAAGCAAAGCATTCTGTTTGGATTAGCATTACCGTTAGCATTGGAGTTTGTTAGCTTTAGCATTAAAAGCATGAACAGCATGTGTGTTATGTTAGGGGTTAGATTCCTTAAGGGTTACTGTTAGCATTAAGGTTATAGCGTTAGGGTTAACATTAGTGTTGGTGTTAGCATTAATAAGTTTCGGGTTGGCTCGCACATATACATCCAAGTGTAGCAAAAGTCATCCTACTGTGGCGTGTACTCCAGTGTGTTGTTGTTTTTGTGTTGTTCAGAAGTCCTTGAAGGCTGGCGCCGTTGACCGTCTGACGGACACGTCTTTGTACACGGGGTCGCACAAAGAACGCTTTGACGAGAGCGGACGAGGACGAGGACGCGAGGGACGAGAAGACATCGTCAGTAACTCGGGATACGTTGGCGCCTACAAGAGCGAAGGAACGTACGACGCCAAACTAAAGGCCGACAAATGAGGGCAACACACGCACGCCAACAGGAAGTGGAGGCAGCCTTCAACTTTGACCCTCACCTGTCACTGTGTGCGTTACTTCCTGTCTGGTGACTAAAGGACAGGAAACATCATGAAATACTTCCTGTCGTTACGTGTGTGTGTGTCAGCAAGTAGTCCAAAGAAGACCACTTTCCATTTTAACCAAAGTAGGGGCAAATACCAATAAGAGACAATAAAAATGACAGTGGCAGAGCGAGGATTTTTTTTCCTCTGGGGCCAGAAAATTACTGTGGTGGCCACGAAATTAAATCGTTGACCTTGACATAAGTGTAATGAAATATCAAATCATCTTTTCCCATTACTGAATGGAAATGCCATTAAAACATTCACTGCCATTGACGGCTTTAGAAGTCAAATATCCATGTTAACCGGGAAAGCTGGCAGCGAATGAGTTTTAATCTGTTCCAGGCCATAAAAAAGGCCTTTTTAAAATTTTTTTTTTTTTTTTTTTTAACAAGAAAAATAGCACTCTTAAGTATTGTACATTGTGCGGCTCCTTCTGGTGTGCATACCTTGGTCACCTGGGGGCAGTATGAAGTACAACGGTCACAACTGTTTAGCAAGCTGCAGCAATATTCAATTTTAATTTTAAATATATATATAATTGGAATACAACAACTACTACTAATAAAACACATTTAAAGACAATATTCTTTGGAAATCATTTTATTCCACAATATAACTTGTTGCTCTTCCGGGTACAAACATTCGATACAAGATACGTATTTCAAAAAATATATTTTAAATATGAGACCCAAAAATATATATATAGATATAAACAATATACGAAAAGCATGAACGATTTGATTAGTGCTGTGCGTGATGGGGGAATCTTTGCTCCTGTCCCTTTAAGGCACGATGGCTGACGACCAAGTTAGAATAAGTTTTTTTTTGGTTTTGTTTTTTTAAGTCGAGGCTACACACACGTCCTCCATATGTGCTGCATGCGGGATAAAAAGTGTGAGCCGCTACTATGTGACGCGTGAAGCAGCACTGGGTGGAGTTGAGTGACCCACAGGCCGGCTAGCTGGCGTCCACATTTCCTGTTATTGGCGTTGGAAGTGTTAGCGGCGAAAGGTATTAACAGCTCGGCCACATTAAAGACACCCATTGAGGCAGCTTTTTCTCTCTCTGATTTGTTACCTATGGACATGACTTGATGCGTATGAAGCAAGTGACTCGCTGGCTGGCATGAGCTCTCGTCACTGAAGCTTTCTGGGAAATTGAGAAATTGCTAACTCGTGAGCACAACGGTACACAAACGTCTTGATGGCGCAAAAGAACAAATTTAGGAAAATACTGTGCTTCAGGTTTCTTTGTGTATAATTTCTTGGAGGCAGTTTTTAATACATCAACATGGATTTTTAATGAATGGGTAGTTATTTCCTGACATCATAGAATATGATCAAAAATCGAACCACATTTTGCTATCAATATGTAAACTCAAATTAAATCTGGATCTGATCCTGGTGGTGCATTTACGCTAATTTAAACTTAATTTTGAAAATCCCACAGGTGTTTATACCTTGTCAAATAGTATAAAATCTGAATGAAATTGTACATTAATGCAGGCTTGAAACATATGATGTGAAACCCATTTTAATCTTGATCTAGAAAATCCCGCTCAACATGGTCAAGCGTTGGCAGTATAGCTGTCAACAATTGAAGGAAATTGTACACATTCATACAGGCTTGAAACATGTCAAACCTGTGTCAATCTGGATCTGATCCAAATAATCCCATTTAACATGGTCAGGGGTTTATAGTTCTGTCAAATTGTAGTCAATTTGAACAAAACGGGATGCAGGGTTTAAATATATAATGTCGAACCTGTTTTAATCTGCATCCAATCCAGATCATTCCATTCACCTTTGGGGTTTGTCTTTCCGTCAAATCGTATCCAATTTGAACAAAATTGTACATGTTCATACTGGCTTTACACATGATTTCAAATGTATATCAATCTGGATCCCATCCAGGTGATCCCATTTAACAAAGTTAGGTGTTTATATTTTTGTAAAACCATATTTAATCTGGATCTATTCCAGATAACACTATTTAAAATGATCAGGTGTTTATATTTTTGTCAAAATATCAAATTTGAATGACATTGTACATGTCTACGCTGAGTTGATTATATCTGTAAAATGTTGAGATTTCAATGAAATTTGATGTTTTTGCAGGATCAAGGTTTGTAATGACAAACCAGGTTTAATCCGGATCCGCTTCATATTTTCAGATTGCGCAATTTCAATTTAACATGGAGTGTCTTATATCTGTTCAACTCTTAATTGATTTGAATAAAATTGGAAGATTATGCAGGATCAAACCAGGTTTAATTTGGATTTGACTCAGAATGCCCAATTTCAATTTAACATGGAAACCTCCATTTAATATGTAATCGCCTAAAATCAGGCTGTATCGTTTTTTTATCGAAGGATATTGTTACATTTTGTATTCTTAATTCTTATTTGAGCTATTTCCATTCTAGAGGATTGTTAAACCTTGGCGGAGTTTCTTGAACATGGAGCATATCTTGCTTTTTCCCCCTCTTCTTCATCGCCGCCCGGTGGGCACTTACTGTATGCGAGCTCTCCTATTCTATGTATTATAACGTAAAGTATGGGAAATGTACAGTATGCTACGCGGAGACAGACATTGGCTGCGTTCGTACGGTGGATGTTTAGAAGGCGTACGCCCCGACGATGATGGTGAGCCTCAGCAGGGAGCTGGAGCGGTAGTTCATGATCAGGTGGTGCGTGATCATCTCCAGGTCCACCACGTACTCCCTGGGGCCCGACAGAGGCTTGGTGAGCACCAGCATGGCGCTCACGTTGCTGGAACGCTGCGGTAGCAAGGCATCGGTCAATTATGTCAGGAAGACAATCGGAGTTTGACGAACGATTAATCGAATCCTTACTCGAATCCGTATTTCCTCGTAGCAACTTTGGTAGTACTTTGACTTTCAAGATTAATTCATTTGGTGACCAAGTTCGTAAGTCAATTTACTCTGATTGACAATTTACTCTAATTGACACTTACAATATCGAGTACATTTTCCCCATTGAAATGAATTGAAATGCAATTATCTATTTCAGAACCTCCAGAAAATACAAAGTTTTTTTTTATGAAAGTAAAACAGCACTGTCTTGTATAACAAGAATAAAATACAATAAGAGAATGTCACTCACTGGGCCACACCTCTTAAAGACACACCAACACACCACAGCACATCCAACAACTACAGTACTACAGTATGTAAACTAATGACACTTTATATAATTATATTTACTGTCCATTCTCTCTAATTATGTTTTAATACAATAATTTTTTTTTTTTACATAATACAGTGTTGTTCTTTTTTTTAATCAAAAACACGTAACAAAACTAATTGTGGTGTTTTTTGGTGGGCTGGATTAAAAAAGAATGAATCTAATTCTTAAGTCAAGGTACCACTGTATTTTGCCCTAGTATTTTCACACATCATATACACAGAATTTTAAATATCCCAGCGTACTGTACAACTTACCCGGAGGAAGAAGTCCCCCGCCTCATTCCCGGCTTTGATCCGGAAGGTGTTCTGCGTGTTGACGTAGGTGCTGGTGGCTTGGATCTGGAAGATGTCGGCGGGCACGGGCCGCTCGGCCTGGATGCTCATGTACTTGTAGACGATGGACGGCGGCAGGCCTTGGCACTCGGTCTGAGAGCGGCAGATGCAGCGGCTGCAAAAATGCACAACGGTTGCCCGACTTTTACCGAAGGACCAACAACATAGATGCAAAACGAGCGGGTGGCGTTGACGCACTTTTCCGAGGATTGGGTGTAAGGCGCCTCGCAGGGGTTTCTGGGATAACAGCGGAAACCACCGTAATAGTTCCAGCACATCTCATCATCTTGGCAGTTGTGTGTGCCCGTCTCGCACTCGTTCACGTCTGTTCATGCCACAACAAACATGTTAAAATATAGCTACAAGCGGGAACCTTACTGATTTTGGTTACGAACGTGATTGATTGGGATCAGACAGTCGCCTAAGAATGCCTCGTTGTCTGCCATGAGTGCACGCACATCACACCGAGAAAGGCCGCTTCAGAACGCCTCATCACGACATGAAAAAGCCCCACGACGACCGAGTGCAAGCTTCAAGCGGATATATTTTCAAACATGTAGTAATGTGTAGACATAAGAAAGATGCAAGACAAAGTAGCGTCCATTTTTCTTGGTTGTAGAAATGGTGTTTGATTGACAGTTGGGCGTGGCGTGGTTTCAGTGCATTTAGCGTCCGAGAGTGGAGAAAACGACTTGATTTTTCACAGTTTTAAAACCTCATGTTTTCTTGGCGATTGTCAACTACACTCGCCTCTGTAGCGTAGCCAATTTAGGAGATATTGGTTTGCATTTTAAAAGGACATGAACCAACCAGATTTCAAATTAGTCCTCACAAAAACATCAGTACTTTTCCGTCCTTTGACTGGTTTGTTAGAGCAAAGCTGTTCGACATGATTGTGGCGCTGTGAAGCAGTGGATTAAGTCGGGTAAGTTTCCAATGAAGGCTCAGGTACCAAATGCACAGCCCACCGCCAAGGAGTATAGTGAGGGGGGAATCCTGCATGGCTGACGCCAGTTATGCAAAAGGTCATTAGGGGCAGGGCCATGAAAAAAATAGCCCGGTCATAGGTAGCCCAAACCGCAGGTCTATTTGTGGCACAGCGACGTGGATTCATCTCCTCCCTCGCACAAGCGGCAGGATTCATGGGCGCCCCTCGAGAGGCATGCACCTGATCGAGGCAGCGAGGGCAAAAACACAACATCAAATAAATCCACTTCAAAAACTAACACGGTGTGTGTGTGTGTGCGAATTCACCGAGGTGGCTTAGAGCGGAAACACCATGTTGATGTGTTGGTGGCGTGTCGTGCTGCTTGAGAGGGGAGGCCCGGTTCCAATCGTGAGATAGGCATAATAATCGATTCATCGATTGATATGAATTCTGTTGATTGTCTGATTGTGGTAAGAATGTAAAAATGTTACTTAAAACATTACCTGTACAGTTTTACACCAAGGTTTTAATGATGACTATGTTATATTGTAATTGATCAAAATGGATAAACTTAGAAGTTTGTGTTTACCTTTGGTGGTTCGACTATTTATGCAGCATTTGTTATCGGCTTTACATGAACTCCATCTGAAAACAGCCCCTACTTGGGAGAGGTAATAAAGACACTCAATGGCTACAACAGCAGTCCCGAACCACTGGGCCACGTGCTGAAGTGGGATTTTCTGCACCGACGGCAACCAAAACCAAGTTACTTGGGAAGATTGAACATTAGAATCTGAGTATCATTTGTTTTTGACACTTTGGGTGTCACTGTCTCCCGTTACCCCAAGATGGGACCGGATCGCTGAAGAGAAACAAGCGCAGGGCTCCCACTAATTACAACAACTACCTTCCACATAAAGGTGAGTTGTAATTTTAGTCAATACAGTATTATAGTACATAATATTGATTTAGGCGACAGAGTGAACCTAGTTGTGTGCACATACGCCTCGCAGTTCTGAGGTTTTTTAAGCCCCATCACAGCACTAAGACATCTCTGTCCACTGCGACAAATTATATCCGCTTGAACGCACATGCAGGCAAAGTCTCACTCGTAGTTCTACTGGTCCTGAGTGCTGTCTTTGACACAGTCGACCAGGTGATCTTATTACAGAGGTTAGAACACTGAGTGGGAATATCTGGTACTGCTCTAACCTGGTGTAAGTTCTATCTCAAGGACAGAACGTACTTTGTTGAAATCGGTGTGGTGTTCCCCAAGGGTCAATACTGGTACCCATATTGTTCCATCTGTACATGCTTCCTTTAGGCCAGCTAATACACAGCTATAAGGTAGGCTACCGCAACTATGGAGATGATACTCAGATCTACATATCACTGACGGCAGGTGAACATGGGTCTGTGGATTCACTGCATCGAACAGATCAGTGTGTACTGCAAAACAATTTCTTCCAACTAGACTGAAAAACTGAAAGCCCACATAAACAAAGACAAAGTGTTATCAGTCACCTTGAGATTCTCTCTCTAAAACCTAATAAGTTAGAAACCTGGGGGTAATATTGGACTCAGACCTACATTTTTAAATCAATCAATAACATCAGATGATTTTTATCGCTTATAAAAACTGCCAAAATCAAAACAACACTGTCTAAACCTAGTTTAAGTTCTATCTCTATTTAAGTTCTACCGCCTCGTGCCCAAAATCTGCTGGGATAGAATCCAGCACACCTGTGACTCTTGTGCAGATAAGCAGTATGGAAAAGGGACGGATGGAATATTTCTTTACGTGAAACCGATCTGCAGCATAAAAAAGGTTGGGGACCACTGTACCAGAAGACTGATTGGTGGAAGACGTTCCAGTACCTTGACACAACCGGTTGCCCTGCAGCTGGTATCCCTCAGGGCACTCGCACGAGTAACTCCCCGGACTGTTGATGCACTGGTACTGACACATGTAGCTGGAGAAGCTACATTCGTTAATGTCTGCGCAGAAAACAATAACATACATGTCAATGAAGTCATGATACACTACTCACAAATATTTACGGATTCCGAGGTCTGGAGTGAGATTTTTGAATGGACCGAAAATGCGCTATAACCTTTGCACTTAATTTGACATTCTCTCAACGTTTAAATACTAAATGGCCAGATGAATAAGATTGGATGATTGAATTTTTGATGAAACAAGACATGTTGGTAGACAGAGAAACATAAACATTCGGAATGTCAAGACAATGTCCACAGCAGACCAAAGCTACTCCTACAATATTATGTAGGCAAAGAAGTGGATGTCCTTGGAAGTGTATTGGCCTAGTTTGTGGATCAAACACCAGTTCTTGTAGGAGACCAGAAAGCTGTGCAAAACGTACTGAAACATTGAACAGTTGGACAAAGGGTTCAATTAAGTTCACCTGGAATGGTTATAGCGGATTTGAGGTTCATCCTGAAATTTCACCGGAAATATCCAAAAAGTTTTGGGAGTCGTGTATACAGTATATACAGTATGTGATGTATGGCGTTTACCTTGACAGGAGACCAAGTCCGGGGCCAGCTCATGGCCCTGGTCGCACTGGCACAAGAAGGAGCCAATCAGGTTGTAGCAGTGGTGCTGACATGGATTCTGTGTGTCGCATTCGTTGACATCTAACAACATGACGCAATGCGACTTGTTAATAAACACGTTCCGTGTTGATGTGCTACATTAATATATATATAAAAAATATATAATTATATGTATTTTATAAGTATAATGTTGCTATTTTAATAGTTTGCATTCACATAGAAGTTAAGACCACTTTTATCAAATGTATGACCTCTTATTGACTAAATATGACCACTAATAAGTCTTTTGGAAAGTGTGAACAGCGCTTAACTGTTTCAGCATTTTGTTATGTTACATAAAGCATTATTCCAAAAATGCAAAATTCTATACACAACACCCCATAATGACAACCCCCAAAAAAGGTTTTGGGAGATTTGTTTTGAAATTTATTAAAATAAAAAAAGAAAACGAAAAGATCACATGTACCTCCACCACCATTCAAAGGCAATAATAGATTCTAAGTTTTTATTTGATTTATAATTCATTTTTTAAAAGAAATCAATATTACCTGTTTTCAAAGCAGAGTTCCCCGTATTATCTGCCGTTTTGGGGCATTTTGATGTTGCAAAGACCCACCGAATATTGTGCTCTGTGACAATATGAGCATCGAACAAGTAGACTCTCTTTTCTCCAGAAAAAAAGTTTGTTTCTAGCTTTTTCCATTTCCAGCAGTAGAACATGAGTTGGCGACCAAAAAGTGTATAAAAATGTGCGTTTGTTGAATATTTTTTGCTCTTAGGACACGTCCAACCATAAAACAACAAAAGCAAGACTGAGAAAAGACAGAAGATAATCATTTATTGACAGACATACAAATATGAAACGTGGCCTGGAGCACCGCTGATTGAATTGAAAGTGGTGGCGTTCCTCATTCACTCCCTGCACTTCATCACCTTTTCTCCCAATTGCGACACACACTTTCTACTACCTACAGCGACACATACTCTGTTGGAGTGTGAGGTGCCTAAACTTGTCTGACGTCCAACTTGTTGGCTTTTCTCTCCGTCATCGTTGACGTGACAAGCCCAGATTCACAGCCTAATTTGTATCTTCAATTTAAAAGCTGTGTTGACTTCAAAACCAAAGTGATTGCAACTCTGCCATCTACTGGCGTCTGTTGGTCACCACCGTTACGTGGAAGCTCGACTTTCACTGCCAAGCTGGGTGAGGCCCTCTTCCATGGCTACCTGCTGAAAAACATACTTGACGAAAATATCGGTGCCAGTAAACGGTTGAATTCCGGTGGACGAGTCCACGGTAGTGAATAAATTAATCAGCCGTTAACCAGTGAAGGTCTACCTAATAATTTGGCAAATGACATTTCCCAACTCGGTCCACCTGATTTCATCCTGATGTGTGGTCTTATCTCCTGGTTCTTGTAAGCTTCACAACATAAGCGATGATGATTACTATTAACGACTCCTGCGGCCCGCTTGGCCGCGTACCAATGCTGCTTTTACTACTTGGGAACACGCACGCGTGCGCTCGTCCTCTGGGTGACTTACCAACACAGCTGTGGTTGTTGGTGGCCAACTGGTGACCTGCATTGCACTCGCAGTAGTACGAGCCCTGAGTGTTCACACACGTGTGCATGCAGTAGTGGGACAGCGCACACTCGTCTCTGTCTGCAGAGAGGCATGCACGCGCATGCGCGCGCACACACACACACACACACACACACACACACACGCGCACACACAGGCACGACATGAACGGATATCTGAGTATCTCAATACGAATCCATCTGCCTAATATTCTATTCATTTGTGAGGCCACTTTAACGTGGTAAAAAACATAACGCAGTATTAATCCTTGTAACTGTATTTCATCAAATTGGTCTGAAAATGAGTATATATATATATATATATATATATATATTTTTTTTTAGTTCAATGTGACTTTGTTCATCTTCAGTGCCGCATTTGCCCCCTTCTCCAATATTAATTTTTTGGCATAGTTTCTCCACTTTAATTTTTAAGCTCATCAACCAATTGTTAATATCAGACAAAGATAACCCAAGTAAACATAAAATACAGTATATATAAAAAACAAACAAACAAAAAACGTACGACTTTCAAATCTTTCAAACATTTTTACATTTACAGTTGATCCCCACATACTGAGGGTTTGGCACCCACAGATTCAACTATCTGCAATTATATATATATATATATATATATATATATATATATATATATATATATATATATATATATATATATATTTTTTTTTTCCCAGTTACTATTAGCTTTTCTTTTTTGGTAGGAAACCAACCCCAAAACACTTGTTGGTCATTTATCCCTCCTTTTATATATATATATATATATATATATATATATATATATATATATATAAAAAACATTTTTAGAATTTTTTTTTTTTGTGTTAATTATCCACAGATTTTCACTATTCACGGTCTCGCTCAGTCTCTATCTCTTGCGAATTGCAGTGAGTCTACTGTATTTACAATAATTATTTTCGTACCATGTGTTTTTAGACCACGAAATAAATGTGCTTCAAATTAACGGACAAATGGCTTCCACGGACGACCCCACCCCCCCCCCACTCGTATTTAACAACGCATAGTAAGAGTAGTAGTGGCGCATTCGTAAATGCCAAAGACTGACCTACACATTGGTCTCTGTTCCTCTGATAGCCCGCAGGACACTGGCAGCTGTACGAGCCCCTGGTGTTGAAGCAAGTCTGCTCGGGCCCACAAGTGTATCGGCTCCACACACACGCGCACACACACACACACACACACGCGCACGCGCACGCACACACACACACACACACACACACACACCTGTATACTGAAACACATGGCAGACAAAACCATGCAATGTGTCCGTACTAAGCAAGGTGAGGTTTTGGACCGTAAAAACGTTGTGTGTGTGTGTGTGTGTGTGTGTGTGTGTGTGTGTGGGGGGGGGTCACTGCACGGTCACGCAGTGCATGCATCGTAAAGTCACACGGGAAAAGCGGGCGTCATTGTGTATGATATACGGACGCCTTGTTTTCCTCTTTCAATAAACATCCATCGGACTATGTGAACTGGAATTTTTTAAAAAAGTTGTTTGCTTTGTGTCGCAAGACAAAATTGGCAGTCTGAGCTTTAGCTACACCGCCGCTCGAGTAAAGTGAAAAAAAAAATTAAATTGGAGAAATTAAGGTACTGTAATGCCCTCGCATGCGGACAAGGAGAGCCAAAGTTGACACTGCACTTTCAGCCGTTTATTGACCGGGACAAGCCCTCAAACAAGCTGTTGTACGCCATGACTCACGCCCAGACGCTCACACTGAAATAACTGGACAATTACACTCCAGCTGCAGATGTCACTCAGTAGGCCACGCCCCTTAAAACACAGTCAACACACAAATCCAGGGGACAGTGCGGATAGAGACCGGGCCGGACTGCAAATCGCGAAAATCCACGTATAATTGATGCCCATTTTATTACATTGAAAAAAATTATTAATAATTATAACAATTAAACCCCCCAAATTCTTGAATAAGTGGGGATAAAATGCCTGTAAGCATTTTGGGGGTTGGTCCACCTCCCGCCCACCCATAAAAAGTACAGAAAGAAAAATGATAGGGAAAAAAAGTTTTTTATTCGAAAAAAAAAAAATCCACAAATAGGATAATCCGCATTTACATTCTCTTTTATTAGGTTTACGTTTTTCATCCAATACAATGCTACTTTTCTTGCTTGAAAGGATGAATATAGCATTTCAATTCATTTAATTGGAAAAAATGTACTTGTAGACAAGTAAATACTCATAAATCAAGGTACCACTGTAAACACATACACTAAACTGACCAAAACAGACACATTCTTTTTCCAAATATATCACTTCTTCTTGCATATTAGAACTGAATTATATAGTTGCAATAAACCATGCGGCACGTCACATTAAGCACGAACGTAAACAGTCAATCTTTGCCCTATCTGACATAAACATGACAGAAAAAATGATTGTAATCTGTTTTTCTCCTTCAAACTCATGTAATGTATGATTGACCGCCATCTGTTACCTCCCCCCCCCACCCACTCCTCCTCTTCTTTCTAAACGTGTGTGTCTATCTCAACCCCCCTCACACGCACGCCGGCACACACACACACACACACACACACACACACACACGAAGAGCGTCCAAACACGCCCATACACTCTCATCTCAGCAGGCCCACCAGCAGCAGTGCTCCTGGGTGGTCCCATTCCCCCCCCCATGCAGACAGCCATTGGGCATCAGTTTCACAGTATGTCAAGTGAGTTATCCTCAATTCCACACACACAAACACACGCACAAGCTTGCAGAATTGGGAAAGAGGGAGTCGTTATTTTTGTGATTTGGCATGCACGCCGACCAAAAATAGAGCAAAAAAAAAAAAAGATATTTGCAGTGAGTGGAAAAAGCTAAAAATGTGCTCGTCGATTTGAACAATGGGATAAAAAAGAAAAGAGCCAAAATTCTGTCTAAAGCTTGACACAATTGTTCAGAAGCATGTTCTTCATTAGATATTTGTGTATAATTGACTTTTTAATTGTTTGTACACAAGTAGTTGGGTCTCTGGAGTCCCTGCTCGTCCATCAAATGTGAAATTAAACAAACAATTGTACAGTGGAGAAACACGTCGGCAATGTAACAATAATCACACGCATATATTCTTTATCCTCTACGAAGAACAACTAATATTACTGTTGAGGTTACGACGGCTCCTCTGTCTCCACGTATAGCTGTATTATACTGCCCCCGGGTGGCCAAGACACACAGACACAGGTCTTTTTATTGCTGTCGAATGTTGGCCGAACAGTTTGTAAGGGTATAAAAAAAAGAAGGGAACTCCTTCAACTTGTGATACAAGCATAATCTGTCTCCTTTCATTCAAATCCAAGCACACAAGACAAAGCTTTTGAACGTGAGCGTAGGATATGTAAATGCGCCCGTAGCATGTGGCATAGGAGCACCTTGGCTCGGTGACAAGACAAAAGCGTTTAAGCGCGTTAGGCAGACAAAAGCGAGCCTCGTCCAGAAGGGCAACCTGAGAGACGTCAGGTGCAAACCTCATACGGGCACAGACAAGACAGACAAAAAAAGGATGAAAGCAATGTTGTGCCGGGAAATCCACACTCATTGATGTGGCTTGGAAGGTTGGCTGTGAACGACTTCAATAGCATCGCAGTAAAGAAAAGTCACCCCTTACGAAGTAGTCGAAGAGGGAATATGGTATTACTGTAAGAATATGCTCTGTTTGTACTGTATGTGTTGCTGCTCCGTGTGTGTTTAAGTAGCAGTACTGTATGAAGGTACCATAACTACTATGCTCATTTCCGTTAGCCCATCTATGGCGTTTTGCGTTATATGTTAGCATTAAGCTTGGAACACACTGTCAATTTATAAAACCCTTTTTTATGTCTTGGCATCCAACACAGCATGAGAACCTGCACTTGTTACAGTGCCGTATTCGTTCGTATTATTTTAACTTTGATATTGTTTTATTGTTTTTAAATGATGTATGTTCAATCGTCATTATTTTTAATGTTTTTTTTTTTTATGACTAGCACTTTATTTCAGCTGGGGTTGTTTGTAAAGTGTTCTATAAATAAAATTTGGATGAATTGAACATATTGGTGTTTAAATTTAGAATATTTCATTTTCTTTTGTTTTATGTGTCAGTTAACCAGCAAACTTGAACTGGTAGTGACAAATAAACAGCTTGAAGCGAACACGCTTGGCCTCTTATTTGGAGGGAGTCTGCTTTTTATTTCCTTAAAGCAAGGGTGTCCAATTCATTTTAGTTTAGAGGCCATATTCACCCCAATTTGATCACAAGTGGGCCGGACCGGTATATTTGCGGCGTAAAAATCTTATTTCAGCAGAACTGTACGCTTCACTGTGCAAAGGTGGCCTAGCATTTTTATATGAAGTAGGTTTGCTTACGAGATTTTTTCGGGGGAGGGGATGGGGGGATTTTTACCTATCGGGCATGGGTCTGGAACGTATGACCCCTCAAACTGTACGGGTTTGGTAGTGTAACGAAGTGGTGAGGAGGACCACGCAATATTCAAAATGAATGGCAACAAACAGACAGGCGCATTTTAAAGTCGGGGATCAAGTCAGGACCACACCTTCCGGCTGAAGGTATTTGGTGATTCACAGGGACTGGAAATGGCGTGCCTCCTGTCAGCGGCCTCAGACAAACACCAGCGCTTAAAAACTCCTGATGTCACAATGCTGACACGAAGCCACTGAAGCAGAAACAATCTTGAAATGAAAAACAACAACAACAACAACAACAAAAACAAACAATTGCTGTTTTCACCACTTATTCAGATCACTACCTGTTCATCCCAACTGCCTCCCACTTACGGATCAAGTGTGAGCGGTGCATAACAATGAGTGAAGCAGTCCATCTTTGAGGAGCCAAAGTGGGCAGGCCTGACATTTACAGATGACTCTTATTGGATCTTTTTATTGCAGAGCCTGGCAAAAGGACTTTTAACCAAATTCCTGCAGATGCCGGGGGAGGGGGCTATTAGGTGTGGAGGCCTTTATTTGCCCAATGTTGCATTGGAATAATGCAACATACCCGACTCACAAAACGTTTTATGGGCTGAAGTGTAACCTTTCAAGGTTAACTTAATTTGACCTTGTCTCAACTTCTCAATATCCAACTGTTCAATATTTCAGTACTTTTTTACACCACCTCCTGTTTTATCCATGAAAATAACAATACATTTCCAAGTACGACCACTGCTATGTCTTTTGAAGTGTTCAATCTCATTGAATGGCAATGACCTATGGGGTCCCTCAAGGGTCAGTTCTTGGACCCCTCCTGTTCAGCCTGTATATGCGACCCTTGGGTCAAATTCTTCAGAACTTTAATTTTGACTATCCTAGCTAAGCAGATGACACACAGTTGTATCTTGCAGTGTCTCCAGATGACTACAGTTCAATTGAGGTGTTGTGTCACTGTCTAAAACAGATAAATAACTGGATGAGCCAAACGTTTTTTGCAATAAAGAAAAGAGAATTGCTGTTAGTAAATACCTGGAGTCACTCTCTTTAAAAACCAAAGACCAAGTCCGAAACCTTGGTGTTCTGATAGATTCCGACCTGACTTTCAACGGTCACATCAAATCAATTACTAAAACTGACTTCTACCATCTGAAGAACATATCCAGAGTGAAAGTGTCAAGCAGACCAGGAGAAACTCATCCATGCTTTTATCTAGACTTGACTATTGTAATGGTCTTCTGACTGGACTCCCCAAAAAGAACATTAAACAGCTGCAGCTCATTCGGAATGCTGCGACTCGGGTTCTGACCAGAACAAAGAGGTCAGAGCATATTACTCCAATTCTAAAGTCTTTACACTGGCTTCCAGTCAGCTTTAGAATAGATTTGAAAGTTCTGCTACTGGTCGATAAATCACGAAACGGTTTAGGTACTGAATACATGAAAGAAATGCTAATGGCATATAAACCCAGTAGGGCTCTGAGATGGACAGACTCAGGTCAAATAGTGGAGCACAGAGTCCAAAGCAAACATGGTGAAGAAGCATTTAGCTATTATGCTGGACACAAATGGAATAAGTTGCCAACAGAAGTGACGTCAGCCCCAAGTGTGCATGTTTTGAAGTCCAGGATAAAAACTCTTCTTTTTTCTCATGCTTTTTAGAGCATTCCCACTCTTAAAGGATATTTCTTGCCCTGTACGCTGTTTTAATTGTACTTTTATTTTTTTCTCTTTTCAATGCTTTTAATCATGTAAAGCAGATTGAGTTACATTGTATATGAAATGGCCTCTATAGCTAAATTTGCTTTGCTTTGCCCTCCGTGACTCTAAGCTCTCTGAGTTTAGAGCAGCGCAGTCAAAGTCATTTTTGTCGCGGGCCACATTGTAGTTCTTGCTTCTGTTCGATGGCGCTTTTGACTGTGAAACCATATAGCTGCCAACGCCAAATGTGGACTGTAAAAACTCATAAAAATAATTGCTTAAAAATCCACGATAAAGCAGGGAGCACTTGTGCTACATTTAAACTGCATCAGCATTTTCTCATAATTTGTTTCTCTTCAGAACGACACGGAGATGAACTTGAGCACTATTTGGCCTGTCATGATTAAGACAAGAGCTACCCTAAGAAAACCTGGCATACAGAATGTCTTAAAGCCATTTATTATTACATGTGTGTGTGCGTGTGTGTGTGTGTGTGTGTGTGTGTGTGTGTGCGCTGTAAGGCAAAGAAAGCTCTAAATAAAAGCATATGTGCAGCCCGGGAACATCTCACTAACTAACTGCTACTTTGTCGCTGAGCCTTTGATACGCTGCCAGTACTCGTGCGTGTGTGTGTTTGTGCGTTATCCCATACTTGGAGGGCTCGCGGGTCCCGTAAAGCCCCCCTCAACCACAACTTACCGCATGGAGTAAGTCCATATAGTTGACACATAAAACCATTTTTTTTTTTTTTTTAAACTGTAACAAGCCACGAAAAGTGATGATGTGTGAGGTCATCCGCATTTACTTGACACAGCTCTCTTGTTAGCAACACGCTCGAGCGAGGCTTTCCAGGGGACAAGTGGAAGTGGAAAGAATGAGGAGGGAGAGAAAAAAAAAAGGGTGGAGGACGGCTTTTTTTTTTGTTGTTGAAGATTTGAAGTTAGATTTACGGCGTGATGTCAGAGTTTTAAAACTCCCTTCGCTCTATTCGGGATTAATTCTAAAGGCCTCGTGGGAGTTTTGGAGGGGGAGCTCAAAGAATGCGTGTGCATAAGAGTGCATGTGTGTGTGTGTGTGTGTGTGTGTGTGTGTGTGTGTGTGTGTGTGAGCTGTTTGGACACGAAGATGCAGTGCTGGGAAGTAAAGTAAAATTTTTCTAATGACTTTTCACACTCCATTAGCGTAATAGCATAACTGCGTAAGTCATTTTTTTCAACTTACTGTCACAATATCAATAAAAAATACTAATGTGCTTTTAAAAATTTTTTTATTTTTCTTCCTGTTTTCCAAAAATGTTCAAATATGACTTGGACAACTGTGCTATTCGGCGAACAACGTGGAATTTAGGATTATACATTGTTAGCCTAATAGCGTAGTTGCCTATGTCAATATTGAACTTTTTTGGCAAACAAGAAAAAACACAACAAATTTGACAAACATGAAAAGTCGGGGTGCCTCGATTCAGCTTTCGCAGATTATCGTGACCAGGATGACTTAGAATCGACAAAGATGTAAAGAAAAAAAAACAATATTTTAGCTAGCACATTGTGCACAAAATTTAGCCTTAAATTAGGCTAACGTTGGACGGCTTACATATGAAAACAGATAGGCTGCCTGTTCTTTCGTCCTCCATGCTTCGTCAAAATAGTACTTCTTTAGTACATTACTTTTTACACCAGCCTCAGATGACGATACGACGTAAATATACGTAAACAGAAAGTCAGCCGGGGATGAGCTCTTGTTTGATTGAGATCCTGGTGAGAGAAGCAAGATATTCCTCATCCATGCCCTTATTTCAGAGAATTTTCTATTTCAGAGAATTTTCTTTATGTTCTTGTCTCCAGGATTGTGTGATTTTCATTCATGACATGACAGGGCCTGTTGTAATTATCACTTGAGAGCATTTAGTCTTGTTTTCACTGAAGCCATTACGATGGAAAAGCAGGAGGCGATCCAAGGAACAGCTTGGCCTGCATCGCGCTCTCTTTATATATCTGGGATTATTGAATAATTGATTCTTTGCAAAAAGTGCAATGCTCGTGTAAAAATCACATTCATCACTGAGCTAATCTTTTGTACAGTAGCACAGTGTTATTCCTAAAACGTATATTCAATATTATCGTAAGCCACTGTAACATTATGCAGTTTGAACATTAACAATGCACTTTAATATGGGGAATTAAAAAAAAAAAAAAGTACATAAATAATGATTACATTAAAATGTATTGCACATAAAAAGTAAAGACAAATTTTAATAAATAAATGTTTAATAACAAACAGTTCTAAAAGATTAAATGCAAACACACTGAATTTAAACGTTAAATACAAATGAACTGTTGTTAGGCACCGATAATTTTGAGAGTTTTGAGAATATCTGCTTGACTCTGTTTAGTCTGTTTGTTTATTTTGTACGCATATTCTCCTGAAAAGCAGCTTAGACAGCAAAAAAAAAAAAAAAAAAAAAAAAATGGGAGTGTTTCCCTTTCAAAGCAAGCCGGAGCACAAGACAGATAAGAAAATCAAAAGAATCGAAGACATAACTCTTTTTCACATTAGAGCGTGAAATATTTCCCGTGTTGAGAAGGGCGTTTTAGTCACGCTGCAAGCACGGCTCGCTTTGATTTGTGCTCCGCACTCAGGTCAGAAATAATCCCGAGGTGTGCCAGCAACATTCCCTCTTTTGCGCCCGTCACCTGTCCTGCTCCCTGGAAAGGAACGACTGGTACGTCCCAAGTCAAACACCCCCAAAAAGTAGTACAATTTGCAGTTCAAGGAAAAAAATTTTCGGAGAAAAAAAAAGAAGCTATCACTTATTTTCTTAGTAAAAAAAAAAAAAAATCAGCTTGTAAACTTTTTTTTGTGGAATATCTTGTAACATTCTATTTAATCTAGATAGATAGATAGATAGATAGATAGATAGATAGATAGATAGATAGATAGATAGATAGATAGATAGATAGATAGATAGATAGATATATAGATAGATAGATAGATAGATAGATAGATAGATAGATAGATAGATAGATAGATAGATAGATAGATAGATAGATAGATAGATAGATAAATTCTAAAGTTCTGAAACTTCTTATGCTAAACTTATATTTTTGGGAGGAAAAATTTTGTAATATGAAGAGAATAAAGTTGTATTTTTTTAAAGAAAAAAAAGATATATTTACAACGACAAAGATGCACTTTGTTTGGAAAAAGTAGTACAACACTACAGTGAAGTTGTATTTTTTATTTTTCTTGGTAGTCAGTTTAAATTTTTTTTTTTACTTTATTCTCATATCATTTAGCCTTTAGGAAAAGGTGCCTTTATATAAAAAAAATAATAATAAAAAAAATGGTAAATGTTCCCCAAAAAACTTAAGATGGAATTTGTTCTAGAAAAAAAAAAAACATTATTTATAAGGGGATGTCAGATTTATGTGATGATTTGTTTCTGTCATATAAGGGTTTTAACCGGTCCTCATATGTAGATATGGAGTTGTTTAAAATTATACAACATATTCCACATTTGGACCCTCATTAGAGAACCACTGCTTTGTAGGACAGAGAAAAAATAAAAACCTTTTGAATAGTCGAAGCAAAAATTGGATTGAAATGGGAATTAGGCATTGAGATCTGCAGTGTAAATGCAGCTAAAGAGAAGCTCTGAGATTGCAAAAAAAACAAAACAAAACAAAACAAACAAAGCGCTGCATGGAGATTTATAGGCAGTGTGTGTCCCTTTCCCGACATGAGGTCAACGGAAAGATCAGCACACGGTGAGCAGATCAGTGGAGGAAGCAGCTGGTCTCTGGACAGGCACCAACAACAACAGGAGAACAACAGCTTTGTGGACACGTTCACCAAGGACACCGCGCAGAGGTGCCGCTCCCCAAGCAGCCGCCGCTGATGTCAGCAGCAGTGAAAAACATCAAGTACGCAGGTGCTGTGTGCACCGTGGATACGCGCTCATCAAGAAAAAATTCTCCTTCGGGTTATTACCGCGACCGAGCGCAAAAAAAGTGCGAAGGGAAATTTGGAATCATCCCGATGATTGCTAATATCCTATTTTGTCGGATTGCTACCAAATTCGAACCCGAACACAAGACGGACGCATGACGCCGAAATGCGAGAAATCCAGTGTTTCGTCAATGTGTGGGCGGAGCACGCCGGCGAGGTTTGATGACTTGCCAACAAACACCAAGGTCGAATAACTCAGCCAGCCAGTTTGACTGTATTATGCTGCTCCCGGTGGCCAAGTTGTGCACACCAGAAGGAGCAGCAATTAACGAATTATGATGCAAACGCTGTTTAATTCTTTACATTCCATTGAATTATGTTTTTATAAGTACGACACTGCAAACTGCAATTTTCCGAAAGGAAAAACATTTTGGGTGAGTCTGGAATGAATGAATGGCGTTATTATGAATTTGAATGGAGAAACGTGATTTGATTGAAGTTACGAGAAGAAATTAAATTCAACAAAAATTCAAGGAAGGAGAGCCACAGTTGCCGATACATTTTTAGTAAAACGCTAACACACACTCGTCAGGAGCCGCTGTCAGCCACAGCTCACACTCAGACACTCACGCGCAGATTCGCCGATGTCGCGTGCCACCCACCGGGCCCCGCCTCTTAAAGGCACAGATCTAACTCGCGCTACAATATGTACTGGATTTTAGACACATTTAACACTCGCATTATTGTTTTTTGGGTTCAAAAATACCTGCAATGTGTTTCAAGTGTTTTCATTGGGTTAAAATGTTCCCCCCAAAATTATACGGGCTCTCTATGGCAGATTTTCACCTATTGGAACGTATCCCCGTGATGAACTCATCCCTTCAAATAGCAGCAGGCTGTAAAACTCTAAATGGTGAAATTGTGACGGCAGCGTGGTCCTCTGTTCTCTCTCTTTCTCTCTCGCCCTCTCTTTCTCTCTCTCTCGCTTTCCCTGTGCTCCTTCTCCCGCCTGCATTCCTCCTTCCTGCAGATCGATGTGATGCTTATCTGTCAAGGTGGTGAGTAATTTTTACCATCACAAAAAGACAGGGGCAAACGGAAAAAAAACAAGCCGCGCTGACATTCCAGAGATATTCCTCCCATTGCACGCTCACAGAAAAATGTTAGCGCATTCGGAAAGAAAATGAAAAAAAAAAACCAAACCAAAAAAGTGTTCAGGTTCCCCCTGTCACACAGCGGGGATTAGCGGCACTAATATTTGAGAAACATTTCCATCACGACAGGTGGAGATGTCGCTGAAGTTCGCCAGGCATGCGGGCGTTAACGTGCCCGTCGTGACCTCAGCCAAAGCAGACGGGTAAACAGGAGGGGCAAGTCCGTTCTTGCCCCACGCTGCAGCGCATGAGTGTCTAATTTCGGGGATACAAATACAGTGGTATTTTTTTTCAATAAAGACAAACAGCACTGTGTTGTATATTTAAAAAAAAAAAAAAAAAAAAGAGACCCCTCCTTGAGCTGTCACCTTATCATAGTGGAGGGGTTTGTGTGTCCCAATGATCCTAGGAGCTAAGTTTTCTGGGGGACACCCTCGGTCGCAGTTCGATGATCGACTTTGTGGTCGTGTCATCGGACTTGCAGCCGCATGTCTTGGACACTCGGGTGAAGAGAGGGGCGGAGCTGTCAAATGACCACCACCTGGTGGTGAGTTGGCTACGAAGGTGGGGGGAGATGCCGGACCGGCGTGGCAGGCCCAAACGTATTCTGAGGGTCTGCTGGGAACATCTGGCAGAATCCCCTGTCTATTCAGGTGTGCTGGAGAGGAGGGTCCGTCGGGAAGTCGAATCTCAGATTCAGGAGGAGCAGTGTGGTTTTCGTCCTGGCCGTGGAACAGTGGACCGGCTCTACACCCTGGGCAGGGTCCTCGAGGGTGCATGGGAGTTCACCCAACCAGTCTACATGTGTTTTATGCACTTGGAGAAGGCGTTCGACCGTGCCCCTCGTGGAGTCCTGTGGGGGGTGCTTCGGGAGTATGGGGTACTGAACCCCCTGATACGGGCTGTTTGGTCGCTGAACGACCGGTGTCAGAGCTTGGTCCGCATTGCCGGCAGTAAGTCGGACCCGTTTCCGGTGAGGCTTGGACTCCGCCAAGGCGTAGAGGGGGTCCGGTTGGTGGCCTCAGAATTGCATCTCTGCTTTTTGCAGACGATGTGGTTCTGTCGGCTTCATCAAGCCGTGAGCTCCAACTCTCACTGGAGCGGTTCGCAGCCGAGTGTGAAGCGGCTGGGATGAGAATCAGCACCTCCAAATCTGAGACCGTGGTCCTCAGTCGGAAAAGGGTGGAGTGCCCTCTCCGGGTCGGGGATGAGATCCTGCCCCAAGTGGAGGAGTTCAAGTATCTTGGGGTCTTGTTCACGAGTGAGGGAAGAATGGAACGGGAGATCGACAGGCGGATCGGTGCAGCGTCTGCAGTGATGCGGACTTTGTATCGGTCCGTTTTGGTCAAGAAGGAGCTAAGCCGAAAGGCGAAGCTCTCGATTTATCGGTCGATCTACGTTCCTACCCTCATCTATGGTCACGAGCTGTGGGTCGTGACCGAAAGAACAAGATCCCGGATACAAGCGGCCGAAAGGATTTTCGTCCGCAGGGTGTCCGGGCTCTCCCTTAAGGATAGGGTGAGAATACTCGGTCATCCGGGAGTATCTCAGAGTAGAGCCGCTGCTCCTCCACATCGAGAGTAGCCAGATGAGATGGCTGGGGCATCTGATTCGGATGCCTCCCGGACGCCTTCCGGGCACGTCCCACCGAGAGGAGACCCCGGGGACGTCCCAGGACACGCTGGAGAGACTACATCCTTCGGCTGGACTGGGAACGCCTCGGGATCCCCTGGGAAGAGCTGGATGAAGTGGCAGGGGAGAGGGAAGTCTGGGCGTCCCTGCTAAAGCTACTGCCCCTGCGACCGGACCTCAGATAAGTGGTAGAAAATGGATGGATGGATGGATAATAAAAGAGAAAAAAACATAAATACGCTCGTTTTCGATTGTGTGTGTGATGTGTGCCTCTCAGGGGCGTGGCCTGGGTGAGGTCAGGAGCTGAAGTTGGCCGGTTAGTCTGCGTGTGCATCCTCGCGAGAGTTCTCATTTTATATTTGCGTGACTGTTTGCCCTGTTCAAAAAAGTGACTGTGGCTCTCCTTGCCCACGAGTGAGGGCATTACAGTTACTGAATTCCTCTGCTTTTTGTTTTTTTACTTCACTCGAGTGGCGGTGTATCCGAAGCGTGCTCGTGCCACAAATTTTGTCTTGCAGAAAATAAAAAATAAAATAAACCAAGCAACAACTAAATAGGCACGCACTCAGAAGTAAAGTGTGAATACAGCGTCAGGCTTAATTGTCATTGGCCACACCAAGCAGCCTTTTAGGGTGGTCTTGGAACGCATCCTAAAATAATAACACTAACCGCTTGTCAACACTTGTCATGACTAATTAGACCCCGTTTGATGGACAACATTCATTTGCGGGAGAGGGTGATCTCACCACTGCTGGAAATAAGACTTAATATGCATAAATAAGACTTACAGCCAGCAACTTGTGGCCATCTTCCCTCGCGTGTGTGCTTGTGCGCGTGTGTGTTTAGTGGGTGGGCGAGGTCATGGAAATGCAAGTATCATTAAGCTGTCACACTCGCACTTAAGTTTTATAGCTCGTGTGGTTGCTTCAAATGCAGGTGCCAGTTTGTGTCACTACAACAACTAACTGACTGAGGTTCAACTTGAGGGTCAAAGGTTTTTTTTTGTTTTGTTTTTTTTTGTGTCGTCGTCGCTTGTCAAAAAGATATCTGGAGCCAAACTCAATTTAAAAAAAAAAAAAAAAAAAAAAAAAAAAGCTTCAAGCGGCGTGAAACGGCCCCTTGACCAAGTTGCATTGTTCCCCCGCTATATCGCAAATCATTGTTTGCATACTAACTTACAGTAATGCCCTTGCATGTGGGAAAGGAGAGCCACGGTTGTTACGCGCTTTTCAGCTGTTTATCGAAAGGAGGGAGAACAGTAAAACACAGTAAGAGCACTCATGCGGAAGCTGCTGTCAGCCACAGTTCACGCTCAGACACTCACACCCAGATTCCACCTGGCCCCGCCTCTTAAAGGCACATAGATGCTACAATACATACAGACAGGATTTTCTACACATTATATGATTGTAATTTGTTTTTTTGTGTGTGTTCGAATACAGTCACGGTGTGTTTAAAAAGTGTGCTTTAATAAGGTTAAAAGTATTTAAGCATTAAATAAAGGAGGAGTAAACTTATAAAAAAAAATTATAGGGCTTCGCTAAATGGCGGATTTTCAACTATTGCGGCTCACTGTTATTGAATTCTGCATAACGAATCATCAAAGACTGAGCAAATAAAGTTTTTTGTGGACTACAATGTAATGAAAGCAGAGTCAAAGTCAATTAATCGATGACGTCATTGGTATTTTTTCAGCAGAGTACAGCAATTCCTGACCTTTTTTTTTTTGGCACCACCGAATTGTTTCACATAGAGTTATATTTTGAAGGACTGGCATAGAAACAAATCAAAACAAACGATTAAAAATGCGGCTCACCCTTACGTTCGATATAGTCGTCGTAATTTGTGGGAGCCCTGCGCACGTATTTCTCTATAGCGAGCTCATCAAATCCTTTTTTTTCCAATTCATCATGGCCCGTCTGTCGAGTCTCCTCATTCCGATTTTGGACTCAATCGGCCGGATTCCCTCGGAGGAGTGGGCAAGAATCACAATCACAGTCTTTTGACATTGTTTCATCATCCGCAGAGGTTGAAAAAAATAAATTAATGAGTCAATTTTGACGAAGTAAGGAGTAGAAAGTATAAATTAAGTACAGATACAGCAATGTCTACTGAAGTACAGTAATGTAGTAGTTATTTGTACTTCCCACCACTGTTACTTCTTGTCATATCATCATTTTTCTGTTCAAAACACTCCTTTGGCAATGTAAGTTGTGGAAAATTGGCCGTGTTCTTTTCCCCGCTGAGCGTTTCGCTGATCTCTCGGTTTATTCGCCACACACGCGACATGGAGTCACCGAAAAACAAGCGGGGCGGCCCGTCAAAAGCCGTGACGTTATTACGAGCCTTTCTGCGGTTGGGCGCTCGCTCTTGCACTTTCATGTTTCCCGTCTTTTTTCTTCTCAGCCCTGCCTCACTCTGCACTTCGGCTTTGACTCAACAGCTGTGAGTGCTGCCATGTTTTACACCCCAATAAAAGCTCACGGTTCACAAAAACACACACGTGCACACATGAGGAACACAATCACACGGATCGTTGCCTTTGGTGTACAAATCATGTTTGTTCCTTTTTTTTTTTTTTTTAAACATCCGCTTTGAGCCTTGACCACCGCAGCAGCAAACACATCCCAGCTGCAGTCAAATGACAGGACACATGCTACCACAAATACAACCCCAATTCCAATGAAGTTATGTTAAACATAAATAAAAACAGAACACAATGATTTGCAAATCATGTTCAACCTATATTTCATTGAATACACTACAAGGACAACTTATTTAATGTTCAAAATGATAAACTTGATTGTTTTTAGCAAATAATCATTAACTTAGAATTTGATGGCTGCAACACATTCCAAAAACCCTGGGACAGGGTCATGTTTACCACCTTTTCTTTTAACAACATTCAATAAATGTTTGGGAACTGAGGACACTAATTGTTGAAGCTTTCTCGGTGGAATTTGTTCCCATTGTTGCTTGATGTACAGCTTCAGCGGTTCAACAGTCCGGGGTCTCCGTTGTCGTATTTTACACTTCATAATGCGCCACACACTTTCAATGGGTGAAAGGTCTGGACTGCAGGCAGGCCAGTCCGGTACCCGCACTCTTTTACTACGAAGCCACGCTGTTGTAACACGTACAGAATGTGGTTTGGCATTGTCTTGCTGAAATAAGCAGGGGCGTCCATGAAAAAGACAATGCTTGGATGGCAGCATATGTTTCGCCAAAACCTGTAAGTACCTTTCAGCATTAATGGTGCCTTCACAGATGTGTAAGTTACCCATGCCATTGGCACTAACACAGCCCAATACCATCACAGATTCTGGCTTTTGAACTTTGCATCCGTAACAGTACGGATGGTTCTTTTCCTCTTTGGCCCGGAGGACACGACGTCCACAATTTCCAAAAACAATTTGAAACTCGTCGGACCACAGAACACTTTTCCGCTTTGCATGAGTCCATCTTAGATGAGCTCGGGCCCAGAGAAGCTTGCGGTATTTCTCGGTGTTGTTGATAAATGGCTTTTGCTTTGCATAGTAGAGTTTTAAGTTGCGCTTACGGATGTAGCGCCGAACTGTATTTAGTGACATTGGTTTTCTGAAGTGTTCCTGAGCCCATGTGGTGATATCCTTTACACATTGATGTCGGTTTTTGATGCAGTGCCGCCTGAGTGAATGGCTGAGCAATTCAGGGAAGCTCCTTTTCTACGCAATCATGGCACCCACCTGTTCCCAATGAGCCTGTTCACCTGTGGGATGTTCCAAACAGGTGTTTGATGAGCATTCCTCTTTTTTTGCCACCTGTCCCACCTTTTTTAGAACGTGTTGCAGCCATAAAATTCTAACTTAATGATTATTTGCTAAAAACAATACAGTTAATCTGTTTGAACATTCAATATCTTGTCTTTGTAGTGTATTCAATTAAATATAGGGTAAACATCATTTGCAAATCATTGTATTCTGTTTAAATTTATGTTTAACACAACGTCCCAACTTCATTGGAATTGGCGTTGTACATACATACACAAAAAATATGTATCGAAAATGATTGATGAATATACTGTATGAAACACTGGGCTAACTCCACTTTGTATTTAAGTGCATAACTGAATAGAGAAAAGGTATATCTTTCAGATGAATATTGGTCGAAGTCAAGTTTAGTTGCAATTTGGACATATGGATGGCAGTCCATTATTAGACTCAGAAATGTTCCTGATTCATCACCGCAACACTGAGCCAACTCCAATTGCCCAAATGAAAACATTTTAAAATGGACATCTAAAATGGATTATTTAAAAAAAAAAATATTTCATTATTTTCACAATAAATCAATTAATTCACTGTTTATTAATTCCCATTTCTTAATGTTATTATTTAGAGTCAATTTAATTATAATGGATTAAATAGTCGTTTAATATAATAAAGTACAAATTTAATGTATATGAGAATTTTATTTTACTAAAAAATATTTTTGCTCATTTAAAATAAATCAATTAACCAATATTTCTCTGCAATACAGTGGCTACAAAAAGTCCACACACCCCATTCGAATGCCAGGTTTTTGCGCTTTAAAGAAATAGGCCCAAGATCAATCATTTCCAAACTTTTTCCACCATTAATGTAACCTATAAGCTGTACAACTAAATATATTTTTTGAAAACAATCTGTTTGAGAGGGGAAATAAAAATAAACAACTGTGGTAATGTGGTTGCACAATTGTACACACCCTCTTATAACCGGGGATGTGGCCGCGTTCAGAATTAACCAGTTACATTCAAACATGTTAAATGGGAGTCAGCACACACCTACCACAAATTAAAATGCCTCTGATTAACCCCAAATAAGGTTTTGATGTTTTAGTAGGTTTTTCCTGTCATGTTTTTTTTTTTTTTTTTTACCTTTCAGCCAGAAGCCTAAAGGTGTTGTGCTAACACTGACTGCTATTTGGAACTGTTAATAATTATCTCCGCATTGACTAGCTGACCCTAAATGAAAAGAAAAAGCTTCCCAAAAAAATGAATCGAGACATTTTAACAAACACTTTAGGAATTTTTTTTTAAGCACAACACATTAAGGGACTCTTGATAAAGTAAATCCTTGGCAGGTTGGATAAAAGAACGGAATGGGCCGCATGTGGTTCCAAAGTATTTTAAATCAGAGTGGTCGTCGACTTTGATCAAGTCAGGGAGCTCAACGTGTTCGTTGGCTGGTTGGGGACAAGCCAAAAACATCACACCGCAAGCAAGCAGTTTACAAAACGTGACATCACACAAGCTTGCAACACATCTGGCGCGCACGCGTTCTTTGGCCGACCGTGACATGTGTCACGCAGATGGATGAACGCTTCACCTCTGGAGCGCTCGAGTCATTAACACGTAATTATCGAACACCGAATACCGACCGGCCCGGCTCGGGGATGCACGCTCCTGCCGCATTTGGCCAAGTGCTACAGAAGCATACTGATGATATTTTGGGAGATAAGGAGCCCCTGCAGGCCAAATACTTTTTGAAGCGTGTCGAGTTCGGCGGTGCTACGCAGATGTCAGTGATGAAGGATTCCAATCAGCAAGCAAGGTGTTGTTAGCCGCCTTTGGCTGCCAGTCGGTTCTATCAAATGGTGCAATGTTTTAATATGATGAAAAGTTGACTTTTGAATGACTTGTATACAAATGATTTAGCCCTTGGACTCTCTGCTTTTCCATCAAGTGTCAAATGAAACAACCAAGTCATTCTTTTGATAGCTGCCTACAGTGAACCCCTGTTTATGGTGGGGTTCCAGAATTTATTTATTTTTAATTTTTTTTACCCCTCCAATCTGCTTGAAAGACACCTAAACTAATCAAAACACTACTTTTTGAACACATTGTGAACATTTTTGAACAAACTGCGAGTACAAAATGTATCGAAATGATTGCACGTATTGTATGTGCATGTGCCTTTAAGAGGCGGGGCCTGCTAGGGAGGCATGAGACGTGTGCGCATGAGCTTTGATTGACAACAGCACCCTCATTTTGTTTACGCCTTACTGTTCTCCCAGCTTTCAATAAACAGCTGAAAAGTGCATTGGGATTGTGACCCTCCTTTCCCACACGCGAGGGCATTACACTAAGTACGAAGTATACTGTGAAAACTTAAAAATGCCGTCTTAAAAAACGTGATACGGCGGGGTAACACTGCAGGGTAACATTGTAGTTCCGTAAACGTGCCCGTAAGCGAGGCGTTCCACATTTGGCTGTATTGTGACATCACAACTTGGCTAATTTACATGATACCGCCCCATGACTTAGAAAGGTGAGCTAAAATGCAGTTTTAGCGCAGATTAGCATTAGCTAGCCAGCATTAGCTTCTGATAGGTGGCAGATAGTATTATAATGAAATTATATATTATATATATAATTATATATATATATTATATATTATAATCTTTAGTTATCTGCCTATTTTGGAATATGTCAGCAGTTACTGCACTTCATCACCCCTTCCTCTGCCCATAACACGATCAGCTCGACTGGGTTAAGATCCAGAGCCACTTTCAAGTGGGACCGCCAAGCACCTTCACAAGACTGTGTGAAACACGCCAGCATCCCCCAACGGATGCATCATGTCAAAGCCAAAAGGTCAAAGGGGACATATTGCAGAAAACTGCTTTTTTTTTTAAAAACGGTTTGTATAAAAATAGTCGGATCTCTGGACTGCCTAGTGTCAGAAACTTTAACTTTATTGGCAATGGGTTACTTGAACCAATCAGACTTCAAAACATCTTTAAATTCTCCATTTGGTTGGTCAGAGCAAAACTGCTCAACTCCAAGACCCTGTCTGTAGGGATTTGCACATATGAATACAAGTTTGTTTTATTTACATTTTTCTGTTTTTGCCATGTGATTAGAGTAATATTGATTGTAAACTGCTCCTGATGAGGATTTTGTCGTATTTTTGTCTCGTGTTGATGGTTTTAATAATTGTGACGCGATAGTGGTGGTATTGAGACACCCAAGAACTGTTTTAAATTGTGTGTTTGTGGGGGGGGGGGCCCAATATTTTTCCTTTAAGCGAGTTAGCGTACGCTCCTGCTGACTGACCGACCACAATGTAGAATCCCGGCTTTCCAGAGATAACAAAGCTCACTTTCGATTCACCCCGTCTTACCTCTGCAGACGTTCTGCTCGTCCGCCACGAAGCCGGCGGAGCAGCGGACCGTCATCCTGCCGGTGTGAGAGACCCGGCCGCCCGGGAACACCCGCGCAGGCTGCTGCGGCTGGCTGGGCGGCACGGCCGGCACCGGGGCGGCGGGCTCTTGGGGTGGCATCTCCTCACCCTCCTTGCTGATGACGATGACGGCGCTCTTGGGGAGGCACAAGTAGCCGCCGAAGTGGTTGATGCACTGCATGCCTCCTTTGCAGGCGTCGTCAAGCAGGGCGCACTCGTCGATGTCTGAAACGTGGACGGCAAAAGAGCGGTAATAAGTGCACCGGATTGGAGAAAAGAATACAAGTTTTCATTTCAAAGGTTTCACAGCAATGTTGCATCTATCATTAAGGAATTAGAGCCATTTTTAAACCATGATCCAAAGCATACCGCATCATACGTCAAATATGGCTGCTAATGGAGTAAGCCGACTGAACTGCAAGCTTTGTTTGAAGACGTTTCACAAATAAGATGGCATTTGCCATTATGGAATAACAGCAAATGTTAAAGCTAAGATCCAAAGCATACCACATCATGTGTCAATCACTGCATGGTCATGTGTGTATGAAGCAGGCTCATTGTAGACTTGAGGTTACGCAAAAATACGGGATTTACCTTCATAGTGCATGCCATATTTTACATAACTCTCTAAGAATTCCATTTTTATTGGAGATGACATTTATGCCTAAAAATTGAACAACACTGCAAAGATTACAATGACGCACATAGAGTCAAGTCTTACCTTTGCACTGCTCTCTCACACTGTCGTACTCATAACCTTCAGTGCACTGCGAAGGAAACAATCGTATTAATAACACAAATCATATCCAGCCGCGTAATAGGCGACCAATCGGTAGAGCGGTAGAAGGCGGCGTAGAATGTATTAAGGAACCATTGAGCGAATAAGGTACTGTGATGTCCACACAGAGACGAACCGGCCATGTTCATGATGTCACTAACTGGACCACGCCCCTTAAAGGCACACAGTTGTTGTTGTGACTTTTGGCTTGCCCCCAACGTACAATAAATACGTCTCGTAAAATAATTACATTTTCCTATAATTACGCGCAGTGTTAAGATTCAAACTTGATTGCGTTATTAGCATGGTCGCAGAAACAAAAAAACGCTACTTGTTCGTCTTACATTATTTTCTGCAATATTTTCATGCATTAAAAAAGAGGTATGAAACAATTTTTAAAAATGACATTACAATGTACCCAAACCTTTAAACTATTTTAAAAGTAGCTTTTCTTCCTGTTTTGTCATTACGACACGTCTTTATAAAACATGTTATTGTATTTGTTATTATTTTAAAACTATTGATGCATGTTAAATGCCTGAAAGAAATAAAATGTGCAAACTTCTTTTGTATTGTTTGTTCAAAGGTTAAAGTCAGATCCCCCCCCCCCCCCCCCCCCCCCATGATTTTTATCATTTAACATTTTCTTTTTCCACAACTTACCGAGTAAGAGATAGGCTCCTGAGTCTCCTGAGGGACGACGACGGGGAAAAGAGCAGCGAGGAGACCCACGCAGATCCACCACATGTTGACGGTCACTGAGCAGACAGAGAGAAAGCACAGTCAAGTTTTAATAGCACTTATGATGACGTCTTGAACGAGTCCTGACATCTCTTGTAATGTCATGTTGATGCCGGAACCTGTAAACTCTCCTAAGGGAATGTGAACGCACACACAAAAAAAATAAACATCAAAATAATTTACAAACACAAAAACAAAAAAGATCGCTGCCTCAAAACTGTGGGTAAATACGCACGAGTGGGTATATAATTAAAAACAATAACATTAAAATAAAAAAATAAAAAAAAGGGGGGGGGGGGAATCGGACGATACCTGACCTGGGGAGCTACGTAGTTTAAGCAAGTGGATGAAAATAAAGAGGTCCGACACGTTGGAGGTGTTAGTTTGGCGTGGATGGTGTGCGAGTGGCGCAGCATTTGGGATGAAAACGAGCGGGGTGGGTGCATGACATGCAGGGGGCGGGAGGCGGGGGGCGGTGTACCGGCCAGGTTGGGTAGACCTCACTCACCGGGCTCTAACCAAAAGTCCTAAAACAGGCTGCAACGGCGTCCTCTATCGGCATCTGGTGGTATTGCATAGGTAAAATGCTCTTTGCACTTGTTTTTGATCTTCACAGACGCATATTTTTTTTAACAAGAGTTGATTCAAGGTTAAGTTTAAAAAAAAAAGAAGTTAAAATATATTCGCTTTTTTTTAAAAATTACTTTTAATTATTAAAAGGAAAACTGAAAACAAAGTCACCTATGAACAGTTTAATGTAATATCCCCCGAAAAAGGCTGCAACATTGCCCTCTATCGACAAATGGTAGTACTGCAGACTTGAAACGCCTTTTGAACTTGTTTTGATTACAGCCTCATGAATACAGTAAAACTGACTTTTAAATCTTTTTTATTTTTTGGTGAGAGGTGACATTTAAGCAAAAAAAAAAAAGAAAAAAATATATCATTCTGCTCATTAAATAAATCACTTATTTTATATCATTTAAAAATCAAGTATTTTTATTGTTCATTATCAGTCCCTTAAAACAACTAGAAAAATAAAATCGTTAAAATAAAATTAAAAGAGCCCAAATAGTCATAGTTTTTTATTCATTAACACAGCAAATAATAATTAGGCTCTCAAGAATGACCACAATTAAATGCAATAATTAAATGTGTCACTGAAAAAGCATAGAGGAAAATAAGACATTTTGTTGGTGTCATTAGCTTCTCAAAATGTTCATTTAAAATATAAAAATAATGTAAAATAAACTGAATATGGTCCTTATTTGTTAATCAGGACAATTAAGAGCCCAAAATAAACAGAAATAAGCTTACCAAATTAAAATTGTTCACTTAAAAGTGAAAAACCTGAGCAGTCCTATTTTTTTGTTCAACAGCCCCTAAAAATAATAGGAATTTAATATTGGTCACTGAAAAACTCCTAAAACAAAAGAACTGCATTGATTTTTGTTCACTGGGCCCTCAGACAACCATAAATAAATATACAGTGTATTATTTGACTGAAAATATTTAAATAGATATAAAAATGCTCATAGCCTAAATTATATAAATTAACTAAGGCTCTAAACGATATGTATTTTTTCTTTTAAGTGGAAAACTGAGAAAAGAGACACCAAATGCACAACACAATTGTGTCTATAGCAAAGCCTAAAACTTTAAATAAAAAATAAAAACCCACAATAGTAGCAATAAACAACACGCAATACCTTTCACCCTTTATTTCATAGGACAAAGCAGTTTACTAGAAAATAACAATAGATTGAATACAAATAAGGAGCAAAAGATAGCCTTTCGTAAATACCAATAAAAAGACTATTTAAATAAACTAGACATCTTAACATTTGATTTAGGGTTATTATTGTTGCAATGTCAAATCGTGGCACTCGTGCTTTTGTTTTTGTTTTTTTTAAATGATTTGACCTTTTTAATATTTCCTCCATCATCTTGTGGGAGGGGGTAGGGGGCGGGCTTGTGTCTTGCAAATGCTGAGCTTCTCCTGTGAGAGGCATGTAGTGGTCAGCAGGTGGTCAAACCAATGCTGCGTCAGCAGCCTTTGGGCTGTTTACAAGAGGAACATCTGCTGCCATGATGTCACTTCCTGCCAGTTGGCGTCAAAGCGGGGTGGGGGGGGGGGGGGAAATAAAAAATAAAAAATAAAAACAAAGCACGTAATAGGTTCTTGCATGAGTGTTTATTTTAGTTGGCAATGCACGGTCAAAACAGACAAGATCAGCTCCACTGTGATTAGAAAATATATTGGTTGGTTGTTGTTGTTGTTGTTTTAAGAAGTGGGAGCAAGTCATAAGCCTCAAGTCTTCCCTTTGAAGGTGCAAGCAAGTCCCAAGTTACTGTGCCAAAAATCAAGCCAGTGAAGTCAGTGACTGCTCGTGAACAACTCTTCAAACTGCCACTCAGAGTTTGAGTTATGTTATAAATTGTGTATTTACTGTAAAACATCCACATAACTTTGCCTTAAAGTCTGCGAGTCCAATGCTAATACATATAATACTCACAGGCATATATTTTTGATCCTCTGCGAAGAACGACTAATATTACAGACTTTCTCCGCCCCCGCCCCCGGTGGCCAAAGAGCATTTTGTCACTGACAGTCTGTCGGCTCCCCCTTCAGCTCAGGGGGTGATTTCCTGGGTTGCCTTGCGACTTCAAAGACTGAACTTGACTCGAGTCCCTTACCGGTGCTATTACCTGATATTGCTCGCACAGAGCACGTGTGTGTGTGTGTGTGTGTGTGTGTGTGTGTGTGTGTGTGTGTGTGTGTGTGTGTGTGTAAAAGTGCGGCGGGTGGGCACGGGCGGTCCGCATGGGGGCGCGAACGACGTTTCTTTCGATGCTGAAGGCAATGCATCAGGTACTGTTGGCATTTGGAGAGTGGGCCAATCAGTTCCTGATGCAGTATCATCCACATCAGAAAGCTCTTCCTTCATCCCGTCGTCGTCGCCGTCATCAGCATCATCATCAGCAGCAGCAACATCGGTGCAGGAGAGGAATGCAAACCACTGTTGCCGACTTAAGCCGTTCTCAACTTGGGGTCTGAGGCCCAAAAGTCAAACGTGGACTCAAGCCTATTGTGCTGTTTCACGAGTGTAGACAAAGAAAGCTGATTTAAAACCGTTTCTTGTGGCTGAATTTGCCTTACATGATATTTTATAAAGATCTAATTTATTGACTTAGTTCACGTGATACTGTCGGGAAATATATGAATTTGCACATTCCTATTTTACATTTTGATTTATTTGATGTTCATACTCTGATTATAAAAATCTGAATTTACTCAGCAGTTACTCAGTATTACAGTAGTTTTTTTTTCACTGAATACTGACTCGAGTAATTATTTTTAGAACTATATTTGACTTTTATTTGAGTCACATTCTTATAAAGCAGTGATTTTGAAAGTGTGGTACGAGTACCAATAGCGGTAGGCTGTCTCCCTCTAGTGGTATATAAAAGAATCACTCAATTAAATATTCTGTGCATAAGGTTACAGTGGTTAAAACAGTTTATTAATCAAGTACAGTCCAGTTGTTTTTAAGAACAACGCTTACATTTAATCTTTTAGGACACTTTGTTTTCAAACATTTAATCAGGCGCAATTTTATTTGTCATGTGCAGTACATTTCAATTTAATCGTTATTTTTTTTATTCCCTATAATTAAGCGTAGAGTTACTGTTCAAACCGTGCCGAGTGCGCTACTTATCTTAATGCTGGTTATTATTGTGGTACTTGGAGAGTATTTTTTGAGGTGGTACTTAAAGTTTGAGAAGCACTGTTCTAACGTACCAGTACTTTTAACTTGACAATTTTTGGCTCCTCTAATCACCTCCTATTATGATACTATGCTAAGGCTGTTATTGGGAGAAACGAAAACCTATTAAATTGGGAGGCGCCTTAATGGTCGTGGGAAAATGCGGTCGAGTGTACAGTACACATCACTGTAAGTCAAGATGGCAGCACAAGCATCTGGAAAGTGAGTGGATGCAAATCCGAGAGAGGCATGCATTATGAAAGGGGGCCGTGCTTCAAAAAGACATTTTTTTTTCACCCCCTCCCCGCCAAAAAAAAAAAAGTGCGGAAAGAGGGAGGTGAGGAAGAGCAGACAGGTCCCGGGTGAGAGGCCCTTGGGTAATCGCAGTGACATCTTCATTGAGGGCCCGCGGTCTCCTCGCCGCGCGCCCTCCCGAAAAGGGCGTCGCTGATGCCGGTCGATGGGCGCGGGAGAGCGAGGGGCCGAGGGGCCGAGGCGCCGCGTTTAGCATAATCCCAGAGGCCATTGTGAGAGGAGCAAGTGAACGACTCACAGTTGCCAGCTGAGATTTCACCAAAACACGGCAGAATGGATGTGGACGGGGGTGGGACGAGACAGTGGGGATAACACAAGAGGAGGCAAAAAGGGGAAAAGGGACAGGGAGGACTGGTGGTGGGAGAGGCGGCAGCCTTGAGGAGGAAAACGCATCCGTGTTTAACCCTCAGGACTCTGTGCTGACCATGAGTGTCCACCTCGCATCCCTCGATTGAACCATTTTAGCTGTGTCGATGCAAATGGGTCAGTATCGCAATACAAATCAGTCATGTCTCATGAAAATGTCACTGACTCGTGAAACGCTGAGGTCTCATTTCACGTGCTCAGGGAGTTGCGCACATACCAGTACAAGAATAAGTCTCCAAATATGTTTCCCTCATTTTATAATTCGATTTTTTTTTTATTGGATGTACATGATCGTCATGTCCCATAAACTGCTCTGCTAACTACACTGTGTGTCATAACTGTGTTAAACAATAGTAAATATGTTTTACATGGTTCTATTATTAGTTTAATAAAATGATTCATTTTTGAAAATGTATTTTTTATTTTTATAATCATACTGAACATGTGTCCCTGAAAATTGGGGTCATTATGGGTTAACTGGCACTTTAAGAAACCCCCTGATGCTTTCAGTGACATCACGACCAGCATTTTGTCTAGTTATAATTATACTTCTGTTTCATAATTTTCATCAGGTTATGTCTAGTTGGATGTCGTCAAGCTGAACATCTCCACTCTGTCGTAGTTAAAAATTAGATATCGAAACATATGTTAAACAGTACCGTGAGCTTGCTAACTGAACACTGCTGCCAACTGAAGGTCCACCATGTGCTCATTCTGTTCTAACATGAGGCAAAAATGTCCACCCTGTCTTTTTTTGTTTGTTTTTAATCCCAGTTTGGAGTTCATTTTTGGAGAATGGTTTCACTATTTATAATACAAAAATTGATCTACACAGTATGCTTTTTAATCCATCCATCCATCCATTTTCTGAGCCGCTTCTCCTCACTAGGGTCGCGGGCGAGTATGCTTTTTAATTCTATTAAATTACCTTTTGGGGGGATGGCTGGGGGAAAAAAAATATGTTCTACTGCCTTTTGGCTTAATTTTAAGGGTGAATAACGCTCAGTTTTGAGTGACGCCATCAAAGGGACGTTCACGTATGACTGTGGTTGTACTTTGCGGTGATGTAAAAGGGCACTGTAACATACCAAGTTGTTGTCCCCCCCACTCCCCCATCCTGTAATGATGCAGTGCAGCTCTACACCACTGCAGTCGCCAACATCATCTCTACACGTTTAATAATCCTCCGTTTTGACGTGCTCGCTAACGGTTGTGCGCGGTGCGATCTTGACAGTGACGGACTGACGATGATACGATCACATTGTGAGACAAACTGCAGAATCTCTCCAGGTGATTGTGAGAATAAAAAGCACCTTCACAGTTGCCTGCAGAGATTACGCAGTCGGCCCCTGCAATGGTGGCGAGGATGTTTTCCTACGTATCCAAGTCAATTGGCAGCAGATGGTTAACACCGATCACAATAAAGAGACAGCTATGACCGATACCCCCCCCCAACCACCCACCATACGGCCTCCCTCGTGCCAAAAGGTCCTTTGTTACCATGGTGACCAGGCCAAGGCACGTGCCTGGCCATTGTTGAGTTGTATCCTCCGGGGTTGAGCAGCACACCCGGTTAAGGGTCAGATGTCACTGTGGCCTTCTTCTGTGAGGTCACCACTTGCCTGCCTTTAACCTTTGACCCTGCCGCAAACACTGAAACAAATTGAGAAAAGAGGATGAGATGAACATTTAACATTTGCGCTCCACTACAGGAGAGCAAGGCAGGTGATTCTTGTGCTCGTGTACTGAACGGACACGACTGTACAGAACTGAAAAAAATAATGATGATGCTGTATGTCTCCCTCTTGTGGCGGTCTTCAAATTGCCCAATCATTAGGGATGGGCGATACTGCCTTATTTTAAGGTGTCATGTACTCGTTAAAGGCTGCCAATACAAGCCACAGACGCTTCGGGTATCGTGATATATGTTTTTTTTTTTTTTCAAATTTATTGATTATCCCAAAATGTGTGATCTCTAAAGTTACGAAAGTGTTGTATGGTAACTGCAGATTTAAGGAAGTCCCCTTTTAAGGCGACTTTAACAATTTATCATGAATTAAATATGACCACTCGGAGTTGGCTCAAACATAGCATATCTCAGTAGTTGCAGAAAGTTTGTGATATTTTGTATATGCAGTTCAATAAAAGTCTGAAATATTTTTTAAATGACTTCAGACCAATTAGTAATTCTTTACTAAGGCAATACAAGAACCTTTGTGTCTGTGGTATTTTTAAGAACTTTGAACTGCAGATGTAAGGATTAACTGTCATTTCAAGCATAATTAAGGTCTTCATTTTGGACTTTTTAAGGATTTGCAAACAACCTGCTGCACATTTTGAATCCTTCCTTCCCGCCAAGTCGCAGTGCATTTGAGGATATCGCTGGGGTCACCGGGTTGCGAAAAAATGTTGCTCGGACGTTGACAAAAGGAAAATCTTAAGTTTATTAAACGGAACAGGCTGACAGTCCCGACTTTGTTAGGCGCTAAATGAACAGAGTGGTTTTGACAAGCCTAACCTCTTAAGCTTCGGGTCCCACTGAGCTCGGCACAGCTAGAGCTAAATGCCATCTGCCCCAAAATCTTCAGCACCCCACCACACGAGCCCCCCCCTGAAAAAAAAGAAGTCTCAAACAGTTTAGCATAGAAGTAATAGTGTTGGTAGTATAGTAGTTGTAGTGGTAGTAAGTAAGAAGTAGAAGTAATAGTAGTAGTGGTGGTGGCAGTCGTCGCAGTAGGAGCAGCAGTGGTGGTCGTGGTGGTAGTAGTCGAACTCGGGTTGGGAATCTCTGGAATGAGGTCGATTCGATACACGTCTAGATACACAGGTTGCCAGTAGTTCCAAAAACAATATGTTTAAGGCTGGAATGATTCGATGCTATTCGGTTCAGTTTGGGACCGATACCATTTGGGAGCGATACGATTTGATGGAGAAACAATGCGATAGTTAACATTTGTTGTCGACAGTCATAAAGAACCTTGACTTAACCCAATTCTATAAAATGACCTTTGTCTAACCCTATTTTCATGTAAAAGACCACTTATCCCTGAGCATTGTTGCTTTATGGCACTGTAAAAAAAAAGATTAAAATAGACTGTTGTAACGCTACTTTGCTATCACTGTGACCACGAAAGTAGCTTCACTACTGAAAATCTATTTGATGTTGAAATAGTGATGCTACGGAGACATGCAGTTAAACTAGGAGTGTGGCTACTGCCCACTGCTACTGTTGTTTTTGGTTATAAACATAACTGTACGTACAGTGCGCGAATTCTCACGCTTGTGAGATGAAAACTGTAAAGCCTCGGGCAACCAATTCCTAGCCTCGCGATATCCGGTCGACAGCCCTCCAACCGATGTCACATTTTGTATCGGTAATGGGTATGCTACCGATACAATTGTATCTCTTGCCTTTCCGAATGGCTATCCGGTCGCATCGGTTTATCATTCCCGACCCTAGTTACTAGTAGTAGTAGTGGTCAGAGGTGAGTAGTAACCCACTACATTTACAACACCACTTTCAATGAAGTTGGGATGTTGTGTTAAACATGAATACAAACAGAATACAATGATTTGCAAATCATGTTTGACCTATATTTAATTGAATACACTGCAAAGACAAGATATTTAATGTTCAAATAGATAAACTTTATTGTTTTTAGCAAATAATCATAAACTTGGAATTTTATGGCTTCAACATGTTCTAAAAAAGGTGGGACAGGGTCATGTTTACCACTGTGTTACATCACCTTTTCTTTTAACAACATTCAATAAACGTTTGGGAACTTAGGACACTAATTGTTGAAGCTTTGTAGGTGGAATTCTTTGCCATTCTTTCTTGATGTACAGCTCCAGCTGTTCAACAGTCCGGGGTCTCCCTTGTCGTATATTATGCTTCATAATGCGCCGCACATTTTCAATGGGAGACAGGTCTGGACTACAGGCAGGCCAGTCTAGTACCCGCACTCTTTTACTACGAAGCCACGCTGTTGTAACACATGCAGAATATGGTTTGGCATTGTCTTGCTGAAATAAGCAGGGGCTTCCATGAAAAAGACATTGCTTGGATGGCAGCATGTTTCTCCAAAACCTGTATGTACCTTTCAGCAGTAATGGTGCCTTCACAGATGTGTAAGTTACCCATGCCATTGGCACTAACACAGCCCCATACCATCACAGATGCTGGCTTTTGAACTTTGCGTCCATAACAGTCCGGATGGTTATTTTCCTCTTTGGCACGGAGGACACGACGTCCACAATTTCCAAAAACAATTTGAAATGTGGACTCATAGGACCACAGAAGCCGGCGGCGTTTCTGGGTGTTGTTGCTAAATGGCTTTTGCTTTGCATAGTAGAGTTTCAAGTTGCACTTACGGATGTAGCGCCGAACTGTATTTACTGACATTGTTTTTCTGAAGTGTTCCTGAGCCCATGTGGTGATATCCTTTCCACATTGATGTCGGTTTTTGATGCAGTGCCGCCCGAGGGCTCGAAGGGCACGTGCATTCAATGTTGGTTTTCGGCCTTGCCGCTGACATGCAGTGATTTCTCCAGATTCTCTGAACCTTTTGATGAAATTATGGACCCTAGATGATGAAATCCCTAAATTCCTTGCAATTGTACGCTGAGGAACATTGTCCTCAAACTGTTTTGACTATTTTCTCACGCACTTGTTCACAAAGAGGTGAACCTCACCCCATCTTTGCTTGTGAATGACTGAGCAATTCAGGGAAGCTCCTTTTATACCCATCATGGCACCCACCTGTTCCCAATTAACCTGTTCACCTGTGGGTTGTTCCAAACAGGTGTTTGATGAGCATTCCTCCACTTTCTCAGTCTTTTACATTTACTCAAGTAACATTTTCCATAAACTGTACTTGTCAAAGTACTTTAAATGCACTTTACTTTTTACTTTTACTTGCGTATTTATGTGAAGAAGGATCAATACTTTTACTCCGCTACAATGATCGACATGCCATTCGCTACTTTTATTTATCTATTCTTGGGTGTGCGCGTGCATCTATTTTTAGACTCCATCTTCGACTTCCGTATAGGGCGCCCGTTGCGTCAATCAAACGGGATCACTAATGTCATTTGACTCCAATACACCAATCAGATGACACAATCCAATCACATGACCACGCACGTAATCTTCGCGAGCCAATCCAAATGACAAATCTTTCACCAATCAGAAGACACAAGGCAGTCACATGACCATGCACATAGCCTTCGCGAGCCAATCAAAATGACTATTTTTTGGGGGGGGGGGGGGAACAGCCACGCAACTGTGTTTATTTTACAGACTCCAAAAAACAATAGCTTTATCATGAAGCTTTTAAATTGTGACTGTCCAAACTTGGATATTTCAGCCCACTTCTAACTTGAGAAAACATCTTGCGGTAAGTTGCAAATGTTTCTATTGTTGTTTTGGGAGTGGATATGGCAAAATTAGCACTATCCCTATGGTGTCGCACACGAACACACAATCAATAAGTCTGTTCAGCAAACAGCTTCTCTTCTTGAAGTTATTTAAGCGAATAAAGCAAATAATGTTTCAGTAGGGCCCAATGTGTGTGTTGTTTTTTGGGAAGTCAAAAATTGTAATTCGTGGCAGATGTGTGGAGAAAAAAAAAAAAAGGGGAAAAAAATATCAAGTTACTCGAGTAGTTTTTTCGTTGAATACTTTCTTACTGTGACTCAAGTAAACATTTGGATGACTACTTTTTACTTTTACTTGAGTCATATTATTCTAAAGTAACAGTACTTTTACATGAGTATAATATTTGGCTACTCTACCCACCTCTGGTCGTGGAGGTAGTAGTGTTGGTGACGATAGTGGCAGTATTAAGAGGTGCAATAATTCATCATTAATCGAGAACCAATAGATGATCAAATTAATCAACTATTTTGATAGTCGATTAATCGTTTTGAGACATTGTTGAACTTAAAATTGTCCAAACCGTCTGATTTTTGGCTCTCAACGGTGGATATTCTCTGATTTCTTTTGTCCTTCATGAAGGCAGACTATCTTTTGTGTTGAATCAAAATAAAACATTTGCAAACATCTGCTTTTACATGGGAAAACAATGGCAATTTGGTTGGTTGGGTGTTAATGTCAAGCCCTGTGTAATCCCCTAAATGGCAAGTCATATTTGAAAATGTTTTTGAAATCAAGCAACACCATTTTTAGCAAGCACATTGGTATTTTCATTGATATTGTCACAGTAAATTAAAAATGACATTGCAATTACGCCGTGAGGCAAATGATATCAATACAAAATACCAATGCGCTCGCCGAAAATGATGATTTTTCTTTATGTCTGAGTAGATTCTCAGTCATCCATGTCATGACACTCCAAAAAGGTTGAATCGAGGCAACTGGACTCTGATTTTGGAATTTGCTGTGTTTTTTCTTGTTGTCCAAAAACAAATAACAATTTATACTATTAGGCTAAGGATTTGCATTAACCTAGCCTTTTTATTTTTTCTTAAAGGAGGCAGAGCGGACAAATAGCCATCGTAGGACCCAGGGTTCATCCAAGTACGTTCTCTTGAGTTTCTGTAATTCGTTACGGCCAAGCCACTCACATCTATTGTCTCCTTCAGTTGGTCTCTCACTGCGACTCATCAACGGATATTTGGGATTCAGTCTTGACCGAGTTCCTTTACGCTTTGCTGACCTCAGCGTGTACAGGGGCTCAAACAATGCCGTAATGATATCATCCTATGAACTTTCGTCTTTGGCTCTATTCAAAAGCGAGTTTCCATTCCGTTAGCTGTCAGCCAACGTTAAGAGCAATAAAATGACCTCGGTGCCCTTTAGGCAATGTGTGCACTTTAGCACTTCATTAAGGCAGCAAGGACCTCTGCTGCACAACCAATTGTCTTGGGCCCGAACAAAAAGACTGACGCATTGCATCAGCTGGAGGTAAATTTATCAAAGAACGGCCGATACAATGGAGGGACCAGCCCAAATTATGAAACAGGTCTGGAAGGGGCCTCCTGCTGCGGCGCCATATTGTACTGTTTGTTGACGCTCCAGTTTTGGACTTGAGGGGTGAGATTCAGATGGAAAGCACATCAGAGCTCGTGTGAGCATTATTTAGACCAGGGGTGTCAAACACATTTTCATCGCGGGCCACATTGTAGTTATGGCTTCCCTCATAGGGCCGTTATGACCCTGAAAATTACATTATGTATCATGTACCTCACTGTGTTATTATAAGTATACACAATAGCAACTGCATTTCATCATTGTATACATCTTTCGAAAAAAGAGACCACTGCAAAAGTATTATTTTCTGCGATTTGTGGTTTTTTTAATTGTGGGTTTTATTAAAAACCATTTAACATTAGCACTCCTTGAACAATAAAGTACTTCAATGATTTAATTAAAGTGTATTGTAAGCTAATGAATACAAATAGCACCTAAACACGTTTAAAAAACAAACAGACCTGAAAGATTAAATGTTTATTTATTAAGCTTAAAAGTTAAATACAACTGAACTGTACTTAGGTATGCCCTGCGGCGACCAGTTCAGGGTGTACCTCACCTCTCGCCCGAAGATAGCTGGGATAGGCTCCAGCTTTTGTTATAAACATATACTGTATGACAACAATGAAACGCAGGAGGGGTGGAATTCAGATGGAAAGCACTTCAGAGCTTTTATGTTGTAGTGTATACGTAATATGATGAGGTGACTATATTATAGTGATGTGATTTTCCTCAGCGGGAAACCATAACTACGATTAGTCCCGCGATAAAAACAAGTTTGACACCGGTGCTTCAGCTAGTCAATGTCAAACTATCCACGGGCACCCCATAATGACGGCTCGCTATTTTACTTCCTCGCGATGTACTGGCTACAAATAATCGGCATGTTCGTGAACTGATGTGACATTCCTATCGCTCCTGGATTTTACGTTTGGAGTCCTGCCGCAGGAGTAAAGAAAAAAAAAAAAAAAGAATGAATGGAGAAAGGGAGAGGTGGGGGGGGGGGGGGGGGTCAGAGTAGAGGGGATGTGACAGAGGAGAGTGCGCATGGGGTCATGGAATTCACGTGACACTGTTCACACGGGTACTGTAGGTTACAACCAAAAATCAGTCCATGTAGTCCTCATTGTTGTACGCTACCCTCGTCATAGGCTGTGTCGGGAATCACTCCCAAGCCACTATATATAGTGCCCAATGTATAGCGAGTCGGCCATTTTTTTAGTGCTGTTGTAATGTGGAGTGAGTATAGGTTACCCCATATTTAGTGCCCTCAAGGTATCCCCACAAATGACCTTCCGTAATAAATATTGAACAAATCAATAAATGATAACGTTTTAGCTGGGTGTGTTTCACAAAATGAATGCGAACAAAGCACTTTATGTCCATACGTCTTGTGATGTTGCTTTTTCTCTGTCGGTGCAGTGCATCATGGGATGTATAAATAGGGCATATACAGCGGCTAGAGAGTCCCAACTCAACCGAAATCAAGTGACAAAATGGCTGCAGTGTTAGCAGACACGTAGAACATTTGGGAGAAGACGACTACAGTGGATTTAAAAAGTCTAAAAGTCTGTGACATAAAATTACACCAAGATACTGTAAATCATATCAAAGGTTTTAATGTTAATGCGTGCCTTAACCTGTACAACTCAATTGGGGGATTTTCTTTTTTTTTTTAATGTCAGCAAACATTAAAAGAGGCACTTTAAATGGTGGCAGGTGTATGCTGACTCCCATTCAACATGAGTTTGATCATCTAAAGCAAAGGCAGCAAAAATGACAGGAAAAGCCTACTAGAACATCTGAACTTCCTTTGGGGTTAATCAGAGGCACTTTAAATGGTGGCAGGTGTTTGTTGACTCCCCCTTTACATTTGTTTAATTGTGATTCGTTCTTTCTGATCACAGCCACATCCCCAGTTAGTTATAAGAGGGTGTGCACACTCTTGCAAGCAGTTGTTTTTGTTTTTTTACCTCCCCTATCTTTCAATTCAGTTGTACAGCCTATAGGTCACATTAATGGTGGAAAAAAACTTTTGGAAAAAAATGTATCGTGCCCTTATTTTTGTGAATGACGAATACCTGGCATTTGAGTTGGGGTGCGAGGCATTTTATATTTACTTTGTCACATCATGGAGCTTCAACGAGACGGAACGGTGATCGGGTGTGCACATCGCACTACACACTGTCCTTTCCATATTTACATCCCATCTTGTAACTGGGACTATAATCCCCCCCCCCCCGCCTTTACTGCGCAATCTTCTATTGCCCTTGTGGATGGCTACAATTATAAATGTCACACAAGCCACACGGAGCAATTTTATGCCTTTTAAAATGTGAATTTATGGCTCATGCAAACGAACCGGGTGGCCGATTCAGACCCCTGAACGTATTGTGTTTGAAAAAGGCCCCATGGTCATTTCTATGGTGACCTATCCTTTATCACTGTTGCACATACTCAATGGGGACTCGTAGCAAGTAGATGGGAAAATTAAATTACCAGACCTAGATAGTTCCCTCAAAAGTCCACAATAGGGAGTAGGGAAATGAGTGAATGATTCCGAACCTAACTGCGTTCAAGAAACATTCACTCATTTCCCTAACTCACTAAATCACTATGCGGGGGGTTTTAGATAGTGAACTATATAGTTCACTCATCAGTCATGAAGAATTGCTTTGAAACACTCAATTGCATCATTGCTATCACATCATGACAAAGTACTGAATCAATGGCAGCGATCACAAAAAAACTATTAAAACATTTCAACTGATTAATTTGTAGATTAAAAGTAGAACTTGATCAGTTTTAGATATTTCATTGAACAATCGATTTTTTTTTTCCATTGAAGAACAAAAAACATGAATGTTGGGTTAAATAGTACTCGGACACACCTGAATATATTAATATTAAAAGAAATATTACTCGGACACACTCCTCCAAAATTAAACGTTTCAAAATCCATCCATCCATACATCTATTTTCTACCGCTTATCCGAGGTCAGGTCGCGGGGGCAGTAGCTTTAGCGGGGATGCCCAGACTTCCCTCTCCCCAGCCACTTCATCCAGCTCTTCCCGGGGGATCCCGAGGCGTTCCCAGCCCAGCCGAAAGACGTAGCCCCTCCAGCGTGTCCTGGGTCGTCCCCGGGGGCTCCTCCCGGTGGGACGTGCCCGGAACACCTCACCGGGGAGGCGTCCGGGAGGCGTCCGAATCAGATGCCCCAGCCACCTCATCTGGCTCCTCTCAATGCGGAGGAGCAGCGGCTCTACTCTGAGATCCTCCCGGATGACCGAGCTTCTCACCCTCTCTCTAAGGGAGAGCCTGCGGAGGAAACTCATTTCGGCCCCTTGTATCTTTGTTGTTTCAAAATATTAATGGGAAAGAGGCTCTCTCGAGTCTCATTTAAAAATAAAAAAAATAAATAAAGAATAATATATTTTTTTTTTAAAATAGCATTTTCTTGTTTTAGACAGGATTATGCTTAAAATATATTTCATCCAACTATATTAAAGTTCCCCTGTTCAGAGCCAACCTTCAATTTGGTAAATTTCTGGTTTATTCCGGCGGCACGGTGACCGACTGGTTAGAGCGTCTGCCTCACAGTTCCGAGGACCGGGGTTCAATCCCCGGCCCCGCCTGTGTGGAGTTTGCATGTTCTCCCCGTGCCTGCGTGGGTTTTCTCCGGGCACTCCGGTTTCCTACCACATCCCAAAAACATGCATGGTAGGTTAATTGAAGTCTCTTAATTGCCCCTAGGTGTGAATGTGAGTGTGAATGGTTGTTTGTTTGTATGTGCCCTGCGATTGGCTGGCGACCAGTTCAGGGTGTACCCCTCCTCCTCGTGAGGAGAAGCGGCTCAGAAAATGGATGGATGGATGGTTTATTCCAATAAATTACTGTTAAAGAGAAAGTTTGCAATATTTGTTATGTACTACTGTCAAGTCATATATTTGTTTTAAATTGCAAACATCTCCTTTAATTCCCATGGAAACTTTCCAGCTTCAAAACATCTCTTAATTTTGCGACCCCAATTACATGACAATCAAACCAAATAAGTAAGTTTGGGAACCTGGTTTTCCCCTCAAACAATGCAGCGCAGCTTTCTGATCTGTTGCTTCTGCACCTCAGCCTCGGAGCACGTGGTTGACCGCAGCCTAATAGGAATCCCCTGCGTCATCCGAGGGCAGACGGCGGCTACCATTAACATTTTTTTTTCCCCATCTATAACTCCCGAACGGCACGCAGTCTGTCGGTAAAAAGTCCAACATTAAATTAGTGCCGTTTCACAGGATCACTCAATGGGTGTTTTATTGGGTACAAGCAGTTAACGCGTGACCTTTACAAAGAGCATTTCTGAACATTACTACACCCAGGCGCCAATTAGAGGAGCGTGAGTTCACTTTTGGTACAACTCTATTGAACAGTATTGAAAATTAGCATTCAAATCGATTAACATACAAAGGAAGGGTTTAAAAATAATGGGAATTTTTAAAGTTGGAGACTTTCCATGGGAATTAAGAGGAATTTGTAACGGGAACAAACCAGGAAATAACATTTTGAATGGGACTTTGGTGGTATGTTTTGGATTGGGGGTGTGCATTTTCGTTACTTTTTTTAATGCATTGGGTCAAGTGATGAGCGTATGTAACTCGTCATTCATGCTTTTGCTCAATGAAACAATCAAAAAAATAATAAAATGATTCTTCAATGAAACAAAATGGCTGTGCTCCTATATGATACCTTTCTACTAAATTAACCTCAATTCCCAGTTCATTCCCAAAAACATTCCAATTGAAAGTCTCCAATTTGGAATATTCAAATAAAATCCCCAGTTTAACCTCCAATGGAAATGTATTGTAAACTATACAAATTTACTGTAAATGTTCCATCTCTTTGCAACCCTATCTAAAAGTCATGGTGTTTAAGTAATTATTTTCCACCCCACACGTGTTGATGGAAGATGTCTGCAATCATAAATTGAGTTCTGTACTGTACATTCTTGCACGACTGCAAGTGTTGCACTCCGCTGCCATCGGGCAGAATCCTCACGTCTCCAAAACCAGTTGTTAACATGAAACTAGGGTTGAGCCATTAATTGTAAAAATAGCAGATCAACGTGAGCACTGACCAATTGTATCGATGTGTGTAAAAATAGGAAACTGACCAAACTTTGGAGTTTCCATCCCACAATGACCATTTGTGACTTGCTTAATACTAAATAATGACTAATTAAACGACTATATTTGTGGTTGGGGTGAAAGTTTGTGTTTAAATACAAATCAGAGGATGACAAAAATCGGACAACACCACTAAGTGTTGAAAATTAGCACTTGCGCTAAAACACAATGCATCTTGGTTGTCCAAGGTTTCTGAGATGAGTCTGATGACCATATCAAATAAAACAAAAACAAAAATTGTGGGGTAAGAGTAAACAATGGAAGTCAGATAGAGCACAGTCCATGTTTAGTGAAAATACTGGGGTGTGACTTAAACAGAAGAGAAGCCTTTTTTTTTTTTTTTAACAAACTTCTTGCAAAATGATTCAACTAAGCTTATCCGAGTCTCCTAGATATAACCGAAGTCATTTTAACTGGAACACCGGCACCTCTCAGCTGATCAAACTAACCGGGAAGACCTTGAGCATGTGAATGATCGTGGACTCGTTATCGCAATATCAGGTGCATACACCTGCCGTTTGTCACACGCCCTCTCCTCGTCCGCACCTGCGACTTTGCGTGAGGCAAACACTCCAGCTTTTCGTTATCCAAGGTCTTGACATGCACCTCTCAAAACCAGATGGGCTTTACCCACAGCATACACTAATGTATTGATGTTATCGTTTCTCCTTATGACCACATTCCAAAAAACATGTATTGAAGACATTGAACTGTCCCTTGGTGTGAATGTGACCGCGAATGCTTTTTTGTCTGCATGTGCCCTGCGATTGGCTGGCGACCTGTCTGGGGTGCACAACGCCTTTTGTCCAAAGTCAGCTAGGGCAGGCTCCATCTCTCACCCGCGATCCTAATGAGGATAAGTGCTAGAGAAAAGGGATGGAAACTAGATTTTGCCTAATTTCCATGAAGTGAGTAAAAAAGAGCTCATTACAAAAGAGGTGGTGAACATGCAGCCCGTGGGCCTCATACGGCCCCACGAAAGCATTTACTCTGGCCTGCGACGCGACTCTAAAACCAAATGAAACCATCGTTCAAACCACAAATATTACTCCCATCATAGTTTTTCATTAATTTTGTAGTATGAGTAAAAACTAAAATGGCTCCTGATTGGAAAAAGCTTCCCCTGCATTGCCCATGGGCTGTATACCCAACATTTTAATTTTAAAAATATATTTTTTAAATATCATGTAGAAGAAACGGTCATCATTTTTCATTTAATTTTTCTATTTTGTTCCTTTCACATAAGTAGAGTGTATGATACAATATGATGTTACACAAATAATTTATGGATTTTGAATCATCACTTTTTATGATTGGAAAGGAGCAGTAAGAACAATATTGTTTATATCTGTCGCTCACTTTAACTCAAACAATCTTAGATGGCCTTAACTTAGAAAACCAAAACAACTCAAAACTTAAACAACCAGTCAACTTCCTAAAGCATACATTTTCATTTGTCCCCATTTATATATATATATATTTTTTTTTTTAAATGAAAACTTCTGTACAACCTTGAAATCATTCCGTTGAACATTCCAAGATTTTACACCGACAACTGAAGTGCGCATTTGTTTAAGGCGATCCGAGCAACTCCTCACATTGACATTATTACGTAGCTCTTTTTCTTAATAATTTTCTATTTAATGGCACCCAATGGCTTGATCAAAGCATAGGCAAGTGCATTATTTTATGCCTTTTTATTTTTCCATGAATTCACCGAGCACTGATACAGGAAACACTAAAAGCAATTCAGCGCGCTGTAGGTCAACACAACTAAGATTTACAATGCCGGGTTGCGATGAACACTGACATAAAATAATAAAAATGCATGCTTGCAGGTTAAGCTTGGTTTAAATCCATCTCGAAAAAGGACTACGCGCGCAATGTGCTATTTTTTTTATTTTTTATTTTTTGATTGATGGTCTTTGTCTGTGCGAGAGCTGACTGAGCAACAAACATCGAACGCCACACTTACTTTAATGCATATGTGGATAGTGGCCGTTGGATAGCATGTGGTCCACGTACGGGTGATGAAACGTACCTTTTAATGATGATGCTCGCTCGGTTTGTGGGGTGCGACCTCAACCTTGCGCCCTTCCATCTTGGCTCCTTGCATTTCATGGGACACACACACTGTTGAATCACAAAGGAAAGGCATTAAAACAAACATCTGTATAATATCGAGGAAGCATCATTGCATGTTGATAACATGGATCATTTGACGTATTTTGTCCCCCACCGATACTGTCGATAGTTTTGTTTCCTGTCGTCAAATTCCAGGACACAGCTCCACAGTCTGGCTTTAGGCCACCTCGGCACAAGCAGCCCAGCGTAATGCTGACACCCAGTTAATGTCGTCCAAGTGGGGGCAGACCTCTGGAGATGCGGAAACAGAACCGTAGCACCATTTCGGAACGTGAGATGAGATACACTTATCTGTCGTAACGTCTGGAGTATCAATCTAGATCAAGGATGTCAAGTTTTTCAACTGAGGGACAGGAATATTGAAGGAAGATGGCGGGCCCAATTATCAGTTATCGGTCACAAAAAGAAAAAAAAAAAACAAGTTTTAACTTATAACATTTAACTTTAAGAAATCTAATTAAAACAAAGTGCGATGTTCCGTCACGTTTCGTAGTTTTTAAAGTATCATAACGTAACATTCATCTTATTTTTTTATGTTTTTCTTTCTTTAAAAACAATGCTATTTTTCAACACTGACCTTGTAACCTTTTTCTGCAAGCTGTGCTAATTTAATTTTATTATTAGAATATGTGGCGGGCCAATGAGAGGGAAGGGAAAAGAAAAAGAAAAAAAAAAAAAAACTGTAAATGGCCCCCAGGATAGACTTTAGACACATCGGTCTACAGTATATCTATCTATTTCATCCGGAATGCTGCTCTTTGTACAGTATGTATTTGTTCTTACCTTGATGTTTTTTCTATATTACTAATATGAGTCTGTGTGACTATTGCTGCTGGGCCAACTCAATAGCCTATCTACAGTATCCCATCTCTCTCTCTCTGGTTGGAGAAAGCGTTGCAGCGACAGTGCGCATTTGCATGAATTGAATATGAACGTGGACGCCTCAAATTGTTCCACAAAAAGGCCAAAATCCCTCCTACTTAAAGCAAAATGAAAATGACTAATAGTTTCGCTAAGAAATTATGGCAAAAGCGATGATGTAGCTGCCGTTTTTTCGGGGTTCCTTCTCCATGCCGCATGGCGCTGCAAAAGGTGTGGCTTGTAGGATCTGCAAAAACAAACTCCAACCTCCATGTTGGGTACCATATTTGCACCTCAGGATCATCTTGACGCCAAAGGAAGGAAAAAAAACAACTATCATCCAAGTTGGTCCAAACAGCCAAGCCCTTTTTTTTGTCCATATGTCCCATCATATAAGCCCTTTAGTGCCTAGCAACCTATGCAAATGAGCAAGGAGCATCGATATGAGCAGCGGGTCCAACTGATTGATGATGCAAACCTTCTTCGCTACAGCCTTGTTGGTGACCCCTGACTCCTGCTGCCTCCGGGGGTTAAACTTATTACCCTTTGACTTGCGTGACCTCTGCTGTACAAAAAAAAAAAAAAAAAAAAAGCTCAAGATTGAAGGATGACCGCCTCTAAGGCCAGAGCGTGTCCGGAGGGGCTGACCATCCCAAACCCAAGAGGGATGTGACCCCGTTGCTACCACACGCTCTGTGGATAATACTATTAGCAGGTCAATAAATGCTTGTGAGTGTGATTTTGGCGGGGGGGCTTTGGGGCATTTTTTTTTTTTTTTAGGATGAGCAGAAGAAAGGGACATGTAATTGGGTGTATAGGTGTATGTATTTCGGATTGCGCTTCTTGATGGATATAATTCATCTTCAGTTAGCGTGAAGAGGTAAGATTTAAGATTTAACTTCTTCCGACTCATACTGTAGAATTTTTTTTTTTTTTTTTTTGGTACTACATGTCTCAACTAAAAAGCTCAATGAATCAAAATGTTGATTTGAAGGTCTGATCAATGAGATTTCCAAACAATAGCAGGGATGAGACACCGAGCTGGGGTGAAAAAATACAAATGAAACAGTTAAACAAATCAGTCCAGTTAAGGAAAGTGCAGTTAACGTAGCTAAAATAGAAATAAAAAAAAAATAAAACCCTCAAAGACTGAAGTTGCCAGCATGAAACACGTGGAGCCCATGGAATTCGTAATCCAAAGGGTGTATTGGGTGCTTGCCAATGTGGCACGTTAGAGGCAAGCCACTGCATTTCAGCAGTCATCATCCTGACTCACTCATTCTTTCAAATGCATCTGGATAAACAACAAACTACTCGACTACGATGATTAAGACTTTGAGAAATACCATTTGCAGACACTTTCGCATTCGCCGCCATCACCATCAACAAAATAAGCCGAATATTGCACAGTACCCACAAAGATGCTCGGCAGGAAAATGCAAAGATTATGTACACGAGCCGCATGATGGATTAGGAAAGTAAAAGACAAATGCAACAACCAACCAAAGCACCCTGAAAATGTTCAGTTTTTATGCTATATTAAATCTATGAACAAAAACAAGACAAAACAAAAACCGGTCAGTAAGCATTACTGGCATTTGTGGGCTTTTTATAACAGTTCCTGAGGTTTTTATTCATTTCAAATCCAAAGGCGGACCACATCAAAAGCTCATGCGGTGCCGCATGTGGGCCACAAGCTGTAGGTTGGCCACCCATGTTATATAAAACCGTCTTAAAACAAACTAAACATAGTGAATAGTACAAACAGATTTAGGTTAGAAGAAAGTATAAACATTGTTTTAAAAAAAGCTTAGAGGGAAACCTGCACACTTATAAACACACACGCCAAGACCACATGCACAGTCACAGATGAGGAGAACGCGAGAGGAAATCCCAAACAATGCAAGAGGAAAACTTTACCGGAGAAAGAAAGTACACAAGAGGAAAACGGAGCAGTACCATCTTGAAGCATCCGCAAGGAAGAAGAGGAAGAGGCGATGGAGGGTGGGACACCTGCAGACGCTGGAGTGTTCTCTCTCTCCTCCGCCCCTGCTCAAGTCTTGGAGCAGAGTGCATGTATGAGCCAGAAAAGAAGTGAGTGTATGTATGTGTGTCAGGGGGACTGAGGGGAGGGGATACGACCCCTCCCCACCTCCTTCTTCTTCTTCTTAGGACTGCCTCCTCGACTGGATGGAGGGGTAGGTGGGGCCACTGCAATAAAGCAAACACACACACACATCATTTTGCTGTGCGCCTTCATTTTCTCCTTCTTTCCCGCCTCGTGCTTCCCCCTCAATCCCAAAATGACCCCCCAGTCTGCTCATATTAACCTGCTCTCATTCATCCAGAGAGCGGGGCATATGCCGCTTATGGCTGGTAGTGGTCCACAACCTGCTCCACTCTGGCACGTCCCATCGCGATTGAGCCGGACGGTACCAGGTGACAGTTTTGTCGGGCAGAAAAGAGAAGGGGAGATGAGGGATGACGGAGAAGAGTCGTGCCAGGGTGAACAGTAGCAAAGGCTTTTGGTTCTTAGGGTATCACATACACACACACAGTCCCAACATCATCGCCCCCCACCAACCCCTCTGTCCAGACATAAATCATTCCCATATCCCGCGCCTACTCGTTACATTCAAAGTATTGATTTTTCCCTCCCCTACCGCAGCGTTGATTGCAAGGAAACCCTTTCACAACAGTCACAAACAGGAAGTGGAGAAGCAAAACCACGGGTGGGTGGGTGGTCTGGGGTTGCACGGCGGGGTGCTTCGATGGACGACAATGGCGGACTAGCAAGCACAACGTGCACAAGACTAGGTTCTATGCCTTGCTGCAAACATGCAGTTGTTTTGTTTTGATTGTTTAGCCAGCCAAAAAACATTTACCCATCCAGGCAAGAGGCAGGGTACACCCTGGACTGGTCGCCAATCAATTGCAGGGTACATATAGACAAACAACCATTGACATTCACACCTAAGAACAAGTTCCAGTCTTCAATTAACTTATCTCTTATATTTTGGGATCGAGGGAGGAGGACACGGCTGTGTAGTGACAATATTCTACAGGTAAGCGGGGTTGTCTTCACATCAGTCTGTCGGCCAAAACACCACTTGAGCCCAGATGAATAAATTCACTGAGGCAGATGTGGGTTTTTCTCCTTTACTCCGTTACCTTAAACTACAAGTCCACTCTATTTGCATGTGTGTGTCTGTGCGCACTTACTTAGTTAATACACATTAGTAAGTCAAATCAAAAACAGGATGAATAATAACCAAATGAGTACACTTACAAATGATATCAAGCAAGAATGCTGTTAAATTAGCAATATTTACACAGTTAAGACAGCACTTCCTGTATAAAGCTCTTATTCTGGAAGACAAAAGCGCACCTTTTCCGGTAGCGCAAGTAGCTGACATTGCGATCGATAGATGGTAACTTGCACTAATAGACGTCATGTAAAACACTCAGAATGCATTCTGGTGCCAAAGGTAATAGCTAATCCTAACACGGCATTTACAGTACTCTTGTGTCGCTACTAACATTGTCATTGACACACAGTGCCGGGGGAAATTTTTTTTTTATAATGTACACACAATCAATAATCCACCGACTGAACCACACTCTATGCTTCCAGCCGCCATGACATCAATGCCCATGCACAAGCCACATGAACTGAACCACTCAAATCACAAATCCACAAAGTCTGGAGAAAGGTACAAAAAAGAATAAATGATAAAGGCACCTAAATTATAGCGATGAAGATATAATAAGCATATTTTCCCTCATAATGAATGAGTTTGGGTCCTTTTCTACAGGCTGTGTGTGTATTGCTGGCATAAAGACAGTTGCTGACCCAACCAAAACACATAGTGAAGGAATAACGGTTACGGAGCCACAAATAGGGGGCAGTCAAGCCAGATGTGGTCCAGGGGCAACCTGCTGAGGGCTTAAGCCCTATGTTATAAAACTCTCAAAACCCTGAGACTGAGCTGCAGCATAAGACTATAGGCCAAGACTATGTTTGTGACATACTGTGAATAAATGTATTTATTTGTGTTGCAGGGAGTCAACGAGTGGACTATAATCCATAATTCCCTTGGATTTCTTGAAGACGCTCCATAGCCAAGCCCTTCGCAAGAATCCCTGAAAAAGTATAATTGTTGAAAAAATAAATGCAAACTGTGGTCCAACTCTCCTGGGCTGTAAAAAGTGTCAGACGTTGGCCGAGTCCATGCAATGCAGATGTGAAAAAGTGTGGGAGGGAGGGGGGAAATCTGATGATGAGAGCTCGCATTTTGAAATACTCGAAAGTCAGGTCACTCGTATCGCAAGGCACCGCTTAACACCACTAACGGGAAAGCAAATTTGGCACAAAAATGTCAAAGACAAAAAGGAAAATTTATCATATTGAACATTTGAGAAGCTTTGTGAAATCAGTTATAAAATCTCTCGCCGTTTGATTATACTGTTGGAATTTCATTAGCCTCTGACCGAGATTCTCAAATTTTCAATTATGTCAGAAATTTGGGGAACACAATCATTCAACAGAGCTGAGACCAGAGTTGTTCACACAAAACAAAACAACAAAAAAGGGTGGCCATTGTCCTACATTAGAGTGACCTTCCTATTTCTTGTATCCAAATGTGTACATTTATCCCCCATGCATCTTGTCTATGTCACGCATCCATCACGCAGCGGCAGCTCGGAGCCTTATTTGCGCAAGGTGCACCACTCTGATTAGGATGAATGACGCTTCTCGCACACTTTGATACAATTTGATCTGTGTAACCAGAGAGAGGGGGAGGTCATTAAAATTTGACCCCTGACGACCTTGGCTTTAATTGACCCCTGATTTGGTCAGCGCTTGAGAGCACACGTAGTGGTCCATGAGGTCAGAGGGCAAAGTGCCCTCAGCTGTGCTGTCATGGAAACGGCAGCGGCCGCTCTTCCTGATGGTCACTTTCAATTTTAGGATACAGTGAACCCCCACTATATTGTAGTGGATCCTTTGTGCCCCATCATAGCGTTAGACTGTTTATAGTGAGCATTAAGTGACCTGACTTTCGTTAGACGAAATTATATGGTTTGGTTGAACATATTTGTGCTCTGAATATACAGTGCTTAACGCTCTTTTGTTCCATGTGTCATTTTTACAGCAAACATATCCACAACCTTCAGTTTGGGGGATGACCACTCTACCACTGGAGCCACATGAAAAAGTTGATTACTGTGATTGACCGGCGACCAGTAACGGCTCGTGAAGTCGGCTGGGATCGGCTCCAGCTCAAGCCGTGACGCTAATGAAGACAAGCGCTATAGAAGACGGACAGATGGAAGTTGATTGCTCTTTGGAAGTGTTCATAAGTCCCAGCACCTTGACCGAAGCTGCAGTTCCAGCTGAAGAAAAATCGCTTCCATTGCAGGACGCTACCACCACCATACTTCACTGTGGTATGGTGCTCTTCTGGTGATGTAGTGCAGTGTTTTGCTGCGATGAAAAACAAATATATCATCAGGTGTCCCAAAAGCACGTGGGACAATGTGTTATGGTCTGATGATACCAAGGTTGAGCTTTTTGCCCGCAGTTCCAAATAGCATGTTTGGCGCAAAATGTGCTAACTTGTACATCCACCATAGTACATCTCTTCTAATGCTGCCTTCCTGACAACTCGGAAATCGGACATTTTCTACGTCTGAGTAGGAAAACTGCATTCGAGCCAAATGAAGTCAGGTCCTACAGGTGAAGTCCGTATGCTCTAATCTCCAGTTTATCATTTATACTCGGGGTCATTTTTTGTTAAATTGACACTAATGTAATAAATGACAAGATAAAAGTAGTGCTCCAAACAATTGAGTAAAGTATTCAGTGAAGAAAACGACAAGCACCAAGTAACTGGTGAGAAAAGGTGGGTAGAGTTTCCATTACTTGTACTCAAGTACTTTTACTGTTGAAGTATACAACAAGTAAAATTTAATAGGAGTCCAAATAATTACTTGAGTAAGAATAAGTATTCAGTGAAAAAAAAAAAACTACTCAAGTACTGAGTAACACGTGATTGGTGGCAGGTAGAATAGCCACAAATTGTACTCAGGGGTCCTGTTACTTCTGAATAATTCAAGTAATAGTAAAAAGTAGAACAAATAATGGAGTAAAAGTATTCAGTGGGGGAGGGGGTACTCTGTACTGAGTAACTGGTGAGTAACTTTATATTTATTTGTATTAATCAAAGCATGAATTTCAATTAGAAAAAAAAAAATTGGGCAAACTCAAACCTCATTCACACAGAGATTCCACACAAAGAATGACAACAGAAGATTCAACTTGTAACACAGAGCCCAGATATAAAACCAATTGTGCGGGTTTTCATAGAGTGACACTGCATCCCAAAATCAACACCAGCGTCTGGTGTGACAGATGAAATATTTGTCAGACAGGGCGGAAACCTTGGCAACCTTCCCTTCCTGGCATTCCCTTACACACAGGCGCCATGCCAGCTCAGTAGCACCTATATGTGCTCATATACATTTACAGTGTTTAAGTGTCTTAACAGATTGAAGTGCATTTCAAGTTTGTTTGCAGCATGCTGCAGGGGTATAACTGTTTTCACCCAATGCAGGTTAGTCTTGAATATATCCCCCACAATAGCGGGTTCGCTGTACAATTATTATTCAATGTATGTTAAGAGGGGATTTAATGAAAAACATGCTTGTAATAGTTAAAAGGGGGTGGGGGGCAATTTCAGTCCAGATTTCCTGCGAAAATGTAACAACCCATTTAGCAAAAAACATGAAGTAGAGACACTATTTGCTTTAATGGGCCACATAAAATGACCAGCTATGGAGCCCCAGGCCTTGAGTTTGATAAAGCTTAAAAAACAGCTACTGGATTTTGCTGGTAGTGACATACTGGGGGAAAGTCCTACAATGGCGGCAGTAAGACGGGGGCTGATGTTTAAGAAAAAGGATGACACCGTCTTGGGCGTCGAGAAACTAGGTTGGGATGGAAGGGGCAAAGACAGATGAAGGGGCGGAGGGAGCGATCAGAGGGGTGCCAGACACAAAGAGGCCAGGCCGTGGCCGGTGGCACGCGATGGGCAGATTAAGCAGCGTTTCCTCCCCTAACTGAAGCATTAGGACACCTGACTGAGTCCCGCCAATGGCAGCCAGCCAAGGATTTATATATATATGTGTGTGTGTGTGTGTGTTTGAGATGGGGCAGGAGGGGAGAACTGGGGTTCGCCTTTCAGCACTCCTCAACAACACAAAGAGGGGTGGGGTGGGGAAATTAAGGGGTAGCTTGGTGTGGAGTGAATATGCGGGGGGGGGGGTATCCAAGCCTTACCCCTCACCATCTGTTACCCAGGCTAAGTGAGGACAGGGCCGGACGACCAACACACACACACACACCTGTTAGTGTGTCAGTGGGCGGGTGCACGTCATGGCAGATGGGCCGGGCACCATCCTGGCACTCATAGACAAGCCCGTATTAAAAGGGAGTATTCCCCGAACCCCTCCCCGCCACCCACATTCCCAACCTCTGCCAACTGATGCCAGCCAATTCTTTATGTTTTGTCTCTGCTTGATGAAGACATCTGTGATTAGAGACATTATGGGCAGCAAGGGAGGGGCGCCCGGATCACTTATCCATAAGGCTTTTACTGTAAACAAACACGGACCACTTTTGCCCTAATGCCACTTAGCAGTGCTAACCCTAATATTTTCATCAATTCGACCCTTCTTCAATTTTTTTTAGATCTGGACAACTTCCATTATAAAACAAGCATACAAAAGCAGTGGTGGGAAAAATTTGCCCTCGAGGGCCACATTTGATTTTTGAAACTGACAGATGGGCTAAATGATTTGTAGATTAGGTTTATAAAAAAAAAAAAAAAAAAAAAAAAAAAAAGTGTATGAAAAACATATAGCTTATATTTAAAAAAATATATTTTTATACGGTTTACAATTCATTTAAATGTCAATTATCAAGTCTAAGTACAATTTAATAAAATCAAATTATAATTCATTTTTACATTATTCTGTCAGGTTTATTGTATTCATAATTACAATTTTCATTGTTTGATTATGATAAATCAATTCAGTTTGAGAAATTAAAAAGTACAACTGAATAAATGTATAAATTTGAAATGGTTTATTTTAAAATTAATTCTGAAAGTTATTTGATTCATACAATTTTTATTTTAAAAATTTAAATGTACATGAAAATTTTACCATTTCTTTATTTACAATAAATCACAATTAACCAATTATTTAATGAGTATGTTCATTGTGTAGTACAGTTATGCAATAGATCTCCATCTTCACCAGTGAAGCGAGCGGCCACAGCATCCCGCAATCAAACAATTAGCTGTGCAATGAAGTCAGCGTCTTATGGTGTACCGTTTTTATTATTATTGCATTCAACAAAACAGCGTGGGAGTAGGTCCCAGCCTTGTGGAATACCTTTACAGACGCGTTCTGAAACCAACTCCAAATTGCCAGCTTTGAACCAAATTATGCAGCAAGACATGTAGACAGACAATACTCAGCCATTTTTTTTTTTTTACCCTCTCCAAGAAATGACTAATTTTAGGCGACTCCAGCATAGTTGTGACAGTGTTCGTGTATCACCAAGTCTAAGTGAATAATTTCTATTATACTGTCCCCTTGGCAAAGGTCCACATACCAGAAGGAAGCCCATTGAATTAAAACATGAAATCATAATGCAAAATCTTTCATTCTTTACATTGTATCCGATCATTATTACTGTATCTTTTTATACTGTACAGTGCAATTTTTCATATTAAGAACATTACATTTTTGTGTTTTTTTTTTTCAAGGGGGACAAACAGATTTATGGCATTTCCATTAATTTTAATAGGGATAGCCCTTTTGAGATATAGGAGTTTTTAGTTACAAGCATGGTCACGAAATGAATTAAACTTGTAAGTCAAGGCTGCATTGTAATTGCCAATAGTTGCCATAGCGCTACATGAAGTGCCTCAACATAGCTCCTGGTCACCAAGATGCCACCAAAGCAATACCGGTATATTAGACAGGGCTTGAGCCCAAGCACAAAAATAGAAAGCCAAAATTTGAAAGCAAATAAAGGCAGGTCGGTTGCACAAATGTAAAAAAACAAAAAAAATGTGAATGCGTGAATTTGTGTATGCTGAACTGCAATTATGGAGTGATTAAATTTAATTACGCTGTATAGTGGGGTCCTTGGTTGCCATTTTTTTTAAATCACTAATCTATACCAAGTCATAATTATAGTAAATATGAAAAACACTTCTAGGCCAAAAATATTCAACTGTGCGTGCCCTCTTGTGCGATGTGACGACATACTCTTACGCACCGCTTGTAACCTCGAATTACATTTGTGATAAGCAGAGGTAGCCGACAGCAGTGGTCCCCAACCACCAGGCTCTTTGTATATTAATATACAGTAACTACAGCTCCCAGGGTGATCAGCTTCTTCCTTGACAATCTCGTCCTGACTTGCGATTCAATTTAAAAAAAATAATAATAATTTTTTAAAAAAGGACAGTATTGTGTCCCAAAACATTTGCCCGATAATGTCGCTTGGTGTGTGTCGCCCACTGTACACTTGGTCACAATTTTCCAATTTAGTCACGTTTGGCCACGTTGCTCGGTGGGCAGCGGGACAACAGTGAGCGCGACAAATTGAGAGAAGCAAGCTATTCCGACAAATTGAGAGAAGCAAGCTATTCCGACAAATTGAGAGAAGCAAGCTATTCCCCATCCCCGGTCTTAAGATAATTGTTTGATGGCAGCTACAAGAACGATTAAAAGGTGAATCCATTGCCTTGTGCCAGTCTCAAAAACACCAACCCCTGGCATTTAAAAAAAATTTTTTTTTAATATTTTTAAAAAACATACAGGTAAGGGTTGTTGTTTTTCCAGTTGCAATCAGCCTTTTCTATCTCTTCTACATATCAACTTTACACAAGTTACTAAATAACGTTTTTTCTAGATGTGTCAAATTGTTGGTATTTTATGTAATGACACTGATCAGTTATTCTTTTCCACTCAAGTACTTAGTACCCGCTTAACCATAAATTGTGGAAGTCAACCAGCATCACTGATCTTGTTCGACTTCGGAGGTCCAACTCTATTCGCATTTACAGCAAGTGGATAGATATCGTTATTTTTGTTGTTGTTTTTCCCCCCTCCCCATAAAGGGGTCATAGGAGCAGACAGTCCAGTCTTTCTGAGCAGTAATCTTAAAATACCAGTAATCCTCCACACACAGCACCCTTCTGGAGAGCGAGGCGGTGGTAGTGGCGGTCTAGCGTCGCGAGGTGCGGCCTGCTCTCAGTTTAGCAGCCAATGCGTCTGTCCGGGCTTGACACGCAAGCAGAGCCTTACAACTGCCAGGACTCACACTGGGAGATGAAGCGCCGTAAAGCTGCGCCTGGTCACTCACTGAGAATAATTGCCACTTTTTTTTTTTTTGCGTCCCATACAATGTAGACTGAGTGCAGGTCACTGAACTCATTCAAGCAGCATGTCGGAACAAGTGGCTCCAATGAGTCGCTGCTTAATGAACAAAAAATATTGTTTACATTAATGAGCACTATTTCCCCCCCACCCCCACCAGACATGAACACACACACCCAAATCTGTGATGACTTTACTCAAGTAGCAAATGGAGCACACCTGCCCTGAAAGAGCACATAAGAACGTTCTCAGGGGATTTCGTTAACAATGAAGCTGCATTGACGCTCCTATAATTACATCGCATTAATAAAAAGCGAGCACTTGAATGAGCTGTGAAAGTACAGTGAACCTGCACCTACTCACAATTGTTTCCTGTCGAACATTAGTAAAAATTACCCGCTGGGAAAAAAATGCTGTTTGCTCGACGGCAAATGGCGGCGTGATGGAAGATTCCAGTAGAAGTCAGATAGGAAGGCAAAGCTCCTTGTGGGGTTGGCGCCGGGAAAAGCAGGGTGGTAAACGTCTCAAAATGATGCAGAGAAAAGGTCTGGATGGCTCATGACAACTGCTCAACATAAGCTACAGTAAGTCGTCAAGAAAAGAGTCTGATATATGCATTTAAAAATGAGAGTATGCGTCACTTAATAATACTTCGTAATAAACTGGCCAGTAGGAAAGTAGTTGTTGGTGTACGTGTTGAAGTGGTGATATCTATGCAAACGTTCTAGCGCTTCTGGTGTATTTTTAATTAAATCTTTAAGCCATTTTATTTATTTATTTATATGGTAATGACAAAATTTGTTTCTAATTATTTAGTTCAGCCCAACAAGCATTTAAATGATCAAAAGTCCTGCATTTAGTTGTTTATTCCCCCAACATTGGTTCATCAACCATGTATGCATTTTTTTATTGGTTATTTTGTTTTTACTGGTTAATTAACATTCGACACAAAATAGTAAAATTACAATTTATGATGAACTAACTTTTACATATTTCATATATTTTCAGAATTTTAAAAAAAAGTATAAGTTGATTGATTACATGTGATTATAATTACATAAATGTAATTGATAAAATGAATGAAATGGAGGACCAGTCATTAAAACTAATTTTACATGCATTTTTCCTTTCACATCAAATGGATAGATTTATCAGATTAAAATATTTTAATCTACTTTTAACAATTTTGTATCTAATAATGGTTTAACTAAAAAGATTGCAGTGGAACCCTGCTACTTGTGGCCAATAGTGAGCCCGACCACAAAGGGCAATATCCTCAAGTGACAGTCCCTTATAATTGCAAGGAAATAAATAATAATAATAAATAAAGCAATTATGTGGGGGATCGGATTTAAAAAACACGAATGAATGTTTTTTTGGGGGGGGGAAACGGGATAGGTTGCAAAAAAAACCACACAAAAAAACAAATAGGTGAATTTGCAAATGCTGAAATGTAAATATGCAGGGGTAGACCATAATTACAAATACACTAGAAAAATAAACAATTTTGCATATAAATTCAACATTTTATTACATATCACATAATTAATCATAAATTTATTATAAATGAGAATGAATCTTATTTTATTAAAGAACTGGTTACTTAAATTATAATGCAATTTAAAAGACTAAATTATTACTTCAATAAAATAATCACAATTTACATACACACAAGAAATTTACTGGCCCAACTGTCCATTTGAAATATTAATTGTGGCCCTTGAGCACATACGTTCGCCCACTCCTGGTTGAAACTATTATCGAGGCAAACTTTTTTTTTTAACCATTATTTGCAAATTTGGGGAATTGGCAGCAGGTGTTGCTCCCTCACCCCTGCAAATAGTGAGGGTTCACTCCACTGTACGGGAGAGGTTAATGGTGAAAACTTGCCTTTTATGGAGTGAGGTGCGCACAAGCTTGTGCGGAGACATTTTTCCCACAGACCGGTTAACGGCCCAACTGCATAACCTGGAAATACTTCAAGCCCGACACCACCTGCGGGAAATAACTCACATTTAAAATCTTCCACCAGTGGTGGGAAGTTATGGCGTGCAAATACTTTGTTACTGTACTAGTATACATTTTTTTCCAGGTACCTGTACTTTATCATCAGTGAAACTAAACATAAAAAGAAACACACGTTGTGTATTTAAAACAAGCACATAGTTTCCGCTACCTGAATGCTAACATACAATGGGAAACTCCATAGGCACACAGCTAACAATTAGCATCTGTGGCAGTATTATTACCCTTATAGCAATGGACATTTGAACAAAAGGGTGATGCAACACATGTAGACAAAATTCTCAGTCATACAGCTCATCAGTACGGCACTAATATTTGTTATTTTACACAAAGGCTACATGAATGCGAGTACAGTACTGTTATAGTCAGTGAACATGTTGGTGCACCGTTTGTTCTGAATGTTGCTTAAAGAGTTAAACGCCAGCAACACCGATGCTAATTAGCAATAACATTACACGAGCTGACTGAAAGTTTTTTTGTTTTTTTTTATAAATACTAGGTGTAACTTCTGGTTTTAGTTTTTAGCAAACTTCAATTGGGGAAGGCAATAAACAGCTTGAAAGCTGAACCCTCTTCGTTTAAGAATGGTTCCCTATTTCCCAAAGCGATTGCTATTGCGAAGTGAGTTACCTACCACCATCCAGCGCTCTTATCTCAAATTTGAGTTTGTGAGACAAAAAGCAAAAGAAAAAAAATCTGCAAAATGACAGCTCATCTACAAAAAAAAAAAAAAAAAAACTAAATTGTTACAAAGTGCGAGTAATTTTCACATCTCTGCCTTCCCAAAACACCCTGAAAGTCTTTCTTCCTTTTCTTGTCGTTTTTTTAATTACCTGAACTTTGTCTGACGTTATTTTAACCAAGCTGTAGACAAATTGCTCCTCGGAGTCAACCCGGTTGAATTCCGCCACGGCGAAGCGAGCCGCCGCCCGGACCACCCGGCGAGAACTGTGGTCGGTCATCGCGGCTCGGCGGCCGGTCAACGTGGTCCCGAACAGAGACACAAACCCGAGCAACAAACACGCCCAGACGAACATGTCGAAACGAACTACAGCCAACCGGGCGTGTTTTCATAAGTGGGTTCGGGTCCGAGAAGCCAAGATCGAAGATTTGTAGCCAGGCGAGTTGAACTCACCTGTTTGCGATCAGCCCTTTTTTTTTTTTTTTCCCCCTGGACCGGAAATGTCGTCGTTGCTAGGCAACCGCGGTTGTTGCTATGCTGCCGTCAAGGTGGACGCGGATGGAGTAAAAGTCAAAGCAGGACGAGGTCAGTGGTTCTCAAACCTTTTGTACCAAGTACCAGCTCAAATAATACTTTCCAATATTATAGTTTTGTTGGGATACAAAAGAGCAAGCAAAGAGGAAAAAAAAGGGATCAACCATCATACATTTTAATCCACATTTGCAATGTTTGAGATGTTGTGTGCGTGTGCTAATTTACAGTACTTTATATATACTGTGAATGAGGTAGCCCTTATTCCATCGGTTCCAAGCACCACATAAAAAAAATGCTCCAAGTACCACGACCAACATTGAAATACAGTAGCGTTGTAGACCTAAGTGTTCATTTAAAAAAAAAAAATGAGGCAGAGGTTTTATTCCCAAAAAGTATGTTTAATAGTCTAAGATGCTGTACCATTACACAGTTTGAATATTTGTTGTTGTTGTTATTCGGTTCACAAGGTAGTCGGGCCACGACCCCGATCAGGAGGGCCACATGACTACCAGGGGTGTCACCCACTTATATTTATTATTCAAACCCTTTGCAACATCACGCAGTTTTGAATAGTAACACTATGCTTAAGAAAAGAAAAAAAAAAGTACTTTAAATAGAAATTGTACTTAAATGTTGAAAAACAAAGTTGTTAAAGATTATATGGAAATGCATTGTACTATAAGTTCAATACAACTGAAGTGTACTTAAACATGTACTGTATTTGAAAAGTAAAAAGATGTACTGTACTTTTTTTTTAACATATAAACATAATTACAACGTTCATGACACGATGTGGCGACCCCTAACAGGACAAGCAAAAGCAAAAGAAAAAGTAGATTCTAATGTTTATTTTGTTGCCTGTTTAAAATGTAAATTTGATTTCTATCGAATTCAGTGATTCTTTCGTGTACCACTAGAGGTACTTGTACCACACTTTGACAATGACTGCAATAAGTTATTTTGTATCTATCTAATAGTGGTTAGCACATCTGCCTCACAATTTTGGCCTCCCTGCGTGCAGTTCAGAGGTGGCCAAAGTAATCTTCATTTACATCTTTTTTTTTTTTCCCCCATCAAATGATCATCTGTAGAGATTGAAGAAAGTCGCAAACCTATTTTCACAAAGTATAACAAAGGATGTTTTCAAATGTAGAGTAAAAGTAATTAGAAAAATGGAGTACAAATACTGTACTTGAGTAGATTTTTCAGGTACTGTAAGTGCGTGACTTCGCACCACTCTTTCCCCGGGTACTCCAGCTTCTTCCCACATTCCAAAAACATGGATGTTAGCTTCATTGACAACTCTAAATTGTCCATAGGAGCAAATGTGACTGTGAATGGTTGTTTATATATGCTCTGCAGTTGGCCGGTGACCAGTCCAGCACACTAGCACCCCCGCTGACCTGGAGTACTACTATTTTTTTTTTTCTTCATTAACCAGAATTCTCTGCTAATCATTTAATTTAAAACCTGCAAACTGCAACATTTCACAGATTAAATGACATTCATTTAAATATTTCCCTCTTGAACATGAAAATATTTTTTATCCTATTGTCTAAATTTAAAAATGTACTTTTGTTTAAAATGTAATGCATACATTTTCAACACGAGAAGACAAAAGACACATTCTAACAAGATTAGCTTTTATTTAAAAGAAAAATATCCACCACACTAAACTTTTACAAAGACTTTCCCCCCTTGTTTTTACAGATCATTTTAGTGTTACAAGCAGTTTTTGTTTTGTTTTTTTAAATGGACAATTACAACATAGACAAATGAAGTCCTTTTTTGAAGACTTATGTGAAAGTTGTAAGGGTCTGAGACTTATTCCTTTTTTGTTTTGGTACAATAGTTGAGCTGCCTGAACTGCATGCATAAAAAAAGTGAAGGGAAACTTAAAAATAGTAATACAAAGTGCTAAATCTACATAATGAAAAGAAAATTAATCCTTACTTTCACAGCTCCTTAAGAGCAGAACACATCAAATTAAAATAACAATACCTAAAAACAATTGCTTGGACAATACAGGAATGTAGAACTGATTCCTATTTTTTCACAATTGGACCACATGAAAGTCTCTGTGTTATGTGGCTTTGTTTAAAGATGATACTTTGGCACAATGAAAACATAACAACTTAAAATAGTACTTGGGGTGCTGATAAGAAGTGACAAATACCAAGTACTGTACATTATATACAATACAGAAAAGCTTATTTCACTATCAAACTGTTTCCATTAAACATCCATTATAGGAAACTTCCTACACAAGGTACCAAATAACTCTTCCAGTCAATAATTAAAAAAATAAAAATAAAAAAAAAACATGAACATTGTCTCCTTTCTGTTTTTCTACTTAAATACAATACACCACAATAATGATTGTGATGCTAAAGTAAATTTCTGAGCTGATTAGTGTGGATGAGGGGCAAATATTACTCTTCATTGAAATGAGGTTGAGGAAAAAAAAAATGAATGCAGTGTAATAATAACAATGATAAGCAGCAGCGCGACGTTCACAAGATATCATTAGCCTACTAGCATAATTGCCCAAGTCCTTTTTAACTGTCCCAATATCAATAAAAATAAATGTGCTTACTAAAACAAAACAAAAATTCTTTAAGTCTGCGTACATTCTCAGTCATCCAGGACAAGGTAATCTGCAAAGGTTGAATTGAGGCAACTGGACTTTTCTTATTTGTTGAATTTTTCATGTATTTTGTTTTCCGAAAAAATGACTTTGGTGGCAATTATGCTATTAGGTTATCGACATATCGGTTGCAGCACACCTGGAGTCCCCGATTGAGTCCATAAGAGAAGCACTGCCCTGCGTCCTCTTTCTCTTCCTCCTACAAAGCGTTATTCTCCGGGCCGAAGAGCGCCGTCAGCCCGGTCGTCTCGTTGCTGCTCAGCACATCCTTGTCTGGCTTCACCTTCTTATAGAGTGACGGAAGATTCCGGATGTGGACCTCTTTCCTGAACTGCTGGCACAGAGCTTTCTGTTGGCGGGGGAAAAGTGAGAAGTGAATTGAATGGGTTTTTTTTTCTCCTCCTCTCAGGAAAATGGAAGCCCTCTGCAGAGCAGGGTTTCTCAAACTGAGGACTGGGACCCAAAATGGGCTTCAGTTGTACTGTTCTGCTGTTTTGTAGTCTATGTACATTGCACAATAAGGAAATGGCAATACAGTTGGACCTTGACTTAAGAGTGCTCCAATTTAAGGGTTTTTCAATTTACGAGCATTTGCGATGTGAAAAACCCACTGACGTTCAACTCGAGCCATGCGGTGAGTCAATGTCACGCACAGCACATTTATTAGTCGTGTATCTGTAAATAAATTATTATTTTGTCATCAAAAGCCCTGTCCCAGTCTGGCTTTTGTTGATTTATAGTTTCAAGTGTCACAAAAGCAAAAAATAAATAAACACAAATAAAAATTAAAAAAATTGCATAAAGTCACTGTTCTGCTTGACATTTCTTTTCACTTTCCACTTTCTTTTTTTACCACTTTTTGGTCAGAAACGGGTGTTTTTTGGTGAAACCAACCTATGTTCTACTGCTGATTACTAAAGAACAGAAAAGGCTAGAAACAAACTGAAAGGGAAGAGTCTGCTCTTTCTTTTGGGATGTTCACTGCTTTTATTGTCACAGAACAGTATTCTATGGGTCTTGAAAGATCAGTCGAAACGCTGTCGTACGGCTGGAAATATGGGGAACTCTTGCTTTGAAAACACCTGGCAGTGAATGAGTTAATGACAGGGTTGTGGCACCATAGTGTCGGGAGCTAGTGTAGTACCATTTAGGCAACACCGCCACCTAAGGACCAAATGTGACATTACCCCAACAGTCCCAGCGATGAGCTTCCTGAACTGCTCTTTCCTCTTCTTCTCGCCGACCTTTTGCGAGTTGGGCTCCAGCAGCCTGAGGTCGTAAAGGTCCAGAGACTCCATATTGATGTTGGGGACCTGGTTCATCACTGCCCTCAGCTCCATGTAGCGAGGGCGCTGAAAAAGGACAGGAACGGGTTACGCACATGTCCTTCACATTAGTGTACAGGGTGGGCCTAAAGTAGGTACGTTTGTATACACTTTTTTTCATGAAATTAAGGAAGGAAGGTAGGCAACAAAGAAGGGAGGAAGTGAGCAAGGCAGGACGACAGGAAGGAGGGACTCAAGGATGATATGAAACAAAGGAAGGAAAAAGAACAAAAGAGTAAAGGAAGGAAGCAAGCAATGAAAGAAAGGAAAGTAAGAAGGATGGCAGGAATGATGGAAGGAAGGAAGCAAACAAGCATGCATGAAAGATAGGACGAAAGGCTGAATGTCCGGGAGGAAGGGAGCAAGGAAGGGAGGAAGGAAGGAAGTACACATATGGTACAAATGGGAGCGAGCAAGACTTAAAATATATCCACTCAATTATATTCTAGCCCACGTCCACTCTCTTTAGCAACCTGCCTCTTCCTTAATTATTAATCACATTTTATGGTTTATTAAATGTGATAAAGTACAATACACTTCATATACAGCATCAAGCGTCGATACGGTCTCACTGTTCAGGGAACCCATATCTCCAATTACTCCGTGTGCAGGGTTAAGTCAGCAACTGTCATTTTTCTGCGATGATCCAGTCCAATCGGGTTCGACTGCATCGTGCAGTGTGAACCAGGCCTAAGACTGGCCTTGAAACCCGATGTGTTGGTGCTGTTTAAATGTAATCAACTGAAAACAGTTCTTAGTGTCTACCTACTGTTGGCCCGCAGCGTGCGCATGTGTGTCTCTTGGGCTTACCAGGTTGTCGTAGATTTGCATGGCCAGGTGAGAGAGGCTGGCGTTGCAGACCTCGTGTTGCCCGTGCGTCTGGAGGCCCTTGAGGACGCTGACGAAGAACCAAGAGACCGCCTCTGGAAGAAGGTTACCTCCGATCACCTGCACAAAGACAGACAGCACATTGAACAATGGAGCTGATCATCTTTTAACAGAATTACCCACTCCACGCGAAGAGAGTTGCATCATAGTAACTGTGTGTAATAATTCAAAGAGCTACAGAAAAATATAAAGAGAAAATGAAGTTAGCACATTACTTCCCAATCCAATACGAGCCAGTACAGGAGCTGTATCAATCATTCAACTCTTCCAATGATCATACAGCTCACTTGTACTCATTTAACATTACTTTTATTATTGTGTGGGCTGGAGGGGGGGGGGGGGGGGGGGGGGGGGCGTCCTACCTGCCGCAGAAGGGTCCAGCAGATGATGGAAGCCGTGCGGTGACAGTACGTGGCATCCTTCCACGAAAGCGAAGTGAAGGTGAAGGACAACAGGGTCATGTAGATGTTCTAGATCCCCCCCCAAAAAAAGAAGAAAGAAAGAAAACCATTGAGTGTTTGTTGAAATAAGTTAACCTAGTTTTGTTCATGTGTGTGACATCATGGGTCTGACCTCATTATCCATGAGGATTTTCCCAAGCTCAGTGAGCTCATCTGTAGACGGGGCGGTGGACGGCGCCTGTGTTGCATCCATCATCACGTCCTCATCTGCAAAAGGCACATTTTAAATTAGCACACTTAGTACTTATTAATTGATCTGTGTGTTAATTAAAAAATATAAAAGACCAAATAATATCGTTTTTTTTTTTCATAGTAAATTTTGGGTCTCTCTCATATGCATTATTGTATATTTAATTTACAATAACGTATCAATATTTTCCTTGCTCCAGATATGATTCTCACCTCAGATATGATTCTCACCTTCTATTTCCTCCTTATTGGCAGCAGGTTCGGGCACTTTTCGTGAAATGCAGCTGACAGCTGAAAACAAAAAGCATTACAATTTCATCACAAAACACACCATAACACAAAAAAACAACAGAAACCCTGCAACACAACACAGAAATAACATAACACACAATATAAAAAACACCATAACACAGAACAAACAAAACAATTCATATATAGAACACAAAAATCCACAACACAAAACACTATTTAAAAATAAAACATACAAAACACTCCCTACATTAAAAACACAAAATACAAAAAAAAAGACTCCCCACAAGACAAAAAAAACAAAAAACAAAAACAATATACAAAACCCACACTACACAAAAAAAACAATACACACAAACTCACAACAAAATACAAAGACACCCCACAAGGCAAAAACAACAGACATACAAACACACACCATGCAAAAACGGCACAAAAAATACACAGAAAACCCACAAAACATCACACACAAAAGCTACATTTTAACACCCAAAACAAAAATATTACACACAATACACCACAACATACCGCACAAAAACAACAAAACAAACCAAAACAAAAAACAAAAAACACGAAACCATACGAAAACACACGACAAAACACAGAAACACGACTTCCATTGTTGTTTTAGTGTGCTTTCGAAAATTAATAGAAAATACCACTGAAGCATGTTGTATTTTATTGTTTTCGATGATGATTTGTTTTTAAATGTTATTTTTTATTTCTGGTTTTCTTTATTTTTATGAACATATCTAATTCACTTTTCCTTACTATTGATTTGCTGTTTTGTTTTTGAAAATTAATACAAAATAACATAACAACAAAGCATGTTTTTAAAATTATTTGAATGTATTTATTCTTTAATTATTTTTAAAGGTTTTTCAAATTTTTAAATCTATTTAATTTACCTTTTCTTTTCATTGATTTGTTTGGTGTGGTTTTTTTGAAAATAATTTTCAAATGAAAAAAACGTTTTTTCCCCCCCATAGTCAATCATGCCCATCCTTATTTTTTCAGAATGTAAAAACAAACAAGTAGAAGAGGGGAAGTACTGAAACGTACTGATGAAATCCAGCACCTCCCTGGTGAGAATGCGCACCAGCTGCTCCTCCAACATCTCCTGTGTCACCTGACTCTCTTGACACAGTACCTCCTCTTCCTCCTCCTCTTCCTCACCACTGACAAAAAAAAAAAGTGCGTCAAATGTATTTGACAAAGCTAGATCAAGTCAGAATACGCACATTTTAACACAATTAGATATAAAAGAATACAATATTCAGTGACAGCACCGACCAACACAGTCACTTACTTGACAGACGCCCTTTGGTTAATGACTTGCCACTTCATGTTTAAGCTCTACAGGAAGAATAAAAGGAAAGGTCATGAGAGTGAGCAACTGGCTGCACAGAAACTTCAAGGCGCTTGATAGTAAAACATAAAACCTGCAGAATGTAGCTGAACAGGGGGCCGAGCAGGGGGCAGAGGAGACTGTCATTGTATTCCGAGGGACACGACAGCACCATCTGCCTTACAAACAAGCGTACAAGTGGTTAAGGAATCAGTCCGATTCTTATCAGAATTGTGTTCTTCACAAAAAGACACATTAAAATACGTATTAAGTACATAAAATATGTAGTTGCCCCTGGCATATTTGCGGTTCAACATCCACAAATTCACAGGGGCTGGGGGGTAACTTGACCTACATTCTTCATTGAAAAACTCACCTCTTGGCTGATTTTGTGCTCAGGCCAAAGTAATAAATTATATAACTGCCAATGGTATTTATATATGTTTTTTTAATATATATACAAGATAGCTGGGATAGGCTCCAGCAGCCCGTGACCCTAGTGAGGAGAAGCGGTAAAGAAAATGGATGGGTGGATGGATGCCCTGTTTTGTTGGTCTCTCTTTGCGATGCAGCTACTAGTAATAGCCCGTCTACTTTGCTGTTAAGATTTACCTGCATTCCGGAACATTTGTTGTGTGAAAATGCCAAAATATGACTGACTTAATACCACTTGCGTAAAATGCTAGTGCGCTACAACTATTGAGCCTCATGTGAAATTGGTTTGTTTGTGTTGAAAAATAAAACTACAATGATTTATGTATCATGGGTTGACGATTGTGTACGTTCCAGATGCATGGTGTTGCTGCTCGTCTCCGTTTTAAGTGAATGCGCCGCCATCTTGTGGCATTTATATGCAATTATAAGCCCCTTTTGGGTAAGGTGTTAATTATTAGCAGATTTTCGCTATTTGCAGCAGGGCTCAGTCTTTATCTTTGTAACAGTTTTTTTTTTTCTTTTGGATTTAATCTTATTAGGCACATCTGCCTCACAGGAGGTTCGGGGATCGAATCTCAGCATTTGTACATTGGGTGTGGAGTTCGCATGCTCTCGTTGTGCGTTTTCTCAGTCTCCTCTCACATTCCAAAAACATGCATGTCATTGAATACTCTATATGTGCCCTGCGCCTGGCTTGCGACCAGTCCAGGGAAGTCAGTCCGAGACCCTGAGGATAAGCGCTATAGAAAATGGAAGAAGCTTATTAGATCGTGTAGTTGTAGCTCATCGCAGAAGAGGATATGAATGACGGGGCGAAGCCTGTGGTCCGGCACGTGGTCGAGGGAGAAGAAAGCCGAGGCGGAAATTTCTTCAGCCAGTCTGTCTATGTTGTAGAATTCCTGCTGCAGGGAAAGCCCTCCATTTCCCAGGATGTGGAAGCTACAGAAGAGAAAGATGGTACAATTGCCTATACAAATATAGTAGCTGACATTGAAAAGTGGGGAAGGCTTTAGTTACCAATTGTCGTACAGCTGGCTGAAAAAGCCCTGCATGCGCTCCAGGTTTGTTTTAAAGGAAGGAGCGTCAAATGAATCCTGAATAGGATGACCCAGACCTAGAGAACATGACAGATTAGGGCAGGATTTACGATGCAGGTCCAAGTGCCCAATTCCGATTTATTGCCTATACAGTGTTCGCCCTCTATATCACGGTTCATCATTCGCGTCCATGCTATTTTGCATTTTTCAAGCAATCATTTTTATGGGTTTTTACAGTATACAGTGATACCTCGACGTACGAGTGATCCGACTTCGTAGTTTTTCACGGGTTTTTTTGTCGTATGTTGAGAGCAAAATTTTGCGTTGTGAGCGTTACTTGGTGGCAGAAAATTCCACAACAAGCAGCATTTAAGTGAGCAATTCTGATCGTCTTCGTGTACAAAAGTATATATGATTATACTGTCCACTGGTGGCCACTGCCCAAGGTGCACAATGAATGTCTGAAATCATGATGTACGAAACATTCTTTACATTGTATTTAATTACATTATTACTCTATGTTTTTATATAAAGTACAATATTGTGGAGTGCTATTTTAAAGCACTCCACAACAAGCAGTGTAAATCCAGCGTAACACGATGTCTTAACTGCTTCGGGGAAAAAGTAAGAAAAGGCTCACCGAGAACCAGATTCCTCTCGCCGTCCATCAGCTCGTGCACTCTGGTAAAAGTCTCACTCAGGCGACCTCGGTTCTCCGGCGTAAACAAACTGTTTTGAGTTCTGTGGGGAGATGAAGGAAAAACGTGACAGTCTTTATTTAATCCAGCTGCTTGGTGATTCCCTGGCACGTACCTGATGAGAGCCAGCAGGTTGGGGAGGAAGGCTAAAAACTGGGCAGCGCAGGGGTTTCTGTAGATGGGAACTCCGGACGGCGAATAGCCCACGAAGAAGCCCCCGGCCTTGGCGGCTTCCAGGTCCGCAGGCCAGCGTGCCCGCTTCACCACGCCCAGCATGGCATTCAAACAGAAGGCCAACTGAGAGAAGGTTGGAGAGAAAACATTAGCAATGCTGCTGTTGATTGACTTCCTTGTTCTAATTTCCAATAAAAAAATAATATGACTGGGTGATTAATTGATTTTAATGATTTTATTATCATTAGTATTATTGTTAACAGATTACAGTGAAACAGACAATTAACTGGTGTATGTATAGTTATCAAGAAAATAGTGGGGTGGGTGTACACATTCTAAATAATAAGAATGCAAATCATTATAATAGTGGGACTACTAATAATAATAAAATTATCTTATTTGAAATAAAAACAAAAAAAAGAAAAAAAAATTACAGATGCCCCGTTGGCCGAGGCGCACACACCAGAAGGAGCAGCACAATGGCCATTGAATTAATGCATGAAATCATGATGTAATAACAGTTTAATTATTTACATTCTATTTAATTATTTTTCAATCATCTGGATTCATCTTTATTAATAAGGGATGTTTACCCTCCCCCTGTTGAGGCCTGCTGCATCCACTTCTTTGCACTGCTCGTTGACCACCTGATCGGCTCCGATGAAGGAAAGGAAAACGACGGGGTTGGAAAGCACTCTGGGAGGCAAAGCAGAGCCAACAGTCAATCAACGAAAAGCTACAGTGGCGCTAAAAATCAAAAACACGCCTAAAGCGGAAGTGACTTCAAACTCACTGCTTCGTGGCGTCTGAGGTCCAGTCGGCCATCACGGAGGCCAGCAGCTCGTCTATGAAAGCCTTCTGCTTCTCGAAGTCCTTGAACTCGTTGCTGATGAGCACCAGAGACTCCATCAGGGCGCTCTTCTCCATGAACGTCAGAGTGGCGTCGCCGGAGAACATCTTCTTTACGTGGTTGTAAAACATGTCGAAACAAGGCTGTGACAAGGGGAGGAGGAAAATAAATACACTGTCGTGCAGTGGTTTGCAAAGTTTTAACACCAAGTACCACTTCAAAAAAATATTTTGCGCTCCAACTACCACCATCATGAATACTATTAAAATTTAGCTTCACAGAAGGCTAAGTGTTAAAAAACGAGACCGGTTTCATTCCCAAAAAGTAAGCGACTGTAACTTTACGCACAGTATAAACATTAACATTGCACTTAAATGTCAGAAAAAAAACTGTACTTAATTCTTCTATTAAAATGGACAGGACATAAAGCTTTGTCCAGTACCAAAATAAATGTTTAAAAACCAAACAGTTCTTAAGGTTAAAGTTAAACATAACTGAACTGTACTTAGGCAGTAATCCTTTCAGGTACCAAAAGAGGGTGCCTGGGGACAACTAGTGGTACTCATAAAGCACTCTGTACTGCTGCAGTGCATCCAGAAAGAATTCACAGCACCTCACATTTTGTTGTGTAATTTCTTCATTGATTAATAATAATAATAAATATGCGAAAATCTAAAAATAAAAAAGTTTTGAAAAATTCACATCATTATAGTGTGTACTGTGGATAATTTTGAGAGAAAAATATTAATTGAATACAATTTGGAATATGGCTGCAACATACAGTAACAAAATGTGGAAAAATTTAATGGCCATGGATACTTACCGGATGCACTGTAAATATATGTACAGGTGCATCTCAATGAATTAGAATATCGTAGAAAATGTAAGTAATTGAAGTAGTTCAATTAAAAAAAGTACAACTCCAATTATACACATTCATTAAACATGAGAAAATACTTTGCAGAAGGCCAATCAATGCATCATTTCTACATTAAAATCCTTTTTGATTTCTTGATTGTGAATTTTATAAGCCAAAATCATCAAATTGACAAAAAAAATAAACTCATGAAATAGTTAACTGTGTGTGTAGTGAATCTATATAATATACAAGTGTAACTTTTTGAACTTAACTACTAAAGTCAATTACATTTTTAATGATATTCTACCTTATTGAGATGCACCTGTACACATTTTTGTCTTTGCAACTTCAACTTTGATACCATTAAATTACCAAAATGAACTGCGGGTAATCCCGGCAAATCTTGATGATGGCAGAGCAGGCGTGCCTCCTCACGTTATTTACAGCTCGGGTGCGTGGTGCCTGTGTCAAAGAAGGTTTCCGCTATTGAATTTACAGGTTGTGGAAAAAGTGGTGATCATTACTGTGTGTAGAAGACGTACCTTCATTTCCTGAACAGGCTCAAATGTAACAGTTTCAAAAAGCTGCAAGGCCAAAAAGGATGAGGGAAGGTTAACATCGTTCATGAATGATCAAAGCATTGCTCACCAAAACAGCAGCACCGAAGCTCGTAAATAAAGTTGAATTAAAGTATAGACTTCATTTTCTCTGGATGCTCCCAGCATAACATCTGTCAGCAGGAACACATGTTGTACATGTGGTATTAAACCATAAATTATTAGGCTTAAAGATATTTTATGGCTTAAACCATAAAATATCTGCTAAAAGAAAACCTTCAAAACTGGATTCTAATTTGATGGTGATGGCTGTGATTTAGGCCATTTAACCAAAAGAACCCCGCTGTTTTCTGAGGCTGCCTCTCTCTGATTTCACGGATTGTTCTACCGGATCACCGTACGGGATACGTCCAGTAGGCCCAGTGATACTTCCCGCACTACTTCCCGCACTCACGTGGATTCTGCCCGAAAATAGCCAGATCATCATATCTGCATATGATCCTGTTACTATCAGCTTAGTGGAAGTGGAGGACAAACGTCAAGGTCCTCTTTGTCAGTGACTCTGCGTTCTATTGCCAATTTGTTTATAAATCTATGAATGACGAGAAACAGCTTGGCCGCCTTATGAAGCACTGCAGCAAGGTCGTAGTGGTCCGAGAGGCATATCTGTCTTAATTATTGTGGCGCCCTGAAGAGAGCCTGTGACGGGTTCTATCATCAATTGTAATGGTGACCGCACCAGTGGTGCACAGCAGAATGCATGTGTGTGCGTTACTCTGTGAACTGTTTCAAAAAATGTTTTTAATTAAATTGCCTTGTTTTGAAACCTTGTGTTGTCTAACGCTTTTTGCATTTTTTATAACACTTATTTCAACCATGATGGAAACAAGACCCTTAGGGATCACAATAGTACTGTATATCATTTCATCTGTTGCATTTGAATTTTCGAACAGAGTGACGGCACATTCAATACCCTCGACTGACCTTGCAAAGGACCTGAGGCAGGAACTGCAGTCTGTGTTTGACGAAGGGGAAGAGAGTGGACACGTTGGTGAGCACGCAGGACATGATGAGAGGCTCCTTGGTGTCGTAGCTCAGCACGGCCTGCAGCAACTCCATGCTCCCGTCCACGGGCAACTTCTGCACGGTCACATTCAAAGCTATTGAGCTAATATTGAGCCGTCCACTGCCCTGTCAGGTTTACAAGCTGTGTCTGTTACCTCCTCCTCGAGGCTCTTCAAGACCTGAGAAACCACGCACTCCATGAACACCGTCACGGCGTCCCACTCCAGCACTGGCGTGGAGAAGAGCGAGCACAGACCCTCGCCTTGAGCTGGAGAAAACGTGAGAACTGAGCATTGCGCCATATACATATACACGAAGAAGACATCATAACTGTGCAGTAAGCTGCAATATATTAGTCATTTTTCTTAGAGAAGAAAGAACGTATGCCTGTGAGTATTATTATACTGCCTTTCTACATGCGCTGCTTCACGGTTTGTGTTCAAATATCAGTCTGGGAGTGACAATAAACAGCTTCAAGAAAATCCTTGGCCTCTTTTTTGAGGAATTGCTCAAAATCTGCCAAACTGCCGCTTGTTGAAGTTTGCTGCCACCAGCCTACCTACCCACCTAGCGCTTGTAACAAAAAAAATAATTAGCTTTTAACTTGTGACAAAAAATAAAATGCCTGTCAAGGAACAGCTCATATTTCGAAAATCACGTTACTCGTAAGCTAAGGTACCACTGTACTTTTATCAAACTGTAGCTTGCTAAATGATGATAAATTGGAATAAATGCAACACCTCAACACTAACCATCTTTTCAAAGGTCATATTTAGTGTAAGTACTTTTAACAAAAGGAGGCCATACGAGAACCAAGTAATTAAATTGAAAGTTAAAATAGTAAGAGTAGTATTTTTTTGAGAAAAAACGTTTTTGTCAGAATAATGTCAGAATATAACAAGAAAAAAGGCAACTCTTAGTATGGAAAGAATAAAGTCATACATTTGAGAGAAGTCATAGCATTATGAGAAACACGTAATTTTGAGAATAAAGTTGGGATTTTACAAGAAATAGGGTGAGGATTTTGTGAGTCAAAAAGTCAATTTCCCAAGAATAAAGTCACAATACTACGAGGAATAAGTGGTACCGGAAATATATTTATTTTTGTAAAATACGTACTTCTCGTAGTATTACGACTTTCCCGCCCAACAACATTATGACTTTTACTCATTTACTTTATAAGAAAAAAAGCTGGAATATTACGAGAAGTTTGAATTGAGCAAGAACAAAGACAAAATGTTTTTTTTTTTTTTTTAAATAGCTGTCATTTTACAAAAAAGCCACAATTTTATGAGAATCATGTAATACAATGGGAAGTCATAATTCTACAAGAAAAAAATTGTAACGTTCCAAATAAATTTTAACTGTAGGATATTTCTCGTAATATTCTGCTTTTATTTTTGTAAAATTATGACATTTCTTATGGTATTATTTCATCCATCCATTTTCTTTACCGCTTATCCCCACTAGGGTCGCGGGCTGCTGGAGCCTATTTCTGAGCCGCTTCTCCTCACTCGGGTCGCGGGTATGCTGGAGCCTATCCCAGCTATCATCGGGCAGGAGGCGGGGTACACCCTGAACTGGTTGCCAGCCAATCGCAGGGCACATAGAAACAAACAACCATTCGCACTCACCTTCACACCTACGGGCGATTTAGAGTCCTCAATCAACCTACCACGCATGTTTTGGGGATGTGGGAGGAAACCAGAGTGCCCGGAAAAAAACGTGGTATTATTTCTTCCCACAAAATGAAGATTAAGAGTATTAAAGTTAAAAAAAAAAAAAAATTCTTTACTACATTCTCGAAAGATTATGGGAGATACTACGAAATTACAAAATAGTGTATCCCACCAGGGTTCCTGCAATTGTGTGAAACACAAAACATGAACGTAGGGTATAACTTCATCCAAAAATCTACCACTTTCAAGAACGTAAGCACCCTAATTAAAGAGTGAATGTATTCCTCCGACCAGTCAGCACGAGTACATACGCGTGGTATTGCTGTTGCCAAGCTTGTATTGCAGCCACATGGCGGCCATCTGGAATGCCTCCAAAGGAACGAGGCGACACGCGCACCTCACGCCCTCTCCCTGATGCGCCCGGAATGCTAAGGTGGCGAAAGAGAGATATCCAAAATATTCCATGACAATCATAGAGGGGATACAATTACTCATATAACAACAGAAGAAAGGCTTACAATTAAAGAATGTGTTGAAATCCTCATCACTGTCAAAGTCCACACGTGAGTACTGACAACTTGGGTGATCGTTCCTGGAGGGGAAACCCGTCTGAAGAGAGACAAATCATGAATGCCCATCCGGGTTGGCTCCAAAGTGCACTGAACGTGACAATACACTCACCTTGACGAGGTTGGTTATGGACAATCTGAGGTACTTGACGGCCATTTCTACAACAATGGGCTCTTGGGAGAGAGTCTCGTGTCTGAAGACAGACGCCCATGTGGACAGAGTGGACGACCTCAAAAACTGTGATGACAAATTGGATTCAATTCAGTCAAAAACCTTCTAGAGTACTGTACAAAAGTCGAATTGCCAATGCCACTAAAACAGGAAACTGCAGGTCGAATACAGGTGTTTGTGGTACTGTATGAATGATAATTTGCCATTCATTTCCTCTTACCAGGCTGGAATGTGTCGAGAAAGCCAACACAGCTTCCAAGAACTTGCTAAGGTTCGCAGGAACGTCCACTTTGGCATCCGAACCCTGAGGAGATGTTAACATAGCATTTAAAGTCCCTATAAAGTAATAATCTTCTGAACTTGACAGACCATAGTGAAGTATTGTGGCCAACGCTGCCAAATCTGAATAATTTAACAACGAATAAATACAAATCAGCAATTATATAAATTAAGGCTTCAAAATCACACAAAAAAACAAGCTGTTTTCTTTACTCTCGAACACTGGGAGCAACCACTGAATGTGCTGAAACCACGCCACGCTCAGCTGTAGATTGAATACCAGTACTAAAAAAATGGATGCTACTTCATCTAGCATCTTCCTCTTATGCCTGAACGTAATTACACGTTTGAGCCGCAAAAATATTTAAGCTTAAAGCCTCCGGTGGCTGGGATATACTGTATCTCACCGGGTGGTCACAGGGCTTTTCCATGCCACAACAACAAGGCGCTCTAAAGCAACCACGCCAGTGGACTATCTGAAAATAAGATGTATTTTCGCGGGCATAGCTAGCGTGCTAACTATGTGTCGCAATTGCACCGAATAAGTGCTTACGTGAACGATGGCGCTCAAGTTCTTATATAGTGGGGAAAGGGTGACTCAAGCATGGCCGAGGTGCGTCGCTGGGCCCCGTATTAGCCACGCACAAAAAGTCAGAACAGCTGAAATGGTGAAAGCGGTTCAAGGCTATACCTCCACAATTCACTGCACATTGGTGTGCCATGAGAGACCATCAGGTGCTCAAAGATTCTAGAAAAGGACTTGTGAACGCACCACCAGATAGGTTAGCTGACTTCCCAGAGCACACAGCACCTGACACAGCCTCTTCAGGAAAACATAGCGTCGCTCCACCACCTCAAGTGATCTACAATACAAGAACACAGTCATCAGCTGCCAAGTATTTGAAAAATACACATCCTTCCTCGTGCCATCTACTTACTGTGTTTCAGAGGAGGCCGGCCCGTCTGCTGACCTGGAAGCAGACACACCGGGTTGAGACAATGCCAAACACGAAAGAGGGAGCACACCGAGAATCACAAGTTAACTCACTGGGCTGCAGAGAGAATGTAATTGATGGCGACGTCATCAAAAAGCAACATGAACGGCTTCCTTTCCTCCAGCTTGCCCTATGGATCAACAACAACAACAGTTACGAGCTGCATCAAAAATTCAGTAATAATCATCTGCAACAAGACCCCGCCGTGTCCAACCCTGCGGCTGATGGCGATGAGGAGGCACTCGGCCGCCTCCAGCTGCAGCTCCGGCTCGCTCAGCAGTAGACACAAGCTCTCCAGCAGACGGCAGTTGCCCGACGTGATGTACAACAGGGACACCCAGTCGATGTAGCCAGCAAGCGTGCTCAGCGTCGCCACGGCCACTCTGCAGTGAGCCCTGGCCTGACATAATAACACACAACGTTCACTTTCGTTAAAGTTTGTCAAACGTCATTTTTTTTTAATTAAAAAAGGCCATTCTACAATGCCAGTAAAGCTAGCATTCTGCCTCGTCGCTCTCCTGCATAAACGGTATTGATGTAGAAATTCTGCTAGCTTAATGCTAACATACACTGCAAAATGACAGACGGGCTAACAAAACTCACATCAACGTTGCAGCAGTTAAGCAAAGAATATTTGAACACAAACAGTGCAACAAGCTGTAGATAAACAGTACTGTAATATTCACAGGAATATATTCTTTATCCTTTGCAAAAAAACATTACTGTGACATTTAGTTGTGAAACACGTTATTAATGCATGTCAGCCCCCTGAAGACCAAGGCACGCACAGCAGAAGGAGCACAATGCCAATGGGCATTGAAGAATGAAATCATGACGCACAAACTCAACTCAACCTTCTTAATTCTTTAGATTTTGTTTATATTATGACTATGTTTTTATGAAGTACAATACTGTAGGGTGCTATTTTATCTTTTACAGTTACGGAACAAATTGAAATTGTAAGGCAATGAACCACTGTATTTACAGAAGACAGTGAAAAGAATCACTCACCTTCATTTCATGCTGTGGCGACCCTTTCTAGATAAAACAGATGAGTTCGACATATTGGTCACATTAATGCAGCGTTTCCAAGTTAAAAAGCTTATCTCAAACATCTTATTTTACCAGTTTTTGGTACTCTTTTATGTTTAGGTGCAGAATGGTCATGAGGAAGCTGAAGATGCTTTCCATGTTCTGCGAGAGCGTCTGCTGGATGTCTCGGCGGCGCTGTGGAGGCAACGTCTGGAAGGTGATCACGTCCTCCGCCAGCCTCAGCAGGATCAGCATCACAAGCTCAGTCTGGGCCTCCTACGTGAAGTTGCCAATACAACAACGGTGTCACAGTTCACTTGAGTTCAGTGAGCATTAGGTGAGTTAAGTCTGCGTGCATGTCGCTTTTTCGTGACACTTATTTCAAAAGATGGAGCACTGTCATGCGTCATCATGTCACATGGGGTCAACATATCGTTTAGGCCTAAGCAGACCTGGCGAGGGTTGTGTTTTGCTTTTTCTATGGCTTTTTTTGTGATACTTATTCTAAAAGATGCATCAGTCATCCATGGTATTACAGGAGATAATGTAACGTAAGACCGCGACAGACAACTGAAAACATTGCTTGAAAGGCTAATTAAGGTTTCGTGGTTGATGTTTTATCGTCAGCGTTTGAGATGTCCTTTTTTGTTGGCGGTCCTTGAATGCACCTCGTGTACAGCCAAAAGTTAAATTAAAAGTATCTTTTTGCGTCCCTCCCGATGCAGCTACTAAAAGCAAGTGTTGTTTACTTTGCCGTTACAATTTGCCTGTACTGCCTAACATTGATTTTGTGTACTTTAATTGCCAAAATGTGAGTCTGATGACATAATACCATTTGTATAAAGTACTAGTATTTGTTTGCCCATGTGCGATGTCAGTCAGTTTGTGCTAGTGTGTTATTTAGGCTAGCTCGTACCATTAATGAGCCTCATGGGAAGTTGGTTTCCTTGTGTAGAATATTTAACTACTGAATAGTCATTTATGTAAAATGGGTTTATTATTCTGTACATGCTAGAAGCTTCATGTTGATGCTTTATGATCCTCCCCATTTGTAAGTGCTTTGCCGCCATCCTGTGACATCTACATACCCTTACAAACCCCTTTTGAGGGGGCATCAATTATTTGCAGATTTGCATCATTAGCGGCAGGGCTCAGTCCCTATTAACCGTGAATAGAGAGGATTCACTGTACTGTACGCTGTACTCACCCCTTCGCTTGAGAGACTTTCCATCTCCTTAAGCATATTTGGCCAATTCTGCGGCCATTCCCTCTTGATCATTTCCACCACCACTCGCGAGAGGACATCTTTGATGTAGCTTTCCTCCTCTAGGATCGGATATGTGCCCTGAGTGCAAACAGGAGTCAGATCAACGCCCAGCAGTTACATTTATACCACAAGTACACAGTGGCGGCAGAACAAGATAGAACTGGGGGCACGACTCCACACCCCACATTTTGATCTTGTCTGTACAATATGAGGACAAGGACACCATCCCATCATACTCACTTTTGATAACAGCTGCATGGTGCAGTCTTTCACCTGGATTTTCTCCTGTTGGTGCATATCGTTCCAACGGAACCTGCAAGGGGGAAAAAATTGCTTATTCTCATTAAAATCTTAAAATCCCTTAAAGTTAAATATGACACTCACTTGATGACGTGTTCCAAAATTTGCAAGCCAAAGTGCCTGATTACAGCAGGCTGGGCTTTGTCTGCCAAATGTAAGCCACAAGGGACGCACAGTTGGCTTTTCTCTTTAAACTCCTCGAAAAACTGTCATAAAGACAATACAACAATGGTAAATGATATTAGGAGACATGTTACAGTAACCAGACAGTGCATTCTTACAACTGAATGGCATACATTTTTGGACAACAACTTAAATTAGATGGTTTATTTCGATTTATGTAAAATAGCGACCGGTTTATAGAACTAGAGTTGACTTATCCTCCCACGTGACGCCAGCGTTTGAATGAATGTAGTTGATGATGTTAGCATTACAGGCTAACTCTCGAAACATCTGAGAAACAACTCCCAGTTTGTAACGTACTCAGAGCTCATTTGGCAACATTAATCATCCAGCATTAATGTTGGGAGAGTGCTTTATACTTCACTGTAACGCTAAAGCATTTTTACAAATCATCATTCTCAAATAAATGACAAGTTCGGCAGCCGGCTAGCAACGAGCTAGCACCCAATAACGACGCTACCTTTAGGGCCTCCAGTCGGTATATTTGACTCGATTCCGCATCCATGGTCACGTTCACACCCTTGATAAGCTGGTCACACATGGCGGCGACATGCGCATCCATGGTTCACGTAGCACCGGGCTAATGGTTACAACAAGGCGAACCGTAAACCACCTGCTCCACCGTTTTGGTACGACGTCCACGAGACGCTCAGCGTGCCGAAAGTGTGTCACAGTGTATTTTTGGAACCTTTCACTTGCCGTAGAAGGAAGATTCTGGGAGTTGAAGTTTTTATTAAAAACTGGTCTCCAAGGAAACTGACACTTATTAGCAAAATACACACATTGTGGCGGTTAAGTGCATATACAAGGATAGTGGGTCACCAAATAGTGTATAGAAACAATAAATGGCTGCTTTTATGTATTTAGGATTACGTAACGCAGCCTATCCTGTGGAGTGCTGGTCGGGGCGACGTAGTGTACACATTAAGTCTGTATACACAAAAAAAACAATACATTCATTGAACAAGTGTCGTGGGGATTCAACATTTGTGATTGTCGTGACCTGAATGACTGACAATCCAAATGTACAATTTTCAAATACACTTAAAAATACAGTCAGACCATCCCATTCGTAAATTGTGTATCGTTCTGGACATTTTGCTAGCCGTAGAGGGGTGATACTGGGAGTTGTAGTTTTATTCAAATATCGTCTTGTGACGATAGCATAACAGTCGTTCCTAAAATAAACACATTGTTACAATTTTGATTATATACAGACCAAACTATTGCCTTAGCGTTGCTATATAACAAATTAGAACAACTATAGAAAATAAATGACTGTTCAGTAAGCATGTGCCTTTACAGATAACTTGTCAAATATTTTACACAGCTTTCCTTTCATCCACTCCATTCCCATTTGATCGTTTTGCTGTTATCGTAAACATTAGAAACACCGAGTAATTTTGATGAATTCATTTTTTTGTCTTGATTATATTTTAGTTTGAATACGTTTTGACTGAGTAACAGTGGGTGGAGTTGTCTTGAAATGAGTCGGTTAGGGGGCCGGGCCACAACCTTCCTTCTCCTCCGCCTTGTCCTCACCACGTCACAATATTCTGGTCTCGGCTGCGAGCTAACGAGCAACGCTTTATATTCGCCAAAGCGGAGTTTGTGGCTCTCTAGCTGCGTCTTTTCACGGGTAAGTCTTGCCTAAAACACGACCGATATGCTTTTATAATAAGCCGTAAGTCGCCATGGTGAGAAAAAACATGTTCATGCTTTCCTCGAGCTCGTAAGGAATATGTGTAAAGTTGTTAGTCGAAACTTTCCTAGTGTAGGGAGGCCATGTTATTGCTTGCAACAGGTCGGCAGTGGACGCGGGGTGTTTATCGGTGATGTAAATAATAATTTGTTTTTTGTTTTGTTTTCTTCGTTAATGGCAGGACGACGGTGGATACAGAGAGGAGAAAGTCTCCTTGCACAAAACTGTTTCTCGGGCTGTGCGGGGATTAAAGTCGCTCCGCTTTCGTCGAAACTGGCAGTGGTGCGGATTCATGCTTAAGCTAAATGCGGTACGAAGCTAAAATGATGCCGGTGAGTTAATTCCAATAATAATAATAATCCTAATACTTTTCTACTTTCAACTTTCTCTTTTTTTCGTTTATGTTTCCATTTTTTTAAGTTCAAACCCCACAAAAGGCTGCCTCAATTTGACGTGGCGACATTGCAGTTATTAAGATTATCGGTCTCTTTAATGTACGCCGTCTATGTTTCTACTGTAAAAGTGACCTTACGTACTGTATTTACTTTCTGACGTGTCATCTTGAATCATTTCCCATGTTTATATTGTGGGTGGGAAGCGCACAGTACTCACTTATGTAATGTATATTATTATTATTTTTACCCAATAAGATATGGTGGTGCCTTGAGATATGATTTTAATCCGTTCCGTTGCCATGCTCATAACTCAAAACACTCGTATATCAAATCCCCACTACCTATCCTATTGAAATGAATGAAAATTGTTTTAATCGGTTCTAGCCAGAATTTTAAAGGACTTTGCCAATACTGCAAACATTGGCACATATTCTATAGTTCTGGTCATAAAAACGGTGTCTGCAGAACACCACACACACACACACACACACACACACACACACACACAAATCGAAAATATTGGTCTGTCCCCACTTTCTTTTTTTTAAATGCAATATTAACCAGTTTAAAGTGGTCAAAATGGCTTGATCAGATCTATAAATGCTTTTGAATGCTCAAAAGGTCTGAGAAGGGTTGTAAAACGATTTCCTCATTTTGGTTGAGCAAGCTGTACTTAATAGTTGCCTATTTGTAAAGTCTGTATTTTTTTTAATTTTTATTTTTTTAGACAATAATGAGTGAAAATAGTGACTTTAGATCAGTGATTCCCAACCTTTATTGAGCCAAGGCACATATTTTACATTTGAAAAATCTCACGGCACACCAACAAACAAAAAGTGGAAACAATCAATTATATACGTTCTGCCATCTAATAGAAGAGCATTTTTTTGGTCTGTCTGTCTTTATATGCTGCTGGCATAGATGAATTAAAAATATAATTTGTTGTAGATAAATAATATTTTGACCAATTAAGTGAAATTTGATAAATTTGATATCCTAATGTGCCACGGCACACTGGTTGGGAATCACTGCATTAGATACAGTTGAGTAGGCTTAAAATCGTTGACTGTAATGCTAAGTTGCAGGAGGAGGCTGCATGAGCCATATGGAGGTAAGTGCGTCCAGATTAATTTCAACCGAATAGGCGAAGGGGGTTTCAGCCATCGTTTTCTGAAAAGAAGGCTCGCTCACACTTGCTCTTGGAGAAAAGAGGCAAAGCGTGCTTGCTTCAAGCTGTTTAATTGTCACTTCCCGTTGAAGTCAAACTGATTCATAACAGGCACGGTGGCCAACTGGTTAGAGCGTCAGCCTCACAGTTCTGAGGACCCGGGTTCAATCCCCGGCCCCGCCTGTGTGGAGTTTGCATGTTCTCCTCGTGCCTGCGTGGGTTTTCTCCGGGCACTCCGGTTTCCTCCCACATCCCAAAAACATGCATTAATTGGAGACTCTAAATTTCCCGTAGGCACGACTGTGAGTGCGAATGGTTGTTTGTTCCTATGTGCCCTGCGATTGGCTGGCAACCAGTTCAGGGTGTACCCCGCCTCCTGCCCGATGACAGCTGGGATAGGCTCCAGCACGCCCGCGACCCTAGTGAGGAGAAGCGGCTCAGAAAATGGATGCATGGATGATTCATAACACAAAAGATAATTAAATACTGTACCGGTATTTTTAAACACCAAAATATTATGTCATCTAACGAAAGTCCACTATCTTAATGGGAATATACAGTATGTATAATGCAAAATGCCATAGACGGGCTGTATTGCGTTTCATCGTTCGCAAACCCTGCTATGTACTTTTCTAATTGCATTTTACCAAGTATGCACCGATTCCACTTTTCAGATAGAATACAAGTACTTGCGTTCGAGTACATATGTATGCTTAGTACGAGTATGCTTTATAATGGCGATATGTCTTGCAATATAGATACAAATATGTTGTATTTTAGTCAAGTATTGTTCAAAACGGAGTTAAGCGATTTATTTGAGGTATCGTTTGTCGAAGTTTTGGAGCGTTTTTACAAGTCTGAGTCGTAATGTAATCTCATGTGCGTTGCATTTTTAAGAATTGTCTTCTCTTCTGCTCAGACTGGTGCTTCTAGTAAGACTTCTCAATGAGCAAATGAATCATCTTAAGCGGCAGCGACAAAATTGCGTTTGGATCCTGGCGTGCAACCTCAGCCCCGCTACTCCCCGCAACGGCGTTTATCGTCAAGCGGCGGACCACACGGACAGCCATAAATATCGGCATCCTTTCAGGATTACATTCATTACCGAGCACATTTGCCTGGAGTCTGTCACTAGTTGAATTTATACGTGAGTGTTTGAATGAGATACAGCCCCTGGGGTTTGCCTGATAAAAACAAAACGGCATCTGTACAGCCACACCCGATGCGAGGTATTGTCTCAAAATGACAGCCGTAACCCGTGGCCATGCTTGTACAGGCCATGAGGCTGGAGGCGGAATAGAATGCAGTGTTGTAATTGCTTTCCGGGATTGTAAATAGAGGGGGGTGGGACTGTTTAGGGAACACAATGAGCTGCAGAGACTCTTCAGCTGTGTAATGTAGAGAGCAGATTGTATGTGACTGTGCTGTCGCAGCACACTGATAAGTGACGGGCACCCTTTACTGAACAATAGAAGTCACGTGCCTCTGATATTTGTATTCATAACGCTTTCATGAATACAGAATTTAGTTTCAAGCTTCTTCCATACCATGCCATACCACTGCATTTGGTGACCCAAACTAAATTAGTGCTGATTTCGGTCATTCGGTACCATTTTTAATGGAAATGCAACGATGTTGCTTTGCTTTCAAAACTGACCTGTGCTGTACTTCTTGGTGGTAGTACAGCGAAACACTGGGAATGTTGAATAGTTCAACATCATTAGGATCTCCATGTGAAACCGTACAGAGCAGCTCCTTTAAAAGTGCTGACATTGTTGACGCACTGCTGTCATGTAACAACCAAATTCACACGCTACAGCAGCATTTTGCCTGCATTGGTAAGTTGGCTGTGAACAAAAAGCGATTTTAAATGGGCTAATTTAAACATATAATTTTGAAGGCACCGTATTTTCACGACCATAAGGCGCACTTAAAAGTCTTACATTTTCTCCAAAATGGACGGGGCGCCTTATAATGCGGCATACCTTATGTGTGCACCAAGTTCCATAATCTGTAAATGTTGTTGCGTGACTTTGAGTGCTCCGCTTGACTGAGTGGGAGCATTTCTTGCCGACACGCTTCTTATATAGAGGAAGGCGGACGTGACTGAGGACGGCATGCGGACGTAAAGGGGGAAGGGTGCGCGTGACAGAGGACGCTAAAGACACCCCCAGTAGGTATATAGTTCCGTTATGTGCATCGGTTTGGCTAAGGACCCCCGAAAATGGCACCTACGAAGAGACACGCTTACGAAGCACAGTTTAAACTGCAAGCTATTAGTTGCGCAGAGGAACATGGTAATCGAGCTCATCAAGATCAACGAATCCATGGTTCGCAAGAGGCGGAAGCAGGAAAACGAGCTTCATCAAGTCAAGAAGACGAAGCTGAGTTTCTGCGGAAACAAGGCGAGGTGGCCCGAGTTGGAAGACCAACTCGAGCACTGGATTCATGAGCAAAGAACAGCCGGGAGAAGCGTCTCTACAATCACCATTCGACTGAGTGCAGTAACGCTTGCAGAAGAAATGAAAATTGAAAATTTTCAAGGAGGTCTGTCTTGGTGCTTTCATTTTATGAAACGGCGCCATTTATCCATCTGGGCAAGGACTACCGTGGCGCAGCAACGTCTGGCGGATTACAAGGAAAAGCTGGCCATCTTCCGCTCCTACTGCAGTAAAAAGATTGCCGACAAACAGATCCAGCCCAACCACCTCACCAACATGGACGAGGTGCCGCTCACTTTTGACATCCCGGTGAACCACGCTGTAGAGAAGAAAGGGACCACCACGGTAGCGATACACACAACTGGGTACGAGAAGTCGGCTTTTACTGTTGTGCTTGGTTGCCATGGTAATGGACAGAAACTGCCACTTTTGGTGATTTTTAAGAGGAAGACGCTGCCTCAAGAAAAGTTTCCAGCCGAAGTCATCATTAAGGCCAATCAAAAGGGCTGGTTGGACGAGGAGAAAATGAGAGCGTGGCTGAGTGAGGTGTACGTAAAGAGACAGGATGCTTTTTTTTTTTTTTTTCCCCCACGCGTCACCGTCCCTGTTGATCTGTGACCCCATCTCACAGCTGCTGTGAAAAACCAAGTGAAACTAAGACTGGGAGGGAACGCCGGGCGAGTTACGCCACCATATGTGAGTGGATTGTGGATGCCAGGGCTAAGGTATCTGCTTTGACTGTAGTCCGAGCTTTCGCGAAAGCCGGCATCATTGCTGAACAGCCCCCCGGCAATGAGACTGACACAGACAATGACGAGAGGGAACCCGGCATGTTTGATGGAGAACTTGCCCGGCTGTTCATTTCGGATACAGAAGATGAGGACTTCGATGGATTTGTGGATGAGGATTGATTAAAAAAAAAATAACTTGAGTACATTAAGTACTTCAATAAAGTAAAACCGAACTCAGTGTTGCTCCCGCTGCCTTTTTAAAAACAGTTTTAGCGTGCATGCATGCTAGCGTATGTTTTACCATGCCTGCGCCCAATAATACGGTGGCGCCTTATGTATGTGTTAAATACATAAATAGACCCCGTAACTGAGACTTCACCTTTTAATACGGTGTGCCCTATGGCCGTGAAAGTACGGGAAATCTTCTTTGTATACATTCAAATATAAGAAGATTCAAAATGCTTGTTTTTCTTGTATATGTTAAGTTCATGGTCACCTACCTCTTCCTCATTCTTCTCCCATGACGAGTGTAGCTCACTGTGTAGATTCTGAGCAGATAGGCCTCCCTCTCTAAACACACAAATGTACGTATTTGTCCTTTTTTTTCCTTCTGCAATACCACAACACATCTCTCCGGTGTGTCACGTTGGTGGGAAAGTGTGTGTGTGTGTGTCAACAGAAACCTGAGCAGGCTTTCTCTGCAGCCGCCGTAGGCTTTGTGTCGGTACTACGTGACCGTCGTTTCGCAAGCACGTCGTCACCAGGGTTGGTTATTAGTGTTTTTGATTTTGATTTATTTTTGTTTTAACTTGTACCTACAGCATAAGAGTTGTGATAACGACTATCGATCGTAAGGAGGATCGTGCGGATGGAACTGTGAGCCAACTGTGTGTCAATATGTCTTCTTAGCGCTGACTACTGTGGTATTCCCGCAATACAGCAATGCACTGGGTTGATTTGGAAGAGGAACTTGTGCATGTCAGACTGCTTGTAGTACAGAATTTAGCGTCCCAGTGGTACAATTCCAGCGGACATTGTGGCAGCTCTGTATGAGGAAACAGAAGGAACATTTTTACTCTGTTCAGGTATTTAGGTTTTACAAGCCTGGACACCAGGTTGTGTCAGTGCTAGTGTATATATGTTTTTTCTGTAAACAATTAATCCATTAATTTTCTGTACTGCTTATTCCATTCAGTGGCTCGATATGGAATTTGGACGGATCGCAAAGGCGGTTGTGATGGGCAAATTCAGGTGGAAATAATTCCAAACCAGTCGCAGGGATGTGTTGCAAAATGGTTTGTTTCAACTTGGAATCTTTTAGGGATGCACCTATACAGATTCCAGTGTCTGTATTGGATCAGATGCTGCACGTCTGTACACTTACTCGGAAAAATTGCTCCGATACTACGATACCACTTTACCAGCTAGACTTATACCTTCTGGGCAGGTGGAGTAGGAGCCATGTCAGCCGTGTGGAGGTACTTTTTCTTAGCCGACTGAAAATTATACTCTGCAAAATTAGTAATAGTTTGTGTTTTTGAACAATATTTGATGAAAATATAATACATTTTCATTGATTTCATTTCATATTGGTATTTGGTCACGATGGGTATTCAAATGTACCGGTAATTACATTTTCATATTCAGTCTGAATAAAAGTGGTATCGATGCATCCCTAGAATCTTGAAATTCCTCAATAAATGTGTATACCACTGTTGATTTGTATTACCTACAGAGATTTACAAATATCGCAATAGCAGGGGGAGCCCGTGAGCAAAAACACTGATCAAAACAGGAGGGCCATTTTAGACTCTCTATTTAGAAACGCTTAGAACCTCAACCTAGGCCCCCTGCCCTGTACAAGCGGGACCTAGGTTGCAAACGGCGTTTTAAAAAATCCACCCTTTCTTCTTTGTCACCAGTTTGCTCTCTTTGTGACAATCTGCTTTTTCCTTGATAATGGTGACATGTTTTTGTGGTTCAATAAAAAAAAATGATAACAGTACAGTACATTGTATGTTGAGCCCCAAAACCTGATACTGGGTTGCGGTTCTTCCATTGTAGCGTGCTGCTAGATGTGCGATGTTCAGTCACTTGGTGTGTGGCAAAGTGTCGCCAGCTGTACATTTTTTTTTGCGACAATCGACTCCAGTTGTGTTCGGCTGTGTCGCTCTATGTGCGCTGGGCCTCAAGCATTACATGTTTTAAGCTAATTTCTTTCCTCTGTTGTCACATTTCTGGCCAAATCAAAATTGCATGAATTCGTTATCTTGCAATGTTACTTGTCTATAATAACTTTATTTGTCGCGCTTCAGGTAAAAGTAGGTAGTTCCAGGTTGTAACAGTTCCTTTGTAGTCTGGTTGTGTCTATCGGACTTCAGTCATCAAGGTAGTTTGGAAAACACAATCTGCCCATCCTGTTTAGTTACCCCCTCACGTGACAGATAATAATGTAGATGAGGAATGGGCGCTGATTATGAAGTGCAGAAAGAGGTGGCTTCACCGAAGACAAAAAGTCCATCTGGGCGGTTTCTGCTGCCTTGCATTTTTTGAAGGACTCATGATGCCATATTGGAACAGTGTCAACTAAGAAAGCTGTAGCGGGGACAGCTGCGATTGCCGGCGAGGGAATGCTGCTGCAGTGTCTCACCAACGGGCAGTAATCGCATTCGGAGGTGACTCTCTCAGCTACTTGATTAATTTGCTTACCTCAGCTAGAAGCGAAAGTATGCGATGGGCCCGCATCCCAGCACCTGTAAAATTACCCCCCCCCCCCCCCCCCCCCCCCCCAAGGAATCGTCAAGGATAAGACTTGCAGTTGTCCCCGTTTTTCCGCTCAAGGCATTACATTTGTTGTTGTGTTTCCAAGGGATTTAGTCATAATGTTTCAAGCCTTGCTGTGACAGTCTCAGGACAAAAATGATTATTCGAATAGCACGAATAATTTCGGTTACAAAAAAAAGTGGGAGCAAAATCTCTGCCTTGAAGCTCTGCATTGATAATTTTTCCGCACAGACACGCAACACTTTGTAGAAATAAGTTGGCGCGATGGCGACGAGCCAGGAAGAAAGAATGCATTAAAGACCGAGAATGTCCAAAGTTTAATTCTCTCTTAAAAGGAACATAACAACGTACAATGTGTGTACTGCAAAGCAAAACTAATGTACCACAACAGCACACACATGATTCCCAACACAAGCTATCGATGTTAGCTCATTTCAGATACCACCTCTACTTAAAACAGGTTGTAATATCGTCACAAGTGGTCAAGGATAGACACAGCCGCTGGTTCACTTTCAATTGTTTTAATAGATTTATTGAACAAACAAATTACATAAGCACATTTATACATGTTTCTATGACCACGACTGAGACCCAGGTGTACTCAACATGCTAACTGGCCAATGGTTAACCAGTTAACAGCCAGCCACTGACCTGAGCTCGCAACAGCCGACTCTATACTCATTCGCTGGCTCCCACATTGATCACCAGGCAAGGACCCACACACTCAAAGTCACAGATCTTAGTGTGGAACGGTGAAGATTTTGAACTCAAGTGGATAACAATATTATGTGCACCTCACATGCACATTTTGTTGTTTAATAATCTGAAATCTATTTTTATCTGATAATCTGTAGAATAATCTAAATGATAAGCAACGTACAAAATGGATGGCTGGATGACTGTTGTTCCTGATACTGCAGTGAGAAGTCTACTTTGTATATCCCGCTGAGGTGAATACAAAGAACTGATTGAGAGCATAAAATTGTAGCTCTGCACAGATTGACAGCCAGGATAGCTTATCTCACTTGGAAGCTTTTCCAAATGCCAATTGAAGATAACGAATTCCTTCTGACAGCGTTGTTGTTTTTCTTCCCTAGTCAGTACCGACACAGAAAGCGAGTGGATGACCTTAGAATTTGCTAGTTATCCTGTTTTTGCAGAGTAACTAAATTACAGAGTCATCCCGTGTGATGTCTGTTGCTGCAAATAGGAAAGTGCCCCTGTCAGAGAGGTTTCATTTCTCCTAATGCAATATGCGACCAATCACGTTTGAACAATGGTCTTGAGAGGCAAATTGACCCTGACAAGGAGAATGAAGGCTTCAAAGGTTGACACATAGATTGAGATTGTAGGTGCTTTTGTCCCACCTTTGTTTGAAATGCAATTTTAATTGGCTTTCAAACTCTACTGATTCGCTAGCTGTAAGACATAAATCATCCTGCAACTGCACTGTGCGTGTTCACCCATTTTTCTGCTACACATCTGAATAATCAGCAGGAGACTGCTACACCTACACAGCATTCCTCCCTGACTGTGATTGGCTGCGTCTGTAGTGTTGACGTTTGAAACTCCGATCTTCTCCCAGTCTAAACAAGCCTCGATGAGCTTTGTGCCCCCAGGCGTGTAATCAGTGGCATCTGCTGTGCGGCTTCCAAATGGGAGTTTAAGGACAAAGTCTTGTTTCTACCAAGTTGTTGCGTTTGCTTTTCCTCAGTATGCTGTGGAATGCTGACCTGGCATCCTTTTAAACCACGTCAGTAAATAGCATGTCCATCATAGCAGCGCGACACTGTAACCTGCCATTGAGATCCCAGGAAGTTGCTTTGAATCCTCTCGAAATCCACAATATTTACATACTCACCCCTAAGCGTAAAAGCGCAAAGAGGGAAGCTATTGTGTTCACATCTGATTAGCTTATTTTATAAACCTATGTAGAGATGCATAGAATCTTTATCATTGTGTAGATCATGTGATGAAAATAAACAACCACTCACACTTAGATTTAGGGGTGAAACGATTAATGGAATAACGCCAATGATTAGATTTAAAATAATAAACAAAAATCAAAGCGAAGTCTCAGCCTTGAAATTTGCCAGGGATCATTTTAATCTACACAGACAAATGTCACCAGAAGGAAAGAATCCGTAAATGTTTTTCTGGTAATTTCACACTTGAAAAATTGTATAGTAATACAAGTGCGCTGTGTCTACTGTAAAGCAGAACCTAGGCACAACATGACGAGTATGATCGGTAACAAAAGTATTGATGTTAGCTAGTTTAATGTAGCCCGCAAAAATAATACCTCCACCTCACATGCGCATTTGTTGTATTGTGTTGGTACTGTTTAATAGTACTTTTTTTTTTCATCCGGTTAATCAATAGGATAATCGGTAGAATGCCCAATTCTAAAACTATGGGAAAGCTGAAGCCCTACTCACATTCTCACCTAGAGACAATTTAGAGTCTTCATATGCATGTTTTGGGAATGTGGCAGGAGGCCTACCAGTAATTACCTGGAGGAAAACCCACACAAGCATGGGTAGAACATCAAATTTCAGGGCCTAAGCAGAGTTTCGAACCTCGGGCCACTCGACTCTGCGGCAGATGTGCTAACCACTGCGTTGCTGTTCTGCCGTACAACAGAATCACCAAAAATTATATACTGACCCAAACCGAACTCCGCTGTTTGGTGGAAACATGGCTTTATTGTCACCTAGGCCTAAACAATGACCCATGCTTCCCCTCAACACGAACTTAATGTGATACAAAGGGATTCTCTTTCCCTACAATGACCAAGTCAAACTGCTACAGTGTCTTTCCTGTTCCAGTCCCTCATTTTTTCCCATTCCAGTCCCTCATTGTCAGTGCAGTTCCTTGCCAGCCTTTTTTCAAGATGGCAAATCAAGCAAGTGCTGCCAGCTGCAAGTGCTTACTGTCCCTTTTAGATGTCTTATTGCATTGCCTTATGGTCGAGGGTTTGATGTTGCAGCCTTTCATCTGGGGAGGTTGTGTTTTTGTTGTCTGTAGCAGAGGGGTTTAAGGGGCTTTTGTACGTTCCACCAGCATAATGGTCATGCTTTTACCATCAGTTGTACCTTCTACTTATACACCATTTCTATCCTGCTTTGTTTCTTATAATCTTGATGAATGACTGTTGTTTAATTTTGGATGATAAAAAGTCATTACATAAATACTTGAGACTGCTTTGTAATAACCAAGCGGGAATGGACATTTGCAACTCTAACACAGGGAATCGTCAGCTGTTGGCACAGTGACTGCCTATAGAGTTGCAACTAGCCCAGTTTAAGCTTACAGTTGTAATACTGAGCCAGTAGCCTGGTGAGAAGCTGTTTTTTTATATACGGCAGATTAATTTAATCCCCGAGATGTGCTTCCAATGCCTCAACCATATCGCAGCTGTACTTTGAGAGTATCTACACTGAACCCTGCTGAGTTCATGACCACATCCCCATGCTATAATTGCCAGTTTGTCATATTTAATTTGTCACATCAGTCCAAAATGCTGGGAAAGAGTGCTGCATCTCCGATCGTGTCAGAACTGTAGTACGATCACAGTGATAGATTCCCCTGCTTCACTTGGCTTTAGGCTGATGTATTTTCCTTCTTGCATTGGCTCCCCATTCATTTGTTTGGTTAACCAAGGCACTGCGTTCTCATAAATTCTTGCCCTCCTGTTTGTTTTACCAGCCTCATCCGGTTGAGTTTTGTCACGTGCTGTTCAGATGACTGTTGTATTAACATGTAAATCGTTGGGCCGAGAGCAAAATAACAAAGGCGCCGTCCGTCTGTTTAACATGTCAGAAACCATGAATGTATTAACTTATTATTAATCAGCTGCATCATATTTAACAAGGATCTCCTTTAGTGAGCATTTCAGTCACAAGCCTGTTTGGTACCAACTCTACTCTCAAGCAAGCTCAAACCATGTATAGTAGATTCTACAGTGGTACAAAGAGTGAACAATTCCTCTAGAAAAGAGGCCAAGTACTGGCTGTTCAATGCCACTCTTGATTATTTCAAGCACGCCAGGTCGATATGAAACTACTGCGGGTTGGCTATTGGTCGAAATGATTGGTCATCAACAAAATGGCAAAAAACAAGCATGCTAACGGTGGTCTACCCTGTTGCTCAGCTCTGTATTTTGCAGTATTACACTCCACAGGATCCACTTTGTCGCAGCAGTTTCCTTTCTGCTCTTCTCTTGGCTAAAAAGTGTTTCCTCACTGTGAGTAAATACAGAAGACCTTCGTTCTGAGCCTTTATGCCTGATGCCATTTTTGTTTTGGATTATTGAATGGAAAAAAAGATCCCCGATATTGATGCTAGCCTTATTTTTGCATCATGAAAGGTCCAAAAGCCGTATATTTAAAGCGATGTAGATATTAGTCTTACTTGATTATGCACATATTGCACTAACTTGCAGCAATTCTTCATTAAATATTTACTTGGCGGGTACAAGATCATTTTGCTCCTTGTACATTAACTTTAGTGCAAAGAGGAATTGGCTTTTCAGCAGGCACCATTCCTCTTCCCCCACACACCTTCTTCCACTGTTTTTCAACCCTCCCCCTTGCTGTTTTCTCTCTCCTCCACTCTCCAAATATTAACAGGGTCATTTGAATGTCCTACATTGCTGGGGAGTTTTGATGATGTCAGCTGCTCTGCTGTTGCTGGAATCCTGAGTAAAGTGCATCCAACTGAGTTTAAAGCATTTGTCGTGGTAACTAACTAACCAGGTTGGCAACAATGGTGATGAGCGAACAGGAGGAGGAAATATTGGTTTTGTCATCATTCTCTCGGGTGGCCACGGAAAACAGCGTTGTTTATAGCCCCCTCGCCGGCTGCATTACTCTTGATGACGACTCACTAGGTGATTCATATTATCAATGGGGGGCTTTTATCTGCATCCTAATGGAGCAGACCATTTTAGTCAGGTACTCTTGTGTCATATCCTTACCTTTCACTGTAGAAGACAGTACATGTGACTAAGGAAACGTGACTCCTTCCCCCGGCGTCATGGATCTATTTGAGATGAAAAGAGGAGGATAAAAAGCCACTTAAGGCTTTGTCACAATTGCCTTCTTTTGCCACGTTGTATAAAGGCAAACCCAATACTTTCTGGCTAATAGCTTCGGCTGCCCTGCATACTTGCTACCACAAAGCCTTTGTATCCGTGACCCGGCTGACCTGATTTGTTCCCACCATGGCCCCTGTTGGCAGCACCATACTGAGAATAGAAGCATTTAATAGCCCATCCTGGGCATTGAGATTGAGGGAAAACAACATGATGGCCACTTATTCATAGCAGCACAAAATTATAAACCAGGGCCTGGTGCAGTATGGTACCATATTGCTTTTACTTCAGCCTTATCAAAGCTGCCCTTCCTACTGTGTGATCAGATTATATCTAAGAGCATATTCCAGTGTTGCCCCCAAAGCCTCTTAGGCATTAGATTAGATTAGATTCTGCTTTATTGTCATGCCACGACACTATTAAATGCAGTCTTACCAGAAGTGCGCAAAGCTTTTAAGTGCAAAGTGATGTACACTTAAATAACAGACAACACATTTTTTTTTTTTTAAATCAACAAATATAACAGCAGCATAGTGTTAAACGAGTGCATCCATATGCATCTGTCAGGAGTTGCATAACTATACTGTGCGCCGTGTATGAATGCATCTGCCCATGCTTACTTAGTCACGTGTATTCCATACATTTTTTTATTTTGTGCCCACGGTAGGCCTGCTGGGTTATGAATCGCTTTCTACTGCAGATAATCCATTGATAATGCCCATCTGTATTAATTTCATTCTCCCTTTTATAACTGCATGCTAACTATGTGGCTCAACACTGCTCTAATCGCTATTGCTACTTAGCAAAGCCAGGTGCTATGAGATACTGTACTAGTCCTCGTACCTGGTCAACCAAGTATGCTGTGCCAATGCTATATGGGTTACATTTATGGATACTTTTCAAGTGTAAAGGGAATTTACCAGAGGAGGCTGAAGTGTGATCAGATAATCACTGTCTTAAGACATGCTGAACCAGCATGTGGTTTTTCTTTTTTTTAAATTGTATTTTTATGATCATGAGGCAGCTCACTGTTTGAAATTACATTAACTTTTATTTTAGACACGTATGAGTACTAAAAAAAATAATAATAATAATAATGTGCGAATGCCACTAAAAAAAAAAAAAAACGTGCGAATGCCAAACTGGGATTATGCGTGGGTTCACTGTGTTTCAGAGTCTTCACTTAGCTGCAACGGCCTTCCTTAACATGGCCAACAGCCTGATGCAATTACATAAATAGTTATTTGTTAGCATGTCTATTTTTAAGTTATACGTTCACGTCCTTGTGGTTTCCTGCTGTACTATATTGAGGTGGAGAACCAGCTACCCCAAATCGAGACTAGTAAAGACAAGTTAGGGCTGAGCCAAGCCGGGGAAATCGTCACATTGGTGTCAACACTAGTTAGCGGATCCATGGCACAGGGTGAAATGGAATTTTGGAAGCCGGCCTCTGATTTCTGTGTTGACACGGAGGAATGCGGGCCAGCCTGCTGATACTGCTATCACTGAAGCTGACAGACACACTAGGAAATAAGATCCCAATTGCAGGGAATTATACTGTTCTCGCTGCTCCCACATAGAACACACTGGGATCTCACACTGGGATCTTCCAAGGCGCGCACACCAGAGAGCACAATGTCAATGAGCACTGAAACGTGAATAATTATCTTATTATTCAATCTTTAAGTTTGATTTAATTCTTACTGTATGCTTTTAGAAAGTACCATACAGTAGACTGCTAGTTTTCTTATTTAAAAATCACATTACAGAAACATTTTTAGTTTTTTGTGGAACTGTAACTGATTGGCTTTCCATTCATATCAGTAACGTTAGATGATTTGAGATGTTTTCAGTTATGAGCGTGGTTAAGGAACAAATTAAACTCATAAGTCAAGGCACCACTGTATATTATCTTTTGAAATTGTTTGTCTAATCTAGCCTCTCTCTCTTCCCCCCAGATGTTCCTGACAGTTTACCTCAGTAACAATGATCAACATTTTACTGAGGTTCCCATCACTCCAGAAACACTATGTCGGGACGTGGTGGACTTGTGCAAGGAGCCGGGGGAGGCCGACTGTCACCTGTCGGAAATGTGGCGCGGATCCGGTGAGCGTTACTTTTCCAGAGGCGACTAGATTTTCTGAAATGTAGCCTTAATGGCTATTAATTATGTGTGCAGCTGCAAGACAATTTATTTTGGAAGGCCTCTTGATTCTCCCAAATGCAAATTGAATCCATAATCTCCAACAAACTCAAGCACCCAGACCCATCTAGAATTTTACCCATTTCTGTGAAGCATTCGCATTTGGAACTGAAGGAGTTAGTTGTGTCTGTGTTTCCATGGTGATGCTGTGCCAATTATCATGTTTGAGGACTTGCACAAGTAGCGTGAAGGGGGACTGCTCAGAAACCATTTCGCATTGCAGACTTTTCTCTCCATTTTCCACATCTACGTGACTGTAACGCGTTATGAATGACTCAAATCAATGGTTTGTCATTTGAACCATATGCTGAGGACAGTGATGGCTTTGATTCTGTCAGCAAAATGAATGAATTTGACGTGTCATTTACATGCGTCTGTGTTTGCTTTATGCGTTGGACACGTACAAACATTACTAACCTCCGTGTTGCAGAGCGAGCCGTAGGGGACGGGGAGCGGATGCTGGATGTGCTACAACGATGGGGACAGCACAGGGCGGAGGTGCGCTTCTTTCTGCGTCACAACCGAGCCCCAAGTAGGGAATCGGGTAAGTATCCACCCTTGCCCTGTTTCTTGACCTTTACGTCTGCCTTCCTGTCTTTTAAAAAATAAATAAATAAAAATGTCATAATGTGTCGAAGTGTCTTGGATAATTGACACTTTTACTGTGAGTTGGAAAATGAGAGGGGTACACATTTCAGGCCAATACCTTACCTTCAAGTTAGTGTAGGAAGGACTGTTGAAAGATGTTTTTATGATGAGCAAGTGGCACTAGAAAAAAAAAAAATAATAATAATAAATATAAATAAATTGACAACCAACGCCACAGCAGTATCCCAAGGCCTGAGCACGGGTAGAACGCAGGGTCAACACAGTCAAGTCAGTTTAAACTCATTACTTTTCTGTTTTCCTTAAGAACACAGAAAACCTGAGTATTTTTGGTGGTCTGCGATCCTCTCAGCCCTCCGTTGCATAACTAAGCCCCTTTTGCCCCCTCACTGCGTGAGTCTGGGCTAGAGATTAGATGCTTGTTTTCCCTTCCTGTTCTCTTAGCCCCTCTTAGTTTCCCACAGTTGGCTCACATCTCCACTGGATTTATGACACTGTCCCTTCATACCTATTCCTTCAATTTTAAATTATTCTTTTTGGTTTGTAGTAGTAGTAGTAGGTGTCGTCTTTCCGAACTTAGATATTGAATCACTAATGCAGGTATCGCCAGTACAGATTAATAATTATTTGTTTGGGTCCATCAAGGGTCATCAAAAGCTATTATACAAGTGAAAGGGCTTTGATCATGGGGCAGGGCTTTATAGGATCTAGACCTCAAGTCCCCCTCCCCAGCCGTAAAAATGCAAGCAACCTGTTCCGCTGGTCCGTAGCTTCCCCACCCTCATGTAGACGAACGTGTACTTGTAGGACCCTCCCACCAGCCGCTTGGTTATGTATGAAGTTAAAGCCCCAGATTATTGTCAGTCACAAAGAATGCTGTTGTTTCCCAGAAGAGGAGAGCTCATTGAGCGGCAGCCAGCCTTTTGTATTGCTTCCTACTGATGTGCATCCACTACTGCAGCACCTGCAAGATAACAGAGAAAGACGTGTACATCACTGTGAATGCAACTTTGTTATAGGAACTGTCAGAGCTGCCTGTAAAAGAGGAACAATTAGTAGTATTATTTTTTTTTTTAGCTTTTTTTTTTTTTTTTTTTTTTTAACATAATTATGTCTGATCAGGTGTTTTACCATGTTGCTTCCTTAGGGGGGTCCAGAGGCTCAGAGCCAAAGAGAAATGGGGTGAAGTGTCCCCCAGACAGAAGGATGGAGAATGGGGTGAGTGCCGGAATCTATCGCATTTAAAAAAAAAAAAATTAAATTAACTCTACTATTTGGAATAATTGTTCATAAATAAAGATACTACGGCGGACCTAGATCTACTATGGGAGGGAATTAACAATTATTTGAGTAATTGCAATTAAATAAAGTATATAAATTTTTTTTTTTAGATGATGGAAAACATTGAACCCCTGTGTTCTTCCCTCATTAAATCCACATGGGCTTCAGCGCTTAATTGGACCTTTGATGACTTCCCATTGTGTTTGAAATGTACCATTTTAACATAAAGTATGTGACCCGCTATCTCATCCCTCTATATGGCGCAACAAGGAACTAATTAATCCCAAATGTAAATTGCAAATTAGAAATTAAACGGGGGCATGTGTACAAAGTCTTGCTTGTTCATGTACTTAACCTCCAAAGTCGGCTTGACTTTCAAGTTGCTCTAATTCCAAAACATTGTCTTTCCTGAAAAAAAACTAGTATGAATCAGTTCAGTCAAACATTACCTTGATAAAAGCTTAAAATTGTACATGCAATGTTTTAAGTAACATGTTTAACATTTTTAACTGTTTTACTAAGGTAAAGCAGGGATCCCAGACCTCTACAGATTTTTCCATCTACTTTATTTCCTCCAGTCTGGAATCCCTTGTAAAGAGAACGTAAACACTACTCTATAGTTTTTAATGCTGATGGTTCAAATGCTTTGCAACTGCATTATCCGGCGTGCAGCATGATTTCCCTAATTGGACCACTTTTGGGGACTTCCAGTTCCCACTGTAGAATGACAAGACAATTTCATAAATGTTTACAATATCTACATTATATAGTTGCAGCTAGCTGTTTTGGGATAATTTTGTCCAGGTGTCAACACCCAGGATGGACATGACTTTGGCAGAGCTACAGGAGATGGCAGCCAGGCAGCAGCAGCAGATTGAAGCCCAACAACAACTCCTCGCTTCCAAGGTACAAAGCAGCACGTGCGAAGGAAGACGAAAGTCCAGACTGAGGCTGGTAGAGATGATTGGATATAGAGGATGAAGAGCTGAAGTGGTGGCGGCGGTGATAAAAGTAACCGTGGGCAGCTGCGGCTGGAAGAACAGTTAAAGGAGATTGAAGGAGGGCGGAGGTTTAAAAAAACAATTATGATTTTAAGATAAGGTTTCGCTGGAGAGGTGGGAAGAATCGTTGCAGGTAAAATGTTTAAAATTTGAGACGCCTGAGACGGCTGCCTCTCATGCATTCTCACGAAACATGCGGCATGTCTCCTGTTCATGCTCTCAGACAAACCACTGTAAAATATAATTAAATATAAGATTTAATAGTGCACTGAGCCAAATTACTTTGTACCATTATTACCAAGTGATGTGTGGTTTTAATAAGCCTTCAATCATCTCACTCCCCCCCCCAAGCCCGTCTTTTGTGTAAACCTGTGCAAAAGCCAAGGAATGTACCTTGAAGCTAACAATAGTACTCGTGAATGTCAACAAACAGGAATTACCCATTGGCACACACAGCCTCAAAATGTCTCGGACCCTGTTTCCCCTCAAGTTTCTAGCAGACTGCTGTTTCATGTCAAGATGGATAATATAAAATCATCCTTTTAATGCTGGTAAATATGATTCCTCCTGTCTCAATTTATGATCTCTTTAATGTACTACTATACTAAGTAAAATTTTCAGGTATCGGTACTTGACTACTGAATTGTTTGTTGTCAGCCGCAAGGATTCCTGGCAAATAAGTTGTCATGTGCCAGCCTAAATAAACCAACAACAACAAAATACCCGATTCTGGCATTCAGAGTCTATGTCTAATCTGAAAATCTCACACAGTACAAAAGGTGTGTGTTAATACTTGAAACCACCATCAGGCCAATGGCGGAAAAGCAGGCGACCAACAGAAGGACTTTGATATAATAAAAGAGGGAATCTATTTTGTAGGGAGACATTTTTATCAAGTTATCAAAATGGGCATTATATTTAATTGACAATAAGCCATAATTTTTACTTGAGTACATTTCAAGAGTTTTTTTTTTTACTTTTTACTTTTAAGGACAGGTGTCGAATCACTGCTTCTACTTCCTCCACCAGGAGCAGCGACTGCGCTACCTAAAGCAGCAGGAGCAGCGTCATCAGCAGCAAGCCTCTGAACAGGAGAAGCTGCAGCGCCTCCGTGACAACATCGAGAACCAGGAGGGGCGCCTCAAGAAGGTCCGAGCCCTCAAAGGCCAAGTGGAGCAGAAGCGCCTTAGCAACGGCAAACTCGGTAAAATCTCAAAAGCAGTGTTACAATGTCTACTGTTAAGCTCACGGTATGATAATTATTGCAATTTGTGGGCAAGCTCACGGTATTGTAGGAAGGGTCACAGTACAGGTGGGGCGAGAGGCGCACGCAGGAGAACCAAAAGATGTCTTTTTCTTCTCAATAGGCTTTAGTAGTTTCTGTCCGTTTCACTTCTATCCCTGTCCATCCAATGTTTACACTCCCATTCGTCCAAAATGCCATTGTCATTGCAGCAATAATCATGCTATGCTAACAATAACAAAGCTCTGTCCATTGAGGAATTGTTTGTTCACTAATTTGACAGTATTGTCATATTTTTAAATGTATAACATGAGAAATAGGAAACTGCCCTACTAACAGTGATCTTAATAAAAATTCAATTCAATTCAGAAACACAGGATCACTCACTCACAGATATAGAAACAGCCAAGTAACAAAGAAATAATATACTCATGGGAATCCGTCTTACCGGTAGTTTCTTTTTCTCCACTTAGTGATATTTTAAGATGATTTCGCGCGCCCTCTTCATCGGTCATCGCCTGCTTAGTCGCTCTTTGGTTGGACCGGGCGCGTGGCAGGCCCCCGGGGGCTCTTAATATTTTACCGTTACAAGACCACAACGATATTGTGGCACTTTGAATGCCATGATATCATGAATACCATTACATCCCTTATACATACACGCTATACCCATTGTTCCCTCACCACCGCCCGGGGCCTCCTTTTGTGTGCAGTGGAGGAGATCGAGCAGATGAACAACCTCTTCCTGCAGAAGCAGCGAGAGCTGGTGATGGCCGCGTCCAAGGTGGAGGAGCTTAGCCGACAGCTGGACTTGCTCAAAAGTGGCAAAGTGGACAACTACCATGACAACCAGAGCTCCGTGGCTGAACTGGAGCGCCTCTACAAGGAGCTACAGGTGTGTGCAAGGAAACAAGACTAAGCTTTGAATAGGCAATCAAGGGATTTTATCAATTTATTTGAATTAACAGGATGATTTTATTTAGCTGTTTTGTAATTTCATTTTTTGTTATCAAGAGAAATGAAGCAAATCCCAGAAGGGAAAAACAAGCAAAACTTGTGAATCATTTCATTGTTGTTTGCTTTTTCTGTAAGGTAAGCCGGCAAAATCAACCAGAATCGGAAATTGTATTATTGGGGACAAAAAAGATTTTATCTTCAGTGAGATCGAACTCCTTTGTGTCTTATCAGCTGAGGAACAAGCTCAACCAGGACCAAAATGCCAAACTGCAGCTGCAGCGAGAGAACCTGAACAAGCGCAACATGGAGGCGGCCGCCATGGACAAGAGGATCAGCGAGCTCCGCGATCGACTGTGGAAGAAGAAGGCGGCTCTGCAGCAGAAGGAGAATGTGCCCGTAAGAATCACACGCGTTATTCAAGCAATCTTCTTATCAAGGTCATTTAGCTGTCCACATCTAGCAATGGTCTTGACCGTGGCCCCCTCTAGTGGCTGTTTGTCGACCTCAACCTCAGACACCTTGGCACTCAGAAGCATCCTGTACAGTAAAGCTCCATTTATGTTCCAGACCCAACCCCTGATAGTTGAAAATCCGTGATATATAGAGAGAATATAAAAAGGTTTTTTAGTTGTTTTTTTTCCCGCTTTAAACTCATTCAAACTTGTTTTAACTAATTTAAACTTATGAAGAAACACTTAACTTTTCCTTCGTGCCTGTCATGACTCTGTTGTCAAGAAATAGGGGAAAGGAAACCAAGAATCTCTTACTCACACTATTCTCCAAATAAGAGGCATGCTTGCTTCAAGCTGTTTGTCATTTTTAGTTGAATCAAACATTATAAAATAAACACCAAAATGTTCAACCAAACCATAATTTCATCTAACGAAAGTCCGCTAGTTTAATGTTAACATATAAAGCAAAAGGCCAACGACGGGCGAGCAGAAATGTGTATAGATGTTGCGGTAGTTTTAAAACTTCAAACAACTGCTACTATAACATAGACAGAGCAGCGGTACGTACAAATAGAATATATTAAAACAGAAAATTGTATATTTAAAAACACCAAATTTTTCCAAACCATACCAAAATATAACAAAAGTCTGATAGGTTAATGCAAATATATCATGCAAAACACCGTAGACGGGCAAAGGAAAATTAGTATTACAGTAAAAGGTGACCTTCAAACAACTACTACTTAACACACATGGAGCAGCAACACATACAAACAGAGCATGCAACAATACTCACAGGCATGCATTCTCTTTGATCTATGGGAACGACAACTATTACTGAAATTTAGTTGGGGATCTTCTCTGCCTTTTCTTTTTGCTCTTAATTACACTGCATCTCTTCTAGAAGACCTCAGTGCTGCCTGGCATGTTGCAGCACAACGTGATGCTCCATTGAAGGCGAGCAACTCTAAAATGTTTGAACTATGACGGAAGTGTTCATAAGGTGAATGTTTATAAGCAGTATTAAAAAATCTGCAATATCATCGGGAAGGTGAACAATGAACCGCAAAATAGCGGCGGAATACTGTACTTGCTCTTCTGTGTAAGACGAGCACTCTGCTCTGCTCCGTTCCACCCGTGTTCCACCTCAGCTGTCTATTAATTCCCATTTGGAGAGAAACAACTCCTGTAACATGCGAGTGGACTTACAAGTGCCCTGCTGACATTGCAGACAAGTTGTAATGTCAGGGGAGATGTTATCTTCTCTGGCTTCCAACAGGAAAAGGGCGAGATCGACTGTTTTTTCCGTAAAGGGCACACAACCATCTTTTTTTGAAAAAGCAAAAGAAAAGGTTGAAAAAGGCTTGGTGGACAAATTAACATTAAATATATAATATAAATAATAAACATTTCATATTGAATGCAGGGTCATCAGACACCTGTTTTAAGAAAAGGGTGAAATAGAATAAGCCTTTATTAGACCGACCCCCCCCCACCCAAATAAAATTCCAAATGGCACAATTTCTAACTGCTTATACATGAGGATTTATATTTTCAATTTTATTTTGTCAGCTTTTTTGCATGAAATATAAACTAATGTGACTATTTTTAAGTCTAAGCAGAAATAATGTCGATATAACCCGTCAGTTATGTTGCAGGTCAAATTGACCCAGTTTAAGTTTTAAAACTTGTAATACATTTTCTAAATTATTTTTTTATTTTTTAACAAACGTTTTATTCTAGTTGTTGCACAAAATATTCACTAAATGGTAATGGTGTTTTTATTTTTATTCTATTGATAAAACACCACCCAACACGAACAGAAGTGCCTAGCAATAAATTTGAATATTGTGGAAAACTTTAGTTCAACTCAAAAAGTGAAACTCATAGATTCACAATCACTACACACAGTGAGATATATTTATTTGTAAAAAAAAAAAAAAAAAAAAAAGATTTTAAGATCTTAATAGATTTTAGCTTACAGCTAACAAAAACAGCAAATTCACCATCTCAAGAATGAGCGACAGAAATAAATTAACTTTTCTATGATGATCCCATTTATTCGGATGCACCTGCTCCATTCTACTCGACCATTCAAAAGTTTTTAGGAATAATTTTTTTATTTTTTTGTTTTTTTTTGTCCCCCCCCCTTGAAGAAGTCCATTATTATTTTACATGCACAGTAAAGTAGGACTAGAGTGTGACACATTCAGACGGGAGGTCCTGAAAAGGTTTTTGCGAGGTGGTGATTCACCCACGCTGCCCGGAATCATAATGAGCGGGCCTTTTTCACACCCGCACAAAGACTCTCTCCATCCCAAGCTGCTCTCTCCTCCGACCCAACAACAATTGTCTGGCTGACGCACACACACACACACACACACACAGACGCACCGCTCACTAAAGCGACTCTTCATCTCAGAGTCAAAAGAGTTCAGCAGAGCCCAGAAGAGGTGGGGGGAATACTGGATAGGAAATATAAACAAGGACAGTATTTATTTATTTTTTTTTTAATTATTTTTTTTTTTTTTGAATTGCTGTTGCATGTTTGTGCTTTTGTTTTCCCAAGAATGGCTATCCCAGTAAAGAGAGGGCTTCAAAAGACACTCATCCTCAGGTAATCAAAACTAGCGTCGAGGCGGGAGCATCTGTTCTCTATTTTCCTCTGATATCTGCAGTTTGACTTTGCACAGGTTTTATTGTCTCTAAAAACAAAACAGAACCCTGATAGGCAGACTGTCATTTCTAGTTTTTCAGGGACATTGCATGTTGTCATTCATTAATGGTACAATGCACGTGCGTCGACATTTTGATGTTGATGACGGTGTGCTCATTAACTAAAATTGAAAGTGAAAGTCTTAGCTGTAGAATTTACAGGCATTTCTTCCGTATATACCATACCAGGGTTATTTCACTAATAATAATAATAATAAAAATATTGCAATATAACATGAATTATAATATCATAGTGGTACCTTGATTTATGAGTTGAAGTCATTCTGTGACCAAGCATGTAATGCAATTTACTCGATAGAAAATATGAAAATCAGTTTTTCCCATTGAAATGCCATCAATCCATTCCAGCCCCACCAAGACTTTTTTTGTTGGTACTTTTTTGCTTTATTTTTAATAAGGCAAAATAGCACTGTATTTTATAAAAACAAAGTATTAGCATGTTTGACTGTTTGTCCCGTTCAATAAACGGTGACGTTGGCTTTCTTCGCTCAAATGCAAGGGTATTTGAGAAGCCTAATTACTCCATTTATTTTATAACTTAATTCGATTGGCAGGCATATCTGAAGCCTGCTCGTACCTCAGATTTTGGCTCGCCACGTAAAGCAAAAAAGAAAACGACCACGCGATGGCTCGTGACCTCGGAAAACTGATCAATTGGGGCGCTTGTACTTTTTTTGTGAACAAATTTGACCAAATGGTGGCATCCCAGGCTGACATTTGAATTTTGCCACCCATATATAGATTAAAATGTTTGCATTTTAGTCCAATGATTGTACTTGGCTGTTCTCCACTTTAACAAAGATATCAATGTTTGATTAAAATCACTTTTTTTCTTTTAAATTTATTTTTCTTTTTTTTTTTTTTTCTTTCCCCTATCGCCAGGTGCCTTCTGATGGACCTGCCAGTCAACAACAGTCAGGTGGTACATCTCGTGTGGCAGCGGTCGGCCCGTACATCCAGTCGTCCACACTGCCCCGCGGTGGCCCGGGCAGACATGACCTGCTTGTAAAACCAGCCTACCCGGACGGCACCTCCACCTTGCCGACGCATGATCTGCAGAGCAAGGGTGGAACAGGTGAGTGAGCACTTCTCTTTTCCATCCAGCAGCCACTTAATTTAGGAGTGGGCAAAGTATGGCCTGTTCTTTAATCCAGCCAACCAAACATATTTGTTACATTCATTTAGCTGTTTTTTTTTTTTCTTTTTCTTGCTTTTAAAATAAAAATGTATTTCCAGTGTGAAAGGGACAGAGTGGAAACAAATAGTAAAAATCTATGAATAATTGATTTAATTTATTTCAATGGGCTTAGATGATTGAGTGTTATGAGTTACAAATGTGGTCACAGAAAAAAAATTCAATCATATAACTAAAGGCACCACTGTATTTGGTGGAAGACCAACTTTTGACATTGACAAGACTGCACTGCCCCCTGCAGGAGCAGAGAAGTGTGCCGCTCCTGCTGCTTGTGATGTCACTTTAAGCTCAGAAGGTAGCGCGTTACCCTCGCGGTTTGCCGTGTTAGTTTTTAAGCATCAGTAACTTTCAAAAGAGCTTTCTTTTGTTTCTTGACTTGTTTTGCAGTGACCCTTTGATGTGTGCTTTGTACAAGGGAGCAAATAAATGCTCTTTGTGACGTCCTGGTAATTTTATTGTTTTTTTTTTTTAAATAATTTGGTGACTTGTTCTTGAATATGTGCCTTAGTAACAGTTAATTACATATTTAAAATGTATTAGGGTATTTCTTTAAATAGCTCCCTCCTCTCTAGCGGACGCCATTACCTTACTTGCCCGATGTGTCATCAAAATACACAAGTGTAAAGTTGAAGTTTAGTGGGCCATTAAAAGAAAATGTGTTGTTTTGAATCCATTTGTACGCAACAGAGCATTCGTGTCAAAAACTGCTCTTAGTAATTTTGTGTTGAACAATTGTGTTTGTACAAATACAGGTTTTACCCAATTAGATGCCTAACAGTCTGTAGTTGATTGAATTAATGGCATAAATAAGAAAATACGCATCGTCAACAAAATGCCTTTGCATTTTCCACTGAATAGGGATTCCACATGCAGGAATGTAATCGGTTTTCCCCCTAAGTATCCACGTTGTTTTCATCTCTCGAACTGTGGATTTGGATTTGAAAACTGCTTTATTCAAGCGACTTTGTGTAACATCTCAGGCCCCTGCTAGAACCAGCTAAAATGTCCAGTTCTAAGGCCATATTGTTGTTGATTTTTTCTTTTATTTTTTTCTTTGGAATCCATCTTCCTCAGAAGCCATATTCTTGTTTGAGCCTCTGAAAGAGCTTCGGGCCAAGAGAAAAGGTATAACGAAGTGGTGTGGTGTGTGCTTCTCTCTGGCTTTCTATTGCTATTGCTATTATTTTTGTGAGAAAAAGACGACCTGATTTTCTCGCTTGATCATGTTTGTTTTGCAATTGTTTTGATGAGTACCTTTGGAGATTTCCCCCCACTAGTTTCTGCCTTAAATGTTTTTTGAGTTGAAGTGACATTCTGTGTGGATCAATTTATACATGTTGGTGTTTGAAGGGGAGCATTTCAAAGTAAAAAGGTTTTCAGACTTATTCATGGAATTCTTCATGAGTTAAAGGAATTATATGGTCACTCCTACTATATGTTAATGATGACTGCCAGCTTTCCCAATAGAAATTAACAGTAACACTGCAAATTAAACCATAGACTCAGGAAAGTGGCAATAATCCAGTGTTGTGTTTTGTAGTTAAGGGACACCGAAGTGTGCTGAAGCCTGAGTGAGTGTGCCTTCTCCTCTAAAAACCTCCTCTCTAATTATTTTATTCATTTTCTGCTCTCTTATGTGTCCTTCAGGGAGCCATTCATCGAAACTGGAGTCAAATGGTCATGTTCCAGCTTCTTCAACACTCCCACGAATGACATCTCACTCCCACAAAGACCAAGGTGAGAAATGCACAAATGGCTGTGAACAGAGAGGAACTGGTTTCCTAAGGATGATGTTGTTTGGTATCAGGAGAAATAAAGCAAATTCCAAAAGAAAAAACCCAAAGCACAACTTGTTTTGTATAAATGTCTTGAAAATGTGGCGCACCCCAGAGAAGTGTTAAAAATCCTGCCAAATTCAAATGATTTTTAAAAAATAAATTTAAAATCGGCAAATATATAAAATGAGGCTTCAAATTGTGAAGCATCAAGCTGTTTTCTGGGCTCTCAAATGTTATGGCCATGTCTGTCCGCTGAAACCACCTGTCAACTATCTACGACTTCCTTATGCCTGCACATAACTACATTTGAGCCTCAAAAATGTATCCGTTTAAAGCATCTGGTGGCTGAAATATATCCCACCGCGCTGTCAGAAGGCTTTTCCACAGCGTGACAACGAGGCACTCTAAAGCGGCCGTGCCAGCCGACTATCCAAAGGGGAGATGCATTTTCGGGGTGTAGGCATAGCTAGCTAGCTAACCACACGTTGCTATTGCACCGGAAGTAGCAAGTAGGGGGGGCTGACGGCAGACTCCAAAGTGCGTCACTAGGCACCGATTTAGCCACACCCCAAAAAAATCAAGAAAACTGAAATATTAAAAATAAAAACATCGCCACAATTGAAAAATACATTGTTCTCGGTCTTTGCAGGTTTTCAGCAATTATTTTCAAACGTGTAATGCATTTAGAAACGCATCTCTGAATTCAATTTGTAGGGTCTTCAAGGCCATATCACCCAGCCTGGAAAAGTGTTAACGAAACCTGGACTTCCTTTTAGCTTTGTGTAGCGCACACTGTGGCGTCATTGTCTTTTTTGGTGGTGTGTTGATTAGATGACACAGAGCCCAAGAGGGACAGGAAGGTGCGTCCATTTTCCATGTTTGAACCGACTGAGGTTCCTGCTACATCACTCCGCAAAAACCAGAGCAGTGATGACTTGGTTAGGGATGCCCAGGTGAGAAGCAAAGCAAATATCATCACAGCTTTTGGAGAAATACATCATTAAACTAATCTATCTAATGGATTTCACCTTCTTGTCATCTTAGTCTGCTCCCAAGGTGCCAGTCAAGGTCCCGCCACCTGTGCCCACCAAACCAAAAGGCCCAAATGTCATCCCATATGGCAAGCAGGGCCTCAACACGGGCACCTTTCCTAAAACTAAGCCTCACAGCAGCCACCCCCAACCTGGCCAAGGCCACGTCCCTCTCCTGCCCTCCCAGAGCCAGACACTCCCCCTGCCTCCAAAGCAGGACCCTCCACCCGCTGCCACTGTGCGGCCTTTCACCCCGGAGCTGCCTTCTTCCAAGCCGCAGACCCTTGCCACCAGCTCCATCTACTCCATGTACACTCAGCAGTCTGGCATACAGGGAGCCCTCAGCAGATGTCAGAGCCGCCCCAATGGCTTTGTTAGTGGTAAGTACATCACTCCAAAAAAAAAAAAAAATCATACTGACAATAAATAATCACTGCTGGATGAACAAGTCAAATATTCATCAGTATGACCTTAATTTCCAACACCCATGACGTGGTTAGCTGGTTTGGTGTTTCTGCCACACGATGCACTTGCTGGGCCTTGGAGGTGTTTTCATTGTGCTTAGATTTAGAGGATTTACAGGGAAAAGAGGCGAGACACACACTGGACTCGTCACCAGACAATCATAAGGGATTTATTTATTTATTTGAACTCTTTCATTAAAACGAAATACATAACTTTATTTAATATTTTCAAAATTTTCGGTTGTAGATAGATAGAAGTAGGGCAACATTTCACAATATGCTCCTCCTTGGTTTGTATAAACTGTGACAATGATGCATTCAGGGACACTTATTGCGCAGCTTCTTGTCAATAGCACTTGATGTGTCCTATTTGTAGTGTATGGGAAGCCGGTGATTCCCAGTGGAGGCTCCCAACACCTGGAGAACCCTTACTTGGAACGTCGCTCCCCAGCGCTGGAATCCGAGGTGGACCACAACAGTGCAAACCACACAGGTCCCAGTCCATCCGAGGGCGCCCAACCAGAAACTGAGCGCATCCCGCGACCCCTCAGCCCCACCAAGCTGCTCCCTTTCATTTCTAACCCCTACCGGCACCAGAGCGACGGGGACCTGGAGGCCCTCAGGAAGAAGCTCTACAACGCCCCCAGGCCCCTGAAGAAGCGCAGCTCCATCACGGAGCCAGAGGGACCCGCGGGGCCCAACATCCAGAAGCTCCTCTACCAGAAAACCACGCTGGCAGCCATGGAGACCACTGTGATTACGACGACCACTCCCGCCTCTCCTGGTGAAGCAGAGAAGGGGTCTGAGGTAATCGTGGTGCCACACTTTCCGAGCCCATTGAGCGGCGCAGAGAACCACCCCTCAGATGCGGCACTATCTCTGGAGGGACCCCAGTTCCCGGGTGGGAATGTTCACATTCCAGCTCCCATAGAACAAACCAGATCACCCGCCGTCATCCTCGACTCCGAAGACATCGTCCCCCCGCCTCCTCCGGCACACCCGGCCCCTCGGCCCGAAGATGCTCTCTTCCCGCCGCCGCCCCCTGCTGGTCTGGAGGACCCCATCCCTAACCTGCCCCCTCTGCCTCCAGAGGGCTTCCTGGAAGAGTTCCCCCCTTACCCGCCGCCTCCGTACCCCAGTGGAGCGGAGCAGGACAGCCTGGGCGAGGACACCTTTAATATGAAAGCGCCTGAGGTCACCGGTCAGGTTGCTCTGCCTCCAGTAAGTAATGAGCCCAGGCTGGTAGCCCTAATCTTTGTTTGACACCTTGACCCTGTATTGAAATGTTAATTGTAAGCCCTAACTCTGGCTTGAGACCCTAATTTGAAAGTACCTTTTTCTTGAAACCCTGGTCCGAATTTGAGACCGTAACCCTGGCTTGAGACCCTAATTAGAAACCCTGACTGACCCAGGATTCAAACCCCAATTTGAAACCCAAAGTTTAAAACCTAATACTGTGTTGAAACCCTATCCTTGCAGAGAAGAAATTAAAAAAAAAAAAAAAAAGTTTTATAAAGCCTTCACATGTTTGTTGGTTCCACAAGATTTGTTGCGTTAACAGTCATGACCTGGGTCGATGTTATATAATTAGATAATCTCCATCAGGCACTGTATTGTTTCTTGGAGAAAACGGTCCTTATTCTATTTAGACTAAGTAGCGGTTCAGCCTACTTTTCTCCCACATTTCCACACTCCTCCTTATTCCCTAAGACACACTTTGTGTTAAAAATAAACACCAGTTTACACGTCGTTGTGATCCTACCATCAGAGGTGGATTACTATAGGTTTTATCTCAAAAAGGCGACCAATTAGAAATCAATGTTCTGGCCTATTTATCTCGAGCCCCGCCTTCTCTTTGTCCAGCTAATCGGGTTGCATAACGCTGTTAAGATAGGTGAAATTGTTTCTTACCGCTTGGCTTAATCGTGTAAAAAATCACATCCTGCCGTGCTCTCTCAGTTGAGCACGAGCACGGCGAAGAGTGGATGCGTTGTAGTGCACTCACCGTTATGATTGCGTCTTGAAGGGCAAAAGGACCAACCTGCGCAAACTCGGCTCGGAACGCATCGACCATAACATGAGAGTCAAGTTCAACCCGCTGGCCCTGCTTCTCGACTCCTCTCTGGAGGGAGAGTTTGACCTGGTCCAGAGAATTATCTACGAGGTAAAGGCTCAAACCAAAAATCTGGACCTTTTCTGTTTGGGATTCAAACTTAATATTTTTCCACCTCACGCTCAGGTGGAGGACCCCAGCCAGCCCAACGACGAAGGTATCACCGCGCTACACAACGCCGTGTGCGCCGGACACACGGAGATTGTCAAGTTTCTCGTCCAATACGGCGTCAATGTCAACGCTGCAGACAGCGACGGCTGGTGAGTTGAAGAAGTTCATGACTAAATTCAAATTTGGGCATGACGATACAGCCTTAAAAGAATTACCCCCCCCACAAAAATCAGATTGTAAAAATGTTACTGAGTTGTTTCCCCTTTGCTTACAGAAAAAAGCAAATGACAATAAGCTTATTAAAAAAGTTTGTTTTTTTTTTCTCCTGAGATTTTATTTATTTCTCCTGATAACAAGCTTTAAAACAGCAAAACAAAATCGGGCAAGCATTGATTCGTAACTTGAAAAAATTCCGAGTTGGGGCACTTGTAAGTCAAGGTACCACTATCTTTTTTTTCTGTGCAAGTTGATGCTGTGTGGGGAAAAAAACATGCTGGAAAATTTTTTTGAAAAATTTTTTTCAAAGCTTGTTCGGTGAGAGGAGGAGTAAAACTAACTAACAAAAAACGTGTTTTATAATTAAATTGTCACTTGCTAATTGACAAGTGAAAGTAAAAAAAGCATTAATCTAAAGAAAAAGCAAAAATGACCTTTCTGATGCAGTCTTCTTGGATCTCAGGACGCCTCTTCACTGTGCCGCCTCCTGCAACAATGTGCAAGTGTGCAAGTTCCTGGTGGAGTCTGCCGCCGCCGTCTTCAACACGACGTACAGCGACATGCAGACGGCGGCCGACAAGTGCGAGGAGATGGAGGAAGGTTACACCCAGTGCTCCCAGTTCCTATATGGTCAGTTGGAAATGACTTTCGCATTACAGTGAAACCACGTTTATCGCTGGATATACGTTCCAGACCCACTTGCAATATAGAGAGACCATATACTTTCTAATGCAATTTATAGTTTCTCTCTTTGAACACTTAAAACCTACGAAAATACTTAAACTCAATAAACACACTTAAGTATTCCTTACTGCCATTTTTTTTTTTTTTTTTTTTTTTTTTTTTTTTTTTTACTCTTACTGTCAAGAAATGGGAGACTATTGTAAGACATCACTCTGAAAAACAAGACTTGGACAGTTCTCCAAATAAGACTCCCAGTTGAAGTTTACTGTAAAACTGATACAACTAGAGAATTAAACATTGGATATTGAAAACAAATTTAATTTAGTCTAAAGAAAATCTGCTATCTTAATGCTAACCTATAATGCGACAACGGAAATTAGCATAGAGCTAATATACTGCAACTTTAACACACATGGAGCAGCAACACATACAAACAAAGCATATAACAGAAGAGAATGGAACATTGTATATTTAAACACCAAAATGTTAAACCAAACCATATGATTTTGTCCTAACAAAAGTCTGTTAGCTTAATGCTTACACATAATGCAAAACACCATAGATGGGCTAATGGAAATACAGATTACAGTAATTATAAACTTTCAAGCAGCTGTTTTTTTTCACACATACGGCGCAGTGACACATACAAGCAGAGCATACAACAATACTCACAGCCATATTTTTTCTGTAGGGACGTGAGCTTTTAGTGGAGGTTGAGGACCTTCTCTGCCTCTTCTTGCTTGAAAAAATGCATTCTAGTAGAGCTCAGTGCTGCCTGGCATGCTGTGGCACAACATAGTACTTACTACTCTGAAAACCCATCAAAAAATGATCACTTAAAATTCCACCGGATAGGTTGGTATGTCAAATGGCTCACTTTCGTGTGCTTAGGCGTTCAAGAGAAGATGGGCATCATGAACAGGGGCGTGGTCTATGCCCTGTGGGACTTCACGGGAGAGAATCCCGACGAGCTGTCCTTCAGCGATGGGGACTGCATGACGGTCGTCCGCCGGGAGGATGAGGACGAGATCGAGTGGTGGTGGGCGCGCCTGGGAGACAACGAGGGCTACATTCCCCGCAACCTACTCGGGGTAAGCAAAAAATTCAGCCCCGAACCCAGTTTTGCTAAGCAACATGAGATTCAGTTGACAATCGTTTCAATCATGAGTAGACTTACAGAAAAGTGTCAAGAAGCCATGCCCAAAAAGGCACAGGAAGTTGGTCATTTTATTTCAACACAGCCAGGTTGGGGCCAATGTAGTCATTTCCAAAATTGGCTCGTGAGCCTTTTCTAGGAATTTTTTCAGGGAAAATTCAGCCGCTGAAGACAGTTTCACTTAGCAACATGACATTTTTTAAGCCTATCATAAGTAGACTCCATGCCCAAAAATGTACAAAAAGTGTGCTGTTTTAGTTTTAAGTGGCCATTTTAGGCTCAATTTAGTCATTTTCAAAATTCATTAAAGAATTCCGCCCCTAAAGCCACTTTCATATCGCAACATAACTATCGTAGGAAAGTCTATGGTAAGTAGACTCACACAAAAAGTCTCGAGTAGCCAAGCCATAAAACACAAACAAAGGAGCATTTCCAAAATTGGCTTGTTTCGTAGTTTAAGATTCACAATGAAAGGGGGGGCGGGTGGTGGGGGTGTGTGGTCTCGTTCATCACTGCTCAGTTCTTTATTTGTACCGTTTTTAACACTTGGTTGCCATCTTTTTTGCCTCTTGCAGCTGTACCCGAGAATAAAGCCACGACAGAGAAGCCTCGCTTAAGGATTCCTGCACATTTCAACATGCACACTAACACACACATACACTACTCTTATTATGTTGGACTTTGGGGTAAAATTTTAGGCTCTCAGAGTTAAGTCACAGAAGTGGATGTCCTTGGAAATTTTCATAGATCAAACACCTGTTGTGTATTTTGCCGTTCAGCTCCTTGTTGGCGACCAGAAAGTTGTGCAAAAAGTACTTAAATATTGAAGTTTGCATTCAGAAGTTTAGAGAAGGTTGGATTCAATTCACCTGTTAAGGTTATAGCGCATCTTAGGTTCATCGTGAAATTTCACCCCAAATCCCAATATCCCTAAGGTTTTCTGGTTAGTGCGTGTATGTAAACACACACACACTGGCTTTAACAATCTGGAAAGAGAAGGAAACGGCTGCAATGAAGTAACACTGAAGCAGAACTGGGGAACCCACACCACCTTATGGGCCATATATGGAAAATAAAACCTCAGAGGTACTCTTATAAACATTTTCAAGTCTTATTTGTTCATAAATTTAGTAAGGCCCTCGGAGGACTTTTTTGACCAAGGTTCCCCACCCCTGCACTAAAATGAAGGATCACCTAATGAACACTTTGTGGCCCAACTGTGGCACTTTTCTTTTACCCGGTTTCGCTGTTTTTTTTTTTTATTACTGTCGTGTGAATTCGTAAAATGACCGAAACTGTGGATGTAAACGGAACTCGCAGTATTTGACGTTTTTACCACAGCTGTCAGGTTTCTGGTTCCTTTGTTGAACAGCATCACATGACGAGTAAATGTGTGTTGCTGATGAAATAAATGCTCAGTTACCGTGACAATCTTTAGCAGAGGCTTGTTTTTATTTGACTGTGCCTCATTCTATATCTGCACTGGAGGTGTGACGTCTCCAGCTAAATAAAAATCAATTGATCAGTACTATTCGATTAATTGCTGTTCAGCACGTGGCCGATGACGCCCGAATACCTTTTGAGCATTTATACGATACCCTTGATATTCAGCTTAATGTCTGTCCATTTACTGTTATGCTCTTTGTCCTCATTAGTCATTTAGCGCACTAGTAGATCGACTCGTCCACAAATCTTCAATATCGAATAAATCCTCAGCCATCCTTAAAAAAACGTTTGTCCATCTTAAGGTACTAGTTGGCCAAAAGTCTGCTAGTGCACCGAATTGTCTTACTAGTGACGACAGACCGTATTAGTACATGGAATGGATGGATATCAAGGCTTTGGAAAGCCGTTAGAACATTTATTCGATTTGAAAACATTACTAGTCAGAGAGTCCTTCCGCTAGTGCACCTTAATAATCCTTCTCGTGGCCTGAATTGTCTTACGAGTGAAGACAAAAGTCTACTAGTACATGATATCCACCTTAAGTTTCATATCAGGGATACAGAAATATTCACTTCAGCATATATTCAATATCCTTGATATTTAAATTTAGGTCGTACTAGTAGGCCAAAAGCAGCACTAATATACCAGTAAACCTTTAAGTTCTTCTACTAGTGCACTAGCCATTTAAGCATTTATTCGATATCAAGGATATCAAAGTCTGTTGAACATTGGTTATCCTTGATATCCATCTTATGGTTAGACTAATAAGCCAAAAGTATTATTAGTCCTTCTGCGAGTGCACTGAATTGTCTTACTAGTTGGTACAAAGCGCGTACTAGTCCATGGGCCTTAATGTGCATATCAATGTTACCGAATAAAGGCGCAAATGACTTTCCATGGCCATTGTGCTTGGGCTGAGATGCCACTACTTGTGTAAATGTGCTTCTTAGTCACAAACTAGTGATTTGACGCCGTAGCAGTGAAAATGACCGAGAGAGAATATGCAGTATCTTATGTTCCAGCCATTCCCCCACTAGTAATGTACAGTGACAAGTTAAGCTGACTACCAAGAAACATAGTCGTTAATAACAAATGGTTTAGCATGTATTCCTAATTCACGGACTGTTTCTCATTTTACTTAACCTGAGCATATCTCACAGTGGAGATGTATTTATTTTTGTTACCATGTTTCCATATGCTGTCTAAGAAGTATAACCTCAAATTTTCAACATTTATAATAAAAATACTTTGTACCATGTCAAGCGTTTTGTTTTTCCTTTCATCCATTTTTCTATAGCGTTTGTACTCATGAGGGTCGCCACTCAGCTGTGATAGGCTCCACCTCACCCATCTGGAGCCTATCACAGCAGAGATTGGGGCAAGAGGCGGGGTCACACTTGGTACAGTGAGCCAGTCAGTCCCATGTCACATACTGTACCTATTGATAACCATTTACATTCACGCCTATGGACAATTTAGATCGGGAGGTCAAACTTTTTGAGCTCAAGGGCCACATTTGATTTTTTTAAATCAGGTCAGGCCAGTATGTTAGTAGATGAGGTCAAGAAAGTCAAAATGTGTATTTGTTTTTTTATTGTTTATAAATTCCCCCAGAAATAGGTTTATTTGACTATTTGTAATTTAAATGAACCTGGACTGTTTGCCAGTCTGATCACAGGGCGCATATAAAGAAACCATTTGCACCAATGTACTATTTGGAGCAAGGCTGTCCCAAGTGCAGCCTGCTGAATGTTTTTGAAAACTTGTATTCAAATTCTTATAACATTTAACACTGCCTGCATCACAAGGTTACGAGGAAAAGTTCTAATGTTGAAAGAGAACACTTGTTTTTTTTTTTAAATAAAAATTAAATTCTCATATTTCTTAAAAAAATACAAACGTTTCAAAAATTGAATAGCACACGAAAACGAAAGCTCTCTGAAAGCTGTGTCATTTGGTCTAACAGCTACTGGTCTGGGTGCATGCAGTCAGTGAGGGTGAAGGGTCTTCTGTCTCACCCGTTACCAATTCTCAAAGGTGACCCGCAGGGGTCTATACGTGGTCCAACCCATTTCAATATTTACATCAACAATATAACCTATGATATTGATAATTCTCTTGCCCATTTGGACACCAACAACAAAATTATTTATACTTTTAGGTGTTCCCTCCACACTGAGCTCTGTCCACGCTTCAGACAGACGGGTTTTACTAACATTCAAAATGCTCTTTCCAGTCTACAGCTACCAGTGAGTATAAGCAAACCTAAATGTAATATCTTCAAAAGAAACCTTCCACAAATCGAGCACCCCTGTAACATTCTGTCTATTAATGGTTCTCCTGTTCAATTTGTCAGTGAATCTGGCTTGACAGTTAACTTACATTTGAAATACAAATGAATACGCGTCTCTCGAAAGTTAAAAGCAGATTAGGCTCTCTCTACCGAAATAAAACCTCACTAACAAGCTGTTCTGAATTGCATTTTGTTAAAACGACTATCCTCCCAGTCCTAGATTACAGAGATGTACTACATAGTTCAGCTTCAAATATTCACCACCACAAGCTAGACACCATATTCCACGCTGCTGTCCGCTGTGTCACCATTGCTCCCGTTAACATTAACACTGGGAGCTGTACTCCCTGGTTAATTGGCCCGCTCTAAACTGATGCAGACAAAAATCACTGTGCCATGTTCACCTGTAAAACATTCATTGGCAAGACAACCTCTCTATCTTCGCTCTCTGCTCACCATGCATACCACCACTCGCACTCTCCGTTCCAGCAGTTTTATTAACCACTTCGTTCCGCACTACTTTTAATTTTCTTCCCAAAACAACTGGAACACTACAACAAATAATCAAACTTACCTCATTCATCCCAATAATGTAATGTATTGTGTGAATATATACCGTGTAACTATATCACATGGTACAGTTTGTTATATATGGTTGCTTTCATTGTATTTATTTATTTAGTTATTTATTTTTAATGTTTTCCTCTTCTGTTTTCTGCAGCCAGGTAGGCATTGTAAATGTGAATCCGTTCTTGATTTTCCTTACCTGGATGAATAAAGGTTGGGGGAAAAAAAGCACTACACAATGCATGTAAAGATACCACCAGCATATGGCGCTGTTGCACCAATTAGCTTTATATTAGGGTAAACCCTTGTGAACAACAAAAAAACAACAACACTAACAGTTCATAATTCACAGTGGTTGAAAGTAACAAAGTACAAATACTGAGTAGAATGAACGGTACTTAAGTAGAGTTTTCAGGTGTATTTATTTACTTAACCTTTTAACTTTCCTCATATTTTTTTCATTAAAAATGAACATGTATTCATAATCTTTTAATCTATGTATTACTAGTATATTTCAAAATTGATTTTAACTTTGTTATTGTTTTCTGCTTTATGTTTTGTTTTGTTCATGTACAGCACTTTGTTTCAGCTACGGTTGTTTTTAAGCACTCGACAACTGGTTCGCAAAGTGTGCTCCCTCTAGTGGTACGTGGAAGAATCACTTAAATGTTCGAACTGTGCGTAATGTTATAGTGGCTTCACCTTTTTTGAAATACAGTACAGTACATTTGTAAGTACAGTTCAGTTGTATTAAAATGTTAAGTCCTATACAGTTGCATTTAATCTATTAGAA